>NW_027437194.1:835000-1512500 GCF_033239565.1 Halichoeres trimaculatus
GTGTGTGTGTCTTTTTGGTGCGACCGTGATAACCAGAAGCTCCTGGGTGAAAGGAAGGTGAAGGTTACCCAGGGTGCTTTGTGGAGGTTTACTCGTGCTCCATTCACAGCACAAGTTTCCTCGCATGTGTGTGTGTGTGTGTGTGTGGAGCGCTGCTGGAGAAAAACATCGGAGGAGATGGAGTAATAAAAGCAGAGTTGAGGGAAATACTCCTGAGAGTAAACAGAGGAGCAGAGAAGAAATAAATAAAGAGGATGGAGCTTCTCTGGTAATGGACTGTTGGATGCTGAGGACCACATCCCCCTCAGAGTGTGTGTGTGTGTGTGTGTGTGTGTGTGTGAATATATATCCACACACACACAGTGTCTGCCTGTCTCCTCTCACATTACCCTTTACATTAAAACCAGTCAGGGGGAAAATTACTGCAGACCTGGGCCACCGTCAGGCCCACCTGGCCTCTCACCGAGAGGAGGAGCTGAAGCCAGAGGAGGGGATAAAGAGGGGAGGGGGGGGGGGGTAAGAGGATGAGGAGGTGGTGGGGGGTCAGCCGGACCTGGTGGACTGCCAGGGCTGCCCGGTGGTGCTCGGCTGAAGTCGGTTTGATGTGAAGAAGAGAAAAAACCGAGCTGCTCCCTCTGTTAGCTGCGTGAGCTAATCCTCATTTAGCATGAGAAAGTTGATTTAAACAGTGTCTTAAATCATCTTTTTTTAAGTGTTTGAAATATCTGTGTTCTTATGTCAACATGTTTAATTTAAAATAAAGAAAAACAGAGAAAAATCTGCTGTTTCAGAAATGCACGTTTCTTTAAAATGAGATAATCAGCGTTGAAATCGATTATTGCTAAATGCTAATCCTCAGTTTCCGTGTTGTTGTTGTGTTGTGTGTAAAAAGCTGAAGCTCCTCACAGGAACTTGCAGTTTGAGCCGAGTATTTTTAAAAATGAACATCCCCCCCTTTATGGTTTTAAAAAATACTTTCGTCCACACGCAATGCAAACATGAGACCCGTGCCAGCCAATCAGAATGAGCCGCCGTCATTTATCTGTGACGTCTGACAGCCAGGCGTCTACGCAAAACCACGAAACCAGAGTTTTCCAGAATCTTTCAGAAAACATCATTTTTAGTGACATAATCAGGCCTCCAGAGGGACGGCCAATCAGATGAAAGGGGGTTTCTGGAGCAGGGGGGCTTAAAGAGACAGTGTCTCAAACAAAAAGAAGTGTGATTAAAAAAATACATATTTTAGCTGTGAATCAAAGATAGAAAGATTTATCAGAGCTACAGACAGATTAAAGGGACAGAATAAAGACTTAACAAAAAAAATTTACCAACACCCCCCCTTTAAATCAAATAAATCAATTATGGAAAATATTCATGATGTATAAAATAAAAACAGGCAGTTTAAGCTTTAAAAAATTTTCAAATTTGGTCCTATTTGTTTATTTAGCTTACAGAGAGATTTTTATATTTTGTTAGCCTCAAAGAATAATGGACTTGAATTAAATTAAATTGAAAAATATGAATATGTTTATTTAAATAAAATTAAAACAAAACAGTATTTTTTGAAATAATATTAAAATAAATTAATATTAATCAAATTGTTGATATTTGGTCCTATTTGCTTATTTAGCTTACAGAGAGATTTTTATATTTTGTCAGTCTCAAAGAATAATGGACTTGAATTAAATTAAAATTTAAAAATGTAATAATGTCTATATTAATAGTATTTTATATGAAATAATATATTTTTTAAAATATCTGAAAATATAAAAATATTTATCAATTTTTTGACATTTGATCCTATTTGCTTATTTAGCTAACAAAGAAATATTCATATTTAATTCGATTTAATGGACTTAAATTGAATTGAATTAAAATAAGTTTATATTAATAAACTATAATATAAAATAAAATATTTTCAAAATAATGTAAAAATTTACAAATATGAATAAAAAAATAATAAATACAAATTAAACAAGGGGTTTTCGTATTTCTGAATTTTTTTACATTTAGCTAAAGTGATAATGCTGTGATGCTAATGGATTATTTCAGCCTGTTTCAAAAGGGAGATTCTTTAAATTTTGTTTTCTTTAAACAGAGAGTAAATATAAATAAATAACATATTTTTATTTGTGGTTAAACCTCATTTTTTCTCAGGTTGATGTTTTTTCTTTGTTTTAAAAATGTCTCCAACGTGACGTTACTGAAGAAATCCAGGAGCTCGTGTTGTAAGAGAAGGTTTTATTACCAGTGCTATTTACATAGAAATAATACAGCCACGTTCCCTTTCCCCACTCACACACACACACACACACACACACACCATACATACACACACACACACTCCCCTTTGTATCCAAGAATATCTCAATACATCAGAAATTAGACACATTCTCTCTAAATCTTGTACAATGTTTAAAGGAAACTCCAGAAACGAGACTCCAGGTGAGCTCAGGGTGGACGAACGGAGACGGAGACGTGTGGGGGATGAAGGTCTGAAGTGTTTTCTGCTGCTCCTGGTCTGTGTTCCTGTGTCCTTTCTGCAGCAGCTTTAAAACCAAAGATGAAGCTTTTGTTTAATCTTTCTCAAACGGCAGATTTATGTAAACACGGCCGGACCGGGCTGAGGACTGGGCTGAGGACCGGGCTGAGGACCGGGCTGAGGGTCTGGACTGGGTGCGTTTTAAGGCCACTAGATGGCAATGAGAGGTTGTGAGCAGACGTGCAGCGGTAATGTCACAGATGTTGTCTGCCCCCTCTTTTGTTTTGTGCCTTTAGAGGAAGGAGACCTCAGCTGTTGAAGGAGATTCTCCATTATGGGCTCAATGTTCTTTTGAAAATCATTTCCATTAAAACATGTTTTTTAAAAGGGACAGTAACAAAAGGAAGGTCAGGTGAAGCAGTCTGTGAGGCAGAACTATCAGGGCCGGGTGGATGGATGGGTGTGAGACTCTCTGCGTGTGTGTGTGTGTGTGTGTGTGTGTGTGTGTGTGTGCTTGAGTGAGTACAAGTGTCTGTGTAATTGTGTACGTGTTTTGAATAATGGTGCAGACATCCTTCTTTCCAGCTCTGATCAAGAACACTTTTTGTGCATTAAGAGATTTAAAGCAAAGATGGAGAACGCAGATGTGTGTGTGTGTGTGTAGCGTAGGTGAGTGTGTGTGTGTGTGTGTGTGTGTGGAAAGCCGGCTCTGATGTGACACACTGACATAAAAGTGAGAATATTTAAAGCAACATCTGTGATTTCTGTGACGCCGAGCCGGAGTGGGAAACTCGTATTGCTCTGAGGAGTTTTCTGAGCGATGACGGGAGCGACGCCGAGGATTCACAACATTTACCGTAAAATAATTCAAGTCCAGTCCGTGATCCAGGACAGGAAATGCTTTGGAGTGTCTACTGGGCGCCACGCGCTGGGTTCCTGCCCGTTAATCCGTGGGGGGTTTGAAAAAGCCGTCTGCAGAAACGCCAGCCCGGCTTTCCTCCTTCCTGTTTCTCCTGAATGAACCGGACTGACCGTCAGCCCAGGAGGGTCCACGCTCTGCGCTGCGTGCGTCCTCTACCACGCCGTGCTTTCTCCCATCTCGGGGCCTTGGTGGGACATGGGGGCGCTGTAGCTGGAGTTGCTCGCCAACGAGAACGGAGGGCTGGGTCCGCCCCCGTAAGCCTCCCCGGGGACGGGCTGCAGGGAGCTGGGTAAGCCCGGCTCCGGACTCGGGGTTTCTGCGTGAGAGATCATGTCCGTGAACCTTTGGTCGTCTGACGGGTGGTGGCCCGAGCCCTCCATGGCCCCCGGCCCCGAGCCCAGGATGTACGGGGACTCGGCGGGGGACTGGGCCTGCGAGGACGGAGGGCCGTGGGGGAAGAAGTCGTAGTTACTTCCTGGTCCGTAGTAGTCGCCTTGGTACTCTGAGGAGAGAAAACAGGAGGTGAGATTTCTCTGAAAGCATTTGCATAAAAACCTCCCAGCGCTTCCACCCACCTCCACCTCCACCTCCACCTCCACCTCCACCTCCACCTCCACCTCCACCTCCACCTAAGTGGGTGAATTGATCATGTCCAATTTCCAACCCAGCGCTCTCCGACTGCCTCATCTGAGTGTATAAACAACTCCACACCTCTCCACCTCACTTCTCTCCGCTTTTACTCACTGCCTCCGTCTCCCTCACTCATTCAGCTCGCAGCCAAGCGATCAGCCCCACGGACCCCCCCATCCTCCATCACCTCCTCCCCCCACCTCCGCCCGGCACCGCTCAAACTTCAGGATCTGGAAGAGGAGCTCTGAAATGAGACCTCAGACTCCCTGCAGCTCCGCCAGCTCCTGTGTCCTCACTCCGTCATGTCTGCAGCTCCAACGCCCCATTATTCCCAGCATGCAATGCACACAGAGCTAACAGTGGGTGTTATTTACATCAGCACACTGATTTCACCATGATTTCTTTTTGTCAATAAAACCACAGGAAATAGAGCGAGAGGCCTCGGACCAGAGGTTCCTAAACCAGCTCAGATCCTGAGGCTGAAGACGCCACGAGGAGACCACCTCTGAAACCTGGGGTGTTGTTGTCTACATACCGTCCCCTCTCCAGATATCATCCCCTCAGCTTTTGGGGTGGGAGTAAACAGAATTGTAAATAAAACCTCAGCCCTGACAGGTGACAGGTAACACCTTTTCAGTGTCTACAAAATCAGCCCAGAGTCCAGGGGATGTCACCGGACACTGACCAATCGCTGAGCTCGCTGAATGTTAAAACCCGCCTCCACTACGTCACCGTCTGTTCCTGAAACCGTGAAATGAAGCCAATCCGCGCGCGCAGCCACATTTGATATGACATCGACTGTGAGTTTCCTTTCTAACAGCTACAGGGCGCCCTGCAGTCACATGACCTGAGCTGTGTCTCTGATTGGACATCAGATAATCCTAATAACTTCTAAACCGTGAAGCTAAAAAAATATTCACTGAGCGTACAGCGTGTGCTGATGGAGAAATCAGCGTTTAAGACCGTTAAGCCGTTGTTTGAACCAGGCTGTAAATATGTTTTTAATGCCAATACCCCAACAGCCGGTCCTCTCCTGTCCCCCCAGTGTCAAAGCCACAAAACCCCCAGCCCGTCCCCCTCGAACACTGGGCTGACCTGCATCTTTGAGGTTTGAGGCTTTGACAGAAATAACCTTGAAACATCTGAAGAAACTGAACCTGAGCCTACAACAATTGGGGTTAAACAGAAGTTTCCATTTTGAACACCTTCCAGATACGGATCTACGGACATCAGCATGCTTGATTGGGGAAAGGGAGGTCTTTCAGATCATCAGATACAGAAGGAAATGCCAAACACAAGGGTATCAAAGATTTTTGGGGTATAAAAGTCTTTTGTGGGAGGCTGTGAAGAGTTTTGGAGGAGGATAAGAGTTGAGAGTGGACACTGAGTCGTTGAGCTGAGTGTAGGAGATCGGTGTTGGTTGGTTTTCTGCAAAACCATCAACTCACTTTGCCCAAAATGTCTTGTTTTCAATAAAGTTTTTGGATTCAAAGTGACTGAACTCTTTGGCTGATTGGACTCTGTGTTTTCCTCCTCAGTAGTCAAAGATCAGGGTGTCAGAAAATCCAGTTATGAAGGATTCAGGGCCCACCCAGACCAGGCCGGTAGGAGACCTTGGGAGACCCCCAAGCACCGGGAAAAGCCTCAGGGATATCATCTTAAAGTTTCTCTCAAATTAAAAATGAGATATCTGTATCTACGGCGAAGCTCAGACTCTAAAATCATCCTTCAGTTTGACGTTTTGCAGAGTTTCTCCTCTGGATGTTTCAACGTTTCCTGCTGGACGAAGGACCCAGATTAAACCTGAGCTGCTTCCTCGTAGTAAGACTGAGGATATGAAGCGTTATCAGAAAAAAAAGACGTATCTGTATCTGAAACCATCGGCTGATTTTCACCTGCACGCTGAGAGACGCTTGGGGCAGAAGAGACGCTGCAAACACTCAGAGCTAAGAGTGAGTTTGTCTGGTTTCTACTCAACGTGTCTCAGAACGAGCCACACGGACAGATTTATGTGTCAAGATATCACAAAAAACAAGATTCTCACAACAGGTTTGTCCTCATTTATGGTGTCATCACTTTAAGATCTACTTGCAGACCTTTTTTTGGACACATCCACTGAAAAACACCCAAAATATTATTAAAAGAAATGGATATGAAATGTTTTTTAAAGGTATGGCGGTGACAGGAA
The DNA here is from genome assembly GCF_033239565.1 of Halichoeres trimaculatus. Taxonomy (NCBI): domain Eukaryota; kingdom Metazoa; phylum Chordata; class Actinopteri; order Labriformes; family Labridae; genus Halichoeres; species Halichoeres trimaculatus. Next base: position 841,223 of record NW_027437194.1, read on the forward strand.
ATGATTTGGAAGTCTAAAACATCAAAGTTCAACTTTCTATTAAAAAATAATAATGACTTTCTGATGGTTTTTCTGAATTCACAGGAAAAATTTACGACAAACTAGGAAATAATTTACACTTGGAAAGATTGTGATATGAATCAGCAAACAGAGAAATTACTCACATGAGAATCTGGAGGCCTCTTTTGGAGTTTCAAAGCTGTCACTGATCTACTTTGGAAAACACTGATGCTTCTTTTTTGTTTTGATTTCTTTTACTTTTTTTTGGCATTTTTTTACCTAGTTTTTTTCCACTTTTTTTTGTTACAAAAATTGTGGGATACTTTTATTTTGAAAGGCTAACTGCTGACTTCCTGTTTGAGATAGGTCAGGGGTGTTAGCATAAAATTTGTGTGTCTCAATGAGACGAACATTTTGACACTGGTTTGATTTCTCTATGACATTCCTACTGCCATTGAGAGCCATTTTAGTGTGCCTAGGTGGCGCTAAAGAGCACATTTTGGAATGTTGGGGGTCAACTTTGATTTATATTGAATATTAGGATGAATCTGAGGTGTGCCCCAATTTTGGTGAGTTTTTGAGCACAATTAGGGGGTGTAATCAGAGCTCAAAGACAGGACAGGAGAAGAAGAAAGAAACGGACGAAATACCCTAAACAAAAAAAAATAAAAAACAATAAAATAAAAATTCAACCATTATCAAGCAAAACAAACATACAACTGGGACTTAAAATGTGCCAGATTCAAGTTTTTACAGACTTGTGCCTTAAATCTCCATCATTGTGCGTTGGTAGTTGGTTTGGCTTATTTAGTCGTTCATTTTTGTATTTTTTGTTTTCAGATTTTAAGGTTGAATCACTGCAGCTTTAACTTCAGTATCAGGTCGGTGAAGCAGCTCCTCCAATCTAAGGATTCATGATTCATTTATTTCTAATAACAGGAGCAGGTATCACCCAATGATCTCATCTCCTCTGCTGTCAGGGACTGTTGGACGTTTTTTTGCTTGCCCAATTAGTAGAAGAGTTACGGTAATAAGAATAACTCGCTTAATTATCACCTGTGATTGAAATGATAATGCACGCTGGTTCCTGTGCAGTAACGTAACACCCCTGATATCCTAGAAAAGCTCGACTTTTCTTCTTCAAGGAGAATTTTCTTGCCTGCATTGTTGAGGAGTTACGGTAATTTAGAGAGCACTTTAAAAATGGGAAGCATGCACATGTAAGAAAGTCTCAGTCTGCAGGATCCAGCCTCTGTGGACCATGAGAGTCTCAGAACCAAAGTCGTGGTCTAAAAACTCGACTGTTTACATCCTGAGACTTTGTGAGACTTTGACCTGGGGTTAAAAAACCTCCTCCTCTCCTTAACGTCGGAGCAAAGCTTGATGAATTCACTTCAAGGTGCAGCAGCGACAAACTGACACGTTAATGACAGGAAACAGCTCAAATTCCTGCTTTCACTGAAAATCTGCTGCACACTCCGAGTCTCACAAAGACGCTCTAACGCTGACTGACGTGTTTGTGTTCCTGAGCAGTTTCAGACAGATTTAGAGCTCGCTGCAATGTTTGATGTACGCAGGTGTGCTCGCGCTGATATGTCCCAGAGTTTCAGACTTTATTTATAAAACTCAGAGAGAGACTCAGGTCGTCTTCCCTCAGTTAACACGAGATTTCAAGAAGAGAAAAACAGATCGTTAGAGGATTGATGGCATCAAGAGAGAAGTTTTGCAGCATTTAAAAAAAAAGCAGATATACACTCACCAGCCACTGTCCAACTGCTCGTTAACTCAATGCATTTACGAAACGTGGCATGGTTGTTGGTCTGAGTATTTCAGAAACTGCTGATCTACTGGGATTTTAACCCACAACCATCTCTAGGGTTTACAGAGAATGGTCCCAAAAAGAGAAAATATCCAGTGAGCAGCAGTTCTGTGGGTAAAATGCCTTGTTGATGCCAGAGGTCAGAGGAGAATGGACAGACTGGTTGGAGCTGATAGAAAGGCAACAGTAACTCAAATAACCACTGGTTACAACCGAGGTCTGCAGAAGAGCATCTCTGAACACACAACACGTCCAACCTTGAGGCAGATGGGCTACAGCAGCAGAAGACCACACCGGGTGACCCTCCTGTCAGCTACGAACAGGAAACTGAGGCTACAATTCACACAGCAACACCAAAACTGGACCATAGAAGATTGGAGAAACGTCGCCTGGTCTGATGAGTCTGGATTTCTGCTCCACATTCAGATGGTAGGGTCAGAATTTGGCCTCAACAACATGAAAGCATGGATCCATCCTGCCTTGTATCAACGGTTCAGGCTGCTGCTGCTGGTGTAATGGTGTGGGGGATATTTTCTTGGCTCACTTTGGGCCCCTTAGTACCAACTGAGCATGGTTTAAAGTCCACAGAAAAAAAATGAAAAAGAAAAGGGAAAAAAATAAAAAAGAGAGAAAAAAAAGGAAAAAAAAAAGGGGGGGGGGGGGGGAAGGAAAAAAGAAAAAAAAAAGAAAAAAAAAGAAAAAAAAAGAGGGGAAAAAGAAAAAAGAAGGAAAAAGGAAATAAGAAAAAAGAAGAAAAAAGAAAAAAGAAAAAAAGAGAAAAAAAAGAAAAAAGAAAGAAAAAGAAAAAAAGGAGGAAAAAAAGGAAAAAAGAAAAAAGAAAAAAAAGAAAAAAAAGAAAGAAAAAGAAAAAAAGAAAAAAAGAAAGGAAAAGAAAAAAAAGAAAAAAGAAAAAAAAGAAAAAAGAAGGAAAAAGGAAATAAGAAAAAAGAAGAAAAAAGAAAAAAGAAAAAAAGAGAAAAAAAAAGAAAAAAGAAAGAAAAAGAAAAAAAGGAGAAAAAAAGGAAAAAAGAAAAAAAGAGAGAAAAAGAAAAAAAGAAAAAAAAGAAAGGAAAAGAAAAAAAAAGAAAAAAAGAAAAAAAAAGAAAAAAAAGAGAAAAAAAAAAAAAGTCCCCAGCCTTCCTGAGTATTGTTGCTGACCATGTCCATCCCTTTATGAGCACAGTGTACCCATCTTCTGATGGATACTTCCACCAGGATAACGCTCCATGTCATAAAGCTGGAATCATCTCAGACTGCTTTCTTTAACATGACAATGAGTTCCCTGTACTCAAATGTCCTCCACAGTCCCCAGATCTCAATCCAATAGAGCAGCTTTGGGATGTGGTGGAACGGGGGATTCTCATCATGGATGTTCAGACCACAAATCTGCAGCAACTGTGTGATGCTATCATGTCAACATGGACCAAACTCTCTGAGGAATGTTTCCAGAACCTTGTTGAATCTATGCCACCAAGGATTAAGGCAGGTCTGAAGGAAAAAGGGGGTCCATCCCGGGACTAGCAAGGCCACATGTCGCTCTTCTTCAACAGGAATTAAACTCATAGAAATCCAAAATCTAAACCAGAACTCACGCTGCCACAGTCAAAAACCTGAGTTTACCTATATGCATTTTCTGGTGTAAAGCGCCACCTACTGATCAAACATAAAACAACATATGCACTGAATGTTCTTCCTTAAAATAAAGGAACAAAAATTAGAGACAAAACCTAAAACAAACAGAAACTTTATAACGGCTCCAAAGTATTTTTGAATTTTAGCATAAAGAGCTAGACGGACGGAGATCAGACCTTTAGCATCAACGTTAGCGTAGCCTGACACCATGTTTCAGTTGGATGTGACTTCATGGACGCGACTTTATGACCTCCATTTGACGACAGGAACAGCAGAGGGAGGATAGAGCGTTAATAAGAGTCAACAAGCTAACACAGGGGTGGCCAACCTGCGGCTCGCGAGCCACATGTGGCTCTTTGCCCTTCTGTGTTTGGCTCTTTGAACCATTCATAAAAAAAAATTATATTATATACATATAGTTATGAGTAGTGGTGTACCAATCAATCTCAAATATTGATATAATGATGTCAACGTTGTGATCAGTATTGATCAATACTTGGATGATGGGATTGATACTTAAGTTTCGGTTTCTTTTCTCTACATCGCTAATGTGCTCATAGCTATCTAGATAGATGGAACTTCATGTCTCCTGCAGTAAAAACAGAAACTTGTCTTTGTGGTGTGGCTCTTCGTAGTACCACGGTAGTTTTTGTGGCTCTTGGTCTCCAACTTGTTGGCCACCCCTGAGCTAACACACGCATGACTTAGCCAGTCGCTGCAACCTGAACTCAACGCAACCTCAGAGTTTAATTAGCATTTGGAAAAACAACCAGAAAACAGCAAGATTCAACCCTCCTCCTCCTCCTCAGCTCCACCCTGACGTGAGATCGGTGGTGGCCTGTGTTTGCCGCCCCAGATGTTGCTCCATCATTCCTCCGCCCCTGACAGATGTTTCCCTCCTTCTTCAAGCAAAATCAGAAACTAACGAGATTCAGAGAAAGACGTCGTCCAATTACAGCCACGCTCTGATTTAGCGCTCTGCTTTAGCGCTCTGCTTTAGCGCTCTGCTTTAGCGCTTTGCATTAGCGTGTAGCTGCAGGGGAATTATCAACAGAGACAATAAGACCTGACATGACTTCCACAAACAAGCTCATTATTCGATCACAAACACGCCGCGCTCGTTTGGCCGACCTTGAGATTAAGCAACAAGCTTGTGCTGTGGCCTGGATGGTGTGTATGTGTGTGTGTGTGTGTGTATGATTACACTCACACCAAGCCACACACAGGCATTCCCCCCCTGCAGGCGGCGAGCAGAGGCCTGTGCCGCTGCTGCTGCTGCTGCTGCACAAAGGGTGTGAAAGCAGCGAGCGCAGAGCGATGAGAGCCAGGGAAGATGTTTTTGTCCTCTGTGTTTCTCCTCCCACTCTCTGAGTTGCAGCCTTGACGGCTCAGGCCCATTGTGTCCTCAGAGCGCGGCTCCTTCAGGCTGACGTGCAGCAGACGTATAAAAACACGGCGTCTGTTTCTGTGGAATCAGACTTCTGAGAATCACAGGTGTGTTTGGTTTGGTCCTCCACTTCACGGTGGGGCCGTTGTTGCTTTAACGCGATGCTATCATCAGACACCCGCACACTTTTGTCTATCAAAGATTTTTCCTGGATCCATCTTGACCAGTGGAGGCTAAAATACTCCACAATCCTTGTTTTTCAAGTAGTCCTGATGAGTGTTTTCCTCTGAATGGGTATCGATTTCCAAGTCTGAACACCAACTCCAGGTTTGAAATGCAGCGTGTGATTTAAAAAGAAGAGAGTGGACGCAGCTCAGCGAGTCATCAGCTGGTACTATCACAGGAAACAGAGAAACAGCTGGAAACAAGCTCACAGTGCAAACATGGAGGATATTTACAGAAATCAAGCTTTAAGTTCTAACGAGATGAGAGGAATACTTGATTCTGATTGGTCGAAAGCCTCTAACAAAAGTAGACAACCAAACGTAACTCAGATAAAATCCATCTACATGAAGAAACCCATCTCATCTCCCTCTCTGAGTCCATCCAACCCCGTCCTGCAATCCGGACACCAACAGCAGAGCTGATCTCTACAAAACCACTTGAAATCTCAGCGTTTGTAATAATATCACTGATATCAAATGTTCATTTCTGAGAAGATGAGCTGAATGAAGACAGAATTGTAAACGTAAATTATCCGTCAGTCGTCTTGTCAATAAAAATATCTTCCTTGAGGTGGACGAAAACAAACAGGAAGCTTGATCCTGATTAAAATGTTCGATTTGATGAGGCTGAAAACATTTCTTGACGTGGAAACATCTCAAACAGGAGAGTCTGAGTGTAAGAGTCAAAATTAACCACGTAAGTTAATTAAAACATTTAAATCCAAATTCATAATTTCAGTGTTTTGTTCGTTGAATGATTTCACTCTTTTCTCTTTGAGCTTTTCGATCAGTTGCGGCTGCTGGTCAGTCCAGGAGGGGAAGCTTTTTCCAGCCTACATCATAAATTTGTTTTTTTATTTAAACATTTTTTCGTCTTTAAGAAAGGTAAACTCGCTGAGGATCGATAAAACCTCCGGATCAGTCCAGAACACCTGACTGTAAAACTCAGAAGATGCTCCGGTGGAGGGTTATACTTCAAGATCTCTGACTGGCTCATTTCACTGTCAATCAAAAAGGGATTCAGCCTCAGACAGATCATCCAATCATCATGCAGAAGCCCAGCGTCCAGGCCAGCCCACTGCCTCATAGACCCCCAGAGACGCTGAGCGTCCGATGGGCGGGACAAAGCCCAGCGTTTATCCAATGACCGTCCAGTTTCCACAGTGGAACAAACCACTCTACGCTTCCCCGCTGAAGTCAGAAGACGCTCAGCGTCCGACTGTGTTAAAGCGCTGAGACGCTGCGGGGATGAATGAGAAGGAGGTGGAGCCAGTTACCTGTGATAGGTAGGTGGACCAGCACCTGTGTTTTGATTCACTTCCTGCACTTTAGCTAAATTTATTTTTAATTAATTTTAACAGTATTGTTCTAATTTTTCTTGCAATGACTGCACTGTATTTATTAATTCATTATGACCATAGTCTGTATAAAACATGGACGTAGCCTCCACGACGTCACCGTCTGTTCCTGAAACAGTCAAATGAAGCCAATCCTCGGACGTAGCCATGTTGGATGTGACGCTAGCTTAAAACTTCCTTTTTAACAGCTACAGGGCGCCATTAGTCACATGACCTGAGATGATCAAACGGTCTTAATATTTCCTAAACTGCTGATGGAGAAATCAGTGTTTCAGACCGAAGCTGTTTTTTGAACCAGGCTGTAAACATGTTTTTATGACTGGGTGTTTTCGTGGTTTCTGGTCTTTCTGTAGCCAGACTCAAGCAGATCCTCAATGTATCAGCTTCATTTTCTAAACTGGATGTTGCCCCTTGGTTCAAAAATGATCTGGTTTTGACACAGTTTGTTTTATTTTGAAACTACCTGGCTCTTTTTAGACTTCCTGTCTCACTTGATCAGTGCTTTTTGTAAATTGGCGCCTCTCTGAAGACGTCCTACATAGAAAGGACGGGTGGGAGGAAAAAATCGTTATATATCAGGATTTTTTGTTTGGCAATATCAAAATCAGGATTCTTTGACCAAAAATCTTTTTTTTTTTTCAAATTCAAAATCTTAGTTTCAGTCTTCATTTCAAAAGTTGCCACTTCTCTCCAGCAGGGGGCGAAATGTTTCTCTCTGACTCACGTCATTCAACAGGAATTAAACTCATACAAATCCAAAATCCAACACATAGAAACCAGAACTCACGCTGCCACAGTCATAAACTGTTTCCCTCCTCCTACACACACCTTGAAACATTTGTAAAGCGCCACCTACTGATCAAACATAAAACAACATACGCATTGAATCATCTTCTTTAAAATAAAGGAACAAAAAATTAGGAACACGTTTTTAAATTTTAGCGTACGCCACTCGTGTTTTGTTTCAGCTGCGCCAAAAGTTTCCACTTTTCTCCAGCAGAGGGCGAAATGTTTCTCTCTGACTTACGCCATTTTATGGGAAAATATGGCTCCTGATATAATCTGTAGACATTAACATCATCATTTAACTGTTCCCTTGGTCTGGTGTTAAAAAAGCAAACTAAAAATTGCAAAAATGTAAATATCGAAGAATCGCAATTTAAAAGGAATCGGCACCCCACAAAATCGTAACAGAAAAGCGAATCATCCCAGCCTTAATGGACAGGACGGATCAACAACCCTCAAGTTCAGCAGGATAAATCCATCAGGACTGCTCTTGACGAAGATAATAACCAGTTACCAAAGGCGGGGAGAGCACACCTCTCCTCCCTTTCCTTTGTCCTCACTGACTGACAGACAAACCTCTCAGATTTAGCTTATCTTAATCATGTTTACACATCAGACGTAGATTAAAAACTCTCATGATCAGCGACACAAATTCAACCACTTTTTTTAGAAAAGACTCAGAAACCGAGCAGGGAGAGCAGCAGCAAAGACAGAGCGAGCATCAGTGAGGAGACGTGTCTTAAAATAGCAGTAAGTTCAAACACTCGATTTCTAACATCAGTAAATGTGTTTAACGTCGGGGTCAGAGCCACAGGTTGATTTTAGACAGTTTTTCACCCTCGCTATGACAGCTCAAAGATCTCGTTCCCAGCACGCGGCGTGTTTTAATCCACTTCCTGTCAGGCTGTTTTGTCTTTTTCCCATCATGTCAAACTTTCTCGAACACTCCAGAAACTTCTGTTATAGAATCTTTAACGGTAATGTTTCTTCGACAGGTTTATTTTAAAGCTGGGGGCTGACGACTTTTCAGAAAGAAAGTGAAACTAAAGGAGTCACCTGTGAGAGATCACAGGGTTCAACTTCACCCGAGTGTGACATCTCAGCGTTTCATTTGAAGTGCGTAGCTTTGATTTGTGTCGTATGTGCTGAAGAAAGCCACCGCATTCCTCCCATAAGGAGCAGACTTCACTCCTGTGTGTTGATGTGTTAACAAAAGTCCTTTAAAGATGTTTTTAAAACTCCCAGTGAAAGTGAAAGCACCCTGGCTGAATGGTTCCCAAGGTTAGAGTAAAATAAAGTGGATCATATGCCGTACGTCTGTACAAAAGACGAGGAGATGAAAGAAAAACACGCCACATTCTATGTCCACAGAAACGCCGCGTTCAGACAGGAACAATGTTAGCGAGTCGCTGCAGGAAGTAGACGTAAAGTTTCACAATATTTCAACTTTTAACCACAGCGAGGACAACATCAGACATAAAAACATACATCAAGAAAAAAAAACATCTTTTTTATGGTTTCATGGGTGAATTTCATCTGCTGGGTCAAGGTACCCCTCACATTCAGCTAGCTTTCAGCGTCTGTCAAAGCCTACACTTGGTACCAATGATCGACTTATGGTGGTACCCATTAAACGCTGTCTCTGGGTACCTTTGATAATCTGTTTTGGGGTATCATTCAGCATCCAATCAGAGTTTTACTGAGGTGTCTTTCAGCTGCAGGACAAACCTCATTGTTATGACGAAGATACCCAAAATTTAGTTTGATTTGTTTAAAGCTATGGTCTACGATGTGGAAGCTTTGTACATCCTAACAACACAGTTTATACATCTACACAATATAAAGACCAAAAAGAACAAAAAAATCCATTCAGTATATCTGTGAGTCCATCCAATCCATCTCCCTTGCACCGTCCTGCCCATGGTCCCACCTCGTCCTTCCCCACTACCCCTCTCACGTCAGCTAGCTGCTCAGCTACTGAAGCGTCATGGAGCCAGAGAAAGACCCAAACCAGGAAGCTGTTACTGTGACCCTCCTCAGGGAAGGGAAGAAAACCAAAAAGTTTCAAAGAAAAGGCTGAAGCAAGCTTCTTGCTCTGTCAGAGGGGGCGTGTTGTTAAGAGGTGAAGAAGAGCGATACGAGCTGGGGGGCGGGGTCTTGGTACACAGAGGGGAGGGGTGAGTGAGTCTGCGTTTTTCAAATGTGTCTCATCAGACAAACTGGGTTTTAGATCGTAGACCAGAGCTTTAAATAAAAGGGTTAGGGTTAAAAACACATCAGGTTTGAGGTACCCTTTAGCATCGACTGTTAATTAAAGAGTTTAAAGTTTTCTTATATTAAAGAACTCACAAGTTGAGTCTAGTTTCTATAAACGAGCTGAATAAGCAGAAACTTTAAGTAACGGCCTGTATGTGACTCCATTTAGCGTCGTCTCAAGGAACCCTTGATAATCCTTTATGAAGTTTCCTTTAGCATTTCATTAAAGCAGCACTGTTTGCTCTTTTGCTGTTACAAAGCACCCATGTGCATATTTTCTCAGACACATTATCAGAGACTTCTTTTGACTTGTAAAGGTCCCTTAAACTCATATAAACCAGGGGTGCACCGATCACAATTTTCTGTCCAATCACCGATCTTCAAAGAGCCTGACCTGCTGATACCCATTTTTATTTTTTATCTTTTATAACTGACAGAACTGACTTTACCTCACTAATTTATTTATTCCTTGTACGGTTTCTTTCAAATTGTTTTTATCAACGGCACATGTTTCTCTTTTAGCTTGGTTTGACATATTTTAGGCCTTTTACCCCCTGATGTTTTAACTTATCTTGCTTTTTTGTCTCAGGGCTGTCTTTCTTGTTCTTTTAGCCTAAGCACTGTCGTCACTTTGTCTCGTGCTGTTTTGTGTGCCTATAACACGAGAGTACTCACTCACTGTGAACTGAATTTACCCAAGGGCAGAATAAATATCCTGAATCATCTGAATATACCCTCATTATTCCAATCTTATGTCAGTGAAAATCACTGAACGATACCTGTGAAACAATGAAATCTTTATAAGATCAGTTTCAGATGTAAGGATGGGCCAATCACTGATCACGATCGGTGCTTGTCTGATATAAACTAGTTTCAGTTAACATCTGGTTTTTGGAACCTTTGAGTATCTGTTTCTGATTTTAAGTTTCCTTTAGCTCCTGGTACCTCCTCACAGTTTGAGGGACCGTTTTGCATCTTTTAAAGGAAAGACAAGTTTATTTGTAGAGCACAATTCATACACAAGGTAATTCAAAGTGTTTTACAGCTGAAATAAAATCATTGCCAAAAATCACATCATAAAATATTAAAAAGGATGAGTTGAGGCCTGTCTCACGTCTTCTGGCAGACTGATCCAGATTTTAGGAGCATAAAACTGGAAAGCAGCCTCACCGTGTTTAGTCCTGACTCTGGGCTCCAGCAGGAGAGCCCTCCCTGAGGTTCTCAGAGACCGAGTTGGTTCATATTCATGTTAGGGGTGTACTTTGGAGCTAAACCATGAAGAGACTTGTAAACAAGCAGAGCTGTTTTAAAGTCTTGTCTCTGAGCCACAGGAAGCCGGAGCAGAGACCTGAGACCTGGTCTAATATGGTTCTGGTCAGGACCCGAGCAGCAGCGTTCTGGATGTACTGACTCTGGTCTTACAGCTGGTTTAACTGCCCATTATCATCTTTTAAAGGCACCATTCAGCTCATGTTACCGTTTATTATGGGGTACCCTCGATCATCTGTTTGAGGAAGAATTGAGAGTTTCATTCAAAGTATCATTTCCCTGCTTGTTGGAGCATTTTTAAAGGTGCCCATTATTTATTTTTATTTTTAAATTATTTTTTGTTTACTTATTTTCATTTTTTAATTATTATTTTTATTTATTTTCATCTTTATTAATTTTAGTTTATTTTCATTTTTTAATTATTTTTTGTTTATTTTCGTTTTTAATTATTTTTTGTTTATATTCATTTTGTAATTATTTTTAATTATTTTTTAATTATTTTTTAATTATTTTTTTAATTATTTTTTAATTAATTTATCATTTATTTTATCTCATTCATTTATATTTTATTTTATTTTATTTATTTTTCATTTTATTTCATTTATTTATCTTTTATTTTATTTTTTTTATTAAATTGTATTTTATTTTATTTTTCTTAATATATTTTTTAAAATAAATAAATAAATAGAGGTTTGAAGCTTTGAGAAACAACTGACACAAGATTCAGCACCTTTTGAAGACTTCCTCTATTTTCTATTTCGATCAGTTTTGAAAGGTTAGTATCCTCAGTAATCAGTAATGAAGACTGGTTGTTTCTTGGTACCCTCTAACATACATTTAGTACTTCTTTTACTTATTTCAAGTTAAATAGTTAGAAACGGTGTAAAACTATAATGAGGAATCTGTCATGAGGTTTTTCCTCTTTGGGAATGTAAATAATCTTTCAGACTTCCTGTCTGGGTACCCATCAGTATCTATGTTGGATCATCTGTTTGGGTTACATTTTGTGTTTTTAACATTTTGAAATGTCTCATTCATCAAATTTCAGTTTAACCTTTCTGCATTCATGTGAGTCATGAGTTTATGTATGGGTCACTCTGAACAATCTGTGTTGAGGTACCCCTGAAAATCTGATACAGACACAGAGAGAGTCCTTATGGTCACTGGTGTCTTTAAGTCTCTGTTTCACCTTCATCTTTAGCATCATGTGTTAATTTCTGTTCTGAGCTAAAGTAAAGTTTCCTCTCGCCTCTTTTTGTCAAAGCGCCCAAATTAAAAATGCTAATGCTTCACAACCCGCACACAACATGCTAACAGGTGTAGCTCATTACCTCCATAGTATCCGTAGGCTCCAGGTCCCAGAATGTCCGGATCCTCCAGTCTCCCTCCGAGGGGCCTCATCCTCCTCGGGCCCCTGAAGAAAGCGTGTCGCCGCGCCCCCAGCGCGCTCAGCTGCTTCATCCTCCGCTCTTTGGATCTCCTGTTCTGAAACCAAACCTGTGAAAAAACAAAAGAGTTGATCTCATCACCTGATGAAGCTTTCCTGCGTCATGTTTAAGACCCCACGGTTCCTCCATCAGCGCCACCCACCGAGCACAGAGAGCCGAGCGGACCGAGCTGAACTCACATGAATATTTATCAGCTTCCTTTACATTTTTACTCAACTTTTCAATTTCATGCTCAGTGTTTCAGAGTCTGCGCTGGAGCCATGAATCAATCAAAATGCAAAAGATCTGATCCTTCAGAGCCAGGAAGACGCAGAGTCTCCGACACCTGTGCCACAGATTGACTCTGATGTTCGGGCCTCTTTCAGTTTGCATTGATTCAGCTCGGAGTTAAGTGTCAATATTGATTGTGTTCAGGTTTAAAAAAGGTTTGTGGCATCCAGCAGGAAAAGGCTAAATATGTTTATTCAGTTAATTTATGATGATTCAGTGTTTTTAATGAAGCTGGAGACGGAGTTAAAGCAGAGAGACGGATTCTTGCGACATTTGAAAGTCTATAAATGCAGAATCTGGAGTTTTAATGAAGGTCAAATCTGGGGAGACAGCATCAAAACATGATAACACTGCTCTGACCTTTAACTGCTCTCATCCAGGGGCTAAAAATGAAGATTTCTGAATGTTTCGATCATTTTTACGCAAAGACGAAAAACTGAGAAAATGATCCAACTTGGAAGTCTTGACTCTCACTTAAGAGCTTTTCATGAAGCAGTAATTTTATAATTTTGCTTTATTTTCATTTTTTAATTATTTTTTAATTATTTTTTTAAATTAATTTATCATTTATTTTATCTGATTCATTTATTTTTATTTTATTTCATTTATTTATCTTTAATTTAATTTTTTATTTCATTTCATTTATTTATCTTTAATTTAATTTTTTATTTTATTTCAGCATTTTTAAAGGAACCCGTTAACAATTTTTATTTTAAAATTAATTTTTTGTTTATTTATTTTCATTTTTAATTATTTTCATTTTTTAATTATTTTTTCATTAATTTATCATTTATTTTATCTGATTCATTTATTTTTATTTTATTTCATTTATTTATCTTTAATTTTTTATTTAATTTCATTTCATTTATTTATCTTTAATTTAATTTTTAATTTTATTTCATTTATTTATCTTTAATTTTATTTTTAATTTTATTTCATTTATTTATCTTTATTTTTTTTTTATTAAATTGTATTTTATTTTATTTTTCTTAATATATTTTTTAAAACAAATAAATAAATAAATAGAGGTTCCCTTCAGCAGAAGTTTTGAGAAACGACACAAGATTCAGCGCCTTTTGAAGACTTCCTCTATTTTCTATTTCTATCAGTTTTGAAAGGTTAGTATCCTCAGTAATCAGTAAAGAAGACTGGTTGTTTCTTGGTACCCTCTAACATACATTTAGTACTACTTTTACTTATTTCAAGTTGAATACTAAAGAAACGGATCAGGATGAAGGTGTTGGAGTCACTGAGACATTTTCTGGGTTTTAAATAAACGCAGCGCAGAGTGATTTAAATGTAAAACCCTGACGCAGCGCAGAGCCGGCTCAAATAAACAGTCAGCGCCATAAATCAGGGAGTAAAAAGGCTCATCACTCCTGTTCAATAACGCGTCTTTGAGGAGGGAACAAAGGAGGATTTGAGGGGGAAACCATCACACGCCATATGGAAGAATGTCTGCGTGAGGAGCGCATCACACATCCAGCTCCGCGGCTGCGTAATGATGTATGTTCAACCCCAGCGAGGCAGCACCAGAGGCAGGATCCCACTGTGCTGCAGATTAACAAAAACACACACACACTCTCACACACACACACACAGAGTGAGAGAGTGAGGAGGGAAAAAAACACCTAAAACCACTTAGGCTGTGTTCTGCGTGCTCCAGCAGGCAAAGGCGACACCTGCTTATTGAGAACAATCGTCTAACTGTAGGCTACATTTTTATGGAAATGCTCCCGCTCCCCTCCAGAGAGCGTTGCTTAGGGATTACACACACACTCACACACTCACACACACATGCTGGAGAATCAGTGTGTGGCTCCCCGTGTTGAGTGCAGTGGTATTTAACACACAGTGGATGAGGAAGGAGGAGGATGACGAAACAGAGACTCCATTTTGGCTCCGAGCGACAAACACAGACGGACAGAGGGAGAGGATGGAGAGGATGGAGAGGCTGGCTGATTGATTGAGCTCTGCTGATGCTCACACACACACAGGCTGCAGTATGTGTGTGTGTGTGTGTGATATAGATGAGGTCTCCTCTAATAAGCAGAGGCAGCAGGCTGTAAGTGAGTAAGAGCAGAGAGGTGGGAAAGGGGAGGGTGGGATGTAAATCTGTGAAATCAGCGATAATTACAGCGACTGCACAAAAAGCCACATCACAGTTGGCAGAGATGGTGCTAATCATCCTGACACAGTCTGCACCCAGACACCACCAGTGTGTGTGCATGTGTGTGTCTGTGTGTGTGTTTGAGACAGGTCCAAAAACAGTGCTACGCTGCAGAACATGTTTGTTTACGCGTGTGTGTGCCTCAGTGTGTGTGTGTGTGCGTGTGCAGGGGTTCCTCTCCTCCTCTCCTCCTCTGCTGCTTTTGGCATAAACCAAATGAAACCTTTCATTAATTTCATGGCTGCGCAGCTGAAACAAAACACGAGTGACGTCCTCCACAAAACAAACCAGGATATCTGCGCATCGAGAAATGGGATTACAAGATCCTGATTTCACAGGAGGAGAGGGACGCCTGCAGGTATGACGCACAGGAGTTGGAACAGAGAGGAGAAATGCATGATTAAAATTTAAAAAAGAAAAAACAATTAATTAAAAATCAGATGATTCCTCCTCTAAAGGTGTTATTCTGTGTTTTAAAGCAGCCATCCTGGATTATTTCTGTCTCTTTTTATGGAGGAATCAGATGCAGCCTGTTTGGAAAACGCGTAAACTCTGTTGTATGTTTTGGTGAACGTGATAAAAGAGGGCAGACACAGCCCTCATGAAGCTGGATCTCCTGCTAATAGATCACATCATGTGTGGACGTTTCTGCAGCAGATAACGAGGCCTTCAATTAAAGCTCGGAGTGAAATTAACAAGTCATTCCGCTGATTTATAATCCTTCATTTCTCTCTGATACGTCTTTGTCTCGCGCACAAAGACAGCCCCTCCTCACCTGGATGACGCGCATGTTCAGTCCCGTCTCCTGGGCCAGCTGCTCCCGGATGTGCCGAGTCGGTTTCGGTGTGGCCACAAACGCGGCCTTTAACGTTTCCAGCTGCTTGGCCTTGATGGTGGTCCGGGGCCCCCGCCTCTTGGTGCCCGAGTTCTGCTCCTCGTTCTCAATATTGTTCGTTTCCTTATCAGAGGAGGTGGAATTGTCCGTCTCCTTTATGTCGTCCTGCGTCGGGTCCTGGAGATCCGGCGATAAACTCCTATCCGTACACGACGAGACTGTGAGGGGACAGACAGGGAGGAGGGAGGTCACGATCCGGGAGGGAGAGGAGGGAGAGGGGGGAGGTTGATTAGGCCTTGAGATGCGCAACACACCTGGAAACATTCGGCAGATATTTGTGCTACAATCATGGATGAAATCATCCAAACATTAATTTATTTTCTTCGTTATTTTAAAAATATATTTCTCTCTTTTTGGAGGAGTTTTAGAAAATGCGTAAAATCAATTTTGGAGACATGATTACGCACACAAAAATTACAGATAAATAGGATTAGAAATAAAAAATGAGGTTTAGTAGCAAAGAGGCTCTTCGTGAGCTCGCACAGTGATGAGCAGCAGGAGCAGGAGGCGCAGAGCATCCAACACTCCCAGCAGACCCTGGCGTACAATAACAGAGAGCCATTGTCCTGTGAAAGGTAAATACTGGAGCCACTCAGCTGACAAGGCTGTTTCCAGACTCTCTCCGCGGACTCTGCTCAGAAAACCCCACATTTGTATCAGAAAGTCTCAGATTTAAAAAACCTGAGCGCGCACAGAGAGAGAGAGAGAGAGAGGAGGAAGCAAAGCGCGCACGCGTCTCCGTTTGTTCCCTTACCTGAGTTCAAGTTGACTTCCTTGATGGCTCCGGAGGTCATATAATCTTCTTTGCACACAAACTTGTTCTCGTCGATCACGTAGAGCTCCTCTCCCGTGGACAGCTGCTTGTTACACACCATGCAGGTGAAGCAGTTCAGGTGGAACACCTTGCTGCGCGCTTTACGCACCAGGTCGCTCGGAGAGATCCCCTGCAGGCAGCCCGCGCACTTGGTGCCAAACCGCCTGGGGAGGAGCAGGGGGGACATGACATGATATCAGTGCAATTTATATTCATCAGGAATTATTTCTTCAAATTAAAAGAGAAAAATAAAAAAAATCATTATCGAGCAAAGAGCTGCGTAAAAACGGAAAAAACATCACACGCTTAAAACAGCAAAAACACACATTTTATCTCTATTAATGCGAGAATTCACCACAACAAAATATATTTATAATCAATCTGTGATGATAATTCGTTAGGTGTAAATAAAAACAGCGATTTAATTCTGATTTGCACTAATATCTGCAACAGTGTCTCCAAAAATGCGTAAAATGCATTTTTCTCAAAACATGATAAAGAAAGATTCCAGTCTTTTGATTCCAATATTAAAAAAATAAAACTGCATCATTCAAAATAATTAGGAAATAAAAGTCAAATTAAAATCAAAATAAAAAAAATACTCCTAATTTATAAAAGATAATTATTTTCCTTCCGGATATTTCGATGAAGTAAAATTAAACTGATTATTTCTCGTAATAAACAGAAAATAATGAATTTATTCTGCGTTGTTTCCCTGATTAATAAAGAATATATTAGTCCTGATGTTGGGAAATGTTTGGATGACAAAATATTTTTTGTGAATGATTATTTTTTATTTCCTGAGAGGCTGACAAACCCCGCGTGTTGAGCGCCTGTTCGTTATTTTGACGGAGGTGCTGTGACAATAACCCCACGCAAACCGTATTAGTGACAATCAACACATTGTAGCGAAGGATATATTACAGGATTAGGCAGAGTGAGAGCATCTTAGCGTGAAAATCTGCTCTTAATCCATATTCACCGCGTTAAACTGAGACAGACTGGGTGGAGGAGAGGACTCCTCCTCTGAGCCACAATGAGAGAAATGAACGCGGAGGGAGTCACCTCCTGCTTCCTCCTGTTTCCTCCTGCTTCCTCCTGCTGGATGCTTTAAAAAGCTGAATCTGATGTTTGTTTTTATGAGGTGTTGGAGGCTCACACTGCTCGGCCTTACCTGGATTTCCAGGAGGAGGAGGTGGAGGAGGTGGAGGAGGTGGGGGTGCTTAAACCTTCGGGTGAAATCAAGCTCTTCCTTTGTGCATCATTGTTTTAACACTAATGTCGGCTTGTCCCTCCATTTGCAAAGGTATCGCTTCACTCTCCCTGTTTTTTTCACATGCATGACCAAACCCACCCCCCACCTCCTCCTCCACCTCCACCACCACCTCCTCCTCCTCCCAGGGAAAAGGGCACAACTCTACTTACACAACAAATGGACATATTAGGGTGATTACTGTTTCGCCCAGCTAATGGCTCGACCATTTAAATCCAGACCTGCCGTAAAATGATGGCCAAGGCCGCGCAGGGCCAGCAGCAGCGCGTCCCCACAGAAAAAAAAAGGAAAAAAAAAACCTAATGTGTCTTACATGTCATTAGAGAGTTTGGGGAGGGGTAAAAACGCGCACACAGAAATGAAAATGATGCTAAGAGACAGAGAGCGGCGGGACAAACAAGGGCTTCACTTATCACTCAATTACCTGAAACACTTTTGGGGAACTGTGAACCGGTTAATGGCCTAATGGCTGTTTGGGAGAGTGTTGTCTGCACGTGCAAAAAACATTAAAACCAGGCACGTGCCAGTATTAAATAAAACCATCACTTTGAATGGGTTTGATCTGAGCTTCATGGTGTGACTCGTTTTTATTTTTCTGGATAAATTAAAACCTGAGTCCTAAAAAATTAATTTCTTCCTCTATTTTAGAGAATAAAAAATACAAAATTAATCTGTTTAATTTCAGATAATTTTAATTAAAGCAAATTCTGTAAGCACTCCAACCTCTGAGTTCATATTTTGACCCCTGATGCGCACGCGTAATTTCAGCTCAGGCCGCATTCTGCAGCTGCTGAAATGCTGAATTTATTCCCTTTGATTTATTGTTATTTTCACATTTTATCTGCTGCATTTTAGGATTTTTTTAAGACTAAATTTAAACCTTAATTGTGCAAACATGAAATGATCTGTTCCTCCTCTTTTCTCCACCTTTACGCAGAGACATGGAGCAGATCAAACCTCCTTCCTGTTGAGTGAAACGTGTCGTTATGAGCTCCTCTGCAGAGCTCCGAGTCCTCTCTCTGTTACCTGAAAAAGTCCATTTTGCAATAAAGCTTCCCGTCCCTGGAGAAGCACTTCTCGGTGAGGTTGCAGTTGCACTCGCAGCACTGGACGCACTTGGCGTGCCAGGCTCGGTCCAGCACGTTGAGGAGGAACCGGTCCAGGATCGGCCGCTCGCAGCCGGCACAGTGGACCATCATGTCTCCGGCCTGCAGGACGCCGAGTGCCGACCTGTCCACACGGACTGCGCTGCTCGGACTGGGGACGCCCGGCTCTACGGGGAACAACGTCTTGGCTCCGGGAGGTGTGAGCTGTCAGGTGAAAACTGGGCGAAACCTCCAGAGGTGGCAGGGTGACAATCCTTGAGGTTTATTGTAGTCCTGGTCCTGTTCTGGGTCCAGTCCTGGCACTTGTCACAATCCAAAATCCAGAGCGGAGGAGAGGCTCAGCCGCGCCAGCTGACGGAGGGAGCGGGCATGTTCCTGACGCGCGGAAACTCGTCAAACCTCGTCATTCAGGCGGCTCATTCCTGACATTTCATCCCTCGCTCCGGCTTTGTTTTGGGGCTCCACGCATTTCCTTCAGGCTCACCTCACGCCGCCACTTCCAGCATCACTGTGCCTGGGTTATCACGAGGTTCTGCCAGCGCGGCGCGCGTCCTGCGCTCACATTGGATGACGCCCCTGTTAATTCCCGTGCCAGGAGAGCCAATCAGAGCGCAGTTGTTATGGTTACGCGCTCCTAGCTGTAGCCTCCGAGCGCAGCCTGAATCACACGCCGTGGAAAGAGAAATACCAGGGCCGTGGATGCAGCTCGGTCCTGGTTTTGAGAGGCCAGCTCTCATGGAGACATCAGGGAGTGTTCAGGCTGAAAGTGTCTCCAAGAAGCTGCCTTCAGCTCCTGATCAGAGCGCGAGAGAAGGAGCAGAGGAGGTGTAGAGGAGGTGAGGAAATACCTGCACAACAGGCGCGGGGAGGCCGTGCGTGTGTGGCTCCTGAATGAGAAAAGCAGCAGAGGGAGTGGGAGTAGCCGAACAAGAGGCTAATGCTACACAGCCTCATAATGGCCCTGTGACAAAACGCTCGTGCATTACAGTGCGGGGGGGGGGGGGGGGGGGGGGGGGGCTTTCTCATGCAGAAAGCTATTTACAGGGAAATGCGATGGATTAGCTGCAGCTCATCAATAGGCAGAGCCTGCTGGTCAGCTGCTGCTTTAACAGAGTGGCCTCCAATCGAAGAGGGGATTTCAAATATTTACCAACACACTCGTTTTGTTAGTTCCAGTTAAGCAAACAGGCAGGAGGAGGAGGAGGAGGAGCAGGAGGAGCAGGAGGAGCAGGAGGCCTCACTGACTGACTGCTGATGATGCGAGGTGTGAAATCTGACTCATTTTCTGAGATGATCCCAAACATTTAGAGAGGAAGAGATCATCAGGAGGGGGGAGATATCTGAGCCAACCATCAGACAAACCTGCTCACAGCACCTGGGTGGAGGGTTTCCAGGGCCTGGTGAAGGGGTGGGCGGTAGGGGGTCATTTTACTGAATCTGCACCCTGATATTTACAGATTCCTGTTACTTTTTCGGTAGACAATGCTAAATTTTTGGTTGAGCAAAAAAAACCAAATCTATAAGATAAAAAAAATCTTTTTGTTCCTAGATTTAGTAGAGATGGGTGTCTCAAAATTCTACGGTGGTCCTAAGAGTCCACTGTATAAAACACTTCACAAAATGAAAAAAAAATATGTCAAGAAACAAACATTTTTTTGTAAGTGCATGATGTGATTTTGTACATTATATATATATATATATATATTTTTACCAACAAGCTATTTATTTATCTATTTAAATTATGGCTTGTAAATCTTTGATATTTTAATTTCCTAAAATTTGAATACTTGTGTATTTTTTAAATGTTGTTGTGAAATGTTTTAGGGTTTTTCATGTTTACTTTCTTAATATTTAAAAATTGGAATAGACATGTGTATTTGCTAAAAATTTTTGTGTAATTTTTTTAAATGGAAATGTTTGTGTATTTTCCTTTTTTATTTTGTTGTGAAATGTTTTTGTGTATTTTTTTTTTATTTCTAATGTTCGTTTTTTTTTTTCCTGTTTTTTAAATATTGCTGTGAAATGTTTTTGTGCATTATTTTTTTCAATTTGTAATGTTAGTGGGTTATTTTTTTCTTTTTCTTTTCTTTTTTAAAATTTTGTCGTGTTTTTGTGTATTTTTTAAAATTTGTGATGTTTTTTTTTTTTTCCTTTTTTTTTTAAATTTTGTTGTGAAATGTTTTTGCGTTCATGCAGTTGATCTCGAGGGGTATGGTAAAAACCCCAGTGGAAGCTTCCATGTTTTTTGTTTTGGTTTGAGGCATTTTCAAATGAATAGAGTAGAATAGAATAGAGAAGAATAGAATAGAGAAGAATAGAACAGAATAGAGTAGAATAGAACTTTATTTGTTTATTTACCATAGAGGTTATTGTTATATTGTAATTTTATGACGACAAATGAGGAAGTGATTTTAGCCTTTGTTCAGTAAATGCTCGTGTAATTAACATTTTATTGTCAGTGTTTGGTGACGTTCAGTCTGCGTCTGTAGAGCTGGTTCTGATCCGCTGGGCGTTGGGTTTCTGCAGGACCAGCTGAGCTGGGATAAGGTGACGCATCTGAAGCAAAAGCTAAAATAGTGGATGCACACAGAAAAAAACAAAAACATTTGTGTTGTTTTGATGAAATAATAAATGATCCTTCCACAGATAATAAATCATAATAGAAAATATTACATTAAAAAATTTCATCCAGACTCAGACGATGAGGCGAATCCAAGGACAAGAGTCTGATTTTGTTTTTGAAAATCGAGTTCAGTAACTGCAGATAAAAAGGAAAAATTCAATGATTTAGACTAAATTCTTGTGATAGAAATAAAAAGTCACTAATCAAAACACATATTTTTCATTTGATTTGATTTAAAAATGATTTTCTTGCTCTCAATTTACCATTTTTCCCATTTATTGAAACACAGAAGAGAAACTCTTCTTAAAGGCACAGTGCGCAGTATATGAGCAGAATTGGCAAAAAACACATTTTTGTATCAGGATGATGATTTAATATCTACCTTAGGGATGGATCCACTTCCATACAGGATGATATTCTACACCTTCATGTTACTACGGCAACACAGAGAGGACAAACTAGTAACGTGTTTTTGAATGTAATTAGAAGGAAAAGAAGCACTAAAGAATTTGTACTGGCAAAACGGATCATACCTGTCATGTATCACGGTAGCTACTGGTCCTCACAGGCCACCGTAGCTGCAGGAGTTTCATCAACAGAACAGGAGGGTGAGCAAGGGAGTGTTTCAGACTGGGATCTGATCTGCTATCACTTAATAATTTCATTTTTCTGCATCATGTGGGAAAAAGAGTAAGCAAATAAATGATGAGAAACGATCAGAGCACTCTCCAGCCAGCAGAAAGGAGGAGAGAAAAGGAGGAGAGGGCGTTAAGGAGAGCAGGCGGTGGGAAAAGGAACATGTGAGGCAAACCCCGTCTGAATGTAGCCACACCACATTGTGTAAGAAGAATAAGAAATAAAAAAACCCAGTTTGCTCTGTGCACTCAGAGGCCCAGAGACGCTCACCTGTGCAGGGAGAGACGGGGGAGCTGTCTGTGGTGCTGACGTGCAGGAAGCACCAAGGACAGCAGCAGCAGCTTTTTCTGCTTTCAATGAGGATCTGCCTTTCCCGCCGCACACAGACCATCATCGTCTCCATTGTGCTGGATTTACATGTTAAACGGATTCAACGCGCTGATGTTCTGCTGGATTCAGGCGCTGACCTGAAGCCGGGCGTCGTCATAACACGGCGTGACACTTGAGCCTCCTATAGGAGCTACATCCATTTTTCACTCACATAAAACACATTTTATTTCTCCTGTCAAGGTCTTTATATCTGTTACGTCTGTTTGATGCTTTCATTGTGCTTCTTTCACGTGTTGGAGATGTGTATACGTTTGTAGATGTTCATGATCCTGCAGCTGCTAAGACTCAGATACCTGCCTGTAGCTCTGTGAAGAAAGAAGACTGAACACTGAGGCTTTGAATTGTTCCCTTTAACCTTTTTCTCTTCAAGTTCTCAGACACTGCTCTCCTGTACTGAACCACAGCGTGATGATAGATACAGGTCCCTCTTCAGCTGGATTTTTTACATTTATATTTGCAAACTCTAAACCTGCAACTGACCATATATGCAGACAACTCTTTTCCCTTTTTCTCTAGCTAATAAAAGGCATAAAAGTCCAAAAAATAACTTTAACACAAACTGCAGTTCCTCAAGTGTCCACTAGGGGCTGGCTGCAGAGGCTCCAGAAAACACATACACACCCATTCAAACAGACTGATTAATAAACATGTTTACCACCTGGTTAAAAAATACTTTGAGTCTTGAAAGCTAGTTTCTCGATTTGCACAAACATCATCTTTTTTAGCTTTACTATTAATCTCAGATTCGGTTTGTTTTCTTGTTTTGAATGTATTCTAACAACTTGTTTTTTTGTGTCATTTTTTTAAATAACAACAGAAAAAGACATAAGGGACAAAAAGACTGCAACTTCTTTCGCTTAGAGCCAGCCTGCCTAGCTAAAAATAAGTAGCTAACATTAGTATCTTGATATGCTAACCATACATCAGCCATTAGCTATGGAGTTGCATCTTTCAGGGGGACATTTTATGTAAAAATGAATTACAAATTTCTACAGAGCATGTCGATGGATCTTGTTTTATCCTAGAACAACAATAATTTCTACAGGCCTAGTTTCCACCTCTTAAGGTTTATACTTAGAAAAAATTCAGGCTCTTTACCTCATCCTATTTGACCAAAGTTAGGCTGAGTCAGGCTTTTTAAATATGGCATCTGCTGACACTAGGCTTCAAAACTCTGCATTAGAAACAAATGGGTGACATCACAGAGATGACGCCTTTAAATTATACAGTGTATAGAAGCATGTACCCTAACCATCAGGCCACACTGTTACTGTTTCTGTAATCGTCACAGTATTTTACCGTAATGTCTGTAATATCATTGTAGTAAAAATAATTTGTAATGATAAGTAAAATTAACAGCTACCTTTTTTCAGTACAGGGTTGATCTCATGGTTACAGACTCAATCGTAATCAGACATCACATACTATACATTAATAAATGTATTATTTTTTTTAGCAGATCTTTAATATTTCAATTTATTTCTAACTAAATTTTCTGGCAACCACAACTGCCAGTTTTTCTTTCGTAAAGACAGGATTTTTTTTCAGTATAAGTTGAGTCTTTTTCAATAAGGCATCTGCTGACGCTAGGCTTCAAAACTCTGTTTTAGAAACAAATGGATGACATCACAGAGATGACATCCTTAGATTAAAGAGTGTATAGAAGCATGTACTCGAAACCATCAGGCCACACTGTAACTGTTTTTGTAATAGTCACAGTATTTTACCGTAATGTCTGTAATAGCATTGCTGAAAAATAATCTGTAATCAGTACAGGGTCGATCTCATGGTATATATACACAAATATATTATTTTTTTTATCAACTCTATAATTTTGTAATTTACTCTTTTTTTAAAAAAAAAATTCTCTGGCAACCACAACCACCAATAATTTTTTTTCGTACAAACAGGATTTTTTTTTCAGTGAAGGTTGAGTCTTTTTCAGAATAGCATTCTGACACCAGGCTTCAAAACTGTGCTTTAGAAACAAATAGGTGACATCACAGAGATGATGACCTTAGATAATTCAGTATATAGAAGCACAAACACAAATCCACCAGGCCACACTGTTACTGTTTTTGAAATCTTCACAGTATTTTACCGTATTGTCTGTAATATCATTGTAGGAAAAATTATCTGTAGATACCATAAAATTGACAGCTAATTTTTTTTCAGTACAGGGTCGATGTCATGGTAACAGATTCAATCCAAATCAGACATCACATACTATACATAATTGAATAAATCATTTTTTATCAGATTTATGATACTTCACTTTCTTTTCTTTACAAAATTTCTCCGGTAACCACAACTGCGGGTTTTTTTTTGCGTATAAAAAATGATTCTTTTTCAGTGAAGGTTGAGTCTTTTTCAATATGGCTTCTGCTGATGCTAGGCTTCAAAAATCTGCTTGAGAAAAAAAATGGGTGACATCACAGAGACGACGTCCTTAGATTATACAGTTTATAGAAACACATACATCAGATCACACTGTAACTGTTCTTGTAATCTTCACAGTATTTTACCGTTATGTCTGTAATATCATTGTAGAAAAAAAATTGTAATCAGTAAAGGGTCAATCTCATGGTTACAGACTCAATCTTAATTGGACATCACATCCTATACATTCATAAATATATTTTTTTTTTTACCAGATCTAAAATATTTAAATTTATTTTTTAACCAAATTTATCTGGCAACCACAACTGCCAGTTTTTGAAAACAGATTTTTTTTTTCAGTGTAGGTTGAGTCTTTTTCAGTACAGCATCTGCTGACACTAGGCTCTAAAACTCTGCTTTCGGAACAAATGGGTGACATCACAGAGATGACGTTCTTAGATTATACAGTGTATAGAACTATCAGGCCACCCTGTAACTGTTTTTGTAATCTTTACAGAGTCTTACCGTAATGTCTATAATATTATTGTAGGAAAAATGGTCTGTAATGATATTGTAAAATTGACAGCTACCTTTTTCAGTACAGGGTTGATCTCATGGTTTCAGACTCATTTAGATTAAGACATCACATCCTATAAATACATGAATAAATTATTTTCATCAGATCTGTAATATTTCAATTTATTTTTTACCAAATTTTTCTGGCAACCACTACTGCCAGTTTTTTTTTTGTAAAAACAGTTTTTTTTGTTTTTTTTTTAGTGTAGGTTGAGTCTTTTTCAGATTAGCATCTTCTGACGCTAGGCTTCAATACTTTGCTTTATAAACAGATGGGTGACATCACAGAGACGACCTTAGATCAAACAGTGTATAGAACCATGAGGCCACACTGTAACAGTTTTTACCGTAATGTTTGTAATATCATGAACTGGGAAAGGCCTTTTTTTAGAATATAGCTGGGGTAATGATACTGTAAAATTTACAGCTATATTTCTACAGTACACTACTTCTTTCCCCAATTTTAATCAAGATGATAATCAATCGAGTCATCTTTGAAAACATACCTGTAACAGCGTCCCCTTGGTAGAGAAAGTTTGAGTCAGATGAAATGAGTTTTGTGATTTTCGAGCCTCCTCTGAGATGTTTCATTAACAATAATAAGAAAACATCAGCAACCCTTTAAGTTCTTCAAGCACCGCAGCACAACTCAAATACCTGCAGCCTCGAATTCATCTGAAGTCCCAACACATTCTTCTCTGAGTGGCAAAATCTCGTCTCTTCCTCCTCTTCACACCACGTCTGAAAGAAGCCTTCACAGGTTGGCGCTCTGAAGGATGGATTGTCATTATCCCAGCGCCTGAAACACAGATCAGAAAGCCTCCAAGTCATGTGAGGGTAACAGAGGAGGGCTCACAAAAGAAGAAAATCATTTTTTGTGCTGGAAAAAAAGAAAAAAGAGCCTTGAAAATGTATTTATGAACTTTTTATCTGGAGGATAATGGGAGTGTGTACTGTTTACGTGTGCTTACTCAACAAACACAACACTCCTGTTTCAAGGACTGATGTCTGAAGTGAGCATCGGGCCCCTTTCTCTGCAGCTCCACGAGGCCTTCAGGAAATATCTGCCGCGCCGCACACGCTGCCTCTCCCTTTCCAGGCTTTCAAGTTTCTTTTTTATGCACACGGAGCAAACATTTCCACAAACCCTGAACCGGGGTTTGCTCCTCGAGCTCGTGGAGGATCTGGGAGGGATGAGAGGGGAAGAAAGGTTTGTGTGTGAAATAACTGACGTGTTTGGAGGAGATGAGAAATATTTGTTTAAAGGAGGAAAAAAAAACTCTGCTCCTCTCTGCTCTGTGACAGCCCAGGCACCTGAGTTCCTCCTCCTCCTCCTCCTCCTTCTGCAGCCACCACTCCACGCATGCGGTGTCACCCCCCAACCCCACACGCTCGCACACACGCACGCTCCAGACCACCTCCGGGGCCCCTCTTTGGCAGGGCCCGTCCCAGGGGAGAGGTTAGTATGATGGATGTCTGATTGGTAGCCCTCCCTTAGGGCCTCCCTCCCCGTCACCTCTCCGCGCTCTGAATTAAAAGGCCGTTTGTCTCCTCCGAGTCCTCAGCTGTAGAGCCCCGGCCTGCAATTTCACAGCACTCAGAGGGAGAGAGGGAGACCATTACAGAGGAGGTTGTCAGGGGAGCCATCAGAGCCCGGACACGCCTGAGGGACTCTCTCCTTCGCCTCCATCTTCCCCCCCTGCTCCTGTCTCCTCCTGCTCGGCTCCACAACACCTCCGTCCCACTGCAGGCAGCCAGTCAACCCTGAGCCCACAAATATATAAATATTCAAGGCCTGCGTTACACTCCAGCATGCATGCACCTATATGCATATAAGCACCACACACACACACACACACGCACACACACACACGCGTCATCTGGGACATTTTTAAATCCATCTCTGTGTTGCTGCTGAAATAAATTAACACATCACCACCGCCGAGCTTCGGTGTCACACCCTGCTCAGCTGTGTCAGAACAAAGTGAGGAACCTTTAGCTTCTCTCAGTCCGACCTTGAAATCATTTCCATCTCTTCACGCTGGTTAACACAGTTCCAGAAGATTCCTGCGCCCAGATACGCCTAAAAAACTAAAGACTAACACGCGAGTGGTGTCACAATCAGGCTGGAAAGAGTGTGACAGAAAACGGAGACCACACACGGTCTGCAAAGTTACCCGATGAGTTTCGATGAAGCGATAACGCTGCGATATGTGTTTTCCTCACAGCTACACACTGGGCTCAGGATGTAGGTGCAGTCATTCATTTACATCATTTTACACTCACTATTTTTTTTTTATTTAAACAAGTTGCATTATGGGTAAGCTCTTTTGGAATGTAGCTGTTAACAGCAGATTGTAGGAATCACTTCTTTTTTTTACAGTGTAAACTGAGTCAAGTTTTTTCACTATGGCAGCTGTTGACCTTAGGCTCCAAAACTCTGCTTTAGAGACAGATGTATGACATCACAGACTTTACCGTAATGTCTGTAATATCATCTGGGAAAGGTCTTTTTTGAATGTAGCTGTTAACAGCAGATTGTAGGAGATCAATGCATTTTTTCCAAAATTTCTCGTGCTACCGCCACTACCGCTTTTTTTTCTGTCAAACAGCAGGATTTTTTTTTGCAGTGTAGGTTGAGTCAAGCTTTTTCAACATGGCATCTGTTGATGTTAGGCTCCAGAACTCTGCTTTATACACAGATGGATGACATCACAGACTCAACTGTAATGTACGTAATATTATCTGAGAAATGCCTTTTTTGAATGTTGCTGTCAACAGCAGTTTGTGAGAAATCTTTTTTTTTCCCCAAAAAAATTTCTCTTGCAACTGCTGCTGCCACTTTTTGTCTGTAAAAACAACAGGATTTTTTACAGTGTAGGTTGTGTCAAGCTTTTTCAATATGGCATCTGTTGACGTTAGGCTTCAAAACTCTGCCTAAGTAACAAATGGATGACATCACAGACTATGTCCTTAGTTTAAACACTCTAAAACTTTCAGTTTAACAGTGGAAACCATCAGGCCACACTGTAACTGTTATTGTAACTTTGGAATATTTTACCGTAATGTCTGTAATATCATTAAATGGGACAAGGCCTTTTTAATTGTAGCGGGAAACAACAGATTGTGGGAAATCAATTTATTTTCCGAAATTTTCCTGCAACATTTTTTCTGTAAAAACAAATTTTTTTTTTTACATAGTAGGTTGAATCAGCTTTTTTCAATATGACATCTGTTGATGTTAGGCTCCAGAACTCTGCTTTAGAAACAAATGGATGACATCACAGACTCTACAGTAATGTCTGTAATATTATCTGTGAAAGGCCTTTTTTGAATGTAGCTGCTAACAACAGATTGTGGGAAATCAATTTATTTTCTCCAAATTTTTCCTGTAACTCTTTTTTGTCAAAACAACAGAATTTTTTTTATGGTGTAGGTTGAATCAAGCTTTTTTCAATATGACATCTGTTGACGTCAGGCTCCAAAACTCTGCTTTGGAAAGAAATGGATGACATCACAGAGACTACATCTTTAGATTATACAGTGTAAACGATCAGGTCACACTGTAACAATTTTTGTTACCTTTACATATTTTACCAAAATGTCTGTGATATCATCTGGGAAAGATCTTTTTTTAAAGTAGCTTTTAGCGGCAAAGGATTGTATCAAGCTTTTTTCAATGTCATCTGTTGACGTTAGGCTCCAAAACTCTGCTTTAGAAACAAATTGATGACATCACAGACTCTATGTCCTTAGATTATTCAGTGTAAACCATAAGGCTATGCTGTAACTGTTATTACTGTAATGTCTGTAATATTATTAACAGGGAAAGGGCTTTTTTTGAATAACGCTGTTAACAGCAGAAAAAATGATTAACGATACTGTAGAATTTGCAGATACCTTTTTACAGTATGCTCGTTCTTCCCCTACTTAATGGACCAATCAAAATCAAGATAATTAAATGAGGCATCTTTGAAAATATATTGCTGCTTTAAAACAAATGGATGACATCACAGACGCCACAACCTTCAATTTTACAGTGTAAACCATCAGGCCACACTGTAACTGCTTTTGGAACCTTTGCATATTTTACCGTAATGTCTGTAATCATTCAGTGGGAAAGGCCTTTTTGGAATAAATCAGTTATGATACTGTAAAATTTACAGATACTTTTTTACAGTGCACTTCTTCTTTTCCTATTTTTGTATAAAGAAGTTGCACCATGCTTTCATGCTTAAAAAAAACTGTTTTTTGTTTACGCTTCAGCCATGCAATGTGTGTAATTACAGGGTCTGACCACTCCCCTGGTGGCGCTCTCACTACTTTTGTGAGTTTACGTCTTTTCTTGAAGTTTCGAATGTTTCTTCCTGTTTTGGTTCAGATGCTAGCAGCACTGAAATGTTGCACAACTTGTCTGTTCCTACTTTTAATTAAATCCAATTATTTACACTTTTATTTCTCTGCACAGGTGTCTTTGTTAAAGTTTGAAAGTTCTGAACATGTTTTTTTTCTAGGTTACACTTATTATACCATTCTATCTTATAGATTTTATAGTAAAGAAAAAAGTACACTACTCTCTTTGTTGCTGTAGCTCTGTACATTCCCTCATTGTAAATAAAAGATTATTTTATCCTTTATGTTTGGGAATGTTTAAATGTTTTTCTGACAGTGTGTATCAGGTAAACTGAAATGTTTCTGTCTCTGTGAACAGGGTTTGCTTGTATATATTCATCAATTTCAAGGCCACCACTGACTCCTGTCCGAAATCATCCAAACAAGAATAAAAACAGTTTTTTTTAAAGGGACGTCCTGATTTCAGATCTTTTGTAGACATATGTTTATATAAACTTTTTAGATTTAAATGTCTTTTCAATGTTTGGTCCACACTCAGATCCTGAGGTGCAGCTCCATCCTGTACGGAGAGTTTGGTTTACATGCTTCTTGTTTGGTAACATCAAAACAAAACAGTTTCTTTTTCAGCATTTCTATTTTGAAATGTACCAAAGAAGAAAAACAACCAAAGCAGGAAACATGTCTGTGTGCACGTGTATATTTCCTGATCGAAGCTGAGCAGAAGGAGAAACCGTCACCGAGGAAAACAAACATGGCAGAAAGTTCAACCTGACAGGTATAATTGTGTCAATTATCCAGAATTAAGACTAAACACAAACAAACAGAGTCGCCTTAGAGCCTGCGAGCAGCAAACAGCTGATAATAAACACCATATGCACACATACTTAACACCCCGTCCTGTGTAATAGCTCTGGATACCAGCCACGGCGGCTCTACTTAACCAGGATCAGGTCGGAAGTCGCTGACGGCAGCGACGGCTGAGTAAAGTGCTGCGACTCTGTGTTTGGGTGTGAAAAGACAGGTGGAGGGACCTGGTGGTGGTAGAGAGTAAAAGCCTCACACGGCGTGGAGTTCAGCCCCCGTCATTGAGATATAATGAGGCAGATCACCTTTCACTGTGGGCCATCCTAATGAGGTAATGAATGGGGGTGTGCAGCGCACCTTTGCCCTCACCTACTCTATTAATCAGAGGAGGGTCACACACAGCCGCCAGGACCCGGCCTCCCCCATCTGGCAGCACTAATGGACCGAGCGATGGAGTGAAGGTGCTTTTAGTTAAAGAGCTCTGGTTAGTAACCAGGAGAGGAGCGAGAGGGAAGAAAACTCAGAGGGAATAAAGCTGCACAGACGCCTTTCACACCTCCCAGGTGGTGGGAGTGAGGAGTGTGGTGTACGGCACCGACCTTTGACCTCTTCTCGCCACCTCGACGAGAGATCAGGAGGGTCAGTTGGCTATCAGCGCCACCCTGGCTGCTTCAGCAGCTTCAGCAGCTTCAGCAGCTGAGAGACAGTTACAGGATGAGCCGTAGTGATGGACAGCGTCTGAGCACACCTGACAGGTTCATCCAGGAAACAGAGGGAGGGTCCGCCTTAAAGGGACAGAAACATCACAGGTATGACAGTGAGACGATATGATGAGAAGCCACAAATACAAGTCAGAAAGTCAAAATTATAACACAGTCAGTCCAAATTTAGAGATGAAAAGTCGTTATAATGAAGCATTGAAATCATTATTACAAGATAAATCTGAAAAATTACGAGTTCATCATGAGAAAATATGAATTTATGGTGGAGTAACTTAAAAAATATAAAAATAAAACTATGAAAAAGTTCATCATATTAATGAAAGAAGTCAATCTACTCAAAAAGATGAGTAAAAACGTTATAATTCTGAGGCTAAAGGTGGAAAAAAGTCAAAATCAATGGACAGAAATTTCAAATAAAGAGATAAATGTGAACATAAGTCAGTTAAAATTATGGGACGGTTATTAATTATTAAGAGAAAAAAAAAAAAAACTACTACATTCTTAAGTCATGTGTGAATGAAAAAAACACCAACCTCAAAGTAATAATAAAGTATATTATAATGATGAGTAAGTCAATTTAATGTAAGTGTGACCACGAAGTATGGAAAAAAATCATGAAACAGCAAAAACGAAGGAAAAGTTTTGAGGTTTTCATTCATACACAAGTAAAAAAAATGACAAATGATGAAATAAAACATTAAATATGTTAATCCAACATTTGTATGAAGTAGTTAATTTAAGTTATGTTTCAGTGAGTCATAATTAAGAGGTTAAATCATTGATTTTGTAAGATGGTACAGGGGTGGCCAACCTGCGGCTCGCTAGCCACATGCCGCTTTTTGAGCCATTCGTTAAAAAAATTATTGTATTGTTATGAGTAGTGATGTGCAAGTCAATCTAAAATATTGATATATTGATGTCAACGTTGTGATCAGTATTGATCAATACTTGGGTGATGGGATTGATACTTAAGTTTCAGTTTCTTTTCTCTACATTGCTAATGTGCTCATAGCTATCTAGATAGATGGAACTTTACGTCTCCTGGCTCTTGGTCTCTGACTGGTTAGCCACCCCTGAGATAGTAGGTCATATATTTAAAGCTGCTGGATGGATCTGTTTTAATGTGACTGCAGCGCCACCTTCTGACTTTTGACCAGCACCACAAGTTAAGTTATTTATCAGTGAAGTCACGTAGCGCTGTTGTTTGAAATATGACAACAAGGAAACACAAGTTTGTACCGCACGTCAGCGCTACTAGCAGGCTTGTGCTACGATGTATCCATGGGCTAACATGACAACAAGCTAACTGTCAGTTCGTACAGTAGTTTAGTAGCCCTCCATATGTAGTGCTATCGGCAGCCCGCTATAGACTCTCAAGTTTGAACAGACCACTGCAGAATAACTACTGACAACATTAGCACAAACAGATTAGCCCTGTTAGCTTTTAGCTCGTGCTCTATTCTGCTCTTGTGTCTTTTTTCTACACGAATGTTTCAATCAACGTCTTCATCAATGCTTCATGAAATGTTTACCTCAGTCTATTTTCACTTGGCGTAGATTAGTTTATGAGCAGATTAAAACTATGACGTTGATGGAGCCGTTTGTCGGAGCAACTTTTCATTAAAAACAGACGAGTTAACCTCAGGTTGAATAAGCACATTTTGATTATTTCAGACTTCTTCTTCTTCTTCTCTTTATGTCGACGACTGACTCGTTTGAGTGAAGCTGACCTGATCCAGTAAAAGAGTAAACAGATGTATATTAAAAACTTGAGTTAAACACTTGAGAGAGACACTTTAGTGAAAGAAGGTGTCAGAAAATGTTACAGAGAATTATTTTGAGTTTAGCTCAGTTTTTCTGTGGGAATGATGAGTTTTTAGAAGTGGCTCCTCCTCCTGGTTTCAGCTGAGTAATGACTCCAGCGTGCACCCTTAGCAGCTGGATTAGCAGCTGAATTAGCAGCTGGATTAGCACGGGCTGCATGAACAACAAAACAATCACATAATCCCTGTCATAAGATGAGAACAAATGCAGCAGGAATCATTTCAAGATCCTGATCAAACCGTTGGATTTTCCTGTTCATACACGTCATGAACGACCCCTCCATAGAGCTGCAGACCAGGAGGATCTGGACCCGAGCCGGACTGGACTCAGCAGGGAAAGACGAGGAGTCTGAGCAGAGGGAGAGGAGGGCTGGAGGAGGAAGGGGGAGGAACTAATCTGGGCTCTGTATGTGCTCTCAGCATCCCGTCCTCCCCTGGCTAACTGCACCGGCGACCACTTGAATTAGCAGCAGAGGATTATGGGCAGAGAGCCTCATTAATCTGGGCAACAAACAGCGGCCAGTGTGAATATTTGCACCCAGAAATTGAAAAGATTAAGTCCTATTTGACAATGACTGGCAGGCTCAGCGCTGCAAGAGGCTACTGTTAAATATTCATATCCTGGACTCCTTCGCTCTGTCTGCTGCCTAATGCGTGTGTGTGAGCGTGTTAGCGCGCGTGTGTGTGTGTGTGTGCTGATGTTTAAAGGAAAGCAATGTGCAAAGACAATAAACGGGGATTTTGTCATTTATTTTGTTCAATCAGGCCTAGAAATTGAATATTTAATACCAAATTGGCAAAACAAGAAAAGAATAAAGCAGAAAGTTTTAAATCGATCCAAAGTGTCCCCCAACAATTATTTCTTAACAGAAATTATGTTTTTTTTTTTTTTTTAAACCTAATCCCACTGTAGTACAATTATTTATAACTCATGCTCAGGTAAAGGTACCCTTTAAAAAATCTCTTTTCTCACCAACTGTTGAGTCTGTTTTTAGCATTTTTCTTTACTTTTAAAGTAAGGTTTGATCTGCTTTAAGGTACCTCCAATTTTTTTTTACAGTTAAAGAACTCACTATCATCTAATACTAGTTTAAAAACAATGGTTTGAGCCATTTAAAAATAACATTTATTGTGTTTTTCTTCATGAACATGTCTGAGTCTGTTTCAAGCCGCCCTTATCTATTAACCGTCTTTGTTTGCAGCAGCGTTTCAGCCTGTTTTAAGGTCCCCTTTATTCATCTTTGTCTGGTTTTCTTACGCGGTTTGGGTCTGTGAGGAGTAACCTTGAGGAGATACTTAGCGTCTCCACCTCCTTTGTTGTAGCAGTGTATGCCTTTTTTTGGGGGGTACCCCTCAGCTTCTGTTGAGCTGGTTTCTGTCCTGTGATGTGGTTTGTTGAGGTGTACTCTCTGAGCCTGTTCCTGACTGGCTTTGATTCATGTGGTTCAGCCTGTGTTGGAGAAATCATCAGAAACTGTCTTTAGTCTTTGTTTGCTGCGAACGCTTTGGTGCGTTTTGAGGTTAGGTACCTTTATCACCTTTTTCACTCTGTTACACGGCCTAGTCTGTTAGGATGAACCTTTAAATTTTAAAAGACTCAGTGGCCCTCATTGATCGTACGCCTGATCAGCTGTTGATAAAAGAGGCGGCTGAAAACAATTGTAATTTACATAAACACGCCCCTAAATATTCAAGGTTCAGCTGGCCCAACCCAAAGAGTTTACGACACTGAGGGACGCATTATGGGAAAAAGGAACTTCTCCATGCTGGTAATCGCCATAGCAACAGAGGTAGAGAGAAATGACGCTGTGTTGTTTGGCAGTCGCAAAAGTAGAGCGAATCAGAAAAAACTCACCTACAAGGAAACCAGTGCAGCTGTCAGCAGCGTGGATGACAAACTAAAATACAGCAGAGTTTTCAACATTTAGTCTACACGTCCTTCGTTTATACGGTGATTAATTAATCTATGTTGTCAGAGGCCACAATATTATTAAATGTTTCCGTTCAGGTCCAGAAACGTGGATAGTTTTCTTTTAAAGACGTGTTTGAGCTCAGCCGAGACTTTATCATGGACATGAGAGTGTATCAAAAACTGATAACAGCGTCTTTTTATATTTTTATTTTTTAGTAAATCAATACATGAAATATTTTTTTTATGGGGAGAAATCAGCTGACAGCTCGCTCTGCTCTGTCATAGCAAAGTATTTCATAGATCGTCGGAAGAAGAGCGAAATGTTAGAAACATTCTTGGTGTCATATCTAATCCAAGGATCTAAATATTAATCTAAGAACATCAGTTTTTATTTCTGAAAATGTTTTATGCTCACATGATCTAATTATTATCCTTCACATACGGATTTCCCTCGCTGCACTCCGCTCTCCTCTGACATGAAACTTGCGAACACGAACTCAGACCTGGCGTGGGATTTGAGCGTACCTGACGCCCACGCTCAGATTGATAAATGCCAATCTGTGGAAAGGAGTGTACACCCGTTTTTTAGGCGTACGCACGTTTGATTCAGTAGTAGTGCTAAAAAATCATTAGCACTGAATCTTAGACCTCCTGACTCCTTCTCCCCCTGAGGACAAAGAGGAGAAGACTCAGATTAAGGGTCTAAGTGTTCCCTGATCAGATGAGTCTTCAGACATCTCTTAAAGTAGAAAGGGACTCTGTGGATCATATAGTTAGGTAATTCATTCATCATTTGGGAACAACAGAGGAGAAGAGTCTGGCTAGAGATTTGGAGCCACGCTGGGCTGGGAGCACCAGGCGTCTTTCACAAACAGAGCGTAGAGGACCAGGAGAAGTGTAGACCTGGATGAGGGACCCCAGGTAGGCAGAAGACGTTCTTGTCAATGTTTTGTAAGCCAGAAGAAGAGTTTTGGATTTGATTGGAGCTGCTACTGGAATCAGTGAAGAGAGATGAACAGCAGGGTGATGTGTGCTGTTTGGGCTGGTTAAAGACCAGACGTGCCTTGAGGTGTGGTCTGTTGAGGGTTACCTTTAGGGTTAATTCATTTGATTGGGTCTGTCTTCTTTCTTTTTAACGGATATTTGTTTTTGGGTACCCCTGAGCGCTATTCTATCACAAATTGAAGGTGAACTCGGGCGTTCTTGTGTTTCAGAGCATGTTTCAGTCTGTCTGATGAAATATCTGACTATTTCTTTTTCTTGATTTTAAGAAAGTAGTTGGGTCTGTTTAAATCTTCTCTTCTTTTTTTTCTGATTTCCTTCAAGGCAACAAAACAAAGTCTGTTTCTTTGTACCCTTGAGAATTTATTTCACACCTCCAGAAAGTTAAGCTTGTTTTTAGATGCTCTGTTACCATCTTTTAGTTTTTAACACATTGTGGTTTAAGGAAAAGTTGTAGCATGTTTTTTTTTCTTTGACAAAGAGATGTCTGAATTAGCGTGATTTTTTTTTCTGACACGAGGTTTGATTTATTTTCGGTCTGTTGTCTTTTTTCTTTTATTTTCGTGTACGTGATGTTTTTATTTGAAGCTATTTTCTGACTTTCTTCTTTGTAGTTTTTGGTGGTTTTAAGGTTCACCCGTAGCGTCTATTTTCTCTTCTTCAAGCAAGTACCTTTAAATATCTGTTTGACTCATTTTCCCATCAGTTAAATAGCCCTGTACATATTTTTGTCAAACTTATATTTATTAAATGAATCTATTCAATATATTCTGATTGAAATGTCTCCACCATACACTTTCTTGTTAGTTGCTGTCATTCTGTAATTTTCCTGTAATTATTGTCCTCCTTCTACGGTGGCCCAGAAGTGCAAAACCTCGACCACAAGAAAGAAAACACAACAAGAAAAGATAGAAACACAACAACTAAAGGAGCTTGACAACAAAACAAAAATGGAGGAAGTAGGCAGGTTTCCCCTTTTGATTTAAAACTGAAGTTGTGCACTTCATGGCCACCATACAATCCTGTCAAATGGCTTAATTGACTAAATAATAATAGGATTACAAGCCATAGTCTGTCAAATAGAATATAGAAAAGTGGAAATATAGAACATAAAAAATATAGAATTAAAGAATATTTCAAAAAAGGAGAATCGGTGCTAGGCCAGATGTTCCCTATGAGCTGAGGAAAAGACCTTTAGAATCTTGTGGTAAAATAGCCCTGTACATATTTTTGTCTCTTATACTTATTTAATTAATCTATCTACAACAACCATCCATCTCTAACAACTGAAGGAGCTTGACAACAAAAAGAAATTGAAATTTAATTGCTACATCAGGGAATGTTTTGGTACATGGATTTGGCACTTCATGGCCACCATACACTCCTGTCAAATGGTTATTTGACTTAGAAAGTAATACACTTGTATCAATGGGGTCATGGCGTTGCTGTGTTTGATAACTGAAGGTGTTTTACTCATTTTCCCATCATTTGGTGGATTTGAGGTAGAAAAATGTTTATTTCTACTTTATTTCCTTTTTCTATCCAGCATTAGCGTTGTGTTTGTTTTATGGTACCCATGTCATTAGCGGTTAATCTGTGTGGAGGTATAAAACTACAGTGGATTAATTGACTTTATATGAACATGAAATGTGGATCACAGGTTGTTTCAAGAAGCAGAAAATCGTCTGATGCTCATTTCAGGAGGTGGTTGGAGGGGTACAAAGACAGGCCTCAAACAATCCTACGCTATAAATACACACATTACTGGCAGAGCCGGGTGGGGTCTGCCGCCGTGACATCCCATCGTTCTGCCTGCCCCGTCAGCCTGGCAGGAGATCCCCTCCTGCAAACGCTCAGCAAATACACCTGCTATTCATTTCCTACAAGGCAGAGGAGGCTGGGCAGACCTGACAAAGCTATTTACCCACCTCCAGCCCCGGCCGCTGCAGACGCTATCGCTAATGTTTTCCCTTCTGCAGGAGATCAATATGTTTGGAAGCAGACAAACAACCCTGCTCTGCCAGGCAGGCTCTTCCCGTTTAGCAGGCCACCACTGGGGGCCCTGACAGCAGATGTACACAACCGAATCAACACGAGGCGCTCCTCCAGAGTCAACACCGGACACAATCAACAGCGAGGGATCTGCCGCGCCAGGAATGAACAGCACAGCCCGTATGTGCCATACGAGGATCAGCGTGTTACATCCAGGAAACACGGCTCAGGAATATTCACACAAACAGCCTCAGGAATAAAATATGAAGCTTTGATTGGGTGTCGAGTCAGAGAGCTGCACGGCGAGGCGTCCTGAGAGGTGCTCGACGGATGATTCAGACGGTTTCAGCAGCAGATAAAACAAAGATCTGAGCCTGAGTAAACAACAGCAATCACAGCAGACAACACAAACACGAGGAGCCAGACTAAACCAACATCCAGGTCCCCTGATTCCTCCTCTGGATAAATCCTCAGGCTCTCCTCGGCCTCGTCTTCCCCTCGGCTGTAAGCTCTGTTTACGATTCTGCATAAAAACCAGGAACCTGTCGGAACGAGGGGGAGCTGTCCCAGGTGTTTCAACCCAAGAAGTTTCAACATTTAAAACTACAGAAATGTTTTTAAGACTCAAAAAGCTTGGGTATTAATTCTGAACAAAAATAGCTCATTTTCTGTTTCATGGCGCTGAGGTAAGACGTCACATTTACAGTGAAACTGAGACTCTCCTGAACAGATGCACAGTGCTTCTCTCTGGGATGTAACGCACCAGAGAAACGACTGTTTACTGCGTTTCTCTGATTCCTCTGGAAGTGTTTCCTGAGCCGCTCATCGGGTCATATAAAGTCTCCCCTGCAGGTCGTTCATCACTTCCAATAATACCAGATACATTTTCCAGTTTCCAGAGAAATACATCATCGTCAGACGGCAGCTGATTGGTTCTTAGATTGCACCGTCTCTGACCTCCACCCTCCCTTTTTTGTTTCTCCCACTTCCTTTTTCTTTTTCTCCCACTTTCTCTCTGCGACCATCTTCGTCCTGCGTCCTCTTCGCTCCTCGACTGTTTAAACTTTCACGTCTTCATTAAAAAGGAAAAGGAAAAGTGTTTCCCTTTGTTACTTTTTTAGTTCTCTTTGTATTTGGAGCCTTTTTCACTTCCAATGGATCATTTGTTGGATGTTTTCAGAGGTGTTTTTACTTTTTTTCTTCCCATGTGTGTCCAGGGATCCTAGATTTAACAGCCACATTGTTTTTACACATAAAATTGGTTTTAAGCAGCCTGTAACATGTCGATGCTAATCGGTGCTAGGCCAGATGTCCCCTATGAGCTGAGGAGAAGGCTTTCAGAATCTTGTGGTTACATAGCCCTGTACATACTTTTTTCTATCTTATACTTATCTAATTAATCTATTTTATATATTCTGATTGTTGTGTCTCCACCATACACTTTCTTGTTTGTTGTAATTATTGTCCTCCTTCTACGGTGGCCCTGAAGTGCAAAACCTCGACCACAAGAAAGAAAACACAGCAATAAAAGATAAAAACACAACAACCAAAGAAGCTTGACAACAAGAAGAAAATGGAGGAAGCAGGCAGGCGTCCACTTTTTGATTTAAAACTGAAGTTGTGCACTTCATGGCCACCATACAATCCTGTCAAATGGCTTAATTGACTAAATAATAATAGGATTGCAAGCCATATGGTCTGTCAAATAGAATATAGAATATAGAAAAGTGGAAATATAGAATATAAAAAATATAAAATTAAAGAGTATTTCAAAAAAGGAGAATCGGTGCTAGGCCAGATGTTCCCTATGAGCTGAGGAGAAGACTTTCAGAATCTTATGGTTAAATAGCCCTGAACATATTTTTTGTCTATCTTATACTTATTAAATTAATCTATTCAATATATTCTGACTGAAATGTCTCCATCATACACTTTCTCGTTTGTTGCTGTCATTCTGTAATTTTCCTGTAATTATTGTCCTTCTTCTACGGTGGCCCTGAAGTGCAAAACCTTGACCATGAAATAGAAAACACAACGAGAAAAGACAAAAACCCAACAACTACAGGAGCCTGACAATGAAAGAAAACAGAAAAGACAGGCGTCTCCCATTGATTTAAAACTGAAGTGCTACATCAGGGAATGTTTTGGTGCATGGGTTTGGCACTTCATGGCCACCATACACTCCTCTCATATGGCTTTTTGACTTGGAATGTAATATTATCGTACCAATGGGGTAGTGGTGTTGCTGTGTCTGAGAACTGAAGGCGTTTTAAACTGATTGGCTCTGAAAATATTATATAGAAAAATTTAAAATATAGAGTATAGAAAATATAAAATTAAAGAATGTTTAAAAAAATAAATAAATAAAAATGAGAAACAAAAGATATAAGCTTCACTTCCTGTTCCTCTCTTGTCTCCTTTTCTATCATCTCTTTTTGTTCACTTTCCTTCTTTCCTTTTTCTTTCATCCCCTTCTAATATCTCCTTGTTTCCTTTCCTCTTATTCAGCCGAACCTCCCCTGGTTTTGTCTCCTTGTGCCTCCTCGCCTCCTGCGTTCATTCACACACACACATAAAATCAACGTCTGATTATTTCTGTGTTTCATAATGACTCAGGATGAGGAGGATGATGTAAATTTGCGGTTACAGCTGTCGTTTGATGGGATTTAAATTGGAGAATCAGAGGTAAGAGGGAGCACAAAGAGGTAAACGGATGCTGCTGATTTGTTTGTGTGTGTGTGTGTGTGTGTGTGTGTGTGTGTGAATATTCCTTTTGCATGAAGCAGCTGGGTGCAAATGTGCACACACTGACTGGTCACTGGGTTGGTTTCTGCTCTTATGCACGTGTGTGTGTGTGTGTGAGTGTGTGTGCAGAGCGGGTGTGTTACGTCGTCCTGTGTTGTGCAGATAACAGCCGATCCCTATCAGCTGCATCAGGGGAGCTTAAGACCCCGACGGGCGTGAGGGGAGAATGAGTTTTCCTCAGCACTCTGCATATTACAGGATTACACTGCACCTTTAGATATGCTGGGCTCAGCCCGTCTCTGCCTTTTGGCCAAACACATGTAGATTATTGAAATAGACTGTCACACTGAGGATGAATAGAAGCAACACCACGGGGACCGTTCCTGCTCCTGAAATGAAAAACTGAAGTGAGATAATCGAGATAGGATTTGGGGTTTGACGTTGTTCAGACAGAATAGTGCTGATAATCCGACTGTGGGACTTTTTTATTTACAAAAATACGACTGAGTCCATGCCTAAAAGAGGAAACAGAGTTGGAATATATCACCAATAAGTGCACTTTATTTATTCTTATATTTTAAACACCTGTCCAGGTAAACGCGGACTCTTTAGGGGAACACAGATCTTTATTTTTTCAGAGAAGGTTTTTTATTAATCGTGATTTTTTTGTCACTGAGTGAGGTCAAACCTCACCACTCTCTGATGATCTGTGTCAGTTTCCTGCAAACTCTGCTTCTGACCAAGGAAAATGTTCTCCATTAGGGGGCGCTGTGGGGGAAACATGTCAGGATGGTTTTATGGCAGGATCAGGATTTTCTTCAATATTCAGACTATTTTTGACCTGTAAACAATATTTTTAGCCACAATTATTTCAATCATTAAATTATTATTTTTTGTCTTTGATGCACATCTTTTGATTTTATATTTATTTATTTATTTTATTTTCCTTTTTTAAGTTTTAATTTTTTATTTTTATTCATTTATTTTATTTTCCTTTTATATTTTTTATTTAATCTATTTATTTTTTATTTTTATTTATTTATTTATTTATTCATTTATTAGTTTGTTTGTTATGCACATCTTTTTAAAGCAAACTTAAAACTTACCTTTTTAGTGTAGCTTTTAACTAATTTTTACTTTTACTTATTTATCTAAAAAAGTTTGGATCTTCTTCTTAAAGGTGTATTATCTTAACCTTTAGTTTAATACATGTTTATCTTTTTTTCTATTTTAAATTCATTATTTATCTTCTTATTTAGTGCACTGCTACTTTCAGTTTTTTATTCTGTATCTTGAAGTTTTAGTTTTACACTGTTTTCTTTTGTCTTTCAATATTTTTTTTTTTTTCATTAATTTGGTTGTTTTACTTTCTTTTTTTGAGTTTAACATTTTATCTTACCTTCAGTGTTTCCTCGTTAAGGTCTCCAGAAAGCATTTCCTCAGTTTTATCAGGTCACTTATGATTATTATTATTATTACTATTTTGTTTATTTTGTTTTGTGTTGCCACTATTATGCAGGAAAAAGTGTTTTATAAAGTTTGATTGGTTTGGGTTATTTGTCCAACAGGAAATAAT
Source organism: Halichoeres trimaculatus (assembly GCF_033239565.1). Classification (NCBI taxonomy): domain Eukaryota; kingdom Metazoa; phylum Chordata; class Actinopteri; order Labriformes; family Labridae; genus Halichoeres; species Halichoeres trimaculatus. The sequence continues at coordinate 883,463 of NW_027437194.1, forward strand.
CAGTGTTTCTAATGTGGAAAAAGTACAATGTGGTGTACCACAAGGCAGCTGTTTGGGACCTTTACTCTTTTTAATTTTCACTAATGACCTTCCTCTGGTTGTAAATGAAGCCTGAGTAGTGATGTACAAGACATCACTGTACAAGACAACGTCCTGATGTGGAACGATCTCCCATCAGACACTACGAGTCCAAAACTGTTTTTAAACCAGGACTTAAGAAATATCTAGTGTGACTGAGACACTGAGAGGAAAATCATTTGAAGATTTCTTGCACCAAATACTTCAAACACAGATCAGCTGGGAGAAAAAAGAAGAAGCTGTAGGTTTCGACCTGCAGGGGGCAGTCTCTTTGCACATATTTAACTGTATTTCGATATCTGGTTATTTTATCTACAGGTATAAAAATGTTTGTTTACCTGATTAAAAAGTTGTGAAAATCACTGACGTTGGCTTTATTAGAAGTTAGGACTTGCGCCGTCAACTGCTAACAAGCTAGCATAACTGGGAGTAAAACTTCTAAATAACGTTACGTACATACCTTTGACTTTTTGGCGTTTCTCCTCCTCCTTTCTTCTTCTCTTTCAGCCCTGGGCTCCTGAAGGCTTCGGCTTTTTGACGATACCTGTTATTTAGCGTACTGTCGGAGCGGCGTTGATGTTGTCATCATGCTGCCTTCAGGGCCAAGCTGAGAGCAGGAAAATAGAGCCTTTTTTAGGTTTTTGTCATGTTTTGTTGGATTCTTTTGTGACATAACTGAGTTTAAGTCTGGAAATCCTTTATACATAAAAAATAGCCGCGCTGGCGCCCCCTATGACTGCCAGTGTTGTGCCAAAAGTTGATTTTTGCCAGAAACTAATTTCACTAATTTCAGCTTTTAATCTGGCTTGTATTTGTGCTAAAAATAATAAATGAATAAAGACAAGTTTTTTTTCTGCACCAAAATTACATTAAATCCTCAAAAGAGTAATTTGACTCAACCAGGACTTTTATTCCAATTAAAAAAATAAGTAAAGGGACATTACAATGTAAAAATCAGCTTATTTTGTTTGCCAAAAACTGACTCATGCCTCTGGTATTGTATGTAGATGCATGATTTGCCCCAAAATGACTTAATAAAACGCATCAGAGCGACATTTGCAAGATTTGACTCCAACCAGGTCTTTTATGACCATCTTTACTTATTTTTCTTTTCTTCTTCCTTTTTTAACATCTTGGTTGGAGTCAAATCTTGCAAATGTCTCTTTAATGTGTTAGATTAAGTCTTTTTAGGGCAAAATATTCTTCTATGTACAATACCAGAGGCATAAATTAGTTTTTGGCAAGCAGAATAACCTGATTTTACACTATAATGTCCTTTTCCTTTTTTTTTAAGTGGAATAAAAGTCCTGGCTGGAGAAAAAAAGAAGCTCCCTCGGTGATACATCTTTGCACAAATACAAGCCAGATTAAAATTATTGAACAGCGATATAAGGCAACTGGACGCACAGGAGGCTCTCAAACGCAAACATAAATAAATATCGTCAGCTGATCATGAACAAACTCGTTGTTTGAGCCCGACGACGCCTGATGCAGCTATTAGCAAAGATCAACTTTTAGCACAACACCGGCCCCCAGCATTTGCTCAAACGGCCTGAGCTCAGTCCAGATGTGGTTTACTGAGCTGTTGTTGGAAATATGTTGGTTTGTTTGTGCATTTGACAGGAAATGTAAGTGCAGACATAATTAAGACGCTGTAAGATGAAAGCTGGAGGTCTCAGGTCGCTGAATAAGATCAAATCTCCATCAGAGTTTTCAAACCGCCACGCGCTGCTCAGTCTGGTCTGTTTCTGGACGGCGAGGTTTCAGAGGAGGACCAGCCTGGCCTCTAGGTTTGACGGCGGACACGTGAGGTAACGCAGAGAGCAGAGAGGGCCCATCTCCTACGCCTTCGTCTTCTCCTCTTCCCCTTTCACGCCTCCTCCTGCGCTCAGCCCCGTCTCCCCCCGCTCCTCCTCCAAGCCTCCGGCTAATTACACCTTTTTTCAAATGCAAAGCAGCGGCAGAAAGTGAGATGATTTCTCGGCGGCCGCTTTAGGGAAGAAGCGAGGAGCGAGGAGAGAAAGAAAGCCACGGCGAGAAAAGAGGAGCGAGGAGAGACGCTGAATGGAAGAAAGAGGTGACTTTCTTTCCTCGGCTGGCGGGGACCTTTGAAGTTGGGAGAGACGGAGATGGGAGGGGGGGTCTTTCTGCGACGGAGGTAAGAAAAAAGCGAGGGAAGATCGTGTTAACGAGATGGCCTCTAAAGACGAATTAAATGGTGGGAGAAAAGAAACACGATCAGGCCCGGCCCTACTTATAGACTCCTCACAGACTCTCCTTTCAGCCGCCGAGGAGCCCAAAGCCTGAATTCCTCAGCTCAGCTCTTTAAAAGGCTTGGAGTGTGGGGTGTGTGGGGTGTGTGAGCGCGGGGCGGCCGTGGGGGCCACGGGGTGTGTGTGTGAGGGTCACCGTCCTTTAGTCACACACCCCGGCCCCTCAATGGGGAGGTCAGGGACTTACACACCGATGGAGGGTCAGAAGTGGCGGGGATTACACGTCTGCTCTAAGCCCCCTAAGATCCCAGTGTTTTCACTCCCTCTCACTGTTTGTTGTTTTGTGGTGCAGCAGACGAAAGGAAAGAAAAGGAGACGGTCGGGGAATTAGTGTAAAGCTCGGGAGATGAATGGGCATCTTATTCGCACCTCTTGTTGGCTGTTTTTCAGCCCCCCTCAAACAGCCCTCCCATTCCTTGTCGCGGTGAAAGCGCGTTAGGGTTGCCTTTGTGCGGACAAAAGGAGACTCCCCTCCTGGCTTTCATGCTCCTGCTGGAGCAACAAGAGGATTTGGCCCGCCGTGCAGCGCCGTGCAGAGCCGTGCAGCGCCGTGCAGCGCCCCCAGAGCTGCTCCCGCTTTGATTGGACGCGGACGGGAGAAAGCTCTGCGGCTCTTTCTTGATTAATCAAGTGATTCCAGTGCTCTCAATAACACCTTTCTACACTCTGTGTCTCAGTAATCCCGTGCTCCTCCACCTCACCAACCCACAGCAGACCCACAGCAGACCCACAGCAGACCCACCGTCTCCACACATCTCTTCATCAGCCTCTAATCTGATGTCAGACTGGTTTTTATTCCTCACATGAAAACAGTCGACGCTCTAATTTGGAGGATTTCATCAGGGATTTACTCCAGGAAGTGTTTCATTTTGATCCTCGGTAAACAAATCCAGACCACTTTATCCAATGTTTCACACCCCAAAAACTGGAACCTTATCAAATGTTTTTGTCTTATTTTCAATAAAAATAGTCTGATTATTCGTCATATGAGCCACGTTCACCTGACCAGTCCAGGAAAATGTCCTGTTTCAAGTTATTTAAAGACTAAAACACGACCCACGGCAACTCAAGCAGCAGGAGGTGTAAAGTGTAATTACTAAGTGAATGAGGGTCAGTGTGTTTAATCCTCTCCAGCTCAGTTTGTTCAGATATAAAAACACATAAAGATCGTGTTAAACATCGTCCTGTTCGTGACCTACTCTCAGACTGAGCAGAGTCACAAACGCTGCGTCGACGTACGTCAGCTGTTAGGAGGCGTCAGGGTCTGTCTCTGCTTTAAAACATCCAGGATGTTAAAGACAGAGAAATGAGTGTGTCTGATGTTAAAAAGAAAAAGAAATGAGCTCTGCAGATTTTCTGACAGGAGATGGCTTTGATCAACAAAAAAGATTTACCATCATGGTTTGGTCATTTTTCAAATTCTTTTCTTAAATAAATTATTATTTTATTTTATTTTATTTTATTTTATTTTATTTTATTTTAATTGTATTGTATTTATTTATTTTTTATTCTTTTATTTATCTATTTTTTATTCTTTTATTTATTTATTTTTATTTAAATTTAATTGTTTCAGTTTTGATGGATTTGAGATAGAGAGCGACATAATATGACCTCATGGGCTGATGCCTCTCCCACATACCTGTTTATCAGTTGAAAAATAGACTTTTAAAGGAAATGAAATTTTCATAATACGTGCAAAATAAAAATAAAGAGTCTTCATCAATTAAAACAAAACCTCATAAACAGAGAAAAAAATCTGTTCTCAAGCTGTTTACAGATTAAAAAAAGTTGTTGATGATTAATAGCTTTTTAAATTTAATTTTCCTTATTTTGTTGCTGTTACTTCATGTATTTATCTTTTTTATTTTATCTTTTAATTTTCAAATCATTGTTATTAAATTTTACCATTACTTTTTTTATGTATTGCACTTGTAACTTGGCCAAATTACAGCAGTACATTCCTGGATCAGGTGAGTTTTTATTCGAGTCAGAATCAGAAATCCCTGAGGGGAAACTGCTTATTAAATAAAATAAAATTAAAAAAAAATAATAATAAAATATTAATTATTTTTGTCAGTTTAATTTAATTTAATTTAATTAAAATTTCATTTTTTAAAAATACATTGAAGTCAATACGTCAACTAGCACTGGATCCGCTTTGTTATAGTCTGTCCAGTCCATACCTACTTTATTTATTAAGCACTTTTAAAAACAACCACAGCTGTAAGCAAAGTGTCGTACGGGTAGATTATATCAAAAGGGTAAAATCAGATAAGAAAAAAAAAACAGGCACATAAAAGAAAACACAGTAAAAACAACTAAAAGCAAATAAAAACAAATAAAAGAGAATCAGATCGGGCAAAGAAACTAAGTCTCGCCGATGTTAAAAGTCAAAGCATCCAGAGTCATGTCCACATGTAGCCAGGTATCTGGGAAGACTCATATATGTTTACATGTTAAGTCCTGTCGTCCTCACCAAACCACAGCTTCACGTCACTGGTTTCATGGTTTCCTGTAGACGCTGGGAAACAGAGTTTTTGGTTCTTGAATGTCACAACTGAATGATGGGGCTCATCCTGATTGGCTGGCACAGTTTTCAGGTCTAAAACACACCGACAAACATGGGTTTGAAACGCCTCGAGCCGCAACTATTGGCGTATTAGCCTGCTGTGTGTGGACGGAGGTATTTTTACAAAAGAAAGAAGGGGGGATATTTGTTTTTGAAAATACCCAACTACATGTGAACAAGGCCTTCGTCCCTGCTCCGGCAGGTTGCAGCAAATTTGCAAGGCTCCTATTCTCGCCAGATGCCAGAGCTGTGACGCGTCATTCACCAAAACCAGAAGGAGCGGGACAGGAAGTTATGGACAGAAACCACCTAAAAACACCCAGTGACTTTCAAAATAATAAAAATAATATCAAAACCAGATCGTATTTAGCTTGACGACAATAACGAGCAGACAAAACGAGCACAACCAGACCAGGAGTCAAGGTTTGAGGTTCAACAACCCAACGTGCACTTGCAGTCTGTTGATGTGTACTGTAAGTTTATCAATATGCTTTTAACTCTATAGTGAGCGGCACAAGTATTATCATAGAAAGTGAAACTTAAGGTGTCCATACCAGGTAGTTAGCCAGCTACTGACCCAATGCTAAAGCCTCATTTTCACTATGTGGTCCGGTTTGGATCAGTTTATCCTGATCCTGTTTGTGTTTCCACAGCCAACCACGCCCCCTGGTGGTAGGCAGCTGGATGCTGATAGCTGCGTCGGCTACGTGATAGCGTGATAGCGTGATAGCGTGATAGCGTGATGCCATAGCAGCGCGACACAGTGTACCCCACTAATCCAACAAAGAAGAAAAACGTGACACGGTAAACGCCGTAAAATTCATGCCGTACTGAGACGAACTGGACTGAACCGCTTGGTGAAAACGGGGCTTAAGAGACAGAGTCGGCGCTCTGTGACGCAGTCTGAAAAAAAACACCTGGAGAGCTGCCGTCTCTGGATTGGTAACTTACATAAAACGTGTACTTGAAGTAATTTTTCACAAAGGAACCCAATCAGAGGAGGAGACCCCGTACCTTTGGTCTGCTGGCGTTTCCAGCGCGTTGATAAATATCTTAATTGTATCTCGCAGATTGGATTAAACCTAACATCGTTTCATTCAGACACGGTTCGTCACCCCTCCCCGTTCCCCCGTCGTACCTGTCCTTGTGTCTCTCTGACAGTAAACAGTACAAACACCTGATATCTCTTTCTTCACGGCTCGTCGTTCCAAACACGCAGTGCGCTCCTTTCACTCCTGCAGCTCCGTTTCTGTCCGGGGGGTCTCAGCGAGGAGGTGGGCGGCTGCTGGAGATGCTGCAAAGACAAGAGACAAACAGAGGGAGGCGGGGGAGGCGGGGGAGGAGGGGGAGGAGGGTTAGAGGTGGTGATAAACAGAGCTGGGTGGGGGGTGATTTGCAACGATAAATCAAGTTCCAGACTAATCTATTTAGCATGCTCTCACCATTATCCTGTCAGTGAAACAGCTAATTAATTAACTGATTCTACATTGAAGAGCTTTTGAATGAGCCCATTTAGATAATTACTACAAGGAGCCGATCGGGCCGGGCTTTCACAGCCCTCACAGGTCCTGCTTTGGCAGCTGCCCTTCACTCCTGTCCTGTTATTCAGAAACGTTTGCTCACTATATGATCAGGACATGAAGTGTTAAACACAACAAATCCAAAAACACAACAGGAAACACAGGATCTGAAAACACAACCACAGAGAAAACACACAGATCTGAAGAGAAACGAGAGACGATGAAACAAGCATGAGAATGAATCTAAGAAACAACAAACCTGAAAAACAGATCACTAAACAACCAAACCCAAACACAACAACCAATCACCATCACATGAATCAGAAACAACAAGCGAGAAAACACAACAACAGCAAAAATGGGAAACACAACTCTCTTTATTTGTGGCTTCTTCCTTCTTTGCCCTTCAGGGCCACCGTAACCTTCCTGGTGAAGACTTTGGTTAGCACAGCCATCACCGATTCCTAGATATTTTCGTTTTGTTTCGTTTCATTGTCCACCGCTTATCCTGGTCCGGGTCATGGGGGCAGCAGTGCCATCAGCGAAGACCGATGACCCCCTGTCCTCGGCCACTTCCACCAGCTCCTCTGAGGGGATACCAAGGCGTTCCCAGGCCAGTCGAGAAATATAATCTCTCCACCAAGTCCTGGGTCTACCCTGGAGAAAGCTCATTTCAGCCACTTGTATTCGCGATCTTGTTCATTTGGTCACTACCCACAGCTCGTGGCCACAGGTGAGGGTTGGAACGTAGATTGAGCGGTAAATTGAGCTTTGCCTTCTGGCTCAACTCAACCACAACAGACCGGTATAGCGTCCGCACCACTGCAGACGCCGCCCCGATCTGTTTGTCAATCCATCGCTCCAATTTCCCCGTCACTCGTGAACAAGACCCCGAGATACTTGGACTCCTCCATTTGGGGCAAAGACTCTCTCCCAACCTGGAGTGGGCAGTCCACCCTTTTTGGACTAAGAACCATGGCCTCAGACTTAGCGGTTTGAGCATAGATTATTTTAAGACTCTAAATTGAAGTAATGTCCATGAGATGATTGTCCTGTGTTCAGAGTCTCTCAGAAATTGGAAATTTCTCCTGACGTCGCAACAGTTGGTCAGGCCATGAAGACATGGACTGGATTTCACTGTAAATTGAAATCAGACGGAGGGTCATTTCGAATGTTGAAGCACGACCAAACTATGTCTGATTCTTTGTTGACCAAAGTTAGCAGGGCTCAGCATTTCCATCCATCGATTGGCTTCCTCGTGTCTCTCTAGATTCAAATAGGTGATGTCATTGAGAGCTATGGGCACTGGATTAGGTATGACTGAATTCTGTTCGTAGTACTGAGTACCAATTCACATAAAATCAAACGGTACCATGTTTAGGTAAATAAAGTTATAAATAAAGAAATAAATATTTTACACATACATACAATGGGGAAATAAGTACTGAACGCGTCAACTTTTTTCTCATCACATTTATTTCCAAAGCTGCAATTCAAACCAAATTTCTCCCAGACATTGGTATTAACTCAAATAATCCACACATGAAAAGAAATCACAACGTTCAGGTCCATAAATAATGATTATGGTGAATTTAGTACGATAACACAGGAAAAAAGTATTGAACACACCATGGAAAGGCTGAATACTTTGGACAGGAAATGCACCATACCACCTGAAATCTGTCAGTAATTATTACTTGAACTTCCAATTAGTGCAAACCAACATCAGCTGGGCTAGAGCAAATTGATGGTCCTATAAAAAAGGTGTTTTTTTTTCACCAAGCAGTTAAATAGCACACACCTCATGATGGGTAAAGGCAAAGAGCTCTCTGAAGACATTCACAACCTGATTGTTGCTCAGCATCAGAATGGAACTGGTTACAGACTTATATCAAAGCACCTGAATATTCCAGTCAGCACCGTTGGGGCCATTATTCACAAGTGGAAGAAGCACCACCTTACCATCAACAGGCCACGCACAGGAGCTCCTTGAAGATTTCTGACCAGGGAGTCAGAAAGATAGTCAGAAGAGGACTCAACCAGCCAAGGACCACCCTGAAAGTGCTCCAGAAAGACTTGGAGGCAGCAGGTACAATTGTTACAGAGAAAACAATAGGCAATGCACTCCACCACCATGGCCTCTATGGACGCTCAGCTCGCAAGACTCCATTCCTCAAGAAAAGGCATGTTGAAGCTGGTTTAAAGTTTGCTAAACAGCATCTTGACAAGCCTGTAGAATACTGGGAGAATGTTGTCTGGTCAGATGAGACCAAAACTGAACTTTTGGGCTGTCATACTACAGACCATGTTTGGAGGAGAAATGGCTCTGCACATCAGCCAAAAAACACTACACCAACAGTGAAGTTTGGAGGTGGAAGCATCATGTCGGAAGCCCATTTCCGCCAGTTAAAAAAAAAAAAAAAAAAAGGATAATAAAGTCATAATTATCAGATAAAACTTGGAATTAATAAAAAATCTATTACCTCATAATTTTAACTTTTTTTTGTTTTCATTTCTTTTAACTGATGTTAATGGGCCTCCATACCACTCAGGCTGCAGCTATCTTTGAAACAGACCATGATGAATAATAAACATCTGGGTTATTTGCAGTGGATTTCATTTCACAAACTGAACTCACAAACAAATAAGAGCGCAGCAGGACTCTGAAACCTCCTTCATCGTTTCTTAACATCTGAAATGATCGACCTGTGGTGGTTCACCTGAAAACGATGTTTGGTTGGAGACCATCACTAGCACGACTAGGGCCGAGCAGGAAGCTCTTTATAGGGGGATAAAAACAGAGACAGAGCCCAGTGCTCCATGTGAGAGGCTGCGCTTTAAAAACACAACTCTTCTAATCCCAGAGGTTAAATCTGAAGCACTTATATCGAAATTACAGAAAAAAAACAAGCAGACATCGTAGGAGGAGGTTAATTAGTTTTACAAAACAGGGATGCTGGTACTCGAGTTATTTTTATTTAAAATAAAAATCAGTTAATCACTTGAATTACTTGATTAGTTGTTTAATTAAAGACACAGGAGCGCTCAGCAGCTCATTATGATGGTGGATTATATTTTTTCACTCCTCCTCCCGTAGAGTTGGTGTGATTGAGGCTATTTTTCTGACCTCACTGTTTCCAACTCCTGTTTCATTAAGTTCCTTCATGTTCAGATTAACTTCCTGTCTGCGACCTGAGACAAATGAAGCAGCCAATGAAACTTCTTTAGATGAAGTTATCTCTGCAGATTAAAAAAGGAGTGATTAAAGTTCACTCCACTTGTTTTTCCTCTCCAACTGTGTTGCATGATTAAAGCTATAGACCGTTAGGAGACGTTTCCTCATCAGGCGTGAGGAAGAGGAAGAGGAGTCTGCAGGTTATCACAGATCTGTGCACTAGAAATTTAAATTGGATGTTATGCACGTTTTGAAATGTCAATTTGTATTTTTTAGTTTTTTAACTTATTTGTTTTTGTTTTGCTTGTTTTTGTTGTAAAAATCAATGACCATATGTTTTTTTTTTTTAAATTGTTCAAGTAGGGGCAGACAAATATAAGAGCAACTTCTCTTCTTGCTGCTCCTTTCCTATCATGAATGTGAATAAGCAAATGAATAAATAAACGAATAAATAAATAAATTAGAGAGTGAGTTAAGAACTAAAGGGATGGACCATGAAGCCATTCTGAATTGAAAGTGAAGCACAGCATGAAAAAAAAACCCTGCAGTTCATCATGTGTCCACTAGAGGCTAGCTCCAAAAGCCCTGGAAACTGCAGTCACATTCATTCACATTCATTCACATTAGCCGAGCGTTACAGCAGAAATAAACATATTTACAGCCTGGTTCAAAAAAACATTTTCCATCTGAACAGCTCATTTCTCAACCTGCGCACAGCAAACTTTAATTCAACTTTCCAGCGCAACAGTTTAGAAGTTGTAAATATTATACTTTTTGCATAACCAGAGGCACGGCTAACTGGACTAACAGGTGGGGACAATGTAGCTGTTAGCATGGAGGCTCAAACCTAGCTTTAAGTTCAACTTTTCGTCTCATGCCTAGTTGATTAAATGCTAGGTTTAGTATGCCCTTTTGGGACGGCTACCTTTGGATTTGAGCTAGCATATTTATCAAAACAAAAAAAATGCATAACTTTAAAAAGCAGTACACAAATTCAAGCTCACAGCCACAGACATCACAGGTGATTCAGTGTAAAGTGTCACCTTTAACCCTGTTAGTTGGTAGCTGTCAATACACAGTAACTGACACGTCCAGCTAAAAGCTACCAGTTAGCATGGTCACTCTTACAGGAACTGTTTGAACTGGACTGCAGCGACACCTGGAGTGGCACACACACTATGGTGAAGACGTTACTCTGAAAAAAGCCTGTGTTTGTTTTTGAGATCAATGGAGATCAGATCTTCTTTTTAACTTTTCTTTGTTCAAGAAAACTTTTTCCCAGATCCAACACCACATGCTAAGGTATTTATCAACAGTTAAATAGAGTTGCGCTTTGAAATGTGACAAGCTAACGTTTTCAGTTTGTATCATAGTTTAGTAGCTGTCTATATGACTGACAGTCCAATAAAGCAGAATAACTGCTGACTGTGGGTTGGGATCAACATTAGCACAAAGAGTTTAGCCCTTTTAGCCTTTAGCCTGTGTTTTAGCCTTTAGCCCGTGTTTTAGCCTTTAGCTCGTGCTCTATCTCTCTCCTGTTTCTCTTTCTTCTGCTCTTCTGTCCTTTTTCTGTCTGACAGTTAGGCTCCACCATCACTACAAAATTCATTCATTTATTTTCCGAGCTGCTTCATCCTGTTCAGGGTCGCGGTGGCTGGAGCCTATCCCAGCTGTCATTGGGCGAGAGGCGGGGCACACCCTGGACTGGACACCAGCCAATCACAGACAACCTTTCATGCACACACTCACACCTACGGACAATTCAAGTGACCAATTAACCTGATGAGCGTGTTTTTAGACTGTGGGAGGAAGCCGGACCTGGAGGGAACCCACTGGCCAAGCTGGGAATCGAACCGGTGACCTTCTTGCTGTCCGGCTACAGCATTAACTACTGTGCTACCGTGCAGCCCTCACTTTAAAATTAATCCCAGAAATCATTTTCAGCAGAGAAAAACTCAAAAATGTGCGCACATCTTCATGATGAAGTCAGCTGTAAAGGGGTCTATGGGATGGACTCTCTTTCTGACCAGCCTCAAGTGGCCACCAGAGGAACTGCAGTTTGTTGCGCTCAGACATTTGCTTCATTATGAAGATCATCGTCTCATTTTAAAGAATAATGAAGTCACAGTGTTCCTGCGTCACTGAACCTCCTGAATGTGAAACATCAGCCCGTTGTGATCGTCCTCATCATCTGTGCTCCCTCAGGTCATCACGGTCACCTCACACACACACACACACACACACACACACACACACGGTGCGGTCCTGTTCATAGTGTGGGAAAGCCTGAGTTAAACCCAGACCACCACTGTGAGCACAAAGCCCTGAAACGGGCTCATCTCCTGGCCTGACTCTGCTCGGGGTTTTGTCTTGTCACCTTTTCTCCGTCCCTCAGCGGCGGACGGCTCAATCCACTCCATCAGATCACAGGCTGTCCTCCCCATATCTCCTTTTGCTCTCCTCTTTCTTTCTCCCTTTCTCTCAATACCGGTCAATCCCACATCAATACGCAGGGCTCCTTTCACAGCGTCCATTCCCAAAGGTGGCCTCATTACCCTGGGGTGTTTTGTTTGTTTGTTCCTCTGTTAAAGCAGCTGAATTGAGCAGCCGGCAGGGGTGGACCGTGGGGTGAGGAGGGCCAGAGGACGGGGGGAGGGTGGAGGTTTAGGTGCAGGAGTCCATGAGAGTCTGAAGGAGGCGGATGGAAGATCAGAGGGTGGGAGGTCAGGAGACGGAGGTGCTGTGGGTAACGTACAGTGAGGAGTGAGGAGGAAGACCTGGACTTGACAGGGTCTGAAGACAGATCTGCTCCATGGTTCTGTCTGTGGACTTTGTAGAAATCTGCAGATCTGCCTGTTGACACTGTGGCATTTTCTACATCACTTTGAATTCAGCCAGATCAGATAGGCCTGATCCTGCAGTGTTTCTAGCTCCACCTTCTGGGGTTGGATGGTTTAGTCTTCTACCTCAACCGAAGGGAACCAAAAAGTGGGACGGTACAGGTGGGTAAGTTGGGGATCTGTCCTGAGATGAGTCAGTGGAAACGCTGTAAAAATACGAGCTGTGCTGAGACAATCCGCTTGGTGGAAACAGGGCTTTTGGTTGACTCTGGTTTTCAGGAGTCAGATCTTTACCAGGAGCCACGTATGTTTTGGCAAAAACAAAGCCATGACCCCGACTTAAAACATGCGTAACAAGACAGTTTTTACTGTCTTGTTACTCATGTTCAGTTTTTTTGCAGTGTACATACTGCACCTTTAAGGAGACTAATGGTTTTGACCACAGTTGTTTCTGGTTTTTAGGAAATAATTTCGTTTTTGTGTCCAAAGTTTAATGAAATAAAGATCAGAAAAAAAATGGATGTTTTTCTACACTGCAAAAACTGGAACCTGATCAAGTGTTTTTGTCCTATTTTAAGTAAAATTGTCTTGCTATTCTCGATATGAGAAAAATCTCAGATTTCAGGTTATTTAAGGAAAAATGAGCTCTGATTTGCTGTAACAAGTTAAAAAAAAAAAAAAAAGCCCCGTGCTTTTGTTACTGGCCGGATCAAATAAGCCTGATCCTGCGTCACTGAAATCTAACTCAAATACAGGGTCGTCCAGAAAGATCTACCCATTGTATGTCTCTATTTTGTTTGCTTAGCTTTTGTCCTGGAAACTTACAATGTTGGATAGTTTCTCTTAAAAGGTATAGCTTTTGATGAACCTGAGTTAATTTGTTTTCTCCTAATGACTGTCGAGTACAGCATTGAAGGAAAGCGTGACCAGATTGTGGCCTTGAAGGAGGCTGGACTGACAACAATGCAAATCATGAAAAAGGTGAATGTTTGTCGTAAGACTGTCTGCAATGTCCTGAAACGATACAAGGAGACTGATAATACCAGCAGCAAGCCAATCCCTGGAAGAAAAAGTTCAGTCTGGACCAAAAGGGTTGTTGAGATGGTGAGGAAGAGAAACCAGAGGAATCCTCGCAGGAGCATGAGGGCAACAGCAAAGGAAGTGAACATCTCAAACAGGATCTCGGACTGAAAGCACTAAAACTGCAACATAGACGACTGATTTCAGCCACTTGTAAGAAAAAACGTCTTGACAGAGGGAAAATGATGCTGCAGGAGATCCAGGGTGCCACAGACAAAGTCCTGGTTTGGTCTGATGAGAAGATCAGATGAGAAGATGCTTGAAGTGTTTCCTTGGTGAACCGATGAGTTTGGAAACCAGTTTGTCTTCACACAGGATGGAGCAGCAGCTCACACATCCAGCGTCACACAGACCTGGTGCAAGCAGCACGTTCCTGGCTTCTGGGACAAGAACATGTGGCCTCCGTCAAGTCCCGACATCAATCCAATGGTCTTTGCGATCTGGTCTATCCTGGAGAGGGAGGTCTGAAGAGTATCTCACAGCAGTGTCAGCGCTTTGAAGACAGCTCTGATGAAGTCATGGTCAAAACTTGATGCAGAGACAGCGCGGTGCTCATGCCAGGCAGTGCCAGATCGTCTCCAGGTGATGATGAAGGCAAATGGCGGCCATATTGAGATGTTAATCTTTTTGGTGACAGAGAATAAAGTTTAGAAACTGTGTTCAATGTTTGTTATGTTTTTCTGCAAGCATGTTTGGATAGTGCGGGGAAACCGATGGGTACATTTTTCTGGCCCACCCTGTAGATCCTCTGTTGGCGTTTCCACAGCTGACAGAGCCCCCTTGTGGCAGGCGGTATGTACACCAGATGTAGTCGCATCTGTCACGTAATAGCATGACGCCATAGCAGCTCGACACATTTTGCCCGCTAATCCATCCAACGAAGAAGAAAAACGCAACAAAATGTCAGACTTTGGAGACGACAGGGCAGATCTTAACCCTGCATCTCCGTCAGTTGTTGCCTCTGTTTTGACGTTAACGAGCTTAACGCTAACGTGGCGTACGGCAGCCTGAACAGAGTGTACGTTAAAGCTTCACCACAGAGAGCTAACGGCATGTTTTCTGTATCTATGTGAACAGGTTTAAACAATTTCCTCAAACTATTTGTTTCTTTCACTGCAGTCAAACATGCGTTTTCTTCCTCGGTCATCTGACAGTTTTTAATTTGTCAGGGAATGAAGTGCATCCGTAAAAAATACCTGCCGCTCACCTTGACTCCAAGAAACGTTTGAAGCTCTGCATCAGAATTCTTTGACCACACAGAAACACAGACGCCGCTTATTTTAAGGTCTGATTTCTTCTTCTGTGGGTTTGAAAAGAGTATGACACACACACACACACACCTCCACACAGTCTTTGCGCCTCGTGAAGGACACGCGGGCCGATTAATTACGAGGAGCACGTCGTTTTAAATCTGGTGGAAGGACAGCCTGTTGTTCCTGCAGAATGGGCTGTAATTAAAAGGGAGCCGAGCGGCGGCGGCGGAAAAGGCCACACATCAGCCCCCTCGTGGGTCTGGACGCCATCGATGGGAATTTATGGTTTTCTCCTCACAGGCGTACGTGCTCAGTGTGCAGCTCTGAATCCAGACGTGTTAACTTTGAAACCATCTGCATCTGGCTGTATAGATGTACAGACATCCAAGGGTACGCCGCACAGACGAGTCTAAAACACATTTAACGCCACGGGAGCAGGAAATACACACGATCAGGGAGCACCTCGACGGATTCATTCACTGAACCTCAAAGTTTGTCTTTTTAGTTTCTGGAAAAACCTTCAAACTAAAACACGTTTGCATCAATGTGAACATTTCAATCAGAGCTGATGGTTGTAATCTTTGATGCTCGTAGTTAGTAACAAGTAGTACTGACATCTTCCTCACCACTTTATCACTTTTTGTTGTTGTTGATGTTTCTCTTTCTACGGCTGCTTGTGATGTAGTTTAATTTATGCTAAATGCTGAAGCAACTGTAAATCGATTCGCTCAAAACTGACTGAGCAGGACAGGAAGTCAAACGCTGAAACCACATTTAGACCCTGTTTACATTTCACCCCCAAACCTGCCCACTCCCCTCCCCGTTCCTTCTCCAGCAGCCATCACTGCCATCACTGCTCTGTTTTTGGCTGTAAACAGCCACATAGCTCCATGCTCAAGCTTCCCATCTCAGAAGAAGACAGACTAAGTGTCTAGAGTTCATTTATCAGGAAATGTTCCAGCTACACTCAGTAAAACTGAGCATGTGTGTGCTAGTCACTTCACGGCCGACTGCTTTTCCAACTTTGGACAGTCCAACAGAGGGCTAGCCAATAGACTGGTCCTGAATCCAGGCGCATTACCAACCATCCTCCAACAAACCTGGGACCCTGGAAATGTGAGTATTTTAGATGCTGTGTGCTGTGGAGCAGATGGAAGAGCTTTTCCTCAGTGTCCCCCCTGTCTCTGTGTTAGCTTCAGGATGCTAACTTTAGCTGCAGTTAGCCTGTTGTTTTAGCCTGTAATGTTACGGTAAAGGAGCTTCTCTGTTTTCTAAACATTGTGCACTCGGAGCTCGTGGCGCCGCTCTCAGTGACGTGGAAGAGCGGGGCGGTATCAGCGGTGGCTCATTTACATATGAAGGCCACGCCCACTAAATCAGAGCGTTCTGAACAGAGGGGCTATGAGAGCCTGGAAACAATGCTGCTGTGCTTGATTTATTGGCTTTTTGGACCAAAACATGTTACTACCATTTCATGAAGACATCAATGATCCAGATTAAACTGCAGGAAAGGAGCAGGATATGGGCGCTTTAAACCTTTTCTGAAGTTTTGCAACCAAAACGCTTCTTGTTGACATCTCACATACAAAAACATTCAACATGGCTGACTGCTTGATTGTGCTCCTAGTTGTTTGAGGAAAGACATAAAAACTACAGAGACAACAATTAAAAAGACAATATTTGCTCGTTTTTATTCGCCTATATTTCGTGATGTTTTTTTCACATCGTCGTTGATATGCTAAAATGCCGTTTTTGTGGAAACAAGAGGTTGAGACAAAGCAATGCTTCTATGTTTCATCCTGAAACTGTTGTCTCATAGACGCCCCTCTGGTTAAATTTCAGAATAAAACACTCTCAGTCAATGATAGATTGTATTTCGCTTTACATCAACACTAGGGGTGGGTGCCTTTAACATTTAAAACAATATGATACTGATGCCTGGTACTTGATTACTGGTACCGGTACTCAACACTACCAATTTTCAGTATTTTTTTTGTGTTTATGTGGTTAAAAATATTCATTTGTTTAATAATAAAATATAAAAAGAATTCAACTTAACATATTTATTCTTCAGTATATAGCTTTGCAATGCTGTGTTCATGTCCACCATGGAAAATCTCCTTCTCTTCCACTCCTTCACACTTACAAGGATGTGTTTCAGTACCGAAACATGGTACCGTTTGATTTTACGTGAATCAGTTTCCGTGAAACGGAACCGGTACTTTTGACAGAATTCGGTCAGTACCTATAAAAGTACCTAATTCGGTACCAATCCCTGGTCACCAACAAGCAGGAATAACGAGTTGAACCAGGCCAGGAGTGGACAGGCAGTTTTGCCAACGTAGCAGCTTCGTTGCTACATTTAGCAACTTTTCAGACCCATCCAGAGACTCTTTTCCCAATAAGCGGAAAAACTAGTAACTTTTCCTGGAGTTTAGAGACCCTGACGTGAAAAGAGCAGTAGGTGCTGCTGATGGTGAGGATCGACTTTAAAGTTTATCAGTAGCTCTGATCATATTTACAGTGTTTCACTGGCTTTTTATCTCTCCTACAATCACGATCTCTGCATTTTGGGATTTAAGCCCAGTGGTCCAGTCTGGTAACCTGACACACCAGACGGACAGTTTCTTATATTTCACTAGTCCATCTGGGCGGCAGCTCTTTGGATTTGTTTTCAGAGGAGGGACCTTCAGCGGCTGGTGATTGGACGGCTGCTCTGATTGACACACTCAACACAGACCAATCCACATGAAGCCACGGTATGATGTAGCTTATGAGCGCCGCTGCTGAGAAACAAGAGACGAACAACTACAGGAACACGAGAAACAGCTGTGATAAAGGCGTTAGATGACTGCTGCCGTTTCTGTAACGTTAGCTTAAGAATCAAAGGAACGCAGACGAGTACGAAAGTCTGCTCGTCACTTCCTGATGGCTTCAGCGTGGGTTCAGGACTACACCAACAACGTGAAGTTGTGTTTCCTGGATGCTGGAAAGTATCCCCTAGCCCCAAAAATAAATAACTAAAAACAACAATCTGTGGCGGCGCTCAGGCCCGTCAGAAGCTCAGGTTAGCATCCACACGTTTCCTCTCTCCAAACAAAGAGAATTGATCGTGGATGACTCCTCTTCAGCTCAGCGAATTATTTGAACAAGCTGGAAGTGTCTCCTCCACTCCGCTGTGCAAACTCTAACCCCCCCACCACCAAATTTAACACTCCTCTCCCCCCCCTCCATGAAAATTATTCCCATTTCATCTCAGCTCCTCATTTGCCTCCTTTCTTTCATGTTCTTCATCACCTCCGTCGTCCCCTCCTCCTCCCGTATCTCACGGCCTGCGACGTATATACGACCGCCTGTGTGTGTTTTTACGTCTCTGCATTTTCACACTTCCATCCTTCTCTTTTCCTAACGTCGGGCTCTTTCCCTATCGCTCCATAAAACACTGCCTCCACCCGCTGCTTCCCCACGTCTCCATCCATCCTCCTCCTCACTCACTCCCCTCCTCCTCCTCCTCCTCCTCCTCCTCAGTCGCTCTCACAGCCGTTCACTCCATTTCTCTGCACATGAGATTTGCCTAACAATAAGTGGCTCTGCCCAAGGTCAGATAAGAGAAGCAGAGCCCAGGAAGCCACAGCCACTGTTTCTTTCATCCTTTTCTCCTGCTCTCCTCACAGCTTTCGAATTATCTCTGCAGCACATAATAATAATTACTGAGGACGGCAACACAGAGATAAGAAAGCAGGAGCTGAAACAGGAGGGAGGGAGGGGGGAGGAAAGGAGGGAAGGAAAGGAGGGACAGGTTAGAGAAAGTATAGAAGCAGGAGGAGCGTGGTTAAGGTAAATCAGAGCGGAGCTGCGAGGCGTGAGGGGGAGACGCTGGGTGACAATGGAGAGGAGAAATCAGTCGACGAGGAGCAGAAAACGCAGAGAAAAGAAAACTATTAAAGGCTGAGGCTGGTCTCATTGTATGTTTCTCTTCCTGCCAACAAATTATAAAGAAAAAACACAATCAACAAATCAGCCGTCTGATTTCTCTACACTGAAAGATCTCAGGTTGGACGCATTTCTATAAAACCCTGAGTTAATCTGCTCTGAGACGTTATTCAGAAAAGAAAGGAGAAGGTTTCCACATGTTCGTTAGTTCATTAATAAACATGTGGCTCTGATTAAAGGTTTAAACTGAGGATTATCACTTTAAAAATTATATAAATCAACAGTTTAAGGGATGAAACTTAAAATACTCTCAAAGGATTTTAACACGCAGCTGAAAATTGACACAAACTCAACGTTTCTATGGAGCATTATTGTCCCAAAATGATCAAATTATTTGTGCGTGTTTAAATTCATCCACAAATGTGAAAAAAGATTTGCAAATAGAAAGCAAATCCACAAATGTAAATCTGTACATTTGTAGACTGATCTGCACATGTGGAAAATATTTACAAATGTTTTTTTGGAAATCAACAAATGTTTGTGCAAATCTAGAAATATGTATTTAAATCCACATCTGTGTACACGTAGCTACACATGTGTTTGCTAATGCACAAATGTGTCTGCATATCCATGTATATGTGCACAAATCCACAGACATGAAGGCAAATCAGCAAACGTGTGCACATATCAGAAATCCATAAATTTATAGACCGGTATGAAAGTGTGAAAAACTTACAAGTATGTGCAAATCAACAAATGTGTGGACTGATGTTTAGATAAGTAAAATATGATGTTTTCGGGATAAACATGTGTACAGATATCCATAAATTTGAACATTTTTCTACCAATGTGTTTGCAAATGCACAAATGTTCAGCTAACCCACAAATGTGTATACATATGCAAGTATGTGTTCACATATCCACAAACGTGAAGGCAAATCTACAAATGTGTGCAAAAATAAATTGTGCAAAATCCCAATAATTTGTGCGCAAACCCACAAACGTGTGCACATATCAGAAATGCAAATCCATAAGTTTGTAGAGTGGTCTGAAAGTGTGAATTTTCAAATGTGTGGACTGATTTTCAAAACAGTTAAACATTCCTAAATGTTTCAAGAGTTCGCAAATGTGTTCGCAAATGCACGAATGTTAGGCTAGCCTGCAAATGTGTACACAGACCCACAAATGTTTAGACTGATTTTCAAATATGTAAAATATCTACAAACGTGTTTGCAGTTGCACAAGTGTTCGGCAAACCCACAAATGTGTGGACTGATATGCAAATGTGCAGAATATGAACAAATGTGTATGCATATCCAGGTGTATGTGCACATTTCCACAAACATAAAGGCAACTCCACAAATTTGTGGAAAAAAAAAAACGTTTGCAAAAATCCAATAATTTGAGCCCAAACTCACACATATGAGCACACGTATCAGAAATGCAAATCCATAAATTTGAAGAGTGGTATACAAATGTGTGAAATATTTACAAATGTTTTATAAATACGCAAATTTGTACACATATCCATAAATTTGTACATCTATTTACAAATGCGTTTGCAAATACACAAATGTTCAGCAAACCCTCAAGTGTGTAGACTGATTTACAAATCTACCAATGTGTCTGCATATCCACGTTTATGTGCACATTTCTACGAACATGAAGGCAAATCTACAAATATGTGTGTAAAATAATTTGTACAAAAATCTAATGTTTGCAAAAATCCATACATTTGTAGAATGGTAAACAAATGTGTGAAATATTTACATATGTGTGCGCAAACTTTAAATGTGACTGATTTGCAAAAAAGTAAAATATTCACAAATGTTTTTGAAAAACCACAAATGTGTTTCCAATTGCACAAATGTTCAGCAAACTCGTAAATGTGAAAACGGATTTACGAATGTGTATGCAGATCCACAGGGATATGAACCTCATACATTTTAAATATAATACTGATGCCCAGTACCTGCTAATCGGTACTGGTACTCAACGGTACAAATTTCAGTACTTTTTTGGCTGAATGTGGTTTAAAATATCAATTTTTTTAACAATGAAATATTTTTTCAATCTAACATATTTTTTCTTCAATATATAAACTTGCAATGCTGTGTTCATGTCCAGCGTGGAAAATCTCCTACTCTTCCCTCACAGTCACAAGGATGCATTCAGGTACTGAAACAGGGTATCTTTTGATTTCATGTAAATAAGTACCAGGTACTTTTGACAGAATTCAGTCGGTACCTTTAAAGTACCTAATTCAGTACCCATCCCTACTTACCCCAGTATGTGAAATCTACAAATATACATACACATATCCAAAACGCAATCCATACATTTGAAGAGTGGTCTGAAAGAGTGAAATATTTTCAAATGTGCGGACTGATTTTCAAATAATAGCAAAAATATTTACTTTTTTTTTTTCAAAAAATCCACAAATGTGTACACAAAGCCACAAATGTGTGTGAAAATCCACAAATGTGTAAAATACTTAAAGATGTGAACATAAATCCTATAATGTGCGCTCCAATCAACAAATGTGCAGACTAATGTCGTCTTAAAGACACATTTGCTAATTAATGTTTTTTTTTCCAGAATCAGTTACAGATCAGTTCACATATTTGTAGATGCATTCACACACAGACACACTTATAATACTGCTACAATAACAGCTCCATAGATGTCACATGATTGTTAGCATTAATGCATTAATGCTAACAAAAGCCCAAACACATCCCAACTTCCCCTCCATGGATCTGACCAAATCCAGTCTTGGTTTATTTATGGTTATGGTTAGTTTGAGTTAATATCTGTGGTTTTGTTGAGTTTACCTTTGATTTTCAGCCCAAACACAAACACACTCAGCCTCACCTTGACTCAGCCTCAGTCACCTTTCACGTCCGGCAGAAGGTCGGTATTTTTAAATCAGACTTTCACCATGCAGAGCGTTTGTAATTAGAAAAGCTGAGCACCGTACAGAAGATGGAGTCAAGAAAAGCAGCTGATTGTTAAAGGTAACCTGAGTGCTCACACTGAATGTGTTAATCAAGACGGAGAGAGGAGGATTGTTCACCAGGGTTCAATGAAAAACCTCCACTGACTGAAATCAAACTGGAGACGTCGACACAAGTCAAAGGTTCGTTTCTTTGAGATGGAAACAGAAACTGTTCAAGTTCTGGATCCACGTGGACCGGAAGTCCCTGTGACGACCTCTGACCTCTGACCTGAGCTGGCTGATAAAGTTCAGTAGAGAGGAGCAAGGTTTGTTTTTTTTGTTTTTTGTTTTTTTTTCCCTGGAGTTGGACTGTCAAAAAGGATTATCATTTTTTAGTTTTAGACTTTTTAGTAAAATAATTTAGCAATGAGTTTCGTCCTTTCTGTCAACAGATTTCAACAGATTTGGAAAAATATTTTCCACAGTTTGAAAATTTTATCTGGTAATGAAAGAAAAATGCAAAAATGAACGTCTTATATTCAAATCCTAACATCAAGTCCAGACTCAGAGGATCTGCTCAGGATCCGTTCACTAAAGCAGGAACACGAGCCACAGAGTCACCGGACCAGGAGGCAACAGGTTTGAAGTTTTACAGCCAAACATGAGAGTTTAAAACACAAACCTGTCAACAAATGAGGAAATTAAAAAAGTAAAAAACTGATGAGACAAAAACCTAGATTTCACACATTATGCAGATGATCAACAGCTGTATGTCTCATTTCAGCCTGAGGACACAGACAAACTGTCTTCCTAAATGTTTGACAGCTGTTAAAGACTGGTCCAGAGTACTGCTCTAAGACCAAGTCCAGCCAGACGACTCACATCACGCCAACTTTAGCTTCCCTTCATCAGCTTCTAGAGAAATCAAGAATTCATTTTAAGGTCCTTGTCACCCGTCTGTTTCTGAAAGGGATTTTTTGAAGCAGATCGGCTATCGCGGCCATATTGGTAGTAGCAAAGGCTTCATGTACAGCCATAGAGCGCCTGTCGGTCATGTGACCCTCAGCTGTGCCTCTTATTGGGGGAGCTCGCGACCTTAATATCCTCTGAACGGCCAAGTTAGAAAGAAACTCACCCCCGTACAGTGGGAGCTGGTAGTAAAATTATCGACTCAGACAGGAGCATTTTTTTGAACCAGGCTGTAAATAGGTTAATTTCTGCTTTGAAAAACAGCTTTTTTGGGGATTAAATGAGCTCAGAGTTTCAGCAGACCTGATCATTTCTGGCAGCTTGTTCCAGATATTTGGAGCATAGAAGCTGACTGCTGCTTCTCCATGTTTGGTTCTGACTCTGGGGACTGAAAGCAGACCTGATCCAGAAGACCTAAGGGGCTGATCGATATTTATATGAAATTGGGGCTGGTCCAAAACAGGGGGGGTTCCCAAACTTTTTTTGGAGCACTGGGGGGGGGCATAAGATTTTTATTTTGGCTTTAGGGGGGGTCATGCAGCTTTAGTTTAAGTTTTGTTTGCTTTTTTGTTTGTTTTCCATTCGTATTATACTCAGAGGTTTTGATTTATATTCCCCTATATAAAGTTACCCTGCATGGTCCACAATGGTATTTCCCCATAGACTGTATTTCCCACTTGTGCACACGTCACTTTCAATGCACACGTCACTGACCGGAAAACCGAATAGAGTAGTAGAAGAAGAATCAAACGCAAACAATGAAAAATGGCTACTGTGAGGAGATCGGTCAATCGAAAGGAAAGTTTCCTTCATGCTAATTTGAGAGCGTCTTTACAGACCTTAAAAGCGGATGACACGCTGGACAAATTTAATTGTATTATACAGTCGACAAAGAATAAGAACTTACACGACAAATGTCTAGCGCTGAGTCGGATGCTGAGTGAGCCGCTGCTTCTGGTGGGAGCAAACCTTGTGGATGGCTGGACTACGAGTATGCGTACGAACTGTTCTCCTCCTTCTTTGTCGTTCGGCCTGAAAGAAGTTGGTTCAGCGATGCTCTGCTCGACAAAGACTACGGCATACCTGTTGCAATATTCAGACCGCCCACCGGTGCTCTGATGCTCGTGCTAAATGATCCCACCGCTTCAATCCCGAGCATACTTCTCCGTATTGCACAACAGGACGGGGCTCATCGTGCAGAAATGGAGCAGCAGGAAAACATCAGTGTCGATCTCATTCACCGTGCTCTGGATTCCATTGTGTGTGAATATGATCAGTCAGTTTGTGCTGGGAAATCGCATTCGGAGCAATATCAGTTAGTTAGTTTCACAGTAGCTTTGTGAACTCAATACTGACCCCACCCGGCAGAGTAAGGTTTTATATAGAAACTAGGGCTGTCATTTTAACGCGTTAATTAGATTAATCAATTACACCGCAAATTAACGCGTCATAAAAATTAACGCAGATTAATCTGGATCCCAAACCCGCGAGGCGTTCAAAGACGCACTTATTTTCAAATGTCTAGCATTTACAAACCGTTTGTCCTACATGAAAAAAGTGGTGTTCTCGTCAGATTTTCAAATTTCCGACGGTCCCTGAATGTATCACATCTAGCAACATGCTTTGAACCAGGGGGAAGAGAGAGCGCTGTTAAAGGATAAGTTCGGTTTATACAGCTTTTACATTGTTTATAGAATGAAATAGAACAAAATACTCACCCAGAAGGTTTTCCTGATCCAAGCAGTGCTTCAGGAGATATTTAGATCCAAAATCGTGCAGCGGACGTCCGTATGATGGGATCCATCGGGGCATAGACAGCACTGACTCCTTTCTTTGAGGGGCAAGCGTAAACAAAGTCTTCGTCAGTTCAGAGGTCAGTACAGCCGCACAGCGCTGTCTGGAGTGACACAGACTGCAGCAGAGGACTATCTCGGAGCGGACCATGATGGAATATTGGTGAAAAACACAGGTTTTTGGACGATTAATGCAGTTTTAAGGAGCGGCGCTGTCTATGCCCCGATGGATCATAGACGGACGTCCGCTGCACGATTTTGGATCTAAATATCTCCAGAAGCACTGCTTGGATCAGGAAAGCCTTCTGGGTGAGTATGTTGTTCTACTTCATTATATAAACAATGTAAAAGCTGTGTAAACCGAACTTATCCTTTAAGGGGACTGCCGTCCACATCTCGCTTATTCACACGTCCTTTTTGAAAATCTACAGAAAATCAACCGTTTGCTCAATTCTGTAAAAAACAGGTAATTTTACACTCTTTACTGCATCAAACAAGCCCTGAATGATCGATATTTGTCCTGTATTTAAATCTAAAGAATTCTTTGAAAATTTGCTTCCATCTTCCTGGTGTCATGTTTCAGCTTGGGGCTGCTCTGCACCAATCAGCAACAGTTTGTGTGTTCAGAGCATGTTAAACTGAGAATACTTCACTTTTCTTTGATCCAAGACTTGAAAAAAGTGTTTGTACATAGTTCCTCACAGTTTTTAGCCTTTAGCCCTGGTTCTCCTGACCTCATAGAAGTATAGAAGTTCATATTGCAGTGAAAATTGAGTCCACATCGAGTAAAAATGTGACAGAAGCAAAAAACGTCCTAAAAATTAAATCAGCTTATCTTAGGTGCAGGACTGTGTAGATTTTGTAAAGATAGAACCATAAAACTTTTTTCATGTGTTCCTTATGCCTCAGGGTACCTAAAAATGTGTTGGATATATTTCCACCTTATTTTTAAATGTTTTTTTTATGTCTTTTAATGTAATTTTAATGTCCTGGACTCCAAATTCTTTATTTTGGGACCTTAAACTGATATGAGATTAAAATGCGATTAATTTGATTAATTAATTCAAATCCTGTAATTAATTAGGTTAATTTTTTAATCGCCTGACAGCACTAGAAATAACACGTGGCTCCTCCTGTTTCTTTCTGAGTTTATCTGAGTTTGAAATCCCAAACTTCTCTTCCTTTAATCTGCAGCGACTCATTTTCAGCCGCAGCTCGTCCAAACCGCACACACAGCTGTTAAACCATCTCCACGGTCAGGGTTTGTAAAAACAGGAGCGTGTTTGATTTAACACACTGTTAAAAAATGAAACAGCACAACAAAAGTAATCACTGAATTCTGAATGTGCTGGAAAAAAAAAATCTGCGGATGAATCTTCTTTAATTTGAGGGAAACTTCAGCTCGGAGCCGTCGGACGCAGCGTGAGCGGCAGAGCGAGTGGACACCAAACAAAGGAAATTGCTTTCTGTCTTTTTAATGCTGGCATGTGGCTCTGAAGCATCTCTGCACCTGTGACAATACGCCGCTCGCCGTCACATCAGACCTGCTCTCCGCGGGGGTCAAATTGCCATTTTGCTACGAGATGAAGTGTCCCTCTGAATTGATTATATTTCCACAATCACTCAGGGAAAAGAAGAAAAGAGGACCATTTCTCTTTATGAGTTGTTACACCTGCGCACACACTCGTCTGCTGAGGAGACCGCTGTGCGCCGGCTCGAGCCACGACCACAAACGACCTGCCGAGTCAATCAGAGCGCAGATTGAGCAAAGTTATGATTATCGTAGCTTAGCGTGGATCAGACGCACGGAAATACACGACGATGGACGCACGGACGGAGCAGAGACACAGCGACACTCAGATCTCTCTGTTTGGGTCTGAAAATTAAAAAATAACCCGTCTGAGGATGAGGCAGGAACACGTCCAAGTCCTTTCCTTCCTCCTTTTCCTTCCTCCTTATTCAGTGTCCTCGTCTACGTGTGATTTCATGGGCGACAGTTTTTGGTTCGGTTCGGTGTATATTGTTTTGTTTTTAACACCACAGATCACCATTTTCCCTAATAATCCACTACTAACAGATTGTCTTTAATCCATTCTGTCATGTACAGTGAGGAAAATAAGTATTGAACTTTTTTCTCATCACATTCATTTCCAAAGCTCCAATTCAAACCAAATTTCTCCCAGACATTGGTATTAACTCAAATAATCCACACATGAAAAGAAATCACAACGTTCAGGTCCATAAATAATGATTATGGTGAATTAAGTACGATAACACAGGAAAAAAGTATTGAACACACCATGAAAAGGCTGTATACTTTGGACAGGAAATGCACCATATCACCTGAAATCTGTCAGTAATTATTACTTCAACTTCCAAATAGTGCAAACCAACATCAGCTGGGCTAGAGCAAATTGATGGTCCTATAAAAAAGGTGTTTTTTTCACCAAGCAGTTAAATAGCACACACCTCATGATGGGTAAAGGCAAAGAGCTCTCTGAAGACATTCACAACCTGATTGTTGCTCAGCATCAGAATGGAACTGGTTACAGACTTATATCAAAGCACCTGAATATTCCAGTCAGCACCGTTGGGGCCATTATTCACAAGTGGAAGAAGCACCACCTTACCATCAACAGGCCACGCACAGGAGCTCCTTGAAGATTTCTGACCAGGGAGTCAGAAAGATAGTCAGAAGAGGACTCAACCAGCCAAGGACCACCCTGAAAGGGCTCCAGGAAGACTTGGAGGCAGCAGGTATAATTGTTACAGAGAAAACAATAGGCAATGCACTCCACCACCATGGCCTCTATGGACGCTCAGCCCGCAAGACTCCATTCCTCAAGAAAAGGCATGTTGAAGCTGGTTTAAAGTTTGCTAAACAGCATCTTGACAAGCCTGTAGAACACTGGGAGAATGTTGTCTGGTCAGATGAGACCAAAACTGAACTTTTGGGCTGTCATACTACAGACCATGTTTGGAGGAGAAATGGCTCTGCACATCAGCCAAAAAACACTACACCAACAGTGAAGTTTGGAGGTGAAGCATCATGGCATGGGGTTGTTTCTCATCTCATGGTGTTGGCAAACTTCATATAACTGACGGAGCAATGAATGGAGCCATGTATGGGGAAATTCTTGATCTGAATCTGCTGCCATCCACCAGGATGATGAAGATGAGACGTGGCTGGACCTTCCAGCAGGACAACCATCCAAAGCACACGGCAAAGTTGACTCTCAAATGGTTTCAGAAACAGAAAATCAATCTGTTAGAACGGCCTAGTCCAAGGGTCTGCAACCTTTACTTTCATAGGAGCCGTTTTGCCTTAGTACACCTGGATTAAAGTCATTCAGGAGCCACAAGATCGACTTTATCTTATAACAATAAAGGCAAAAAAGTAAATATAATTCTATACATGAAAAAAATCACATGTATGATTTATAAAATGAAACGTGATCGTTTTTTTTTTTTTTTTTTAATGTTTAAGAAATTTACTAAAAAGAATCAAAAAGTTGCCAAAATTTGCCAAAACTTCATTAAATTTCACAAAATGTGTGTGGCAAAAATTTGCAAATTTTGTTTAAAAAAAATTTTTTTTTTTAATTTGCAAAAAAAAAAAAAAAAAAAAAAAATCATTATTTTAAAATTCTTTAATTTTTATAAAAATGTAAAAAATGAATTTTTGGTCATTTGCAAAATTTCATTTTTTTTAATTAAAAAATTGCAAAAAAAAAATCTTACGCTTAAAAAAATCCATAAAAGTAAAATGTAAAAAATATGCAAAAATTTCTAACAAATTTTGAAAATTCAAAGAATTACAAAAATATTAAATAAACTTGAAATCTAATACATTTTCCAAAATTTAAAAATTTTAAATACTGCTTGAATATGATAAGGCATGAATTTATTAAGAGACAGTATCTGTAATCATTAACACCCACTGTAAGAAATTTTTTAATTTTATTGTTTTTAATAATATTCTTCTAAATCTACTAAATCTAATTTGAGTTAATACCAATGTCTGGGAGAAATTTGGTTTGCATCGCAGCTTTGGAAATAAATGTGATGAGAAAAAAGTTGACGCGTCGCATTCCATCCCCAGTCCTCGCCTGTCCCGTTTGGTCCGGGTCATCAGACTTTTCTGTGTGCTCCAAACCAAACGGGACCGTCTGGTTCATGCCCAGTATTAAAGCATTACTTTGAAAGGTTTGGACCTTCAGAAAGACATCACTACAACAAAGCAAGCCGTGGGAGCACACTGGGAGAGGAGGAGACGAAGTGTTTGCATTTCTTCCCTTTTCCTTACGACCACGATAAAGTTTTCGTCAGATCATAAAACTAACAGGACGGTGGATCAGTCTCATGTTCTTGTCTTCAAAATATCCAAGAAGGAAAGATGATCTCATTCATTGTTGTCAACATTCAAGACTCACGTTTTTCTAACATGTTGAGGTCAAATGACCGATCAGTGTGAACTACAGAGACACAGTAAGCACTCAGTCGATGACGATATCTCGTAAGTTCGTCACATGAGGTCTGTTGATTCGTTTGAGATAATAATAGAAAAAATCTGTAATCAGATTACTGCTTTATTTGATAAAAACAGGGATTGTTTATCAGGATTACACTTTAAAACCAAACAGGATAAACTACACTGCAGCAGACACACGCACGGTGAGCACGCTTTGCAACACCACAACAAACCAACAGGTGGAGCCCTGAGCGGTATGCAAACCTGACGTGAGCTAAGCAGCAGCAGCTCAGCTCGCAGCCTCTCAGACAGACTCTGGTTTCTACCTTCCCTCCGTGTCCACCAGACTCTGACTGACGTCTTTCTGTCTCTCCTCACACCTTGAAGTCAGAGATCCTCTTTGCTGCTTTAAAGAGGGAGCGGCCATATTGGATCTGTGGTGGGGGGGCGTGCGGCGAGCTGTGGTTGTTCCTGCTCAGGATCAACAGAAACGACTCCTGAAAAATGAGTTGTTTTATTCTGGGCTGAGAGTTCTGGTGTTAGTCTGTTCATCAGAAGCTGATCCTGAGTTTCAGGAGGACTCTGGATCTTTAGGACCCAGAGACCAGCAGCAGCTGATCCTGAGTTTCAGGAGGACTCTGGATCTTTAGGACCCAGAGACCAGCAGCAGCTGATCCTGAAGTCCAGCGCTCGCACAAACAGCGCGCCGCCCCTCCTAACCCCTGACCTCCATATCTGAGGGAGCAGAGTAAGCCTCCTATAGTCCCTGAGCTGCTGAACACACACACACACACACACACACACACACACACACACACACACACACACACACAAAGCAGCACCTCCACCCACCCATGTCTCACCCCTCTGCTCTCCACCCCCAGCCCCAGAGGACCCTCTATCAGCTGGGCTGAGCCCTTCTGCTCCAGCCTGATATCCACGGCGGCGTGGAGGGAGGGGTGGTGGCGTGGAGGGGGGGGTGGTGGCGTGGAGGGAGGGGTGGTGGCGTGGAGGGAGGGGTGGCGGCATGGAGGGGGGGCGGAGGCTGGAGGAAGTACAGAGAGCGGTGATTTACAGTGAGAGGAGGAGAAGAAGAAGCTGTCTGTATTTCTGTTTGTTGTCCCTGCCTCTGTGTGTGTGTGTGTGTGTGTGTGTGTGTGTGTGTGTGTGTGTGTGTGTGTGTGTGTGTGTGTGTGTGTGTGTGTGTGTGTGTGTGTGTGTGTGTGTGTCAGCTCTCTGCATGTACAGATGACTATCAGGAATGTATTATTACTTCAAACGATGGCAGATTAGCCCCCCCACCCTCTCCTGTTTCATGGCGGCTCTGCATCCAGCCGTCACCCTCAGAGTGTCGGGCGCAGTGACGCCGCTCTGGCCTCGCCGCTCTGGCCTCGCCTTATCTCCCGACTCAGGCCCTGTCACCCGGGTGACCCATGAACCAACCATCAGGAGGGGGAGACGAGGAGGGGGGAGTGCAGGCAGGATGAATGGGTGACCGGAGAGCGGACGAGGAGGGAAGGAGAGGAGACAGAGAGTAGAAGGAGGAGTGAAAGGCAGCGTGGGTGGTTTTTATTTCTCTGAGGAGTCCAGCAGACAGACCTGATCCAGTCCTAAAATAAAACCAGACTCAGATTCAGGTCCCCTCAGTGGACTCTGTGGATCCAACAGATCCATCTCCATTATTTTCTGTTTTATTATCAGGAAAAGGTTTTATCTTTTACAATCTTAAAAAATATATTGTTTTGTTTTGATATTTATTTTGATGTTTTTCCTTTTTTTTGTTCTTTGATGTTTTTTGTTGTTTTTTCTTATTTCTTTTTGGTTGTTTTTCTTGTTTTATTAAGGTTTTTTTGTTGTTTTTATTGTATATAATTGGCATTCGTTGCTTATTTTATTTTTTTTTGTTTGTTTTTTGATGAATTTTTTGAGTTTTAATTTAAGTTTTTTTGTTTGTTTTTTTTTATCTGTAATTTGTGGTTTTTGTTGCTTTACTTGGGTTTTTTGTTTGTTTTGGGGTTTTTTTCTGTTTTTTTGTTTTGTTTTTTTCTTGTTTTTTTTCCATTTGTTGTTTTTCTTGTTTTTTTTTCTGTTGTTGGTGGTTTTTGTTGCTTCACTTGGTTTTTGTTTGTTTGTTCTTTTGCTGTTTTTCGTTTTCGCTGTTTTTTTCTTTTTTTTGTTTTTTTTTTCTTTTTCTGATTTTTTGTTTCTGATGTTTTTTTTTATTTTTTGATGTTTTTTATTGTTTTTTATTTTTTGTTTGCTGTTTTTTATTTTTGTTTGGTGTAGTTTTTTTTCTTGTTCGTGGTTTCTGTTGCTTTACTTGTTTTTTTTTTTGCTGTTTCTTCTTTTTTCTTTTTTTTTTCAATTTCCTTTTTTCTTTTTTGTTTTTTGTTTTTTAATCTTTTGATTTTTTTTTTTCAATTTTTGTTTTACTTATCTGTTTGTTGTTTTTGTTATTTTTTTCATTTTGTTTATTTGAATGTTTTGGGGTTTTTTTAATACATTTTTGTGGCTTTTTTTTCCTTCTTGTAAAATCCATCCTACATTATCATGAATCACAAAACCAACTTGAATCATGTGAAGGGAGCTGCAAAGGTGACACAAAAAATAAATCAACCTTTTAACCCCAGATTTGATGAAACACAAATCATATTTTTTCTCAGAGGGTTTTTTGTTTTATCAAGCAGAAACCTCCGGCCTACAGGTGTTAAGCTGATGCTTAATTATACACTGCAAAACAACAAAATCTTATCAAGTATTTTTTTTCATGCTGTAAATATTTCTCTGGTTGCATTGACAGATTCTGTTTTAACTTGTTACAGCACTTCAGATCTCATTTGTCTTTATATAACTTGAAATCAGACATTTTTTCTGGACTGTTCAGGTGAATGTGGCTTATGTTAAGGCTAAAAAGACGATTCCTGAATAAAAACAGACGTTTCTAAAAGTTTGGGAGTAAACATACTGAGGATATTTGATGAATATGAGTTAATTTAACAGAAATTATTTTTAAATTCAGGTGAACTTGTTATTCCTCCTGCCCAGTGTCGGCTGTGATTTTATCTGTTTGCTTTGGCAGCTCTGCTGACGGTTAATGATCGACCTGTAGGGATTATTTATTCTGGGCGCTCTGAGTGCTTCCTCTACAGGATAATTCACGTTTTAAAGAAGTTTTATTAAACACAGTTTGACGAACACGTCAAACAATGAAGCTGTAAACACGACAGATCTCTGATTTTTATCCTGAGCAGGAAACTGAGAATTTATTCACATCTGTCGACGCCATCAGCACAGATTTCCTGCAGAGCAGCGAACGGAGAAATGTCAGAGGATGTGTGGAGAAACGCTGAGACAATGCTCCTGAGGTCTGCTCAGAGTATGACAGCCAGCGAGCAAACGCCTCATTTGCATATTTGTCGGCGCAGAATCCAGCAGCCTCCTGTCTGATCCGGGCCGACCTTATCTGTGTGTTTTTAGCAGGAAAAGCTGCCAATGAACGACTGTTAACCCTTCACAAATTCATCATTTGGCCGCATTGATTAAAAGATGAGTGAACTTATTATGCATTAAAGCGTCGTGTCAAAGCCCTGGCACGGAGAGATAGCGGCCTTATCGCTCCTCTACCTGATAAGAGACAACATGGGGGAGGCGGGGGAGGAGGAGGAGGGTGATGGAGAGGCAGAGGAAGGAGCAGGAGAGATACAAGATGGGAGGAAGGGGTGAAGGGAGGTGGGAGGAGGAGAGGAGAGGAGCGTACAGTACGCTGAGAGCAGAGATGGAGACGCTTCTGACGCTTTTTCTGCCTCCATTTGCATTTTTTGCTATTTTCTCCTCCACTGTCCAATGATCTGTCTCACTTTCCTCCCTCCTCCCCCCTCCCCTCCTCTCCTCTCCTCCTCTCCTCGCCTCCTCTCCCCTCGGTGGGTCTTTGAAGGGAGGTCATGAGGGAGACAATGCAAACACAGCCTCTCTGAATAGAGAATGGGAAGAGGACAGCTGTTGGAGATGACAGCGATGGCTGTTAAAACGCAATCTGTCTCCCTTCCCACCGGCCTGTTGCAGCGCACACACACACACACACACACACACTCACACACGAACATATGCACACACATGCACTGCAGCTCATGTCTTTTTAACAGAGGCCACGGTGTCACAGCGACACTCCCAACTGTCAAACACAAGTGTGAGAGCACACACCCCCGGTCATGTGTCATCACACACACATATATGTAAATGCACACACTCTGCATAATGTGTCGAGGCCGTGGAGCACGTGTGTGTGTGTGTGTGTAACATGTTTATCAGTGTAACAAAGTGTGTTCATGTGCAGCATGAGTCGTACTGTCTTCACGACGATTTTAGGGTGAAACGCTAAAGTATCGCTGCCTTTCAGCCTCTCGTTTCCATGGCAACAGCGTTTTAACCGATCTAAAACTTTTGAAAACAGCCTCCAGAGTTTTTTTTTTTCTTTTTGTCCAAAATTTATGTTGAAAAATAAATTGTTGTGTTAATCATGTTCACACACTCACTCTGAAACTTTTATCAGTTGTTATTTTTCTTTCATTTAGTTCGAGTAGTTTGAGTCTTCCGAGACGCCGTAGCCCACTAGAAACATCACTTTTTCACGTTTTATGAAATATTTTCTCGACACATTTCAGCATTAAGATCAGGGGTCTGTAATCTTTAATTTGTAGGAGCCATTTATTTTCAGCTCACCTGGATTAAAGTCATTCAGGAAACACAAAATCTACTTAATCTTCACAATAAAAATTAAAAAGTATATAAAGTTCTATAGACAGCTAAAAACGAGTAAATAATTATCTAAATGAGCTGTTTTTTTTAATTTATATAATTTCACGTGTGATGGTCTTAGATTTTTCTTTTTTTTTTTTTTTTTACTTTTTTTTTTTTATTTCATCAACACAATTCATGCAAGGAGTACAGGATACAAAATGTAAGCAGGCAACTCAAATTCACAACTTTCTTATTCTGTGTTCCCAGCATTAGCTCATTAATTTGCCTTAATTAATATATTTGACAAAAGTCACAACAAGAATGAAACAAAGTAGAGAGAAAAAAAATACACAAATACACGTACACTTAGGGGTGAGATGTGCAGTGAATGGATAACAAATACAGGATTAATGATTACAGAAAATTAAAAATCAAAAAAGATTTTTCTATTTAAAATTGCAAAAAAGTTCAAAATAAAAAATTGCAAAAGCAAAATAATAAATTAAAAAATCAAATTAAATGCCAAAAATTAGCTTTTTTTTTCAAATGTAAATTTTTTTTTTTTTTTAAATTGAAAATTTTACAAAATTTTCATTTTTTTTCCAAAAATCACAAAAAAATGTAAAAAACAAGTCAAATTTGATTTATTGTAAAAAAATTATAAAACTTTTGTAATAATACTTGAATCCAATAATATATTGATAATAGCGCTTAACTCATGTCTCACCACATATCAATCATGTTTTTTGATCTGGCACATTTTGAATTTATGAAATTTCACGTAATGTCTTAGATTTTTCTATTTTTAATAAAATTGCAAAAAAAATTCAAAATAAAGAATTGCAAAAGAAAAATAAATTAAAAAAAAAATCAGATTAAATGTTAAAAATTTGCTTTTTTTCCAATTTCCAAAAAATTCAAAAATTAAAAAAAAAATGAAAATTTTACAAAACGTTCAAAATCTTTTCCAAAATTCACAAAAAATGTAAAAATCAAGTCAGATTTGATTTACTGCAAAAATTATAAAACTTTTGAAATAATGCTTGAATTCAATTCTATATATTGATAATACCCCCCCCCCCCCAAAAAAAAAAACAAAAAAAAAAAAAACATGGAAATGCTGACGTCACGACCCGCTTCGTGCATCCAACAGCCCAACTCTACTTCAGAGGAGATCTACCAAAAACTGCTCCTGGACAAGACAGTTAAAGCTCCACCTACAGGCCTGGCATGCTCACTGCAGCATTTTCAGTCCCTCAGTGTTTCTGTGTAAACGCAGATTTTTTTTTCTCTGCATTTTTGTGGTTTGAGGTGAAACATTGTCGTACAAACCGGGTCTAAGAAACTGGTCTCCTGGTTCTGGTCTGGCTTTACCAGTCCCAGTTCCTGAGTGTCTCTGGATGCTGAAGGAACCTGGACTCCCTGAGCTCTGGATACTCCTGGATTTTATTTCTTTCTCTGGACTTGAATCTCAGCTAAACCTGGAGAGCTGGAGGTGTTTCTGGCTCTTTACCTGAATGCATTAAACGTACAGAGGCAGAGGTAGAAGTCTGATCCTGCGTGATATAAAAAGGTAAATGTCTTCTGCAGAAAGAGTCACATTAGGCGTCACCACATGGATCTGTTATCCAGAAGGTGTCAGATTGGTATTGGATAAGAATTTACACGTTTCCCCGCAGCTCCCTTTGCATTAAATCCTAAAACACCTGAGAAAAATGTGCGTCTGAGTGTCATGAATTCAGAGGTGTCAGGGTTTTTATGGGACACGCTCCTCGTGCATAGAAACAATGTAAAAGAATCCATATTCCTGCAGCTTAAACATGAACACACGGAGCGTCACTTTAACATGAACACAGCCACATTACGTGGAGCGTGGAGCGTGGAGCGTGCAGCGCGCGGTGACCTTTGTTTGATGAAACACAATCACAGAAACTAAATCCTGAACACCTGCAAGAGCCTGCAGCTAGAATCACACATTCATTCAATTTTAGATTACAAGCTTATACATTTTCATAAAGCCAGCAGAGTGTGTGTGTGTGTGTGTGTGTGTGTGTGTGTGTGTGTGTGTGTGTGTGTGTGTGTGTGTGTGTGTTTCTGCACAATGCATTTTAAACAGCAGAGAAATGAGATGTTGCTTACTCGGTCTTCAAAGACATTTCTACAAATAAAGCCAAGATGAAATTACTGTAGTTACCGAGTGAAACTGATTTACATTTCTCTGACTCAGACCAGTGAGATTAGCTTAAATCTGAGCCGGCTAACAACCACTCTGAGATTGATAACAGAAAAAACTGGCTGGTATTTTTGCTAAAGAACAGTAATCCTAAAATTTTCTGTAACCACACTTCAAAAAGCTGCTCCTTTACATTTTGTTGTGAAACCGTGAGTGAGGAGGGAACACAGCGGATGTGAGACCCTGCTAAAGAAGCGTGGTTGGGAACCCGGGGCTCCACAGTGCAGAGCATGGAGTGTAGTGATGGGAATCAAAAACCAGTTCCTGTTGAGAATCAATAAGAAATGTTTCCATCCATGGATATCGTTAGCCTTTGTGCTTAACGAGCTTAGCAGTTAGCTAACGTTTCCCAAGAAAACTCAGGATTTTCAGCTTGAAGTTTTCCTGAAGAACTGACTTCATAAAGAAATGTTCATCACTATCTCTCAGGAGATTCATATTCAGTACATTCAACATGGTATAAATCACCTTATTCACCAAAATAACAAAATAGCGCTAGCTTGATGCTAACGTATATGGGAAACTGCATTTGTATGCTAGCAGTTAGCATACATCAGTATAACTTCAGCTTCAGAATAGAATTTCAACTTTCATCACAGAACCATATCACATCAACTCTTTGTAAAAAATACTGAGAATTTCAAATGCTAAAAGCTAACAGGCTAATGAAAGGCTAATGGCTGACGGAAAGGTTCCAAACAACTTAAACCATTGCTATAACCACTTTGAGACACTAGATGGCCTACTTGAATTATTAATATATTACAACACAGAACATCAACGTCACATTGTGTGAAATTTTGACCTGTTTCTGTTTAATTATGTCCAGAAATATCCAGACTCAGGGAACAGTTACATTTTA
Source organism: Halichoeres trimaculatus (assembly GCF_033239565.1). Taxonomy (NCBI): domain Eukaryota; kingdom Metazoa; phylum Chordata; class Actinopteri; order Labriformes; family Labridae; genus Halichoeres; species Halichoeres trimaculatus. Next base: position 920,187 of record NW_027437194.1, read on the forward strand.
TTCACTTACAGTATAAACTCAATTAAATGTTGTTGACACAGAAAACCTGTAAAGATACTTTTTGTACCAAGAAAATTCACAACAGGAAATGATAAGGGCATCATGTGGCACAGAGCACACACGGACGGTTCATGCCATGTGAGGCACAAACAGCAGGTCTGTGCCTCATGAAGTAAAGACAGCTTGTCCGCGCCACTTGATACACAAAAACAGCCTGTCTGTGCCATGTGTTGTACAGACAGCCACATGAATCAAAGAATAGAATAGAAATGCAACAACAATAAAAAGTAGAACAGTAATAGAATAAGAACATGAAATTAGAAATTTGAAGAAATATAGAAAAGTAGAAAAATATTACTATTAACATATTTACATAAAAACTAATAAGTACAGTATAAGATCAGCACTCGACCATAACAGTGAGTTCTGGGATGATGTGCATCAATAATCCAATACATTTTGTCTAAGTCATAAGAAGCACAGTTAGCCTGCAACGCATTATCTCCAGGTACAGCAGGGTCTCACATCCTCTGTGTCCCTCCTCACTCACGGTTACAAAACACCGTCACAACAAAAATGACCTTACTGAAACTATTTTCTTCAAATTTGGAGGAGCAGTTGGAAACAAACGTCAGAAAATCAACTAATTTGTTTCAGCTAGATCAAAATCTTACACCGAGGTAGCCACGCTGAATTTGAATCAATATGAAACAAAAATACTCTGGAAACCTCAACTTAAGAAAAAATGGGTTATTATTTTAAATACTTTTTTAACGTGTTACATCTGCTCATTAAATCATGTTAGCATAAGGTACGTGAGCTCATTTTGATTAGTTCAGTTCAAAGCGCTTCCTGTTAGTGGGTGCGGAGGAGTAGCTAAGGTGAATTAGTGGAGCAGTAATCAGCTCAAACAGCTGACTGATGGGATTCAGGGGGTCGGACGCTGCTCTATCTCTGGCCTCCACATCCCCCTGATGGAGGAGGAGGAGGAGGAGGAGAAGCAAGAAATCTCAGGTACCAACAGTCCTCTGTCGTCCTTGTTGATGTGTGTGTGTGTGTGTGTGTGTGTGTGTACATGTGTGTGTGTGTGTGTGAGCGGTATCTCTGGCTCCACACTCCACTGACAGCAGGAGATAAACATAGGCCTGTGCTACTGACCACATGATTTATCAACATGAATTTCACCCCCTCTCCTCCCTCCTCCTGCTATCTCCTTCTCCCCTTTCCTCCTCCACTTTCTCTCCCTCCCTCTGCAGACGGAGCTTACAGCCACACACACACACACACACACACACACAGATACACACACACACGTCCTCTCATTAACTGTCAAACGCACTAATGAGAAATAAAGCGATTGTCTTCGAGTACGAAAGGAGGTGAAGGAGCAGAAACAAAAGAAGGAAACAAAGAAAAATCAGAAATCAGAGAAATGTGAGGAAAGTCGTTTGTAGCGATGCTAAGAGCTGAAAGTGCAGAAAGATCCGCTCTGAGGCGTTCGTAACGTCAAGGTGAGACGAACACACGACTACAAAGCAAAGTGCAGGCGTAAACACTCACAGAAAACACACAGACGGTCTCTGCACACACACACTGGAGCACACACACCTTACAATTAGCCAGGCAGCTCTGCCCGCTCTGCTCAGTGTGTGTGTGTGTGTGTGTGTGTGTGAGGGGCTCTGGTGTTGAAAAGGGTGTTAACACCACGTCTTACTCCCTCCTCACTCCCTCCTTCTTTCCTTCCTTTCTCTCTTTCTTCCTTCCTCTCCTGGAGCCAGATTTGGACAAAAAGGTGCCAGACACTGGGAGCCAGAGCAGGCCTCACTCTGCTGGAGATGGAGATGAGGAGGGAGGAAGAAATAATGATGTGAAGGAGCTGTGTGTGTGTGTGTGTGTGTGTGTGTGTGTGTGTGTGTGTGTGTGTGTGTGTGTGTGTGTGTGTGTGTGTGGGAGCACTGGTCCATGTGTTTTCTTCCTTTAAGTGTTAGCTTGTTTACTCACTGTTTGGACTGTGTTGATTGTCCCTCTCCAACCTCGCCCGGCTTGATGAGAGCGACTTTTCTGGAAGTGTTAACGAGCACCGAGCGTCTTCTGCTCAGTTCCTCCTGCTGCGCGGCGCTGATCAACAGATTAACCTTTAATATCAGGGGAAATACCTGAGGAAGATAAATGGATCAGATTAGAAACGACGGGAAATAAGACTCTCAGATTTCTGTTCCTCATACACCGAATATTACGGTAATTACCGTAATACCTGGTGTATGAGAAACACGTTAAAGCTTCTTCATCACCTAAAAACTGAGCCACGTCCCACACTCCAGATTAACCAGTACACCAATGTAAAACACAGAACAGGAAGTGGAAGCAAGTTGTAGCTTAAACATGCAAAGCATGATGGGTAAACAGTGAGCCAACAGATGTATGGGCTCTAGGTTAAAATAGTCATTGTGAAGAAACAGGTGCTCAGCCCCCACCTAGTAATGAAATGTACGGTGGCCCTAAAGTGCAAAACATAACAAGAAGGAAACACAAAATTAAACAAATTAGGAAGAAAAAAAGTTCTCATAAAACAGTGACTAAAAATAAAAACAATAGCACATCTCAAGGGGGTGTCTTTGGAATAAAACAATAATTATAATTTAAAAAAATAGTTAATCAAAAAAATAAATTAAATTAATAAAAAGAAAAAAAATGCAACTAAAAATAAAATGCCATATTGTATGTATATATATATATATGTATATATATATATATATATATATATATATATATATATATATATATATATATATATATATATATATATATACATATATATACGTACATATACAAAAAAATGAAAACCAGGCAATTAAGATCAACAAAATGTAAACAAGACAAAGAAACAATGCAACAATGAATAAAAAACACAACAAAAAATAAACAATAGGAGAAACAAAATTACAAAAATATTAACAAGATGACAACATTTAGGACAACCTCAAAATAAAAAACGCAAAATTATGCTACGATAAACAGAAATATGACATAAAAAACAGATTTAAAATAAATAAGTAAATAAAAAAGAATACTTTTTGTCTGCCACCGTCTTTAATTGTACTGTTTGGTTAATTTTAAATCCACACCTGTTTTAATTTAAAAAAAAAAAAAAGAAAGAAGCTCAATCAAAGTTTTCTTCAAAAACATTATTACTAGTTTGCTAAAAAAAAAAAAATATGGGGAGAAGTGATGAGGTAAATCCTGATTTTTGTGCTTTTGGAAATAAAGGAAGTCAACATGGAGGTCTTTTATGATTCTTTGTTTTTTGGGAACAAGAAAAAATGAAGTGTAATATTTATGATTTCTAATTTTTGTATTGAAACATTATTTTCTTGACGAAATAAGAATAAAAAGTCAAACACCCTACACGTTTAGCAGGACGGCTCCCTGTGTACACAGGTAAAGTCTGACTCAGTGAAATGAATAAATGACTGTGTTGAGCCTGTACACAGCTCTGTGCTGACTGTTTCACTAACTGCTGCTGGGCCTGGTTCCCTGAGCGGGTGTCAGACTCGTCTCTCAGCTCCTGTAATTATTTCTCCCTCTTTGTCACTAAAAATTGACGTCTCATCACTGGAAACCCAGTCGGTCTATTTTTGGACGCTATCCGTTTCTGCACACACTGAGTATTGATCAGGAGTGTTTTTTAACAGACTACTGTGAGGTCCATTAACCTGCGCTGATGACAAAGCATTAAGAGACTAATGTGTCCCCTGGGGGACGGCGGGGCCAGAGACGGATGAGGACGGCTCAGCAGACGACGCCAGGCGCTGAGGGATCAAAGTGCTGACGGGGGACGGTCTGAGGACGCTTCGTTTGGTAAACTTCAACACAGGGGGCAGAAATCTGATCAACTACACCCAGAATATCTGAAAGTTGAGACAATCTTCATCTTCTCCTGTGAGAGCAGAGTCCAGGATCTTTTCCTTCTCAGGCAAAAAACCCGTTTATAACTCAGACCTATTCTGTGATCTGGAGCATTTAGCTCAGCGAGACCAGACACGTTCAGCTCCCAAACGTCTCTAACCAGTGACTTCAGAGACCACGAGAAAAACCGCTGAATGAAAATGTCTCAATAACTGTTTTTGAAGTTAACATCCATGTAAAAAGCGTAAAAAGGAAAACAAAGAACAGCAAAAAGCTGTGGTAACATCACGATCAGGAAACGATGTGGTGGAAATTCTCCATGACAACAAGCTAACTGTCAGTTCATACAGTAGTTTAGCCGCCGTCCATATGTAGTGCTATCGGTCGCTCGGTGCTCTGAGACGTGACACATGACCTGGTTCTGTCCTACCAGAGCTCATCTACCAACTCCAACCTCACCAAGCAGAGCTAACGTAACCTGGCTCTTCATTTTATTGATAGACTCTCAAGTTTGAACAGACCACTGCAGAATAACTGCTGACTGTGGGTTGGAGGCAACATTAGCACAAACACATTAACCCTGTTAGCCTCAAGCTCATATTTAAGCCTGTTTTAAGCCTTTAGCCCATGTTTTAGCCTGTATGTTGGGATTTAGCTCTTGTTTAAGCCTTTAGCTCATGTTTAGCATTTAGCTCATGTTAAGCCTTTAGCTCATGTTAAGCCTTTAGCTCATGTTTTAGCCTGTGTTTTAACCTTTTGCTAATGTTTTGGCCTGTTTATAGCCTTTGGATCATGTTTTAGCCTGTGTTGTAGCCTTTAGCTCAAGTTTTGGCCTGTTTTTAGCCTTTAGCCCATGTTTCAGACTGTTTAAATTCTTAAGCTCATGTTTGAGCCAATGTTTTAGCTTTAAGCTATTGAAACGGGCTGTGTTTTAGCCTTTAGCTCATGTCTTAGCCTGTGTTTTAGGTTTTAGGTTATGTTTAAGCCTGTGTTTAAGCTTTTAGCTCAGTTTTTAGCCTGTGTATGAGTCGTTAGTTTTTGTTTTGGCCTATATTTAGCCTTTAACTATGTTTTAGCCTGTGTTACATCCTTTAGCTCACGTTTTAGCCTGTGTATTAGCCTTTATCTCATGTTTAAGCCTGTGTTTTAGCTTTTAGCTCATGTCTTAGCCTGTGTTTTAGCCTTTAGCTCAGTTTTTAGCCTGTGTATGAGTCGTTAGTTTTTGTTTTGGCCTATATTTAGCCTTTAACTATGTTTTAGCCTGTGTTACATCCTTTAGCTCACGTTTTAGCCTGTGTATTAGCCTCTATCTCATGTTTAAGCCTGTGTTTTAGCTTTTAGCTCATGTTTAAGCCTGTGTATTAGCCTTTAGCTTTTGTTTTAGCCTGTGTATTTGCCTTTAGCTCATGCCATAGCCTGTTTATAGCATTTAGTTCATGTTTTAGCCTGTGTTTTAGCCTTTAGTTTCTGTATTAGCGTTTAGCTCGTGCTCTATCTCTCTCCTGTTTCTCTTTCTTCTGCTCTTCTGTCCTTTTTCTGTCTGACAGTTAGGCTCCAGTGTCCACCATCACTACAAAATTAATCACAGAAATCATTTTCAGCAAAGAAAAACACAGATCTCTCTTCTTTCTGATAAATTTTATCAGCTGGTGCGGTTTTGTCATGGAGACTTAACAGACTTAACTGTAAATCAAACTGATCAGGAAGCTGAGAAGTAGCATTTAGGAATAACTTATATTGGTGCTGACAATCTTAGAGATTTTCAGAGTAAAACAGCCATAAATACCACAATATACCTGAAACTGAGTTTTTCCTTTTAATCTGATGAGATCCATCAATATTTTCATGAAATAAATCAATAAAATGTATAAAGAAGTAAAAGTAAATCAAGAACAGCTCGCTGACTGGAGCTTATTGTTTTTCTCTTGTTAGATGAATTTAAAGAGAACAGCCTGTTTCTCCGTCTCTCAAGCTGTGCTTTTATTTTGAAGGTTCAGAGTCTGTCTTTTCTGGGAGCGTTGGCTCTGATTGGAGGTGAGACGACACTCACCTGTGTGTGGCGAGGAGGAGGAGTCTGAGCGTGTCCTCCTCTGACGGCGCGGGAGCCAAAGAGCGGCGTCTGTCTCTAATGATTTCTGTGATGGACGACGCTCGTTCCATCATCGCTTCATCCCACACACACCCCATAAATTACCTCCGTATTAACAAGCTGTATGAAACCATGCAACGTGTTAGGGCGCTCATTTAAGATTAATTAGAGCTAATTATGGAGGGAGGGGTCTGAGGAGGGGATCAGGGGGAGGAGACGACCAGGGGACAGGAAGTGAAGAAGGAAAGGTCACTCTGACACTTTTTAATCCTGATCTGAAGGAGAAAAGTTTCATCCACAGATGTTTTCAGACAACGCGGCGTCCCAAGCTGAGCGTGGAATAAGGGAAGCGTGAGGCTGACAGGACGACAGAAACACGTCTGTGTTTGTGAGATTTTCTCTGCAGGAGGAATAAAAATCAGCGAGGAAAAATAAATTAAAAGATTTCTGCTTTTTCCATCCTCCACAGTCAGCTCATCCAGCTCTTTGTGCTGTAACTCATCATGAACCTTCATCCTTTTTGTCCCACTGCGTTTTCTTCCTACGGGGAGCGAGCAGCTCTTAAAACATCGGCTCAGTGTTTGTCTGCCAATGAAAAATATAAAAACAGGGAGGAGACGTTTGGAGCTGCTTGTTTCCCCCCAGCTTTGCTCAGATTTTCAGATTGTTTTAGTCGTGATTTAGTTTCACATCTTAAAATGTCTCTAAATCCAACAAAGCTTCAGTTAAGAGTGAACACACACGTTTGGAGGACTGGTGTGCATGTGAAATCAAGAAAACAAAGTCTCACTCCAAAAGTGTGAACAACAGAAAAAAAACAGAAAAAACAGAAGAAAAATCAATCACAGGTGAAACTGCTCAGGAGCAAACCAGAGGGAAAAACAGTCACACCACAAACAACAAACTACACACTAAGCTACAAACTAAAACAGGAAGCACTAAACGCTCAAACACAAAGATTAAAGAAATGAAGCTCACAAAATACAAGCTACACCTGAAGAGTGTAAGAAAACTTATACTCAGTTTATAAGAGAAGAACTTTTAAATAAAACAGGAAGTGAAAACCAAACAAATGGCAAAAAACTCACCTTCAGTGTTTAAGAAAGAAAATCCAACAGCACAAGGAGCAGGAGCAGAGACTGAACACAGCAGGTAACAGGCAACAGGTGGGCTCAGGTGAAACTGCTCAAAATGGAGGGAAAAAAAACTTCTTCTTCTTTCCTTTTAACAGAGGTAGTAAAGTATTTCAGCTCATAACTGCCACCCTCTGGTCTGGAATGAGAACTGCATCAACTTACAAACTAGAATATGCACCAACATATGGATTAGATGTATATCTTAAAAATGAAAATAATAATAATAATAATAATAATAATAATAATAATAATAATAATAATAATAATAATAATTTAAAATAAATAAATACATAAGCTATCTTTCTTAACCTCATATTTTTTTAAAAAATAAAAAAATAAAAATTGCATCATCTCATCCTCTGTTGATTTACTCAAATTTCACCGATACTAAATATTTAGTATCTAAATATTTCCACGGCTCATATTTTAACCTGTTTTTAGCCTTAAGCTAATGTTTTAGCCTGTATGTTGGGATTTAGCTCTTGTTTAAGCCTTTAGCTCATGTTCATATTTTAGCCTGTTTTTAGCCTTTAAGTCACATTTTAGCCTTTCGCTTGCGTTTAAGCCTCAAGCTCATGCTTTAGCCTGATTTTAGCCTTAAGCTTATGTTTTAGCCTGTGTTTTAGCTTTAAGCTCATGTTTTAGCCTGTGTTATAGCCTTCAGCTTGTGTTTTATCCTGTTTTTAGCCTTTAGCTCATGCTTAGCCTGTATTTTAGCCTGTGTGGATTAGGATCAGGCAGATATCTAGAAGGGAGACTTTTTCAAGATCACTTATAAACTCCTCCTTTTAACTTTAGTGTGTGATTTATTTTCTTGTTTATCAGTAACTGTCAGTTATTGTCAGTAATTGTCAGTAACAGTCACGGTGCCCATGCTGAGGCCTTTCCAGCCCCAGAGACTGAACCAGATCACACAGCATGTGGGGACAGCTGAGAGGAAGACCAGGAACCTGGACTCTGGATCCAGCCTTGAAATCTGGTCTGTGCTCAGACTCTGAGTGCAGTCAGGTTAGAGGGGGGTGGTGAGGAACAGGGTTTGGGTTTGACGACAGTTTAAGAGAAGAGAGACATGTTTCCCTGAACCAGCAGCACTGAAACTGAACATGGACTCAGGAATATTCCTCCGTCCCCTCTCCTCTCCCGGTCCGCCTCTCCTTCTCCTCCCTCCGTCCTTTCTTCTCCTCCTCTCCTCTCCTCTCCTCTCCTCTCCTCTCTGGTCTTTGTGCTGTGCGCCCCATTTCAGAGGCTTTTCAGGGGCTGAAGTGGCGCTTGGCTACGCTGAAGTGTCTGCACTGCTGTGCCTGAGCCTGCAATTCAACCACTGTGTGTGTGTGTGTGTGTGTGTGTGTGTGTGTGTGTGTGTGTGTGTGTGTGTGTGTGTGTGTGTGTGTGTGTGTGTGTGTGTGCCCGAGCCTGCAATTCACCAATTTCACCGCTAATTAGCCCACAAAGGCTACCGGCAGGGAGGAGGAGGAGGAGGAGGAGGAGGAGTGGGGGGGGGGGGGGGGGGGGGGTGGGGGGGGGGTGAACGCGGGAGGTCCAGGCCTGAAGGGGGGGGGGGGGGCTGGCACAGCTGAGACACATATCACGGGACCAGACAGACGCCTTCCATGTGTGTGTGTGTATCCATGTGTGTGTATCCATGTGTGTGTATCATGTGTGTGTGTATCCATGTGTGTGTGTAGTGTGTGTAGCAGAGTGTGTCTGGCGGTGGCCGGGTTGGTTGCAGCTGTAGTTCAGCGAGTCTCAGCTCCTGAGGCTGGTCCCAGCATGCCCAGCGGTCCCACAACACCCACTGGCACAGACTGCTGGTCCTCTGCCATCACTCAGTGTGTGTGTGTGTGTGTGTGTGTGTGTGTGTGTGTGTGTGAGGCAGACACACACAGAGGAGCAGAGATTCACAGCCCTCTTGCCAATTGTTGTGTTACGTATCAGACAGCGCCTTCAGGGAGACGGGCAGCTGGCTGCTCGCCACCCGCGCTGTGGACTTTGTCCAATGTTTAGGTTTTGTTCAGTATTTGTTTGTTTCTGTTTGTTTGGCTTGTTAAGATCAGCCTGTATGGATTTCTGTGTCTGTGTGGATTACTGATGGGAACGCTGAGTCCTCTGCAGACGGTCAGGTATGAACACGTCAGCTCAGACGTCCTGTAAACAGAAGATGAGTCGTCTTCATCAACGTGTTTCCTTGAGTTTAGTTTCTTCTGACTCTTCCATCTTTGTTTCCTCAACTTTAAAATTCTTCTACCTTCCACGAGGAGCTCAAAACTGGGACTGAAAGACGTTTCGGCGTATCACAAACCACACTGGGGTTGATTTCCAACAAGTCTTGATCAAGGGGCAACATCCGGTTTAGAAAAATGAAGCCTGTGCCGAAGTGCTGAAAGTTTCTGTTCATGGAGGATCCTCTGGAGTCTTCCTCACTGTATTTATCAGCAAGTTCATTTCCATCAATTTACCCAATGTGAAGGAACCAAAACAAACTCAACACATTCTCATAACTTTATATGATTTATGCAGAGAAAAAAGAGGAAGTAAAACCAAACCAGACACACAGAGGACTACAAAATGAAACAGAGAATGTGACGTAAAATTAGAAACATCAGATAATACATACAAAAAACATCAATGGGAAGCTGCGCAGAAATAAACAGGAATCAGACAATCAAACTCAGATTAATTTTAAAAAAAAGGGGAGAAAAGGTTAAAAGAGGTAAAAGATCAGAATCAAAAAAAAACTCATAACTGTGTGTTGCATTCCCAAACAGATCTACACATGAAATTGAGTTTACATTACCAGTGACTGTCAGTAATTGTCAGTAACTATCAGAAACTAACTGTCCATAATTTTCAGTAACTTTCTGAAACTGTAAGTAACTAACTACCAGTTACTGTCAGTAACTAACTGTCAGTAACTGTCAGTAATAAACTGTCAGTAATTGTCAGTAACTGTCGGTTATTGTTAGTAACTTACTGTCAGTAACTTTGAGTAACTGTCAGTAATTAACTGTCAGTAATTGAGAGTAACTATTAGTAACTGTCAGTAATTAACTATCAGTAACTGTCAGTAACTTTCAGTAACTGTAATTAACTGTCAGTAATTGTCAGTAACTATCAGTCACAGACAGTAACTGCCAGTTACTGTCAGTAACTAACTCTCAGTAATTGTCAGCAACTGTCAGTTACTAACTGTCAGTAACTGTCAGTAACCGTCAGTAACTAACTGTTGGTAACTGCCAGTTAATGTCAGTAACTAACTGTCAGTTACTGTCAGTAACTTACTGTCAGTTATTGTCAGTAACTGCCAGTTAATTTCAGTAACTATCTGTCAGTTGCTGTCAATTACTAACTGTCAGTTACTGTCAGTAACTTACCGTCAGTTATTGTCAGTAACAGTCAGTTACTGTCAGTAACTTACTGTCAGTAACTCTCAGTAACTGTCAGTAACTTACTGTCAGTAACTGTTAGTAACTGTCAGTAACTGTCAGTAACTGTCAGTAATTGTCAGTAACTGTCATTAACTAACTGTCAGTATCTGTCAGTATCTGTCAGTAACTGTCAGTAACTGTCAGTAATTGTCAGTAACTGCCATTAACTAACTGTCAGTATCTGTCAGTAACTGTCAGTAACTGTCAGTAACTGTCAGTAACTGTCAGTACAAAGTGAAAGTTGTTGTTCATTGAGGATCCTCTGGAGTCTGGCTGTAGAAAAACCAGAAACCATGTTCACACTTAGCCATAAAAACAGAATTTACAGCCTTAAAACATGTTTACAGCCTGGTTCAAAAACAGCTCGGGTCTGAAACGCTCATATCTCTATCAGCACACACTGTACGGGGAATTAGTCTTTTTTCTAAGTAGGGGGTTTAGAAGTTATTTGGATTGTCTGATTGTCCAATCAGAGACACGGCTCAGGTCATGTGACTGACAGGCGCCCTGTAGCTGTTAGAAATGAAGCTCAAAGTCTGTGTCTTATCCAACATGGCCACGTATGAGGAGCTCGTGGAGACCACGTCCATGTTTCAAACAGTTTTTGGTCTGGACCCAGCCGTCCTCAGAAACACCCTGAGTTGGTTTCACCTCCTCACCGTCTCCTCTCAGAGATGACTCAGTTGCTGCTCTGTGAGGACCAAACAGGAGCCGAGGACGTGACTAACTTACATTTGTTGGTCTGGTTGTCTTGGCTCGTCACTTGGACGCTGTGAGAGCTCAGAAAATCTCCCTGTTATCATCCATAATGAGAGTGTTTGTAGCAGTGTTTGAGTCTGTCAGATCCAGGTCCCTCTCCTTTAAGATGCTGTATCGTCTGAGGAAACCTGTGGAGATTTTTCCCACAGTGAAACGTGTTTCTGTCTGCAGCCTGCAGAGTCTGAAATATGAAAACAGAAACTGTAACACCCCGCCAAGAGGAGATGAAGACAGTTGCTGTTGAATTATCTTTTGTTGCAGTGATTTTATCTGTCATTACAGTAACGCTGCTTTCCTTCCTCTCTTCATGACACAGAAGTTTGATTCGGTTTGATTTGACCGTTTACCTGCAGAGAAGAAGGTAATTGTCTTTTTCTTCTTCATGTGACAAAGAAAGGCAGAACTTGAAGAAACACAAATAAAACTCTTCACTCTCTGGGACGACTGATTTTCCTGAAACAGTTTTCAAACGCCTCTTACTGAATGTTGCTTTAGCCCTAGGGTGTTCAACCTGTGGCTCTGGAGCCTTATGCGGCTCTTTGACTCCTCTGGAGTGGCTCCTTGAAGCTTTTAAAAATATCATTGCAATAAAGAATTTGTATTTTTCCTACAGAGGGTATTGATGATTAAAGACACTGACACTAAATATAAACATAAAATATAATTTTGTTAAACTAAATCTGCATCACATCTGTCAATAAAGATTTTGATTTTTTGAGGTTTAAGCAATTTTGATTTTTTTTATTTCTGTAATTTTTGCAAATCATTTTAATTTTTCTAAAAGATTTTGCAACTTTTTGAAATGTTTCAAAATAATTTTTAAAAATAGCATTTTTTTAATTTTTTTTTGCAAATTTATGAAATTTGGCAAATTTTTTAAATTTCGAAATTTTGGGAATTTTTCATTAAAACTAGCAATTTTTTTCAATTTCAGTTTTTTGAAAAAATATGAAACTTTTTAAAATTTTATAAATTAAGCAAAATTCAAGCCATTACTATTTTTCAATTATTTTTCAACTATTTTTCAACTATTTTTCAATGTTTATAATTATTTAAATTTTTTGAAAAATAATTTAAAATTAGATTAATTTTTTTTGCAAATTTATGACATTTTGACAAATTTTAAAACTTTCAAAATGTTGGGTTTTTTTCCAATAAAAAAAGTAATTTTTTTTATTTCATTATTTAAAAAAAATATGCAACTTTTTTGAAATTTTATAAATTAAGCAAAATGTATGACATTACTATTTTTCAATTACTTTCCAACTATGTTTATAATTACTTAAAAAATTTAGCACATTTTTTTTAAAACAAGTTTTCAATTTTTTTGCAAATTTATGACATTTTGACAAATTTTTAAAATTAAAAAAATAAAATTAAATAAAAACTTGTAAAATTTTTATTTTTTTAAAATTAATTATGCAACTTTTTGAAATTTTATAAATTGAGCAAAATTTTTGACATTACCATTTTTCAATTAGTTTTGCAAATTTATCACAAATAAAATAAACTTAAATATCACATTTACAACAATATACACCATAACTTCTTAATTAGTTAACAATTGACGGTTGACGGTCCTGTATCCAGATACTTTGGAATTTGCTGTGCTCCTGAAAACTGCGGCGCTGACGGACCGTGATGTGCTCAGGGTGGGTTAGTTTCTGCTGACAGGAAGTTGCAGCTAGTGTCTGCTAGAGTTTCACCTGATTCAGCTCTGCTTCTTCTTCCTGGGGTTAAACCGGACCATGGGCCGGGCCGATCAGGTCTAAATGAAGTTTTAAAGACTTGTTAAAAAACTTAATTCCTGCAGCTAACACTTAAACAAAAAAAAAATAAGCGCAGTAATCTACACCGAGGAAGTTGAACCCAACCTCCCCCATCGTCTCAGCTCTCCACCCCCTCCACCACCTCCCCTCCCCCGTCCTCGCTCCAGCTGATGTGGGCAGCCGTGGCAGGTGAGATCAATAGGGCTGAAACCTGTCCAGAGCTTTAATCCATCTGTGGGAGCTGGGAGGAGAGACGGGGCCAGGGAGCCATCACTCACAGCCAGACCTCAGCTCCTCACCTCCTCCGCCTGCTAAATGGACATCTGGAGAGCTACGTCAGTCAGTCAGTCAGTCAGTCAGTCAGTCAGTCAGTCAGTCAGTCAGTCAGTCAGTCAGCGGAGAGGCTTTCTACAGCGCCACGTGTCTGAGTGTTCAACAAACTCATTCTTCTCTCAGGATGATGGGGCTCTGGGATATTTTTTTAAATAAAAAAAGCACATTAATGTGAAAGACAATGACAGGTTTTAACCATAACCTAACTTAGACTACAATTTTACTATTTTTTTCCATCTATGTTGAATACTTACTCTATTGATGCTGATTTGCAAAAAGCCAGTTCACCACACAGACCAGGACTCTGAGGACACACAGACAGCTGCTGTCATAAAGGGCACAGATTGTTTCAGAGAGTAAACTGTTTGAATTTAAGGCTGTGGCGATCAGATGAGCTCCACCACCACTTCATCCAACCACCAACCTCCACCTGCACGACCAGCACCAAAGATCCACTCACAGACAGAGCCCTCACTCTGACACAAATCCCCAATAGCAGGTCCAGAGCACATGGAGCACACCGGACGCAGAATAAATACCTGAAGAAGCACAAGATTCACAATTTAATATTCATACCTTACATCTGCCAGGTTAGCTGTTATGTTACGACGGACATTCTTATGTCTCTGACAGATTCCCGGATTGTAAAAGTCAATGAAACACACTGAAAGAAAAGAAATTAGAAAAAAAACCCAGCAAAACTTGCGAAAGAAAAAAAAATGAAACCAATTTTAAACAATAAGCATTAGAGAATGTGCAATAAAATACATATTGAGAAAATAGACAGCTGCAAAACAAAACAGTTAAAAGCACAAAAATAAATATTTAATGAGGGCCACATGCTTTAAGATATTATCATTATTAAAAATAAAAATAATAACAATAACAACAACAACAACAATAATAATAACTATTATTATTATTATTATTATTATTATTATAACAATAATAATTATAATTATTATTACTATTGTAATTATTATTATTATTATTATTATAATTATTATTTTTTTATTTTAATATATTGATTTTATTATATTATATTTATTATTTATTATATTATATTTTGTTATATTTTTTTCATTAAAATTAATATTATAAAAATAATAACAATAGTAAATAAAATTATTTTTTGTTATTATTTTATTTATCATTATTATTATTATTATTATTATTATTATTATTATTATTATTATTATTATTATAACTCAAGGTTTATGACTTTATTATGGTTACGTACAGACTGAGAAATATGAAGACGTTAACTTCTGTCAATATTTTGGAAACCCTCTTCAAGTTTGAGAGCTGGGTCAAAATGAAGGATCCAGAAAACCACATCCAGACAGAGAGCTGCTCAGATTTAGACAAAAAATAATTCAGTGTTTAAGGATTGATATTTACCATAGTTAATAGTCCGACAATAGTTTTACTCTGAGCATTAAATCTGTTTCTGTAAATTAACTTTTATTTCTTATTTACTCTGCATATTGAGTCCTAATCTGAGGAGATGTCAAAGATCAGGTCATTGGCTCTCTAAAGATTTAGAAAGTGATTTTAAGACTTTATGGGAAGACTTTTATGGCTGTTATCCAATACATCCACCAGGGGGAGCAGTCCAGGAAGAAGTGGTGGTTGGTGAGGCTGTTAAATACATCACGAAAGTTCCTCCAGTGTTATTTCCTCTTCCTGTCTCACTAAAGCTACGTATCAGGTAGTAACAACAACACTGCCCCCTGTGGTTTCAGGAGGAACTGCTCCATTTGTCCTGTATCTGGAAGCTTCATGGGTTAGGGTTTTTGTAGAGCTCTTTGTACCCCGTTTTGAAAAGTGCTGAAGAAATAAAGTTTATTTTTTTATTTTCAAGTTTCGTATTTGGGCTTTTTTAATGAACGACACAAAGTAAAAACTGGATTTTATATTTCATCAGGTGATATCTCTCACTTATTGTTCACTGGTAACTGTCAGTTGTTGATCGCTGACTCGTTCAGGTGAAGGTCTCCACTTTTCTTCCTCACCTTTCTCGTGACGAACGCTGTAAAAACGTCACACACCCGGTTAAAAAAAAGCAGATCCTGCCTCCAGGTGTTGGGTCTTTCAGCTCGGTAAATAAACCTGAACCTGTTCACATCTTTAAAGCTCCTCACTGTAACTCTGAATAATCTGCTTCCCATTATTTTATTTGTGTGTGTGTGTGTGTGTGTGTGTGTGTGTGTGTGTGTTTTAAGATAACCGAGCGCAGTGAGCGTGTGCAGAAACACCCTGGGGTGCTGTGTTTGTCGCCGTCGATCCGCTATCACGACTGGTTTTTGGTGCTGGACTATCAGCGTCCTGCACGCCGGCTTATCTGAGCGGCTGATAAATAACACGCTCTGTCACCACGATAACGAGGTCAACCAACGCGCTGACCAGCAGCACGGCGCCCCCTACAGCGCCGAGCAGGCCCATCTGATGCCTTCACTGACCTCCATGCTAATGAAGAAAACACAGAGCGGCAGCAGCAGGATGAATATGAATGAAAGGCAAATCTATCAGAAACACGCCTCCTTTAAATAACCCCCTCCTCCTCCTCCTGCTCCCTGCTCCCTCCCCCTCCTCCCTGTTAGGTTTTACTCTCCAACGCCTGCTGAATTTAATAAATATATGCAAATGTGTGCTGTGGAACATGACGAGTGTAAATCAGGCGAGGATGTTCTTTGAGCGCTGCCGAGATTGAGGCTGAGAGCTGACCCCGGGTTAATCATTTTTCACTTCCCTATCGCATTCAATTCTGCTGCCTGTGTGTGTGTGTGTGTGTGTGTGTGTCCACGTGTTTGTGTGCACGCTGCAGCACTCATGTGTGTGTGGGTGTGTGTGTTACAAACTTTGTACACATGATTAGGAGAGTGTTTGCTTCAGATTCATGCTAACGCTGAGGTTACACATCCACATCCTGGTGTTCCTGCTTTAATTCTTCTGCTGCGCGTCGTGTTTGACAGCTTTAATTGAAGCTCCTGTCGCTCTCTTTAATTTCTTTCTGATTGTGTTTTTAAAGGAATGAAACTGAGCTAATGAAGATTACATCTATCCCATAATAAGCCAGGATGATTTAGAGTCAGTAATCTGATCTCAGATTGAGGTGCAGCTGTGTGTTAGCTTTAACAGCTTTATGCTAACACGCTGTAAACAGACCAGGTGTGTGAGGACGTCCACCTACAAACACACTGCAGATTTACATCAGTGCAGGCTGAGATGTGTTAACATAAATATTATCTTATTCTATCAAAAAAATAATAAAATAAAAAATAAAAATGAGGAACTTTAACCTGTTTATAGACCAACACTGGTTAAGAGCATCTGATTACCAAACTAACTTTATCCAGAAAGCACTTTTAAAAACAACCACAGCTGTAAACAAAGTGCTGCACAGGTAGATAAAAAATAAAAAGATTAAAAAAAAAAAAACTCAGAAAAACAGGCACATAAAAGAAAACAACTTAAAACAACTAAAAGCCAAGAAGATAACATAAAAGTGACCAACAAAACAAAGAAGACTGTCAGAAAGTGCTAGAAAGTCAGATGTCCATCTAACTTTATTAATTTATCTATTTTTTATTAATCACTTTAAAACAGCCAAAGCTTAAAAAATGCTGAACGCTTGCGAAAACTTACTTAAAGCAAATTCAAGTAGATAAGTTCACATTTGTGAAGAAGAAATGGGTTTGAGTGTATTTTTCTGCATCATTGATGTGTTGTGTATCTGCTGTGCATGTTTAAAGCTGTTAGTAAACAAAACAAAGTGTTATAATTTTAGTATAACACAAATCAAAGGGGTCAGAGTAGATAAGGATACCTCTTTCTGCTCTTTTTCACTCATGAAAACTGAGAATTTGATTATCATTTATTTGTATTTTTCACTGTTTGAGTTGTCATCTACAAGAATGTAAATGACGAATGTAAACCTCACTGAGGTTAAAAGCTGAAGAATTTTAAAAAAGGGTTGAAAATTAGTTTTAAAGGTGGACGGTGACGGGGGGCTCTCTGATGTACAAGAGCAG
The DNA here is from genome assembly GCF_033239565.1 of Halichoeres trimaculatus. Lineage (NCBI taxonomy): Eukaryota > Metazoa > Chordata > Actinopteri > Labriformes > Labridae > Halichoeres > Halichoeres trimaculatus. The sequence goes on from NW_027437194.1 coordinate 937,638, forward strand.
ATGGTTCCTCCATCGAGGAGCAGGACTAGAGGAAGTCCTGTCCCCTCTGAGCTTCTTTCTAGACCTCACTACCTGTAGGAGCAGCTGGTACGCTGACCTGAAGAACAGGTGAAGAACAGGTGAGTAGGAGTGAAGACGCTCTGAGGCGTTAGGCAGAAAAAAAAACAAAAAAAAAGTAATTGAAAAAATAGATAATAAAGTCACAGGCGGCCCATGAAGTGAACAATGATAATAACAAAAAAATAATAAATACATTTTTTTTTTTTAAATAATTATAATAAAAAAATAAAAAAAATAAGAAAATAAAAAAATAAAAAATAAAAAATAGAATTATTAAACAAAATCAACTCCAAAAGTCACAGGCAGCCTGTGAAGTGAAAAATAATAAAAATAAATAAATAAATAAATAAATAATAAAAATATATTTTCTTTTAATTTTAAATTTAAAATAAATTTAAAAAAATTAACTCTAAAAGTCACAGGCAGCCTGTGAAGTGAAGCCAGTACAGGCTGAACCAGCCTTGGGGACTCACTGACTCCCACACAAAGTGCGTTACAGTAATCCAAACGAGATAAAATCAAAGCATGAATAAACGTTTCAGAGTGCTGCCTGGATGGATTTAACTTTTACCATCCGCCTTATTCTACAAAAACAATACTAGACTTGAGTTTTTATTTGGCGGGCTAGTTTAACATCATTGTTCAACTGAAAACCCAGATCAGTGTCAGCTGTTTTAAAATTTACTGTCAGGGGTCCAGGATCCACAGAGGTGGACTCACAGAGACCACTGGGTCCAAACACAGTAACTTCTGTTTTCTTTTTATTAAAGCTTAAAAAGCTCAGGAGCAACTAAGATTTCATGAGTTCAAGACAATCAGGGAGTGGTTTCACTGAAAAGATGTCTTTTGCTTTTTATGACTCATATAACTGATACTCATGAGGAAACTATCCCATTTTTCCTTAATACATAAAAAGAAAAAAGCCTCGGCCCCAAAGCTGAGCCCTGTGGGACCCCACATGCTCAGCAGCTTCTTTAAACGAGGTATTAAAACTCTTTTGTTTTGTTTTTTTATTTCATGTTTCTGAGTGTTGTTAAGTTACTTTGTTTGTAATCTTTGCCTCAAACTCTTCATGTCTCTGTTCTCCCTCTTTAGTTTGTTTCCTTGAAGTTTTATTTTGTAGTTTAGTTTCGTGTTTCCTGTCTCTGGTCTACCTTTTTTCCTCGTGTGTTCTTATCTTTTCTTTGCCTCGTGTTTTATTTTGAAGTAGTGTTTGAGTCCAGTTTTACTTCCTGTGTGATTCTGTGCTCACACTGTTTAAACCTGTGTCTCACTGCTCTTTACCCTGCGTGTGTGAAACTCTCTGTGTTTCTGTCGTCATGTCATCGTATTTCCTCACAGCTCTTTTTGTCTCTTCCCTGTAAATTTTCATTTTTCCATCAAAGTGTTTGGAGTTTGTTGGAGGTTTTCAGTGAGACCAGATGGATATGAGGGTCTTTGATGAGCGAGTCCTGCAGCCATGACCCTCTTTTTGGGAAAACCTCCAGTGGAGCTCCTGGTGGTGTCAGAAAGGTGTAAAGACCGGTTGTTCTCACCTGTCGGGTCAAATTTCTGCTTTGACTTTTAAACCTCAGAGAAAACATCAATTAATATTTAACAGACTGAATCCTCACAGTTTCTGATCTCTGCCTCTGAGCCAGGCTTTTTTAAAGATGTAAATCTATTCACTGGGTTTTTATTTATTTATTGTGATGTTTAAAGTTTAATTATCAGCAGGTGATCTCTGGGCAGGTGATCCTGACTCCTCTACGGGAGCGTCGGGTCGTGAACCTGCTGTTTGACGCCACAGCTTCATGTGCAGGTCACAGTTTGTGTTTTTAATACCTCACATCGTCTCCAGCTCCAAAGCTTTATTTTATATCTGTGATAAACAAAATAAAAATCAAAAACAGTCTCATCTTTTCAGCTCAGATAGTTTCAGAGAGATCTGGAAATTAAATCTCACATGTTCAGAAATAAATCCGAGGCCTCGAGTCAGACGCAGCATTTCAACATATTTTTAGTTTATCAGAGACTTTTGTTAGTAAATGTTTGTTTTGTTAAAGCTCTGAGTCTGTGCTAAGTGTTAGCGCTGGGTTAATCAAACAAACTGAGTCTGATGAGGAGGTGAGGGGGGAAACTCAAACGATATCATGAGCTCAACCGTTAAGGAGGCTCTCATTATTAAACTGTTTCCAGCAGATTTCTCCTCATCAGTGTTCCTCTAAACAAAACTCTGTCACTTCATATTTTAGGTCTTGGGTTAAGTCCGAACGCTCTGATTTAGTGGGCGTGGCCTTCATATGTAAATGAGCCACCGCTGATACCGCCCCGCTCTTCCACGTCACTGAGAGCGGCGCCACGAGCTCCGAGTGCACAATGTTTAGAAAACAGAGAAGCTCGTTTACCGTAACATTACAGGCTAAAACAACAGGCTAACTGCAGCTAAAGTTAGCATCCTGAAGCTAACACAGAGACAGGGGGGACACTGAGGAAAAGCTCTTCCATCTGCTCCACAGCACACAGCATTTAAAATACTCACATTTCCAGGGTCCCAGGTTTGTTGGAGGATGGTTGGTAATGCGCCTGGATTCAGGACCAGTCTATTGGCTAGCCCTCTGTTGGACTGTCCAAAGTTGGAAAAGCAGTCGGCCGTGAAGTGACTAGCACACACATGCTCAGTTTTACTGAGTGTAGCTGGAACATTTCCTGATAAATGAACTCTAGACACTTAGGCTGTCTTCTTCTGAGATGGGAAGCTTGAGCATGGAGCTATGTGGCTGTTTACAGCCAAAAACAGAGCAGTGATGGCTCTTCAACTTTGGCATTCAGGGGTATCTGCTCCGGTGGACCAATCAGGTCAGACTTGCTCCTGATTGGTCAAAAAAGGGAATCGCTGACGTTGGCAAATCCCCAAAATCCAAACAGCTGGTTTTAGGTCAGGATTTTACATTCACAAGCTCTACTAAGAACAGGTTTGGTCATTAAATATCACATTTTGTGGGCTGGGAGGAAAGACAAAGACCCACACATTTCACTAAAAGACTTAATAAAGTGATTTTTGCAGAATATGGGACCTTTAGGTTTCTCTGATCACGCCCTGTGTGCATGGAGTGAGCAGGGTTATCATGATTATCATATCATAATTCATCTTTAAGTTTCACTTTCGTTTTCAAGAATTGTAAGCTGTGTGGTGAGTGACTTTAAGAAAGGATTTATGTTGCACAGACGATTTTAAACTTATTAAAGTTAATTTGAGGATTTTTTCGTAGAGTGGGGAGGTCTGCAGTTGAGGCGTAAAGTTTCTGTTTCTGATAAAATACAACAACCGATGGTTTTACTTTGGAAGCAGGAAGTGTCAACGCAGTGAAACATCACTGAGTGACCGTTGAGCAGTAAATGAGTTGATTGATGTTAGTTAAGAACCTGCTGGATGAGGAACAAGGTGTGTGCGTTTGTTTTGACTAAACTTAAACTGAAGTGACTTTTTAACCTTTTTTTTTAATAGTTTTCTTCAGCTTTACGTCAAACTGTTTTGACATCAGTAAAGTTTGAAGTTGATATTTATGGTTAAAGCTAAACGATGGAGCTAACGTCACCGGGGTTCGAAGGAGATATTTATAACAACACAAGCTCTCTGTGTGTAGGTTATTGTTTGATTTAGAAAAGAGATAATTCATAGGTTTAAAGAGGCTTTAATCATCATTTCTTACATGTTAATGTTTCTTAATTTCAAGGTTTTGACTAAGCTGCCTCCTGTTGAGCTTCCTGTACGTCTCCGTACGTCTCCGTCCTCCTCTGACCTGACGTAAACACCTCTTTCTCTCCTCTGTCTCTTTCTAATCAAACACATTTACTCCCTGCTTCTGTCTCAGCGCTCTGCAGCCCTCCTCACCTGCACCTCACCCGTCCTCACCCCATCCCAGTCGCCCCTCACCCAGGGCCTGTTTCCACGGTAACCAGCTCCTCATTTCTGATGTGTCAGTTTGTGTTATTGTCTTCACGCCGTCCTGCAGCACCTTCCTCTCTTTCTCTGTTTCTCCATGTCTGTCTCTTTCTGACACAGACTCATCCCTCCTTCATTTCATCCTGTCTCCACCTTTTCTCTGTAACTACACCCAGAGGAAAACACACACACACACACCGTGATAACTCAAAACAAACAGGAAAAGGATTTCGCAGAACGATGAAAAAGATTTGTTTAGAAAGTTTGAATCAGATTTTTAGAATTTATCCTGGAAGCAAACGCATTTCAGAAAGCTTTTCTTTTCACACACCTGGTATGTTTCTGTCAGTGTGTGTGTGTGTGTGTGTGTGTGTGTGTGTGTGTGTGTGTGTGTGTGTGTGTTTGGGACCTTCAAATGAAAAAGATGGCATGCCTTCAAATATTTATTCTCTTAGAAACTGAGTTCTTCAGATATCTGAAATAGCAGAGAAGAAGAAGAAGATGCAGGAGGCTGCAGAGGCACGGAGAAAAGAGGATGAAAATTAAAGAGAGGAGGAAGATGGACAAAGGAAAGGAGAGAGAGAAAGGTGAAAAATGAGATGAAAAAAAAAGAAATATAAAAGGAAGAAGAGGAAAGAAAAGGGTAGGTGTTGAGAAAAAAGGTGAATGATGAGGAAAAACAATCAAGAGGACAAAGAAGCTGAAGAAGAGGTGATGAAGAAGAACACAAGGATAAAAAAACAAAGTAATCTGCAGGAAAAGAAGAAAAACAAGAAGACGAGGGAAGATGGAACACAAGAAAACAGAGGAGAGGAAAGAGGAAAGAAAGGGATGAATATGAGTGAGCTGTAGGAGCAGGAGAAGAAAAAGAAATAATAAATACTTGGAGATAAAGAAATCCAAACACTGCTGAATCGGCCCACGCTGTGAAACTTTGGTCCACTGCTCAGGACAAAAAAAATGCTGCTACATTTTATCTTTGCTGCTAAACATCAACAAGAAAAAAACATCACGTGGCAGGATTTCTGCAACTCATCGCTCAGTTCTCCTCCTCTTTAAGCTCCACGTTTGGGCCCCACCAGTTCGGCTCTGTGACGTAATAAATATTTCCTCAGTGAGCTAAATTTTGGAGTGAGAGCTGGGAGTCAAGGTTTTTATAGTGCTACATTTTTCTTTTTATTATTATTAACATCTTTCTCTTTTTTTATGATTTTATTATTATTATTTCATTTTGACTTTTTATTTTCAATTTCAGCTTATTTTTTTAGAATAATTATTTTTATTAATTTTAATAATATTTATTTATTTATTTATTATTTATTTTTATTTTATTTTATTTTTACTTTAGTCTTTATTGGTTTTAGTTTTAGTCTTTTTTTGTAATATGTGGTAGTTGTCAGGGGCTTGTTAAAAAAACGTCAGATAGAAAAGTGTTATAAAAACTCAAAAAATTGTCCCAATCATAAAAAATGTGTCACTCGGTGTTATCCATCCTGGCCACTGGGCGGGCGGCAGAACATAAAGCAGTGACATTTCTCTAATTTCAGTTAATTTTAGTTCATTTTGCAAACTCACAATATAGTTCTAGTTTGTTATTTATTATTTGTTTTTGTTTATCCTCAGTTTTTATATCTGTTTCAGTTTAAACATTTTCACTTTGATTTTTTTTATTTACATAGTTTTCTTTAAGGGTAGAGTCTGCAGGATTTTCCTAAAAACTACTTTTACAGGATTAATCCTGCTCAGTCGTCTCCTCTGGACCTCTACACATGTTTCAGTGTCTGTGACTGCCTCAACCCCCTCCTCTGCCTGGATGTTGATGTTTGGTTTGTTTCAGGACGTTTCTTGGCGGAGAGTAAGTGTGGTTACCTCAGCCAATCACAGAGCACCCAGTGCGTGAGTGACTTTGGTTGTTGGTTAGCGAATGGAAGAAGCTAATCAGAGCGGCTACGATAGACGAAGCACGAAGGAAAAAAAAAAAGTGAAACAAAACTCCATACTGATAAAGCTTGTTCCTAAACGAGGGTGAAGCTTGGCTCCACCTTCAGGAACTTGGAGAGCAGCACGTGACAAAGAGTTAAGCAAGTTAGCTTTCTGCTAACCAGGTTGAGTCAAATACCTGTGGTTAGCTTGTTCTAACATGTTAAGACAGGTGCACGGCCCTCAAGTCTCTCCCACGTAGAAACGTGATGCTACAGGTGTTTTCTGGGATAGTGAGTGAGTTCATGTAGTCACGATTGGAGACTGGGTGTGTGGGCTGCAGCTGGCACTGAGCCCAGGAGGAGGAGCCTAGTTTGGATGTTGTGTTTTCTAACAGGAAACTGAAACTCCTGCAGACCATTAACTGTAATAACCAAGCAGAGATTTCTAAAAGAAGCTGTTAAATGTTTGTGTTTTCAGCTGAATAAAGTTACAGAAAAGAGGAAATCCACCAGCTCTTTGTTTTATTTCCCAGCGTTTTCCCTCCGTTTGTCACATTTGTTGCAGAAATCAAACAGGTCTAAGGCAGAAAAATGCTCGACATGCAGGTATGAGGCGCAGCGTGCAGGTATTTTGTTTAAGTATCACCAAACGTAATGAGCGAGCTCTCCCCCGGCGGGTGCTTGAAGGAAGCCAGCCGCTCGCACAAAGTGAGCACCGGTTCATAAAACAGTTATGTGAAGTGGAGTGTTTTTGAAGGTCTGAAGTGAACATTACCTGTGATCTCATTCTCATTAGAAACTGAGAACACTGTGAAGTGTTGATAGTCCCTGCAGTCTGAAGACGGGTGTGAACGTGCAAGAACGCAGAGACACAGACACGGAGAGATGATCCCCTCCCTCCGCCTGACGGCAGCTCCAAACATCAGCTGACGGAGGAGAGACGGAGGAGAGACGGAGGCTGCAGGAGCAGACAGGCAGCTGGATGTGGGAGCCGAGGAGCGACAGGTGAGAAGACGGAGGAGACAATGTCACACACGAATCTGTGAAGGGTTAGAGATGAAAAGTTCATTTACACCCTGGAAAAACTGACAGAGAGCGTGTCTCATCATATTTACCAACATTTCCTCCAAAACAAGATAAAACTGTGACAAGCTTCAGGTACAAAATCAAATCACAGCTCCCAACGTTACCAAACCTGATAAACAGCATCTAGTTAGCATTAGCAGCTCAGACAACACAGAGGATCAGCATCAGGACAAAAATAAAACCTCCTTTTACCATCTTTACCAAGAGTGTGTCTCTGTTAGTTTGGAGCTACAGGATTTACACTGAATCATCCAGCACAACATTTGACAACCTTTGTTATCTCAGCCATTACAGAAAAGCTAATGAAGCTAAGCTCCAGAAGCTAGCATTAGCTTAGCTAGAGCCCTTTGGACAACTGCAAACAATGATGTACGATCACCAAAGAACAAAAACTAGAACAAATGAACTCCCAACAAACACAGAGACATGATGAACAATGCAGCTAGGAGCTAACGCTAGGCTAACTTTAGCTAATGAAGAAAATCCTAAAGGGTCTGTCAGACTGCAGTGGTGGTTCCAGTGTTAAAGATAACTTTATCATCCTTCTTCATTTCATTCACACAAAGCTGATGTTGGTCTGCTGCAAAACTTTATCCAGAGACACTTTTCTCTGTTCAGGTGTGTCTGAGGAAAGGTTAAAAACTCACCCCGTCACCCAGACTCTCAGGAAGGATACGAAGCTTTGAGCCAACTCTGATATCCTGCATGGAATGGGAACATTTGTGTTTAATGTTGCACCTTTTTTTTTTTTAAATAAGATGAATTAATTTTAGTCCTCCTACTGATGGTTTGGGAAAATGAGTACAGTTTTTATTCTTTAATCTGATCCTTGTTTGCTTCCACAGAGTGGTTCTCACCCTTCTGGGGTCCACATCACAAAAAAAAAAATTAAATGAAATTAAATGTATTTTTATTATTTGATTATTTTTTACTTATCTTGATATCCGTGTTAGGCTTTTTTTATTTATAGTTCTTTAATTTCATTTTATATATATATATATATATATAATTATTATTATTTTGAATTGTTTAGCTTTTTCTCTCCTTTTTATTTCGTTTGCCTATCACTGATTAATTTATATATTAACTTTTTATGTGTTAATTTTTTAAATGCCATTAGGGTTTTTATCATTTGATTATTTTTTATTAATCTTGATATCCTCGTTAGGCTTTTTTATTTTTTTTATTTATGAAGTTATTTTCATTAGTAAAATATTTATTATTATTATTATTAGTAGTAGTAGTATTTTTATTAGTAGTATTATTAATTGTTTAGCTTTTTTCTCTCCTTTTTATTTTGTTAGCTTATTACTAATTAATTTATTGATGAACTGTTTTATGTGGTTTTTTTTTTTACATCATTATCATGTGTATGTGTGAGTATGTGTATGTTTTGTATTATGAATATTGCTGTTTTAATATTTTTCATTTTCTCCCCCTTTTCTTTTCCTTTATGTATGTATGTAATATGTATTTATTTATTCATTTATTTATTTATTTATTGCATTTTATTTATTGATTGATTTTTTTAAATTTAAAAAAGAAATTATTGGTTGCTTTTTCAACCTACTTTATCATTTGTATTAACAACATTATTCACCAGTACCAGGATACCTGGTGTCAGAGTTACATGTTCCCCATTTTTTCTGAAATGTATTTCAAGAGACCAATGTCTTTGTGTATTGGAAGGCTACATTTACTATGATTGGCTAATCACGTTTGTGGGCGGGACTTAGCCACAGGTCAATTTGCCCAAGTCTGTGTTATAGTGAGTGGTAAGGAAACTTCAGGAGGAGCAGGAACTGCGGTTGAACGTGGATGAAACCATGAAGGTGTGCAGGGGAACCTCAATCTGAACTTTGTTCGTGTCGTTTTTAATCTGACTGCTTCGTCCTGTCTGCTCCTCTTCTTCATGTTTCTCTGTAAAGTTATTGATGCACACGCTCAGAGGAGGAGGAGAAGGAGGAGGAGGAGGTTGGATGAGGACACTTCAGATTGGTTGTTCCTGTGATCCGCTCTCAGCGTCCCTCCTCTCCCGTCCTCGCCGTCCGGCCCACAGAGCAGGCAGCGTCGTCGCAGGCCTCTCAGGACCTGGAAGGTTAATATTTGAAGGAAGGATGGCCCATAAATATGAGCAAAGGGACTTTTAATTAAATAAGCACTCCCTAACGATCCTCCTGGGCCGGCTGCTTTTGTTTAAACATGATTGATTGACTCCTGTCTCTCCAGGCAGGACCATTAGTTTCCCCGTCCCTCCCTGGATCCTGTCTCCTTCTGCAGCTCGCCAACACCTCTCCTCCCTTTCTCTCTCAATTACCCTCCTTCCCTCACCTCTCTGTTTCCTCCCTCCGTTCTCTGTGTGTGTGTGTGTGTGTGTGTGCGTGTGTGTGTGTGTGAGAGAGAGTGTGTGTGCTCTCTGCTGTCAGCTCCTGCTCCTTTCCTCTCCATCCGTCCACGTCCCTCAGCCTCTCTCAGGAGACCCATATTTCTCCAAACTCATGACAAGGTAATGAGGCCATGCTAAATCCTGCCACGCCCTGGAGCTACATCTGAAGGTGGAGGGGCCGGTCTGGCCCTGCCCGGCCCGACCCAGCCCGACCCGGCCCGGCAGCCTGAGCGTCTGCTCCCCTCCCAGGCATTCACCATCATCTGTATGCAGAGTTACACCTCCTCTCTGCAGGAGGAGGCGACAGGACGGCTAAACTAACACACAGAGCGACGCCTGCTCCTCTCTGAGTGTTTGTTTACTCCTCCTCTAAGTCTCTCCGTCCCTCCTTCTCCTTCTCCTCCTCCTCCTCCCTTCATGCTCGGCTGATTTCTAGCTGGGAGATGGGGATCGGCGGGGGAGCTCAGTCTGGCTGTGGGCAGCTGAGCCGTGGATAACACACACAGAGGAGCACACACACACAGAGGTGCACACACACAGAAAAGTAGAGAGTTTATTTTTAGGTGAGAAATGCTCAGGCTCCAGACTCAGCAGCAGGTTAGCTTAGCTGCTAAACCACCACCAGCTACACCTCCAGCTTTGGTTCAAGTCCCCTCCCCTCTGCGGCGTGTCCTGACTCATGGTGACGCCAGGATCAGCTGTAGGCCTGAGTTTGAGTCTCACCTCGGCTGAGCTTAATTTATAAAAGCATGAAGAAACCTTTCATTTTAACTCTCAGCTCGTAAAAACGTTGATGGTTTCCTCATTTGCCTACACTCATCCCCAAAGCTGCATCCGCAGACGATGATGCGTCAGTGTGAGGATGATGCCTCTGATGGTCAGGACTAAGACGTCCACAAACTGTCCTTTTTTTTGATGCCTTATTAAATGATTCAGAAAAAACTGAAACAAAGCGTTGAACTCTGACTTTGTGGCTGGTACAATAATAAACAAACATTGAATTAGTTTGCTATCTTGTTTGTTAAAGTTAAAAGCAGGAAGTAGCTCAGAGTCTGTTTTAAAAAATCAGAAAGAGAAAAGGTTTGTTTCAAACACACATTAGTGAATAATTATTATAAACTCAAGCTGCAAAGAAGATTTGGGGTTTTGTTAAATTTAAAATCTATAGAAATTGCAAAAATGAAGCCTTGAGCTAACTCTGACACACTCCATTAAATGGGAACAATTGTGTTTAATGTTGAACCTTTAATTTTTTAATGAGATAAATTAATTAATGTCTCTCTGACTGATGGAGAAAATAAGTAAGGTCTTTATTCTTTTTCTGGATCCTTGTAAATTTCCCCATTGTGGTTCCCATGTTTTTGGGGTCCACATAACGAAAAAAAAAAAGAAAAAAAGTTAAATTAATTAAAATTTCTTGTTTATTATTTGATTTTTTAAATTAGTTTTGATATCCATGTTAGGCTTTTTTATTTTATTTTATTTTTTTCATTTTTTCATTATTATTATTATTATTATTATTATTATTATTATTATTATTATTATTATTATATAAATTGTTTGGCTTTCTTTTCTCCCCTTTTTATTTTTTAAAGCTTTTCACTAAGTAATTTATGTATTAACTTATGTATGAATTAATTTTTGAATGTCATTATCATGTATTTGTCTATGTTTCTTATTATCATTATGATTATTGCTGTTATAATACTTTTCATTTGCTCCCCCTTTTTCTTTTCATTTATTTATGTATTTCTTTTATTATTTAATTTTTATTTTTTATTTTTTTAATTTATTTTATTATTCACGTTTTGTATTTATTGTATTTTTATTACTTATTTATTTAATTATTTTTTTTTATTTGTTGCATTTATTTATTGTTTTATTGTATTTATTTATCTATTTTTATTTATTTATGATTTCTTTTTGATTTACTGTATTTATTTATTTAATTTTATTTATTTATTTATTTATTTTACTTTTTTTTGGTTGCTTTTTCAACCTTCTGTTACATTTTTATTAAAGACATTATTCACCAGTACCAGGATGCTCATAATCAGTCTAAGAAATAGAAAAACTTTTGTTGTTTTAGTGCTAGAAAAATTAAATAAAAAGAATTTGAGGGAAAGAATAAGCAGGAAGCAGCGTGACAATGTTTTAAAAGAGAAATCTGCAAAATACTGTCAGGATACTGTTTTTCTTTTCTTCCTGGGTGGACTTGTGCCGCAGGGGAAATTCAGTGGTTGTTCATAGAAAAGAAAAGACTGTACTTCATAAAATCATACTTCTACAGAGCAGATGTTTCACTCATAAAGAAAACTGCTCTCAGTGTCAGACGTACACAAACAGCGTAAAGCTTTAATAAGAAACCAGAGAATGTGCCGGAAAGGAGGGAACGTTTCTGCAGCTTTGGTGGAATTCATTAACACGTATTGATCATGTAAACACAACAACATGTTTACCAAACACTCTGATGATACTCCAGGAAAAGTGAAAGGCAAACAGAGACTCTGACACGGAGCGGCGCGTGTGTGTGGGATGGAGTGACACTCCACAGACAGGAGGAGAGCCGGCAGAGGAGGAGGCAGGAGGAGGAGGTGATGGCGTGATAATGGAGGCGGTGGAGAGAAAACACTGGGAGGGGAAACAGAGACGATGGCTGCACGCCAAGCCTCGGACAGACGCAGGTAGAGTAGGCTGCAGGTGAATGGTGTGTGATGATGGTGTGTGTGTGTGTGTGTGTGTGAGGGAGAGGAGGAGGTGGAGGAGGAGGAGGAGGAGGAGGAGGGGGGAGGCATATTAAAAATGCAGCAGTGGGGAGCAGGCCGGGGATTCACAGTAATTAGATGACAAAACGGCGGCGGGCTGGAGATGAGAGAGAGGGGTCACACACAATGCCACTGCCGCCGGGTAATTTGTAAGTGTCAATCACCAGCCTGCCAGGGGAAAAGGAGGGGGGGTTGGGAGGAGGAGGGAGGAGGTGGGGGGTGAGATAGAGGCAGGGAGGCTGAATATGAGGGTGCTAGGCTGCAGGAGACAGGAGGGAAGGAGCTTCATAAAAAATAAAGTCACAGCAGAGGAAGAGAAAAGTGAGAGTGTTTTTAAAGAGGAGCCGAGTGTGAGAGCCCAGAGACAAAGAGACGGAGACACAAACCTCCACCACAGCTTTCATCCAGTCTCATATCAACGGTTTCTGATCGGACGTCCTCCAGTTAAAAACCCAGAGCCATCACTGCTCTGTTTTTGGCTGTAAACAGCCACATAGCTCCATGCTCAAGCTTCCCATCTCTGAAGAAGACAGACTAAGTGTCTAGAGTTCATTTATCAGGAAATGTTCCAGCTACACTCAGTAAAACTGAGCATGTGTGTGCTAGTCACTTCACGGCCGACTGCTTTTCCAACTTTGGACAGTCCAACAGAGGGCTAGCCAATAGACTGGTCCTGAATCCAGGCGCATTACCAACCATCCTCCAACAAACCTGGGACCCTGGAAATGTGAGTATTTTAAATGCTGTGTGCTGTGGAGCAGATGGAAGAGCTTTTCCTCAGTGTCCCCCCTGTCTCTGTGTTAGCTTCAGGATGCTAACTTTAGCTGCAGTTAGCCTGTTGTTTTAGCCTGTAATGTTACGGTAAAGGAGCTTCTCTGTTTTCTAAACATTGTGCACTTGGAGCTCGTGGCGCCGCTCTCAGTGACGTGGAAGAGCGGGGCGGTATCAGCGGTGGCTCATTTACATATGAAGGCCACGCCCACTAAATCAGAGCGTTCTGAACAGAGGGGCTATGAGAGCCTGGAAACAATGCTGCTGTGCTTGATTTATTGGCTTTTTGGACCAAAACATGTTCCTACCATTTCATGAAGACATCAATGATCCAGATTAAACTGCAGGAAAGGAGCAGGAGATGGGACCTTTAACTGCAGTGAGTGTAAACACAACAAACCCAGAGCCAGGTGAAGTTTTTAGGAAAGAAAGACCAGCTTCAAACATCTTTTACTTCCATTTGATGCAACACGACGCTCCAAGACGGTCAAAATGAATCACCTTCATGTTCGTTTAGTTTCTGAAGTCACATGACATTTGTGAGCTCTGATGTGTTGAACTTGCACAGAAATTTCCCTGTAAACTAACTTGAGAGCAAAGTGTTGCAGAGACACACATTTGGTTGAGCACACGTCACATCGGCATCAAAAGTTTAAACCAGACACGACCTCTGGGGTAACAACTTAGAGCATGCAGCTTCACATCCTGCTGTATGAAAAAAATCAGAGACGTGGGAATAAAACCACAGGAAATCTGTCCTAACAAAGTGACACGTCTTTAGATGAGCTGGAAGTTATTTTAAAAATCCTCTGCGCAATAAAAATTCACCAGAACACAGAAAGAATCCCGAAGCTGAGCTTCCTCCTCCAAACGAGCGGGTCGAGCAGCGTTCAGTGAGTCGCCCTCTCATGACGAGGAAGAAAGGTCACGGACCAAGCGTGACGTTCCCCTCATACCTGAACGTACGGTTTCTTCTTCTCTGCTCCTGAGCGTCTGACATAGAAAACAACATTCCTGATCTCCCCGCCATCGTCCTCTGCCTTCACTGACTCAGCCGCCGTTCATCACATCTCTCCTCTAACATCGTCTTTCTTTCTTTACTCTGTTAATTCACAGTTTCATCAACTTTTTTCCTTTTTTCTTTCTTTTTACTTCTTTTTTTCCTTTTTTCCTTTTTCTTCTTTTTTCTTTTTTCCTTTTTTCTTCTTTTTTCCTTTCTTTTTTCTTCTTTTTTTCCTTTTTTCCTTTTTCTTCTTTTTTCCTTTTTTTCCTTTTTTTCTTCTTTATTTCCATTTTTCTTTTTTCTTTTTTTTTCGTTTTTTCTTTTTTCCTTTCTTTTTTCTTCATTTTCCTTTCTTTTTCTTTTTTCTTTTTTTTCGTTTTTTCTTTTTTCCTTTATTTTTTCTTCTTTTTTTCTTTCTTTTTTTCTTCTTATTTTCCTTTTTCTTCTTTTTTAGTTTTTTCGTTTTTCCCTTTTCCTTTCTTTTTTCTTTTTTTCTTTTCTTCTTTTTTCCTTTGTTTTCTTTTTTTCTTTCTTTTTTCTTTTTCTTTTCCTTTTTCTTCTTTTTTTCTTTCTTTTTTCTTCTAATTTTCCTTTTTCTTCTTTTTTCTTTTCTTCATTTCTTCTTTTTTCCTTTCTTTTTTTCTTCTTTTATTCTTTCTTTTTTCTTCTTATTATCCTTTTTCGTCTTTTTTCCTTTTTCGTCTTTTTTCCCCTTTTTTCCTTTTTCTTCTTTCTTCTTCTTTCCTTCATTTTTTCCCTTTTTTCAGCTCTTCCAGCAGAACAGTCTGTTGGTTTGACTCCTGTGGCTCGTAGAAAACTGCAGAACGTTGGTGTTTTTTGTGTTTTTCTGTAAAGAAGAATCAGAGGAACCAACATCCAGGAGACTTTGGAGGACGACTAACATCCGATTGTGTAAAATCGAGCTGTGCAGCCCCATTATTCACAGCGCTGCCTTTATTCTCAAACACCAGGACGCTCCAGCGTTCATTAATAAACTGTCAGGCCTCAAATTAATTGCAAACTTCTGAATTCAGGTGCAGCGGCGTGGACACGCTCGGCTCACTGAGGCACAAAAGGAGGCGAATGAAAACGGCGTTAACCTTAGCGGGATCAGCGGTGTATGTAAATATTCATCATGTTACAGGCTAATGGTATGGGCTGCGTGTGCGCCGTGACAGACAGGTGAATGTGTCTGAGCCACGGCGCTCTTTATTCTCCGCTGAGCGCCACAATGGGGGCAGTTGTTGGCTTTATTCCAGCAGAGCGGTGTGTGCAGCCAGCACAATGGGCAGGCTGCGGCACACACACACACACATGCTCACACACATGCTCACACACATGCACAGGAAGAAGGAGGATGTATGTAATCTCCCTCTGCACATGCAAAACACACGAGTCAGGGCAGCGACATGACATGACAACGCCACAACTGACACGTATCAGACGCCTCAGACCGCCGCCCTCTGCAGCTGCTGAAGCTCAAGAAGCTACGCTAACGGCTCAGGAAGAAGAAGACGGCTGGAGAAGCGACCAAACGCTGAAATATTAAAAATTAAAAACAAACTTTTTCACAGAGAGTTTGTTTCTTCCGCTGATTCGATCCAACGAGCGACGGACGAACAACAAAAGCAGAAAACAACTCGATCCCAGCAGGTTGAAAAGTTCCCAAACTGCAAAGCGAAGGTGTATTAATTAAAACCGCATAATTAAAGGCAATTAAAATCTTCACAGCTGAAATAGGCGGGATGGAAAATTCATGAAACGCGACTGAGACAAAGATAGATGCTACATCAACCTCTGGCTCTGCTTTAATTAAAGGGAATTTGGAGCGTGCTAACGTACACATGCACGGCGGACACCTCTGGAAGCGCGGTAATTGGGAAGTGATTAAACTCGTCTTTTCTTCCTTGTTTATTCTTCAGTCAACAATTAGCAGATCATAATTTGCAGAGAAGTGATTGTTAGCTCTCCGTCTTCTTTCAACAGCTCGCGCACTTTGCCTTCATGGAGGAACAACACGCTGCAAATAGACTCCATGGAGTGGGACATAAACCGCTAAACAGCCTGACAAGACCATGTAAAAAATAAATAATGATAAAATCAGGATAAATCTTTTTTCATAATCAGAATGAAATATCAAAAATGTTTGAGGTTAAAGGTGTAGTCAGCTTGTCATGGAAACAACTGTAGAAACCGCGTAGCTCACCAAGATGGCGCAGGCCAGACCAGCGAACGCTCGAGGGTCAGTTCACGATAATACGTGAAGCCCGATTTATTGCCTTGAAAGTACAGTCCCCTCCAGAAGTCCTGTCACCCCTTTCAAGTTGCAGAAACAGCAAACAATGACTTGACCTGTACTTGATAAATTGGAATCAGAAATGGCTCATATGAAAGACAAAGACCTCTAGATTATTCTAGTTGTGGAAAAATTAAATTTGGATCATGCGTTGTTTTTCTTACAATTTAATGAAGACAGGCAGGTCAGATTTTGCTGTGGCAAAAGTCTCGTCCCTTTCAAAAATAATGTACAAAACAGCTCAAATATTAATTTTGAAAACTTAAAAATGTTACATTAACACCAGAATATAAAGTCAGGGCTAAGAAGAAGTAGTATCGTGTATGACCCCCATGAGCTTGGAGAACTGCATCCATTCGTCTCGTCTTATGGATGAAATCATCTGGAATAGCAAAGAATGCTGTCTTGCATGTCTGGTGATTGAGCTGGCCAGTCCTGGAGCACCTTGACTTTCTTCGCTTTCAGGAACTTTGATGTGGAGACTGAAGACCCGTTTCTCTCCCGGGCTAACACAGAGACGCTAATGCATGCTTTTATCTCCAGTCGTATTGACTATTGTAACGCCCTGCTTTCTGGTCTTCCAAAAAGAAACATCTCAAGTTTACAATTATTACAGAATTCAGCAGCACGTGTGCTGACGAAGACCAGAAGGTGGGCTCACATTACCCTGGTTTTAAAATCACTGCATTGGCTCCCTGTGTGTTTTAGGATTGATTTCAAGGTTCTTTTAATGGTTTTTAAATGTCTTAGGGGTCTTGGACCTTCTTATCTTTCAGAACTACTTTTACCATATGAACCCTCGCGGACCCTGAGATCCTCTGGCACTGGCCTCTTAATAATCCCTAAAGCTCGAACACGGACTTACGGTGAGGCATCTTTCCAACATTATGGCCCCCGTCTGTGGAACAGCCTGCCAGAGGACCTGAGGGCTGCAGAGAATGTTCATATTTTTAAAAGTAGACTCAAGACCCACCTTTTTAATTTAGCATTTAATTAATCCCATATTTTTATCTGTTATTATTTATTTTTTTAATTTTATTTATTTATATAATCTCGCCTTTTTACTTGTTACTCTTATTCTATTACTATTTATTTCATTTACTAGTGTTTTATTTATTTATTTATTTTATTCATTTTATGATTCTTAGCATATGTAGTTTTATGTTTCTACTCCATATCTCCAGTGTTTCCTCAGCAGGGGGCTGCCTGCACTGGGGGCCGCTGTTGGCTCTGGCTGGGATGTCTCTGTCTGTGGCGGGCGTCGTCTTGGCCAGGTGGGGGTCTGCAGCAGCGTTTTGCTGCAGTGGGCCCCTCGCTGGTCCTGTAGCGAGGCATGCCCGGGTGGAGGCGTCCTGGCTTTAGACTGTGGACGCCGCCCAGTGCAGTCGGCCTCCTGGCGTTTCCTGACCTGGCTCCTCTGTACTCAGCCACACGATTTTATATCTACACATTAAAATCATGTATTGTGTGTGCATATGTATGTGTGTGTGTGTGTGTGTGTGTGTGTGTGTGTGTGTGTGTGTGTGTGTGTGTGTGTGTGTGTGTGTGTGTGTGAGTGTGTGTGTGTGTGTGTATATGTGTGTGTGTGGGTGGGTGGGTGGGTGGTGCTTTGGGGTGGAGTTTGAATGGGGGGGCGGGGACTGTTTTTAACATGTATAGCACTTTGTGCTGCATTTCTTTTAATGTATGAAAAGTGCTTTATAAATAAACTTGATTTGATTTGATTTGATTTGAAGTGTGAGAAGGAGCGCCATCCTGCTGAAGAATTTGCCCTCTTTTATGGTTTGGAATGTAATGGGTAGCAAGGATTTCTTGGTACTTAAAGGGATAGTTCAGTTTTTCTGATGTGGGGTTGTATGAGCTCTATGTGACCACTAAGGACATTAGATACAGTAGAAAGTTGTCTCCTCTCCCTCAGTAAGACACAAACTGTAATCGATGGTGACGAGGAAATAGACGCTAACAGGGACAGACGGTACGAAATTCAAAGGCTATTTTCTCTGCCTACAAGAACTAAAATCAAAAAGTAACACCACAGTTTAAGAGTACGATACATAAAATATTTTTTAAGTGCATTAAGTCTTCGGAAATATAAACATTTATCTGGACCTAACTAACTCATGTGTCCTAGCAGCGCTAGTGCGCTCCGTCCCCCCTCCTCCTTTCAGCTGTAGGGAATGTAAACAAGCTATGCTTCGAGCGCCGGTTTTAGCCTCGTGTAAGTTTGATCAAGTATCGTAATTCTTTTGTTTGTACTCTAAGGATTTTGAGGCAGCGTAGGAAATTCAAAATGAGTGACTATGACAGCGACGATGAAGTTTCATTCACTTTGGAACCAAAAGGATACCTGTATGAACCGGAGCACACAGAAGAGGAGCTGCTACAGATGGAGACTGAAGATGCTGAGTGTTACTGCTGCCACGACTGTTGTTGTTGTTGTTGTTGTTGTTGTTGTTACAGGACACTCCAGAATTCAGAAGAGCAGGGAAATCTGTGTGATGAGTTATACAGACGGCTTGAGAGCCAGCAGTGTCCTCTAACTCAGACAAATCCTGAAGAGTGTCTGTAACCAAGTTCCACTCGTGACAGCAGTAACACTCAGCATCTGTGGCCATTGAGTCACAGCTCAGACATTTACACCACTGAGTATTTCTGACTTTATCTCAATGTCCAGTGTCCGTGGATGTTTCCTCTGTATTCCTTTCAGTCTCCATCTGTAGCAGCTCCTCTTCTGTGTGCTCCGGTTCATACAGGTATCCTTTTGGTTCCAAAGTGAATGAAACTTCATCGTCATTTGACAGAATTCAGTCTGTACCTATAAAAGTAACTTATTTGGTACCCATCCCTGTGTGGCAACAGTGGAGGAGGCTTCCAGAACGCTTGGAACCAAAATGCAAAGGAGGGCTTCATAAAAACAGCTGATGACGGGAAGCTTTGCAGACAGGATGACTTTCTGAGATATGGACCACGTCAACATGCTACAGAGCGCTCACTCTGCGCCATGGCGGCGTCAGTTTGGTCATGTGACATCACCTCAGTCTGCTCTGTATCAGTTACAGGAAGTGATTCATGAAACAACAACTGCAGATTACTGAATCAGTTCAGACAGGTAAAGACTCACGGACTGTTTTTAAACCAGTTATTGTTTTTAACTTTGTCTCCTCAGATGTTTCCTTGATCCTCTTCCCTAGGAGCAGCGGTTAGGATGCTCTGTGACCCAGTGACTGAACGCTCCTCTGGGGTCAAAGTATTCAGGGAGAGTCTGGATTCAAGTTTTTATGTTTTAGAGATTCTTACTCTGCCCAAACTCCATATTTTGTTGAAAACACCGAGTGTTCACGAGGTTAAAGAGCCCGATCCTGTCACACAATGAGACTCCAACACAATAATGAACTGAAAATATGAAACTCTTGACTTTTACTTAACTTTCAGAGCACAATGAAGAAACTCGTCTTACCTTGCTGTGGTTAAATGGAAGGAGGAGGATTTCTTTCCAACAATAAACCAAAAAAACCTTCTTTACAAGGAAAGATCAGCAGTGAGACGTGAAGTACCACTTTGAGAAAAACCATCAGGAATCGTTTCCTCAGCGTGGCTCTAACCGGAGCTGCTGTGTGTTTTAT
Source organism: Halichoeres trimaculatus (assembly GCF_033239565.1). NCBI lineage: Eukaryota > Metazoa > Chordata > Actinopteri > Labriformes > Labridae > Halichoeres > Halichoeres trimaculatus. The sequence goes on from NW_027437194.1 coordinate 957,475, forward strand.
TATGATGCAGAAAAAGGTTGAAAATAAAGGTTTGGACCAAACAAAAGTCCACGGCGCGGTGAAACAAAACTCAGACACATCAGAGGAATAAAGGAGGTTTACAGCGAGCTAAACGTGTGTCACACCTGGCGTCTTTATGAAAGCAGACTGTTGACACAGCTTAGCAGCACCTTTCTACTGTAACACTGTGAGCAGCGCTCAACAATTAATCTGAGACGCTCCTCAGGCAGCTGTGCACCAACTCTCACCGTGTGTGTATCAGTGTGTGTGTGTGTGTGTGTAACCTGACAGTCTGTCACACAACAGGGGTCCCACTGAGTGTGAACTCTATTTGTTCCCACAGCTGCTATTAACAGACTCAATGAGCAGCTCCGCGCTAATAAAGCAAATAAATAAGTAAAGCTAAGAGGCCGTGTTTCCTCCTCGCTGCCCGTCTCAAAGCAGATCTTTGGAGCAGGTAGAGTCTGCCGTCTGACTCAGGGAGGGCGTTTCTACAGGAACACAGAGAGGACATTAAACCACAGAGGGTTTCACTGCTCTCATGTTCCTGTGTTGATCTCTCTACACGAGCAGAGCTGCTGATTGGACGAGATCATTTCTTCTGATGATCATTTCAGACGATGGAGAGACGATGGAGGAGGTTTATCATGACTGGATCAACAGAGTGTGACAAGCCGACAGCTTTTCTCTTTAACTGTGAGGAAGCTCCAACACGTAAAGACGAACACAGACTGAGAGAGAGGACCTGAAACTTCAGGAGGTCTGTTTGAAGAAAACCAGCTCAGGCTTTTTTTTTTTTTTACCCTGAGGTCGACCTTTAGTGGCTTCCCACGCATCCCAGAATGCACTTTGAGTTCCTCCTCATCACCTACAAAACTCCAGGAACATCACTAAGGATGGATGTCTTTCAGTTTTGAAACAATACAATGTTTAAGTGGGGATTAAAATTAGTTTCTTTGAATTAAATCTCAAGGTTTTTCAATTTAACATATTCATTTCTGTGTATCATAATAATAATAATAAAAATAATAATAATAATAATAACAATAACAATAATAATAATAATAATAATAATAATAATAATAATAATAATAATAATAAAAATAATAATAATGACAGTGATATAATAATATTGTGAATAAAAATAAAAAGTAATTATGAAAATAATGATAAAAATAATGATTATTATTATAATAGTAAAAATTATAATAAAATAATTATTCTAATAATAATAACAATAATGATAATGATAACAATAATAATGATAAATAATAATTATAAAAATAATAATAATGACAGTGATATAATAATGATAATATCTAAAAAAAATAATTATGAAAATAATGATAAAAGTAACAATAATGATAAAAAAAAAATAATAATTATAATACAAATAATAATTAAAATAAAAATAAATTCAAGCAATCCAGGCTCAGTTTATCTTTTGATTTCTTACAAAAAAAGATGTTCTAGACTAGTCGGGGGAAAGTGGCTCTGATTAATTCTGATATAGGACTGAACGGATTTGGAAAATAATCTGACCAATATTGCGATTGGGATTTAGCATGCATTTTAATTATTTATTTTATTTAATTTTATTCTTAATTAATTAATTAATTAATTTTATTTTTATTAATTAATTAATTTTATTCATTTATTTATTTATTTATTTATTTATTTATTTTTTTGGGGGGGGGGGGGGTATCTTTTGCATTATTTACTTGAAACAATACATAAATTATTCTATATTATTCTGTCGTATGAAGGCCAGGCCTGCATGTTATGATGAAATGAAACAGATTGAAGCATGAATTGATACAAATAATAAATCTTTATTTAACTATCACCATCACAGAAGAATATTGACTGATTTATTTCATTTATTTATTTTGAAATATTTTTCCCAGAAAAAAAGCATTTTGACTTTTTTTTGTACATTTTTATTCACGGTGGTCTAAATTTCCTCTGCAGAGTTAAATAAGTTAGATTAGTCCAGTTTTTCAGGTTTTAATCAAACAACTGAGCTGTAAATGCCTGTCTTTTATTAAATCAGTGGTATAAAAATGGGACACTTCCCAGTATCTGTATATTAGTACAGCTTTTTGGATATATTCTCTTTAAAACAGACTTTATTCTAATGAAACTCACAGAAAACAGGATTTAAACCAGATTAAATGTTAAAACTGCACTATTTCTAAATGATTTCGACATATTTTAGGAAATTCCTCAACGGGGACTCGTCGTGGCCTCAGATTGTGAAGTGCTGGCCCTGGTCCTGCAGATGATTACTTTTTATTCTGGATCAGACAAAGTAAATCCTGCAAACAGCTTCAGTCAGACTATTTTTAAGAGAGAGGTTATAATTTTTTAATATTTGCTCGTCTGTGGAGGAGCCGGGGCATTGTTCCTGGAAACAAAAGCTTCAGATGAATTTAAAACCAATTTTTTCAGCCCTTTATAATTTAAAAATGATGAGAAATCTGAGAAATCTGAGAAATAGTTTGTATTTGTGTGGCTTTCCACCTCCAGCAGCAGAAATTAAGCTGCATAAGAAATGAATCGATGTTTACGATGAAGATGCTGATCCAGATACGAGAGGAAGACGGATGCTCCAGGAGGAGGAGGAGGAAGAGGAGGAGGAGTGTTTAGCTGCTGGTTGAAAGACTGTGGAGCGTAGCAGAGACTACAGAGTGAATGGAGATAGAGACAGAGGATGGAGGAGGAGGAGGAGGAGGAGGAGGAGGAGGGGAGCAACAAGATGGAGAGGGACTGCCTGCACATACTGTCAGGGCAGTTAATATAAGGCGTGGAGATAAGGCCCCACAGACAAACATTGACCAAATCAGGCATTTCAGCAGCGCAGCCCCAACTGTCAGTCAGCCTGAGAGACAGACCAACAATCAGCACTCTACCTCTGATAAGGGCTCTACTGAGCGCGTGCAGGAAATAGCCAATCTGCAGCCAGCCCTGGCAAGGAGGGTGATGGCAGGAGGAGGAGGAGGAGGAGGGTGTGATGATGGAGAGGAGAGAGGTTAGAGGAGGGAGGACAACAAGTGAGGGAAAGTGGCCTATAAATTCAGAGAGAAATGTGGACCCAGAGTTCAGAGGAGAGGATAATACCCGAGAGAGGAGGAGGAGGAGGAGGAGGAGGAGGAGGAGGAGAGGAAACAGGATGATATTCCAGCACCGAGGGCTCTCACAGAGACACGTTCAGCGGGGAATAGAAATGACGGGGTTTGGGAGAAAAGAGGAGGAGAGAGGTGTGATACCAGCTCCTAAAATAGTGTCTCTCCCCAGTTTGCTGTCACCTGGGAGCAGCTCGGAGGGAGCGGGTGTGAGAGCGCGGCGCAGACCCACACCTTGCTTTAATGATTCGCCAACAGCTTTGACTCTCTCATTATTCAACACGCCGGGCCTTGCCTCGCACACAATGGCATCATTTCATCGTCTCTATTGATTAATGGTGCGTGTAGCGTGGACACACACACACACTCACACACTCACACACACACGAGTGAAAGATAACACTGCCGTTTAATGGAGGAGTCCACGCTTGCGATGAAATTCCCTCATAACAAAATAAACACATCCAAAAAACGCAGCAGAGCGGATGCCTATGGAAAACCACAGCACCACAGTGTGTGTGTGTGTGTGTGTGTGTGTGTGTGTGTGTGTGTGTGCAGCCACAGTGGCCCCTAGAGGCCGCGTCAGGAAGTGCAGAAGTGGAGTTGGAGGAATAAATTCCCAGCTGTTTAGCTTTGTCAAACACATTTAGGTTCCCTCCAAGCAAAGCAGCAGCGAGCGCAAACAGCTGGCGAGTGTTTATTTTGGGAAGTGGAGTCAGAGGGGCGTCTGAGCGCGCCTTGATCGGGAAGCAAGCCGCCATTAGCATGACCACTCATACCAGGAGGCTGGTTTGTGTCCTGCTCTGTGTTTGCATGCCCTGCAGGGGGGGTTATTAAAGAATGAGAGGAAAACAAGGCGAGGGCCGCGCAGGGAGGCGGTGTGAAAGGGTTAAGTTCCCTCCCTGGTTGCATGCTGCTTTCCCTTGCTCTGTCAAGCCCCATTAAACCTGCTACACCACGGCAATAAGGTGCCATCAATTACAGGCAGGCTGCCATCAATGCAGAGCGCAGAGGAGAGGAGAGGAGCAGAGAGGAGAGGCAGGAGCACATAAACAGGACAAACGGCCACATAAAAGACCTGCAGTCACACGCGGCCCTGCAGACGGCCCTGCAGACGGCTCTGCAGACGGCCCTGCAGACGGCTTCTCCCTGCAGACGGCCCTGCAGAAGGTTTCTCCCTGCAGGTGGACGGGCCCTGGGTTTCTGAATGAGAGCACGCTTTGTTTCACTTATGCATTTATTCCACAAACACTTTCATTCATGATAGTACGCAGATTCACAAAAAAAGAAAAAAAAGACCTGCTGGGTGATGCTGCAGCGTGCTCATACTGCCATCTGGTGGCGGACAGATGAAGAGCAGGAGAATAAATCCCCAAACTTTTACAAAATCAGTGATGAAAAAATAACCATCCCACCTTTTTTTCTTCTTCAGTTTCTTGTTCATTTTAATATCTGGTGCCATTTCAGGTTCATTTGTTTGGACAAATATGACGGTAAAAACAAAAACAGCTTTTATTTATTTATTTTTTTAACTGTGATTGTTTCACTTAACTCTTCTAATTCTTATAACGGTATTTTATTATTAATTAATTTTCTCGTTATTATTGTTATTACTATTACTTTGAATGTGTATGTATGTGTGTATAGATTATTTTCTTTTCCTTTTCTCTAAATATTTTAAACATTTAATTATTTTTTTATTGAATTATTTTCTGTCATTTTTTTTTCTTATATTTTGAAAAACTTTATGCAGATATGGCCTTTTTTTTGGGGGGGGGGGGGGGGGGGGGGGGTTATGCATATATGTCTACGATTATGTATGTTTGTAAATACGCACACCTTTATTCTTCGTAATGTTATGATTTTCCAATGTGAAAATGATATAACTTTGTGCCAAAAATTCAATAAAAAAGAATGTTGAAAAAAAAAAAAAAAGAAAAAGAAACAGCTGATAAGAGTTAAATGTAAGGGCTGATATCTCCACATTTTCCCTGGTTTCCTTAATAAAAACAAAACTACCTGAACTAATGTCAGAGTGATTGAGCTGTCTTTGTTCAAAATGACCTGTCATTGATAATTTAAATTTTATGTATCAAAAGTACTCGTGGTATCGGTACTTCGTATCAGTGCGTACTCAAAAGGCGTCAGAGCATCTTTAACAACAACAATAATAATATAAAGATCATATATCCACATCTGATATGACTCCAGTGAAGAGCTTTTAGCTGGTCGTTGTACTTCCTGGTTAGCATTAATTACAGTGACACCTGTGGCCAGACTTGGTAGTGTGAAAACTCAGTATCCCATGATCCCCGTCACCCCCTGCTGTAAAGCCCTGAGTTCGTAGGGCAGGTCATCTTTTCTACACCACTTTTCTTTGTTCAGGACTACTTTTCCCAGCATGCAAAGCAATGAGGTAATGTTTTTGTTTATTGCTATGAAACGTGACAACAAAAAACTTTGTGAACTCAGTTTGTGGCGTGGATAACTGCTGCATGCGTGTTAAAATGAACATTAGCACAAACAGTTTTAGCTCGTGCTCTATCTCTCTACAGTTTAGCTTTCTTCTGCTCTTCTGTCCTTTTACTTTTTAACACTCAGTTTCTCCTATTACTACAAAATAAATAATATTAATAATATTCTTTTAAATCCTACATTTATGGCTATAAGCAGAAAGTGAGCACCACGGTTAATCACAAAACTCAACAAGGACAGAAAAAACTCCAAACAGGAAATGATTTTTATTCCATATTTGAGGTAAACAAGCATCTTAAATCATCCAACACAGAAAGATTCACTGTACAGAAACATATTTACAAACAGAGTCATGGATCTGAGTCTCATGTGGAGTTAATCTGTGAGGAGGAGCTGCTGCTGCCTGAGCTTTTAGTCTTCTGCCCCCTTGTGGCGCTGGGCTGCCGCTGCACCCTCTGGCTGGAGGCCTCTCTGCTCTTCTCGCTGTGGCTGGCTCCGGCTTTGCTGCGAACTGCCGACACACAAAGCCAGAAAACAGAGGTGGTTAGAGCGCTGACGGACTCAAGGAGTCCAGGACTGGAGCTGAACACACGCAGGAGCAACGATGGAGCAACGATGGGACATGGAAATGGGAGGAGCCATGTCAAAGACGAGACGTGAGGAGAAATAAGATGGATTCACTTTCTACAGCTCCTCATTTCCATTCAGTAAAAAACAAGAGCGTTGAGCTCCCTCCGAATGGACATGAGGAGAAAATGAGTTACTCCTAAAAAACGATCCTGGACAAGAAGGAGACGATTAAATTTACCAATAACAAAACAGTCAAACAGCTAACTGAACATCCTCGCGTGATTTCCTTTGGTCTGGTTATAATCTTATTTTCTAGAGATTTTAGAGAAACTGACCTAAACTGGGTCCAAATTTCTCCTTTTAAAGGGGCTGTGAGGAGTTTCTGAGTGAGCCTGAAAAAGTCTCTTCTAGATATCTGCCTGATCCTGATCCAGACTTAAACATGAGATTATCAGCAACAATAAAGTTTATTTCTAAAGAGAGATCTGTGTTTTTCTGAAAACGATTTCTGTGATTAATTCTGTAGTGATGGTGGACACTGGAGCCTAACTGTCAGACAGAAAAAGGACAGACGAGCAGAAGAAAGAGAAACAGGAGAGAGATAGAGCACAAGCTAAAGGCTAACACACGAACTCAAGGCTAAAACACGAGCTCAAGGCTAAAATACGAGCTAAAACACAAGCTAAGGGCTTAACACTAGCTCAAAGCTAAAATGCGAGCTAAAACAAGAGCTAAAGGCTAAACAAGAGTTCAAGGCTAAAACACAAGCTCAAGGCTAAAATACAAGCTAAAACACGAGCTAAGGGCTAAAACACTAGCTCAAAGCTAAAATGCGAGCTAAAACGTGAGCTTAAGGCTAAACATGAGCTTAAGGCTGAAACGCGAGCTAAAACATGAGCTAAAGGCTAAAACACGAGCTAAAACATGAGCTAAAGGCTTAACTTTGGCACAAACTAAGAATGGGAATTTACAATAAATTCTGTATTCTTACATTTTAAATATCCAATTATCGAATACCCACAGATTGTTTACATGTTTGTTTGAACTGTAAACAAAAACAGGATCTGATGGACACACACCTCCTGGATTAAAGTCTTAAAGTCCCACTTTTTTAAACTTTTGTAGATGTCGTTCTCTGCAGAGGTCACTTTGCGCCGGCTTCGTCGCGTTTAATTGTTCTTGTCAAAGTTTTTCCAGACGTCACTTTTCTTGACTGACATGTCGGTTGCAGCAGACGATTCTGCGTTTGTTATGCCGCCCTGAGTGCGCTCATATAGACACACTGGCTTTAAAAGGCTCTTCTTGGCTAAGTTGAAGCTTATTTCTGGACTTTTCTTCAGCGATATAAAAGCTGTTTTGCCTGACGTCCTGTGAAATCCTCCATCTCTCTGTTCCTCTCTGTTCATCGCGTTCAGTCACAGACTGATCTGAAGCTCTCAGAGCTGGTTTGGGTCCACACTGATAGATTAACATCATGAAACCACTGAACAGAGTCTGTGTTTCTGAATTGTTTTAATGTTTAAGTTACTGCACTTTATTGAAAAACACCAGGCTTTCATAAAAACGTGTGTATTCTAACTTATTGTTTACCGACTCCACTCAGTTTGTTTTTAATGACGTGTGCTGCTGACCTCTAGGCCACTTCAGCTTTGGGAAACAGATCTTGATCTCAGTGGGTTTCATCTGCTTAAATAAAGGTTAAACAAAATAAAATGCACGGGTCAACGGCGAGTATTCGAGTACTCGATTACTCGAACCCACCCCTAGTACAAACTGACAAAGTTAGCTTGTTGTCACGTTTCAAAGCGTTGATAAACACCTACCCTCATGGAGTTGTGTCCAGTATTTAGTCGTCTTAAACAAAGAAAAATCGAGTTAAAAAGAAACTCTGACCTCCATTCATTTCAAAACAAACACACGCCTTGTTCAGAGTCACGTTATAACGGTGGTGTCGCTGTGAACGGAGAGTCCTCACAGCCACTTTAATGATTTAACTGTATTAATTTGTTCTAATCTCAATGAATACACAATCAGTTATAGATTACTGAGTAAAATCAGAAGAAATAAACCCACTCAGATATCTAACAGTCTTTCTACTTGACACACACACACGTGCATGCTCACACACCCATGCACTGACAGAGTTCACACTCGACACACACTGTGAGATGAGGAATGCAAAGCGTGTGGTCTGGACACGTCCCTGCTCCGTACAGCAAACACACACACACACACACACACACACACACACACACACACACACACACACACACACACACACACACACACACACACACACACACTAACACACACACAGTGAGGATCTGCAGACAGCAAGCAGACACATGAACAGATGCATTCTGGGACACGGTGCAGCACAGGGGACCTTGAGCGTGAGCAGGACTAGAGTCTTGGGGGCCGTAGACCACAATCTTAGTGTTGACCCGTGTGGCTCTGGGGCCAGACGCGGCAGGAGGGGGCGCTGCAGAGAGCTTAGGGCTCTTTCCAGAGACCAGAGAGTCGTCCTCTTCAGGAAAGAAAGAAGCGCAGAGAAGATCAGGTTTAAAGAGGAGCAGAGAGACACGTTTCCAGTCAAAGGAGACAAACTGATCAGAGCAGAGAGGAGGAGGCTCAGCTGGAGGGACCAGGGCAGAAGAAGCAGAAAAGTCTACGTTTTCTCTGTTTTTAGAAACATTTTTGGGCTTTGGTGCCTTTAATGCGAGAGGAGAGAGGACAGTGGAGGAAATAAGGTGAGAGTGAAGGTGAAAGTTTCTGGCATTTTCTTGAAGTCAGAGCTCTGAAGACCTCGACTTTTTTATATTTTCATTTTCTAACAGACACACACACGTTCAAACACAAATCTTGTTCCAAAAAAATGAGGCTCAAAACCTGAACAGACAATTATTAAACAATTTCTGCCTTTCATGTTTTTTTCTCTCCTCCCTCACATGAAGGTGTGAGAGTATCAGTGATGGTTTCTGATACCTGCAAGTCACATGACTTATCTCCATGGTTACCGTCCTGACAGACTGACCCAGTGAGCTCTGACCGGGGCTTCAGAGTTAAACTCTGGTTGAATACTGGATTAAAGAGGGTCTGGATATCCTAACAAAAAAACAAAAAGTGGATAAAATTCTAAAAATAGTAAAAGTAAATTAAATATATATCTTAAAAAGAAGCTTTTGGTGTCAATAAAATTGCACATGTGATGTCTTGGTTTTTAATTTTTGATTGATTCATTGAATTTAAAAGAAAATGCAAAAAAAACTGTAATGTCATGAGTTAAAAGAATTACCAAAATTAATGAAAAGTTCCAATATTTTCCAAAAAAAATAAAAATAAAAATTTTGCAAATAAAAAAGAAAATTCAAAAATTAGCAAAAATTCCAAGTTATAAAATTTCAAGAATTTGCAAAATTTATAAAATATAAAAATGTTGCAATATTTTTCAAAAAATTTAAACTTAAAAAAAATTTGCAAATAAAAAAAGAAAATCAAAAAATGAGCAAAAAAATTGCCCAAATTTCAAAAGTTATGAAATTTCAAGAATTTGCCAAAACTTTTTAAATTTTCAAAAAAGTTAAAAATTGTTATTTTTTAAAAATCGCTTACAAAAAGACTTTAAATAATTTGCTAAAATTTGCAGAATTTCAAGAAATTTGGAAATTTGAAAAAAAATATAAATAAAAATGGCAAAAGCTTCAAAAAAAGTTTTTTTTTGTTACATTGGAAAAATATCAAAAAACATGCAAAAAAAATGAAAAAAGGTTAAGGAAATTCCCTCTGTAAGAAATATAACAATTCTTTATTTCAATTATAATTTTTAAAGCTACAAGGAGCCACTGCAAAGGAGTCAAAGAGCCACATGAGGCTCCAGAGCCGCAGGTTGAAGACCCTTGTTTTAAGGGATTGAAGAAAGGGATAGCTTTCTGGGTTTGTTTCAATCTGCTCCAAGCAAACACACTAATTCAAATAAAGTCATGAACACAGGAGCTCACAGGCTGTGGTTTTAAAAGGGTTAAATTTCTGAATAAAAACCAGTCGTCCTGGCACTCACCCCTGGTCTCTGTGGGCGCCGTGGTAATGCTGGTGGTGAGGGAGGCGTTGGAGGACTCTGTAGCCCCACAGCCTTCTGCGACTCTCTGACCTGCACACATTGCCTTCAAGGTCTGAAAGACGGCTTGAGGAGCCACGTTCATCTTCAGGAGGTCCACGATGATCCTGAGGAGCAAAGAAGAAAGAAGAAGAACGCAAAATTTAGGTAAAAATGAGATCCTGGAAACAAAAACAAGAAGATGTGAACTAAAGAAGAAAGCAAAAACACAAAAAGCTGAAAGACTCTAAAATTTTGACAACCCTGTAATAGTACAGAGTTTAAGTGATAAAGGTTTTTATCACTAAAAACAAAAGTAAAATCCATTTTCTTTGACTGACAACTGTGAAAAGCTGAAGACTCACTTGAAGACCTCCTGGTCCACAGTGATCCCTGCAGCCTGGGTCAGCTCGAACAGCTCCAGCTCCTCCGCACTCAGCACTTTCTTCTTCTTGATGGCATATTTCTGGACGTTAGAGGTGACCACCAGGGCAGGAGAGTCCGGGGCGGAGGGGACGGTCTGTGGGGGCTGCTGGGACATCTCTGAGTGGGGATAGAGAAGAGTAAAATGGGACAGTTCATTAAAAGACGGATGTGTCTCAGCGAGGATGCACAATATTTCAACGGTGAGATTCAGCCTGTCCTAGCGTCTGTGTCTGCTTCATTTTTGAGTAAATAGAGAAATTCAGGCACAAACTGGGTTAAAATGAAACTTCCTCTCTAAAAAATATGATGTACATACCGTTAACTTCGATAAAATCAACGTTAGCAGCGTCGCTAAGCGTGGAGCTAACCACAACAGATCCTCTGGGCTGAATCAATCTCGGCGCGCCCAGCAACGTCATCATCTAGCGACAATCTCTGTAGTTCTGTGGGCCTTATCTCATGGTTATTGTATTTTTTGGCACAAGTTTCAACCAAGTTAGCTTTAAAAAACAAATAGATAAAATAAAATTAATTAATTAAGTAATCAGTAAATGGCAAATGTATCTTTTGAACCAACTCCTCTTTTTTTAACAATTAGGCCATTTGTTCCTGCTGTACTTGCGGATTTTTGGGGCTAATATTTTACATAATCTCAGTGTGGATTAATAAAAATGTTTGTATAAAAATATGTAGAAAAAAATGTAATAAAGATTTTCTGTCTAATTCAGACTGGTCTTGAAATGGTAAATTGTGCATTTTTTGTGAAATGTTTAATTGGTGGTCTTAATTTTAATAATTTTCCTTCTAATATTATTTTGTATATTATATTATTTCTGACAAGTATCAATGCCCACTGTTTTGATGTGAATATAATAAAAAAAAAAAACATAATCTAACTCATGTAAATTGACCCATGTGTGACAAAATAATAACATGATTTAACAACATGATTAACAATGGCCAATAATTGTATTTTAAAATACACTTTTAAAACAACTGCACTTGTGTTGAGTGATTTACAAGCTTTAAACACAATACTCTTAATACAAAGAAGTTGACATAAAAAATTACAAAATAAGATAAGATAAAACATTTATTTGTTTGTCCTACAACAGGAAAATTTACAGCTACAGAAGCAAACAAGAAAGCATTACACTTATAATTCCGATAAGAAAATATCCTAAAGAAAAATATAATTACTATTACCAAGGAAAAAAAATATTTACAGGGCTTTTGAACCTCAATAAATATGTAAAGAAAAAAACCAATATAGAAGAACGTAATGTACAGAGACATATTTGGATTGTATTCGATAAAGGTTTTTCAACTCCTTTTAAATAATGCGCATGCGCATCAAAGAAGATTCACTACCGTTCCTCTCTCATAACGATACTTTGGGTTATTTGCGTATCCGTTTCATGCCAGGAAAGAAATTTATTTAAGAAAAAAAGAATGACTGACGCTCGAAATCGACTGTGTTATTTTGGGATTGTAGAGACGAAAGGCAAAACAAGAGGGAAAAAAGTAAAGACACCACTCATGATGCGCAAAGAGCAAAACCGGAAGTACTCGTGGGGCGTTCATCTCGCACCTGCTCGATACTCTCTGCTGTCGTCTAAGAATGGCCGCTGCTGCAGCAGGAATAAACAAGCAGGGCGCCGTGGCGACGATGGAGCCGTGTATCCGACACGGCAGAGGAGCTTCTGGAAACACCGTCAAGGTTGTAATGTTGTCATTTAGATACTTAACTGGCTTCTATTCACAAGTGTTTTCTTCCTGGGTTAGTTAATAAGCGCGATCGGCAGCTGGCTAGTTAGCTTTCATGGCTGCTGGTTTTGGCGAATGCTGCTGCGTTGGCGTTGGCAGAGGATGTCAGAGACAGTCCTCTCTACAGAGTCCTGAACAGATACGTCCACAAGTCCCACCAGGAGAAGATATTTAGTTATGATTATCACAAAATCTCTATATTCTTTAAAATCATCACTGATGTCAGAGTCTGCAGTGAGCTAGCAGCACTGGCTCAGCGTCTGCAGGAGCCATTTAGGCAGACTGCAGCTCCTCTGCGTGATCCCAGAGCTCACATGATGGAAAAGTCGCTGCACACTTTGAATGCATGTTAATAACCTGCTCTTTTTTAAAGTAGTGAGGGAATTTATCAAAGCTTTTCTGTAAATGTCATAAATCAGAGGAGAAAATCTGCTGACATGTTTTTGGGTCAAGGTGACTGCAACTTCGACTGCTGAGTTAAAGCTTGTTCAATTGTTTTCTTTAGTTTTGTGTATTTTATTTAACCAGGCTTACTGTGAGTTCATTTCTATTGCATTTATGTTTTTTTTCGTCATTTGGGATACCTGTTTTTGTCTGAAAAGATCTGAAATGATACGGCACAGATGCCCCGTACCTGGCAGTCATTATCTGAACTCAGTGGTACCATTTTTAGTCATTTAGTGTATATTTATGAGGTAATAGATGTGAATTTGTTTGGTAATAATATCTCAAATTTTTCAATTTAACATATTTATTATTTTATATGTAAACATGCAATGCTGTGTTCATGTCCACAGGGGCGTAGCTACAATTAGTCAAACACAGGCAGTTGCCTGGGGCCCCAAGATTCCCCCAAAGCATCTCTTAAAAACTGATTGATGAAGTTCTCTTCAACTGAAAGCATTTCTTTTTTCTAAATCTTACTTCACATGCTTCAAAATCCATCAAAGTCTTAATCTGTAATGATGGTTTTGGCTCCTCCCCCTCCATTCTTATTCAATGGGCTATTCCATGTTACAACACATCTGAACATTTGATTCAGGAAGAAAGTGGTAAAAACACTTTTTCCCTTTTTTTTCTTATTTTCAACCAAGTGTGAAATAAAACCAATGTTGCTCTGAGATCTGAGAAAAACATATCAGACTTTTAGGATTTTAAGGACTTTATCTAGCCCAGGAAACAGGATCATTTTCTCTAAATCAAACTTTTGGAGTTGGTGATAAACATTATTGTATAAATCTCTTTTTTGGAAACATAACTCACTGGACAGGGGGTCAAATAAAAATACATTCACTTTAAAATAATAGGACCAAAAAGTATGCTAACTGTAAATATCACCTCTTTCAGTAGATTTTTTTCCAGTTTGATGTTGTGCTTGATATTTACATATTTTTTCTTTACTAAATTATTTTTCCAATATTTACCTATTGTAATGTTTTTCACTTCATCCTTTCTTGTTTGTTCCTGTTACTCTGTAAATTCCCCACTGTGGGACAAATAAGCTTCAATGGACCATAAAAGATTTCAAATCCAGGACAAAGTGGACTAAATGATGGATTCACTTTTTTCTAAATCAAACTAAAGTACAGAACTTGAGGAAATGCATTTAGTTGTGTTAAGTTAGCATGTACAAGATTAGCACTGTCTCATGCCTTGATTCTGGGAAAGAGACAGTGGACCCAGGGAAGGCCAGTCTAGGCACCGGCAGGTTTCTCTCTGGATATTAACGTGTTGTGTTTATGATCTCAGGTGCTGGAGTGCGGCGTGTGTGAGGATGTCTTCTCTCTCCAAGGAGACAAGGTCCCTCGCCTCCTGCTCTGCGGCCACACGGTGTGTCACGACTGCCTGACCCGGCTGCCCCTGCACGGCAGAGCGGTCCGCTGCCCCTTCGACAGACAGGTCACTGAGCTGGGTGAGTCACCGAGCTTTCCTTCATAGAGTAAGAGTTTAAGGTTTGATTTAAGGAGGTGATGCAAAAGCAGTTTTTGATGCAATAAAACCGTTTCCTACTCAAAGCAAATGCTCATATTGCAGCATTGTGACGTATTGTGATGCATTGTGTAACTCCAGCTGAAAGCGCGAGTATTAAACAGAATTATCCAGGTTTTAAAACCTTTGAGGAGTGATACTCGGCTCTGTGGAGCAGAGGTCTGGAAGATCAGGTCAAACCAGCATCGCAGCACCACGCAGGGTCCTTCAGGTTTTTCCTCTCTGACGTCCCACCAGAAACTTTGTGAAATCAAAGCTCTCGTGTGTCACGTTGAGGTTGTTTGTCTTGGAGGATCATTTAAATCTTACGGTTGTGATTTTTTTTTACGTCATAAATCACATTTTGCTGGGCTGCAGCTGTGCTGTCTCTCTGTCAGTCTTATTCTGAGGCTTGAGTTTGATATGATGCAGCAAAGTATTTTGCACAAGAAGAAGAGATATTCTGATGTATTTTTATCAAAGTTCAGCGTTTTCCTCTTTGTTTAGTTTAATTTCTGTCTCTTGCTTTGAGGTTCTCATTTTTTAAAGTGTTCACATAAACATCCAGGTCACTTTTGAAGCTTTAAATATCGATCAGTCTTTGTTTATGAAGCCCCAGTTTACAGCAAATGTTCACCTAAGCTGATTTATATAATCAGCTGCTCATACTGTGCTCTAAATGGATTTCTTTCCTCTATTTTCTTTGGATTTTGATGCAAACTTTTGGTGAATAAGTAACTCCTGTCACCCTGCAGAGCGCGCCTGGTGCTGAAAGTTTTGTAAACTAACATGTCTGTCTGCAGCACATGTGCCAAATCTCCCCAGCTGAGCAGACAACAGACAAAAGTTAAGGATTGGGAAAATTAACAAACAGATTTAATCCAAAAATCACAGAGGAGGAAAAATGTTCTGTCTTTGTTCCACCTCAGAGATTTCTCAGCATTAATAATCGGTCTTAAAAAGCCTGTATTGTTTGCTCCAGTGTGCGTGCATGCTTGGCGTATTAAGCTGATTGGAAATTGAAAAAGCAGCTCCAGCTTCTTTCCTCCAGAAATCCCTCTCTGCCTCTGAAAGTGTGTAGTTATTGTCTCCAGCTCTCGTTTTGTGAGGGTGGAGCTCGTCTTTGTCCTGAACTCTTGTCTGTTTTTCTCACACATGTGCAGGAGACTCTGGAGTTTGGGGTCTGAAGAAAAACTTTGCTCTGCTGGAGCTCCTGGAGCGGCTCCAGAATGGAGCGTCGAATCAGTCGGGGATGGCGGAGGACGCGCTGAAAGGCATGGGAGAAGTAAGCAGAGTGACTTCCTGCTCTGATGTGATTTGTTCGCAGTGTTTGCCCCTCCCCTTCACTGCCCTCTCCTCTCTCCTCTCCTCTGTTAGTGTATCATCCGCTGCGATGAGGACGAGAGCCACACGGCCTCCATGTACTGCACGGTGTGCGCCACACACCTGTGTGCAGAGTGCTCCCAGCTCACACACTCCACGCGCACGCTGGCCAAACACAGGAGGGTGCCGCTGGCCGACAAACCTCACGAGAAGACGCTCTGCCCGCAGCACCAGGTCCACGCCATCGAGTTCGTGTGCCTGGAGGAGCCGTGCCAGTCCGGGCCCCTCATGTGCTGCGTGTGCAAGGAGTACGGCAAGCACCAGGGACACAAGGTAGGACACACAAAGAGCAGTCTCAGAGCCAGACAAAAGGGTCTGCAACCTGCAGCTCTTTGACTTTTTTTAAAAACATTATTGAAATGAAGAATTTTTATTTCATTTATTATATTCCTCAAAAAGACTAATCTGGAAGGAAATACAGATTTTAATTCTGTTTGGATGGATTCATTTAACTGACAACGTGCTTGATGAAACAAGTGAAACCATATTATGTAATCAAATTCAGGAACTCTTTCAAAAATGTTAGATTTTGACAAATTTATTATTTTATATTTTTTTAAATTTAAACTCGCGTTTTTATGAAAATATTTGAAATTTCTCAACCTTTTAAAAATTCCCAAATTTTTGGAAAGGGTTGTTTTTTTCTGTTTTTTTTTTAGATTTTTGGATTTTTTTTCTAATCAAGAATTTTTTAAGTTATTTAAAAAAAATGTTGCAAAAATGTTTGCAACATTTATTTTTTGAAAATTATTTGCGGTTATTTTTTTGCAAATTTTTGACATTTCAAATTTTGGGAGATTTTCTAGAAATTTTTTGTTTCAAATTTTTGGAAGATTTTTAAATTTCAATTTTTTTATTTAAATGTTTACAAATTGATATATAAATGAAATAAATGATTGATCATTCGTTTGTTCTCTTAAAAATTGAAATTTTTGGATATTTTTTAATTTTTGCAGATTTTCAATATTTTGTAAATTGTCAAGTTCCAAATTTAAAATTAAATTAAAAGTTTTTAGAACTTTTGCAAATGTATTCAGCTTCAGCATTTTTTGCAAATTTTTAATCTTTTTCAACCTTTTTGCAATATTTGCAAATTTTAAAAAAAAAAATTTTTTGAAATTTTTGTAGATTTGTTTTAATTTTTGCAAGTGTTTGAAATTTTAAAGGTTGTTAAAATTATTGCAAATGAATTGAAAATAAGAAACTAAGACGTCACATGTTCAATTTTATAAATTTAGAAAACTTCTCGTCCAGGTAATTATTAACTATTTTTCAATATTTTAATTATAGATAGAATTTGATTTGCTGAGGAAAATGGCTCCTATGAAATTAACAGTTACAGATCCTGCTCATGTGGTTCAGGGTGGATTTTTTCTTGCACATATGTCTGAAAATCTCTAACTGTCTTCATTCTACTCCTGCCAAAATCAGGAACAGCACATTGTAGTAGCTGGTCTGACGCTGCTTCATGAGTTTCTGTGAGGCTTTGGTTTTAAATCATAGGCTTAGATCAAGAACAACACAATAACTCTGTTAACTCTTCAAGGCAGCGACAGCAGCTCTGGAGTTGAGGGAGATAAAACGACTGCTCCTGTGGCGTCTCAAAGACACAGATTATTAACGGCTGTTTCAAGTTCAGACGCTTCAAATTCCTGTCACTGCTGACTCTGAGTGAACGTACTGTGCTTCGATGATTTGCCCAAAGGGATCGAGCTCAGAGCAGTTTCAGCTTGTTTAGACTTTAGAGGTGATCTGGAGATCCTGACGGCAGCTTCATGTTCAGTAGTTTCATCCAGAGAGAGGCACAGATGTTTCTTCTTGTCTCCTCCCAGCATGCTGTTCTGGAGACCGAAGCCAATCAGATCCGTGCGTCCATTCTGGACATGGCTCACTGCATCCGCACCTTCACAGACGAAGTGTCCGAGTACTCCAGGAAGCTGGTGGGCATCGTGCAGCACATAGAGGGAGGAGAGCACATAGTGGAGGACGGAGTGGGCATGGCACACACTGAACATGTAAGATCTAACCCTTTCTTATTCATTTTTTATCTGACGTGAAGGGAGAGGACACTCATATTTCATCTGTTTCTGTCTTCTTATTCCACCTGCTCTTTGAGCCCTAATTCACCCTCTAAACATGCTCAAAAATTCACCAAAATCGGCTCACACACACCTCAGATTTGGCCAAAAATTTGACATGATACAAAAATTGACCCCTAACATACCAAAATGTGCTCTCTAGCGCCACATAGGCACACTAAAATGGCTCTCAATAGTAGTAGGAATATCATAGAGAGATCAAACCAACGTCAAAATATTTGTTTCATTGAGACGCACAGATTATATGCAGGCACCCCTGACCTATCTCAAATAGGAATCCAGAAATTTGCCTTTCAAAATAAAATTTGGCCAAATTTTGGGGGCCTCAAACAAAAGTTATCTTCTCCTAGGCCTTAAATGGTATCGGCTTGAAATTCACAGAGATGACAGAGTGGACCCTGCTTTACAAAAGCTATGTATGAATTTTTTGTTTCCTAAACGGTTTTCGAAAAAGAAGCCCTCTAAGTTGTTGAACCCCAAAGAAGCCCTTTCAGCTCCTCCTATTAGAATGAATGGGAGAGGAGGATCCAGCTCCACGCAAGCTGTGGCATTTGGGCATCTAAAAAAAAAGTAAAAGTGGTACAGCTTTGAAAGTGACATGGATGGATTCCTGACAAAATTTACTACAAAAATATGTTTTTAGAGAGATTTGGTCTAAATTGTGGCATCTATGAGAAGATGTTTCTAAAACTTCAGTCAGTTCCACTCCTGAGAGGACAGCAGTTGGTGATGATGTCACAATGACTGACAGTTCCGTGCAGCTGGTCATGTGACTCACTGAAGGCGGGAAAATGGAATGTGCAACACACACACATTATAAAGGGATGAAACCTTGTTGGTGGAGGTGAAACCAGAGCAATGCAGCTTTAACTCTCTGTGTTTCTCATCAGGTTCCCGGCACGGCAGAGAGCGCTCGCTCCTGTGTCCGTGCGTACTTCGCCGACCTCCATGAGACTCTGTGTCGGCAGGAGGAGATGGCGCTGAGCGTGGTGGACGCTCATGTCAGGGAGAGGCTGATCTGGCTGAGGCAGCAGCAGGAGGACATGACCATCCTGCTGTCTCAGGTGTCCACGGCCTGCCTGCACTGTGAGAAGACGCTGCAGCAGGTACGAGACTCTTCAGCTCCCCCTGATGGTTGGAGGGCTGCGTCTCGTCTCTGATCTCCTCTGACGTTTATCTGTTTTACTGTCGCAGGACGACTGCAGGGTCGTTCTGGCCAAACAGGAGATCAACTGTTTGCTGGAGACTCTGCAGAAGCAGCAGCATCAGTTCACGGAGCTGGCAGATCACATCCAGCTGGACGCCGGCATCCCCGTCACCTTCACCAAGGTACGCGCTGCTTCCTCTCAGAGCGGCTCCACGGTGAAGCTTCAGTCTGTGTCAGCTCGAGAGTTAATCTCTTCTCATTTTCAGGACAACCGGGTCCACATTGGTCCGAAGATGGAGATCCGTGTGGTCACTCTGGGGCTGGACGGAGCTGGAAAAACCACCATCCTCTTTAAGCTGAAGCAGGATGAGTTCATGCAGCCAATCCCCACCATCGGTAAATAACCGAGCAGGAAAAAGGTGCAGACAGCTGATAACTTCATGATTTATCTGACCAACACTGTTTCATTCCTGTTGAAGGTTTCAACGTGGAGACGGTGGAATATAAGAACTTGAAATTCACCATCTGGGACGTGGGAGGCAAACACAAGCTGAGGCCTCTCTGGAAACACTACTACCTGAACACCCAAGGTACCGTCTGCGCTCTGTGTGCCGTGACTCCTGAGGTCAGACCTGCACATGCAAAAGTATTCAAATCCAAAATCCTGTGTGACCACGCTGAAAATCCTCTGTTTGCAAAGAAAATCACAGCGAGCACAGTTCACTGCGTCATTTGAATATCATACCTGCTGCGTCTGTGCAGAGACGCCTAGGGATGGGAATCAAAAACCAGTTCTTGTTGAGAATCAATAAGAAATGTTTCAATCCATCGACATGGTTAGCATTTGTGCTTAACGATTCCCTTATCAATTCTTTACATTGTGCCAGAGCTGCAGGACCTTATGTGACTAGTCTGCTGCAGATTTCTTAGCTAGAAAACCCTGTTAAAGGATTTCTACCTTGAAAAGTTACTGAAGAGCTAAACAAAGAAATCTACATCACTCTCTCTCAGGAGATTCCTATTTAATACATTCATCATGATATAAATCTCCTTATTTACCAAAAACAATATAAACAAAATAGCGCTAGCTTGGTGCTCATGTGTATGGAAAAGTGCATTGATACGCTAGTGGTTAGCATACATCGTCATAACTTTGGCTTCAGAGTAGAATTTCAACTTTCATCAAAGAAACATATCACAGTTACTCTTTATAAATAACACTGAGGACTCCAAATGTCAAAATACTTTCAAGCTAATGAAAGAAAAGTTAGGCTAATGGTTAGCTTCATAACTACAGAAAGGTTCCAAACAACTTAGAATATTGCTATAACCACTTTGAGACACTAGATGGCCTGCTATAACTATTTTTATTATTATAACTATCATTACTATTATTGTGATTATTATTATTATTATTATCATTATAATAATAATAATAATAATAATAATAATAATAATAATTATTATTATTATTATTATTATTATTATTATTATTATTATTATTATTATTATTATTATTATTATTATTATTGCTAGTATTTTTATTTTTATTATTATTGTCACTATTATTATTATTATTATTATTATTGCCAGTATTTTTATTTTTATTATTATTGCTATTGTTTGTATTTATTTTGTATTTTGCTGTATAGAACCTGTGTTTTTATTTATCTTCTTTCTACTCTTATCTATTCTGCACATCTTTTTTGTACTACGGTGTTACTTGCTGCTGGAATCTGAATTTCCTGAGGGAACCCTCCCAAAGGATTAATAAAGTTCCTATCTAATCTAATCTAATATTTACGCCGGTAGACACACAGATCCAGTGACCAATTACATATTTATTCACTTGGAAAAGAATTGAATCAATAAGCAGAATCAATAAGGGCATTGATGTTGATAAAATCTTATCAATTCCAATCCCTACTTATCATGGGACTAGGAAGCTAATTTGGTCAATGTGACTGCAAAGCAACTTAAAGAGGGAGCATGGTGCTTTTTTTTTGTCTTTATTTTGTCCCTCTGGTGCCACCATAGTTGCTTTGCATGATTTACAGATCATAACAAATCATGTTTTTTTTTCGCTGGTGTTTTAGGAAACTCTTCTTTAGCCTCTGTCTGAAACTCTGTCTCTTTAAGGCTCCCGTTAAGATCTCGTTAAGACCTCGTTAAGATCTTGAGCACAGTTTTTGATCCGTTCACAGACAGATTGAGGGATTTCTCCAACATTTTTACATGTAGAGGTTTGAAAATCGTCACACGCTCAGTCTGAACACCCAGCTTTGTTTCTTTACCTTTATGTTTGAATACAGGAAAGCAGAACACCCCCTCTTTAAGTTTTCACCACGCCTTAGCTTTTGTTATTTTTTAAGTTATCCAGAGGCTGAAGTTTAACCTAACTCCTCCTCTCTCCGTCCAGCGGTGGTGTTTGTCATCGACAGCTGCCACAGAGACCGTCTGATGGAGGCCCACAGCGAGCTGGCCAAGCTGCTGACGGAGAAGGAGCTGAGGGACGCTCTGCTGCTCATCTTTGCGAACAAACAGGTACGAGGAGGAAGACTGAGGCTCTTCATGGAGTCATGGAGTCAGAGCTGGACGGAGCACATCACCAGTGTGTGTGTTTCTGTGTGTGTGTGTCTGTGCAGGACGTCCCCGGCGCCGTCTCCGTGGAGGAGATGACGGAGCTGCTGAGCCTACACAAGCTGTGCTGTGGGAGGAGCTGGCACATCCAGGGCTGCGACGCCCGGAGCGGGATGGGGCTCCACGAGGGCCTGGATTGGCTGTCCCGACAGCTGGTGGCGGCCGGCGTCCTGGACGTGGCCTAAACGTCGCCCCCCTGTGGACATGAACTCAGACGGCTGTGAGCTGCTCTCCTCATCTTCTCGTCTTTGTGTGCGGCGCCGTGGGCAGAGGAAACAAAGATGTAAATACTTTCTCTCGCTTTACTGAACCAGAGGATGGGACGGACCGAGCGTCTGCTCCGTCTGCAGAGGGACCCCACCCCCACCCGACGGCCAAACCGATAAACTTTAGGAGTTTCCAAACCTGCACCTCATTATTTATAAAAGATAAAAACAGAAAAAATTTGGTTTAAAAACTGAGAGTTATAAATGATTTGGAGCTGCTTCAGTTTCTTCAGACTCGCTGCAGAACAGGCTGTAACCAAATCGACGTTTAAAGAGTGAGTGGTCATGACGCGCTGCCACTTTAAGACAGGAAATCATGCCAGGTGTTGTCTCTGAGATGCAGCTGTGACGAAGCGTTTTGGTTTTAAAAGGAGGGTTTTACTTGAACAACAGTCTGAAATAAACAGCAGCTCTACACCGCAAAAAAACTTAAATCTTATCAAGTGTTTTTGTCTGATTTTCAGTAGAAAATGTCTTTTTAGACTCAATCTGAGCCACATTCACCTGAGCAGTCCAGGAAAATGTCTTGTTTCAAGAAATTCAAGACATTTTTCTAGTTTCAGCAAAATTTCAAATTCTTTTTTTTGTTCCACTAGCAGATTTTTTTTACATGTTACAAACAATTCAGACCTCATTTTAGTCTTTAAATCACCTGAATTCAGACATTTTTCTTCTTAAAAACACTTCATAAGATTTCATTTTTTGCAGTGTAGTTATAAATGCAAGTTACTCCTGCTTGTGTTAGAGGATGTAAACACAGTTTATCTGCTCCAGGAAGATTTAAAACAAATACCTGACGGGCTTGTATCCAGGGTGTGCACTGCAAAAATTGAAATCTTATCAAGTGTTTTCGTTTTAAGTAAAAATTGACGTATTAAACTCGATATTATACACACTTAAATAATCAGGACAGCCCAGTCTTAAAATAAAAATAATAATAATGACTTTTAAAAAATTAAAAAAAAACTTGAAACAAAAAAATCAAACATTTAAATATTTTTTGAAAATTTTCAAATTTTTAAAAATTTGCCATGTTCAAAAAAAATGAAAAAAAATGAAAAATGAATAATTTGCAAAATTTCAAATAATTTTCAAAAGTTTGCAAAAGTAAAAAAAAAACATAAATTTGCAAGAATCTTTAACTTGTTACAAACAACTCACACCTCATTTAAGTCTTTAAACAAAACTTTTTTTTTTTTTTAACACTTCATAAGATTTCATTTTTTGCAGTGTAGCTATAAATGTTAGTTACTCCTTCTTGTGTTAAAGGATATAAACACAGTTTATCTGCTCCAGGTGGATTTAAAACAAATACTTGACGCTCTTATATCACAAGTCTGCACTGCAGAAAATTAAAATCTTATCAACTGTTTTTTTCTTATTTTTAGTAAAAACTGACGTATTAAACTTGATTTGATACACACTCAACTAATAAACTAAAATCTATCATTTAAAAAAAATTGCAAAAACTTGACAGAAAAAAAAACAAACATTCAAATTTTTTTTGATAAGTTTCAAATTTTAAAAACTTGCAATGTTCAAAAAAATGGAAAAAAATGAAAATTAAATAATTTGCAAAATTTCTAATAATTTCGAAAGTTTGCAAAAGTGAAAAAATAAATTTCATAAATTTGCAAAAATCTTTAACTTGTTACAAACAATTCACACCTCATTTTAGTCGTTAAACAAAACATTATTTTTAAAAACGCTGTATAAGATTTCATTTTTTGCAGTGTAGCTATAGGTGTAAGTAACTCCTGCTTGTGTTAGAGGATATAAACAGTTTATCTGCTCCAGGAAGATTCTTTTTTTTAAATTGATGCGCTTATATCACGAGTCTGCACTGCAAAAATTTAAATGTTATCAAGAGTTTTGTCTATTTTTAGTAAAAATTGACATATTACTCTTGATATGATACACACTCAACTAATCAGTCCAGAAAAATGTCTTATTTCAAGTTTTTTAATACAAAAATGAGGTCTGAAATTGCCTGAAATTAGAATAATGTCTTAATACAAGAAACTTTTGTATTTAAAAAACTTTAAATCAGACATTTTTCTGGACTGCTCAGGTCAATGTGGCTCAGATTGAGTACGAAAAGACAATTTTCTACTGAAAATCAGACAAAAAAACTTGATAAGATTTCAGTGTTGTGCAAAGAAATCCTGGAGTTTCTGGTTGTATTTCTTACTGAGAGCATCTTTTCTATCTGAAATCACGACAGCCCTTAATTACAGGACGCTCGTTACAGCCTGTTCTGCAGCAGCCAATCAGACGTCAGATCTAAGAATAGCTTTCCTCTCAGAGCGCGCGTCCTGCTCCTTTGCTCCTTTGTTTCAGGCAGCTCACACAGTTAACCCTTGCTTTCTTTCAGCTCCTTCACTGAGGTCAAATGTTCAACACTCCCTGACAGAGTGACTCTTCATCCACTCTTCATCCTCACCTCCTCAGAAATATAACCTAGCTCCTCTTCGTGCTGACTCCAGTAACCCTGCAGGTACCGTTACAGCTGATAAACCAAGTTTCTGTGGCTTCAAACTGACGTCAGATCTTGCCTTGACATCTAATGTAAGCAATAGCTGTTCCTGTCCTCTCTAAGTTACGTTTTTTATTTGTGTGTGATATGATCCTATTTAACGCCACAGCTGGTCTTGACACGGTGCACCGGTAGAGTTTTGGGTTGAATGTAGTGTTTTCTGTCACAGAAGCGTTTACTGAACTTATTTATAAGCCTGAACTTTGATACGAGGCCGTGGGGAGAGGAGATCCAGACTTTTTACGCCAGATTCTGCCTCCGTTTTGTGGAGCTCGTGGCACGCAGGATCGGTGGATTGCACTCGTTTGCTGCCTCACTACACGTTTTTATTGGAAGCGCATTAACCTGCTGTTTCTGAGTAGACTGAGTATTAACCTCACTGCAAACAAACTGTCTTGTGAAACTATTTAAACACCTAATGGGTCCTGTTTGTCCGGTGTGCGTGAGACTGTGCACCTTTAATCTGCAGCCTTCAGTAACAATGTGAAACGTAGTGAAATATTCAACTAAACACTGACACTCGTCCTGTAATTATTAAGGAACCGTTGTTTGATTTCATCTTTATTCATTGCTATGTAATGTTAACTATTTGTATCTATGTATAAAAGTAAAAAAAGACATGCACGTGTGGAAAAGCCTTTACACATCGTTTGTGAAACGTTTCCATTTGTTTCTTTGAAACTTTGAAGCACAAAGCGCAATGAAACCTTTGTTACCAGTCGACTTGATGATGGCTTTTGTAAATTATTCATAATGTGATGCTATGAAATAAAACTTACTCAACTTATTTGTCCAACTTGGTGGCTTTTGCTTCGAGAAGGAATGAAACCCTCCAGGACTTCCACAAAATCTTCTGTTTCTTCACAAGAAAGGTTAAAAGTGTATGAAAATGTTCACATCATTAAAATATGAAATAGAATTATAATCTAAACAAAAAGCTTTTTGCATTTATGTAATCAAACATGTAGTCTGTTTTTTTTATTTTCAAGTATCTACAAAAATTAAAAAAAAAAAAAATCAAAATTTTGCACAAAAAATATAAATTCAAAAATTTAAAAATGAAATAAAAAAGAAATTTCAAAAATCTGCAAATATTTTTGAAAAACAAAGTTTTATTAATTTGTCAAATTTTTCAAATTTCACATTTTGTTATAAAATTCAAAAAACTTGAAAAAATACTTTAAAATATTAACATTTGCAAAAATTAAAAAAATTTAAAAAAATCTGCAAAGATTCTTCAAAAAGAAAGTTTTATTAATTTGTGAAGTTTTTCAAATGTCATTTATAAAATTCAAAAACTTGAGGAAATATTTTCAAAAATTAAAAAAAAATGCAAAAATATATTTTTTAAATTTTAAAAACTTCCAAATATTTCAAAAATTTCCAAAGTTAACTAAATTAAGAGAAATTCAACAAACTTGGCAAAAAAATGTAAAAACATTTTCCAAGTTTCTTTTTTTCATTAAATTGAAAAGCTTGAAAACATATTTAAAAAAATTAAATTTGCAAAAAATAAAAAAATTGCAAAAATGTATTTTTTTTATTTCAAAAATTGGCAAATTTTTCAAACATTTTTGAAGTTAAATAAATTTACAAAAATTCAGCTATCTTAGAAAAAAAAAATCAAAATTTTTGCAAGAATACTTAGCCCAGCTAATCATTTTAGTTGTTTACAAGTGTCTTCCCACATATCAGTCATGTATATTAATCCGTCATGTTGTCAGTTAAATGAATCCATCCACACAGAATTAAAATCAGTATTTTCTTCCAGATGAGTCTTTCTGTAGATGTAGTTTTCTTCCCAGGGCTGTAAAACTTGAGGTTAGCCACAGGTGCATGGAAAGTTGGTGGGCTGTTGATGTTGTAGGAGGTGAAGTAGAGCGGTGGCAGGCTTTATTGACAGATGGGATGAAGATTTAGTTCAACTAAATGTTAACGCAGGATTTTGTTTAGTGTCTTTAATCATTAACACCCTCTGGAAGAAAAATGGGATTTCTCAGTGTGACAGGCGTAAACGTATGAAAATATATGTGGTTTGTCAGGTCCCTGACTACGTGTGGACATGGTCTCAAACAAATCAGCTCTTCTGTCTTGGTTTGTTCCCACTCATCATTCTTTATTGACACATTCAGATATAAAAAAGACACGATGCTGTACAGGGCAGGGTAAAAAGAGCGGTCACTTTATGGTGATGTTGATGATGCTGATGTCCTCGTACGGTTTGTCAGTTTTGGGGTTGACTTTGACGTTGGAGATCCTTTGGACGGCCTCCATGCCCTTCGCACATCTTCCAAACACCGTGTGCTTGTTATCGAGCCAGGGCTGGAGGAAAGAAAGGACGTGTTGGAAGATTAAAACACAGATTAACAGAGGGTGAAGACCTCAGGAGAGAGTAAACACTGTGAGGCTTCTCTTACAGTGGGAACGACGGTGATGAAGAACTGGGAGCCGTTGGTCCCCGGGCCGCCGTTCGCCATACTGAGGGTGTACGGGCGGTCGTGTCTCAGCGTGGCGTGGAACTCGTCCTCAAACTCTCCTCCCCAGATGCTTTCTCCTCCCATCCCTGTGCCCGTGGGGTCTCCTGTCTGGATCATAAAACCCTGAACACAAGAAACGTGAAACATTAGACGGTTTTAGCTCTGAAGGAGGAATCTGGACCCAGGTTTCAGACTTCCTGCGTGTTGAGTCTCGAAGGCCCACCTTGATGACTCTGTGGAAGATGTGGTTGTTGTAGTATCCGTTCCTGCTGTGCACGCAGAAGTTCTCCACCGTTTTGGGGCACCTGCAGAGCAGCACAGGTTTTTAACGCTGCTCTCGTGAAGAGGTCAGGGGACATTTGATCAGACGCGTTAAAGACTTACTCCACGGGGAACAGCTTGATGTGGATGTCTCCCATGGTGGTGTGGATGATGGCGCTGTCGGACACTCTCTTGGGTCCCTCGGCCTGCGTTGCGGCCATCACTTCCTCTTTGGATGGTTTCTCGTTGAAGATGTCTCTGTCTGAGTCCGCGCTCTTCGTGTCCTCTGGTTCTCTCTTGGAGAACTGGATTCAGAAACAGAAGGAGAAGAAAGACGATGATGGTTTGATATCTGAGCCGTCTCTTTGGATTTTAGAGGACAGGTGTGAATCTCTCACCATGTAGAAGCGGTTCTTCTTGAAGGCGGTGCAGAATATGGTCGGGTCAGGCTCCACGTTCTCCAACGCGGGGTTGTCCGAGGCCTTCATCTCCACCGTCGGCGCCACCTGCATCGCCTTGGCAACTCCCTGGAAGAGACTGAGCTGGACCACGCGGATATTCTCCAGCTTTCCAAGGATACGAACACACCTGGGGAGAGAAATCCAGAAACGTGTCAAACTCAAGTTTAAAAATTTGTCTTCTTAAGATAAAATGTTTGTTTTTAGCAAAACTTCATGTTTACAAAATCTCACAGGATGTTAGAGGTTAAAACCTAATCCAAAGTTTTCTCTTTATGTCCCCTTTTTCGTCTTCTTTGTATTTGGAGTGGATCATTTCTTTGTATGGCTCATTTGTTGGTCGTAGACACCAACATTTTTGTGTCTTCAGTGATATTTTTACTACTTTTCTCCTGTGTTTGTCTGGAGATCCTACATGTAACCATGGCTGCATTGTTTACATGTGGAATCAGCTGTTAGCAGCCTGTAGCATGTCAATGCTAACTGGTGCTAGGCCGGATGTTTCCCCGCAAGGTGAGGAGAAGGAGGTGAGGACGACGTGCTGGTTCGACCTGTCCTTCCATCCATCGTTATTGGGAACGTAAGATCTATCTCCAATAAGATGGACGAGCTAGCTGTGCTAACCCAGCAACAGAGGGAATACCAGAAGGTGAGGTAGCATCATGCTATTCACAGACATGGCTAACAGAGCCAACAGCAGACACCACGTTGGAGTCAAAGTATTTTCTATTCTACATTCAAACACAGGAGCTCATTCTCTTCCTTTAAGCTTCTGTTAACTTTTTAAAATCAGGTTTAAGACTTTTTGAGACCTGCTCAGGATCCTACTGGACTCGGTTGAGACGCGAACTGGTCTACCTGTTTGTTTCCACGTTGATGACCTTGATGCCTAGCATGGTGCCGTACAGCACAAAGTGTCCGGTCTCGTCAAAGATGATATTCGTGAGTCGGATCCCGTCCACCTTCTCCAGCTCGCGCTCCACCGCCATCCGTCTCCCGAACTCCATGTCAGGCAGCTGCTGCCTCATCTGCTGCAGCTCTGTGAACATCTGACAGGGACAGGAAGTCAAACACACACGTCTGAGTCCACATCATCAGCGGGGATGACATCCGAACAGCGTGTGGTAACTCACAGTTAAAGATTCATCAAACACTCTCATCAGCTTTCCCGTGAGGAAGCGGAAGATCCGGACTTTCCTGTCCGAGGCGATGGTGGCCATTTTCTTCCCGTCAGGAGAAAACGCCAGACTGGTGGGGTAGGTTTTGTGTTTAGCAAACTCATACAGGTCCGTGTCTGTTTTGTACTCCCAGCCCACATGTTTGGGGAACTTGAATTCATTAGGAAGGCCCGTCCAGTACTCCAACATCCCAGCTTTGTCAGCAGAGACGATGACTCTGAATTTGGGATTGAGGCGGATTTGGGAGAGCGGAGAGGAGTGCATCTTGTCGAAGATGTGGAGCGGCTGGTTGCTTCCTCTCCCGTCGTAGACAAAGATCTTCCCTGTGGACTTTTCTGAGCACGCCACGGTGGAGATGGCGTCGCCCGGGTTGTAGATCCACTCGCTCTGGCCTGGATGGAAGCTGCAGAGGATGGAGAAGGTTAAAAACCACAGATCACTGCAAACACTCTCCGTCCCTCACATGTTTATACACATGCAGACTCACCCCAGCTTCAGCATGTTGATCATGTCAAAGTTGACGACATCGAACACTTTCATGGCCTGATCGTCCCCCACAGAGCAGAGGAGAGCTCCTTCTGAGCTGACTGCTATGCTTTCAATCACACCTACAGAGACAGTCAGCGTCACTTCCTCTCGCTGTGTTTTATCATTTCATGCATCAAAAGCATAATTCACCAATACACAAATGTAATCAACAGATGAAATTAAATAAAATGAAAACAGGAGAAATTAAACACACACCGAGGTGACTTCGAAAGTGTTTGACGAACTCGATTCCCTCATCTTCTTTCTTCTTCCAGAACTTAACGTGGCCGTCCTGGCTAGCTGTGAGGATGAAGTCGGTCCTGAAAAAGGATGAGGATTTACTTTTATAAGGAAAACTCGGAGGGAAAAAACCTGAGATCTGTTGGTTGGTTCAGGGTCCAGAAGGAAGACAGCCTTTTTCTGTTAGACCACACTTTGTAACAGCTTGCCAGAAGAGACCAGACTTGAAAAGTTAAAGTGGACATATCATGCTTGTTTCTTCTTTTCACTAAGCCAGACTAGGATGCCTGTAAAGCATTTCTGCCCTCAGTACAAGTCATTTAGTTCCTTCATTGCCCCACAATAGCATTCTCAATATCCTCATTTTAGGTCATTCTCCATTTGGAGAATGACCTTCAGTAACCTCGCAACGTCACAGCCCTTTGTGCTCTGATTGGTCAGTTCTATCAGAGGGGCGGTTTTTGCAGCATGGCAGTATTTACAAAATCACCACATTGGATGGAGCAGACTGGGCGAGTTTGCTGTTTGCCAAAACTTCACCGTAAGGCATTGATAGCACTAATAAAATGGCAGAGTGTAGGATACGTCCTTTTGTATTGGACCCCGAGTCAGACCCGGACGGTTCTGCAGCTCAGGAGGAAGAAAATCCACCTGGACACAGATCATCTCAGGACGCTTCAGTGTGGTGAGTCAAAGAGGTACTGTAACATGTAGAGTTTATACGTTTATACTCGGCTCTTGGTGGGTGTATCCCTCGGTGGTGGTTTTGTGACTAACTGACATCACAGAGAAGGAGCTGCTTTATCAGATTACTCCAATAAAAAGAAAGGATCCTCGTGTCGTCACGAAGGTCAAAATCTCGCGGCCAAATGTCAATGACCTATTTTCAGAGGCATCAAATCTCATTCTAGGATATCAGAAAAAATGCAATATCTCATTTTTTTAAAATTCAGGGGGTGAAAGGTCTTGTTTTCAAATTTATTATATTATATGTAAGTATTAAATCAGGGATCAGCATGATATGTCCCCTTTAATTTTACCACTATCTCTTCCTCTGTTATTGCTGATCAATTGTTGATCAATAAAAGAATATTCTATGATTTTCTACATTTTCAGATATATAGTCTCTCTAAACTGCTTCTGATGACCTTTTATTTTAATCTACTTTAAACACTCTTTTACATATCTTAAAAAAATGCTATATCGTGATTACCATTAATATATTATTTACTTCACCATGTCACACACAGTTACTGGATCAGAGTAACTGACCCTGGTTAGCATTAATCGTCTCTTACTTGGAGCAGGCTATGTGTGTGATCACGTCTCTGTGCATGTAGCTCCGCTCATACATGGCAGCTGAAGGCAGGTTGTCCAGATAAACTCGTTCAAACTCGAGAACTGAGAGATCCAAAACAAAAACACACAGGAGTTAGCGGGAGTTAGGTTAGCATCGTTAGCACTCTGTAGCTGAAGCCATGACTCTGTGGAAATACCGCCAAGTGCACCAACAAATAACAAACCTTTCCTTTTCTTTGACTTTGTAGCTTCACTCGGCATGGGTCCGACCCACTCATCATCTTCCCCGGCTCCCTCTGCTTCTTCAGCATCTTCAGCTTTTCGTTTCAGGTCCACATTGTTTTCAGAGTCCGCCATAGCTGCTGATCGTCTGGTCCTTTCTCAACTACGGTACTTCCGTTCCCCGGCGGAAGCTCTGCTGACTCTTACCCGCCTCAAATGCTTTGGAGCTTACATTAATGTCCGCTGTTCTTAAATTAAATAAAACAAATGATTTTTGAAATATAAAAGTCTGTTTTAAACGTATGAATTGGCTTTTGAGCCGTTTATTTAAAATATTTCCGTCCTGTCCTTTTTGGCGCTCTAGTTTGTTTCCACGGATCCTCCATCCTGAAGCACTTGGGTTAAACCAAAAGAAGTTAAAATGGGGGAGTCCGTAATATTAGTTTGGCTCATTCTGCCCTCAGCACTCCTACTGGTTGTATATTAAAATTTAATTAACACTATCTGAATTCTTTAAACAGCTGAGAGAATCATTTAGCAGTTAATATAAGTAATTATATCAAAGAGTTGAGGACTAGTGCGAAGACCTCCCCCCCAGGCCCTGGGACGTAAACAACAAGCTCACATGTATGGTGTAGATGGCTGTTGACAGAAATCTGTATTAGTTTTCGTTAAAATCAAGCTGATTCGGGAAATATCATAAACTGTTTTGTGCCATTAGGTGCAAAACTGTGATAAGAGAAGTAAAATATTCTTACTGACGCTACAAACTCAGACTCAGCGACAGAATGAGCAATATTTACATCCAGGAGCCGCCATCAAATGGGAAGGTTAGCGCTACTTTTCGCCTTTTTACTTAATATACTTTATTTTTCAAAGAGATTAACATTTGGGACGAGCTGTTAAACGGTTTTAAATACCTGAAATTTGACACTTTATGTTTACTTTTACTTTCAGTCATAATAGTCGATGTTACTAACCTGCATTGTGTTAGTATAACTTATATTTTGTGTCAGCTGAGCATTAATACAGCATGTTAATGCCCTCAAAACTTTTCTGATCTCTTAGGTCCTGTTGAAAACCACAGCAGGTGAAATTGACATTGAGTTGTGGTCCAAGGAAGCTCCCAAAGCATGCAGGAACTTTGTGCAGCTGTGCATGGAAGGTAAACACTGTGTTTATTATCCTGCAGAATCTGCAGATATAACTGATTATTTTCAACAAATTTTAATACTGTTAAAGAATAATTGTGCATCAGTGTGGAAATTTGGAAATAAATGGTCAGTGTGGTAATACTCAAACAGCACTTATAACGGTCTTTAAATCATGAAGACGATTTTAAAATTATCGACTAAAAGAGTGTGACTCAGAGCCTATCGATGTTGCATAATAAAATAATATTTCTCCATCCTTCAGGCTACTACGATGGCACCGTGTTCCACCGAGTGGTGCGTGAATTCATCGTCCAGGGTGGAGATCCCACTGGAACAGGGACAGGTGGAGAGTCCATCTACGGTCGACCGTTCAAGGTCTGAATGCGTCTCCATCTTTTTATTCATCATCCTTTCCTTGACTAACGTGGGTATAGACTTAATATTTAAGCTTCTACAGGAAAAATCATCATCTACCTGTAAAGAAAAATGACTACAGAAGCTGATATTCATTGAACTTCTTGAAAACAGGTTTTCTCTTTTCTCTCACCATCAGGATGAGTTTCACTCTCGGCTGCGCTTTAACCGGAGAGGTTTGGTTGCCATGGCAAACGCTGGCCCACATGATAACGGCAGTCAGTTTTTCTTCACCCTGGGTCGAGCAGATGAGCTCAACAACAAACACACCATATTCGGAAAGGTGAATCTGAAGACCTTTGTAAAAGTCTCCAGCTCACATTTCTGCCTGTTTGTTGTTTTGTGGATGAATCAGATCTTAAAGTGAACATTTCTTCTTGTTTTCCAGGTGACAGGAGACACGGTTTATAACATGCTCAGATTAGCAGAAGTGGAATGCGACAGCGATGAACGACCGTTGAATCCACACAAGATTAAAACGGCTGAGGTCATTTTTCTTCTTCTACCTTTTTTAACTTCAGGGTCACTGCCTGAATCTTTCATCCCAGTGATGTCAATCCTGACTTTTTTGTTTCTTTCAGGTTCTTCATTCACCTTTTGATGACATCATTCCACGTGAGACGAAGAAATCCAAAAAGGACAAAGAGAAAGAGGAGGGGAAGAAGTCTCAGTCCAAGGCCACAAAGTGAGTCATCGCGTGTCCTTGTTTCTGTCAGACTGTAACGATGTCAGATATTTGAGCTGCAGCTCACACCTCCCTGTTGATTCAAACTTTAACAAGACTTTTCCTCTTTTGGCGGCTTAAGTTATTTTTTCATGCTTTTTCTATGCCTTTAATTTAAGAGGACAGGACAGTGGATAGAGCAGGAAACAAGGTGAGATGCAAATAACAGACTGGACTCGAACCAGAGCCATCTTTTTGGTATTAAATCATTGATTACGATAAACTGTAAATTTTCATAGATGTAGTTAGGGAACTTTTAAAGCTTTTTTAATAAATGTAAAGGACAAAGATTGAATTAAATGTACAGAAAAAAACATAAATAAATTAGACAACCAAAGAGAAGAGTTACATTTCTAAAAAGCCTAACCCTATCATTCGCGGAACAAAACAAACAAAAACAAGTTACACCACATACACAACGTCAACAGCTGATGGTGCTTGGTGGAAACAACACGTGTAAAAAACAACATCAATAACGTACATTTATACATTGCTGCCAGAGAAGGAAATGAGTGCGTTAAGTGTCCACAGCTGCGACGATCCGGGACGATTTGAGTACATCATCCTGGTACTTGTGCATACTCATTTTTTGCATACTTTGCATACTGTTTTTCATTTTGACGCAGTATACTCAAAATTTTGAGTATTCAAGTATGGAAGTATGCGATTTGGGACGCACTATTAGTCTGTCTTCTTCTGAGATGGGAAGCTTGAGCATGGAACTATGTGGCTGTTTACAGCCAAAAACAGAGCAGAGATGGCTCTTCAACTTTGGCATTGGAGAAATTTCCCTCCAGCAGCAGGGAGGGGGGTGCGGGGGTATGTGCTCCGGTGGACCAATCAGGTCAGACTTGCTCCTGATTGGTCAAAAAAGGGAATCGCTGACGTCGGCAAATCCCCAAAATCCAAACAGCTGGTTTTAGGTCAGGATTTTACATTAACAAGCTCTACTAAGAACAGGTTTGGTCATTAAATATCACATTTTGTGGGCAGGGAGGAAAGACACAGACCCACACATTTCACTAAAAGACTTAATAAAGTGATTTTTGCATCATATGGGACCTTTAAACGCTGTGGTGACTTTTTCAGGAACTTCAGTCTGTTGTCGTTTGGAGAGGAAGCTGAAGAAGAAGAGGAGATGGCAAATCAAGTCAGCCAGGTACTAAAACATTTCTTATTCTCAGTAAAACTGGACTCAGAGACTCAATATGGGCCACATTCACTTTAAAATAGCAAACTGAGGCTTGAGTTCTGTCATAACAGAGTAAAAAAACTGCTGATATAAAAAGAAGAATATGAAGATTCTTCAAATTATGATGCTGAAAGACTTCCTCACTGCTGTTTGTTTGTTTTCTGTCAGACGCTGAAGGGAAAAAGCAAAAGCAGCCACGACCTCCTGAAAGATGATCCCAGACTGAGCTCAGTTCCTGCAGTCGATAAGTACGTACAAAGATTAAATCATTCATGCTTATTAGAAATTCAAACCTTTCTATCTGTAAATTTTTCACCATGTTGTTTTGTCCTCACAAAGGAAAAAGAAGAAGGGAGCATCAGGAGGAGCTGCAGAGGTGAATAAACTGTGGAGATGAAAAAAAGAAATGTTTTTGCTCCTGAAGACAAACTTTCTCTCACTTAGTTTTTCTTTACAGATGAACGATGAGGACGATGATGATGATGAAGATGACAGTGAGAGTGATGTAGACAACGAGGAGAAAGAGAAGATGAGGGAAGCTATCAGAAAGAAGCTGCAGAAAGAAAAAGCTGCAGAGACGACGGAGCCGTCTGAAGACGACCGAGGGAAGAAAACGAGCCGGAGGTGAGACGCAGGTTTCACTTTCTTCTCTTTCGCTCTGTGAGGATGTAAACACCGCTCAGCAGGGGGCAGGTTCGTTACAAACAGAGTTTTTATTCTTGATTTTAGTCAGCAGACGGCTTCTGATGTGTACTACAGTGTAACAGCCTGCGGGGGGCGCTGTTGAACTGTGTTTCACAGAGAAACTCAGTTAAATCAAAGAGGGAACTTTTCCTTTAAATGATGTCAACAGATGGGACCTGGACTCAAAAAGTTACATTTCCTTTCTTATTGGGCTGATATTGACCCTGAAAGATTAATAATCTATTTTATAACGACAAAAAATTACATCTTAATTTGTTTTAATTTACTTTCACCTCTTTAAAGTTTTAAACTTTTATTAAAGTGTTGATTAAAGCAGGTCTCAGAGATTAAACAGAGTCACTCTCTGTGTGCAGAAACATCACAAACAGTTATGATCCTGTATCAGTCACAGCAGCTCAGATTATGACATTTATGAAGTCATTTGAGGTTTATTTTAATGAATGATGCCGTTAACTAACCCACTCATTAAGACTCAGTTAACTCTTAATGAAACAATCAGATCCAGAGGTAGAAAAGAGAGTTTCCTCACATTGTAGCAGCTGATCCTGTCGGAGCAGTTAAAGCTTAATCTTATGAGAAATAAAATAAGATCTGTCACATTAAATGATCTCCAGTGATCCAGAAGAGGAGAGATTTTCTCTTTATTTCTGCAGCACCTTAAAAACTAAGAGATCTCAAAGCGCTCTGACAAACCCTGACAGAAAACCCAGAACAAAGTGAAACCTGAACACGTCCTGACACCGTGAGACCGTGTGAGGGCCGAGCTTCAAGGAAATAAACCCTAAAGAAATAAAAGGTTGGAAAAAACATTGGAGAGTTAGAAGTTTGAGTTCAGTCTGCGTCTTCTTTGCTTCACGCCGCTTCACACTCTTACCCATTTCCTACGACTTGCTACGAATAAAAACGTCATTTTCAGTCATTTCTCTGAGCCTTTCGTTCTTCGCTAAGTGACAGACGAGAAACCAGCATCTGTGTTTATGAACTTGTGTTTCAGCTGTTGTTTATTTATCTATAATTTATCCTCAAAGTGTTGTTTTTATTGTTCTTTTGATGACCCTTATTGTACTTCTTTATTCATTTTGACGTGCGCTGCTGACCTCTTGGCCGGGTCAAACCTTACAAAACAGATCGAGGTCTCAATGGGTTTTATCTGGTTAAATAAAAGTTTAATAAATAAAAAATTACAAAAGTGAAAGAGATAACTTCAAAAAACAAAACTTTATTTATGTACCACCTTTAAAAAAATAATTATTTTCAAAACCTGGCAGAAAATCTGAGGATAACATATTAGGCTGAGGGAGGTTAAAGGTGAGTGAGAAACTAAACAGACAATAAATTAATATTAAAAAATAAATAAATAGATGAATAAATAAATAATGAATAATAGAGAAAAAAGAAAAACAATACCACCCAAAAAATTACAAATAATTTAATAAAAATAGATTTAAGAGTTAAAACTAAATATTAAAGAAAAAAATAAAAATATAAAAAAAATATAAAAGGAAAAAATAAGATAAAAAATGAGTTGACATAAAACTGATAAAAATCATCAAGAAACATTAAAATTAGATAAAGCTGGGAAAAAAAAAGAAAAAATCAGAGATAAAATACAACAAACAGAGTAACAAAAAGATCCGAAATTAGAAATACGGATGGAAAAAAAATTAAATAACTAAAATTAATTAAAAGCAATAAATTAAATGAAAGTGTTAAAAGTCATTTAAAAAAATAAAAGAAAAAAGACACATCAGATAAATTAAAAGAAATTAAAATAAACCAGAGAAAAAAGTGTTGAATAGCAACAAAATTTATTTCAAGGTAAAAATAAAATATTTAAAAAATGAAAAAAAAGCAATAAAAATCAGTTAAATGTTTTAAAATTAAATTAAAATGTGAGATAAAAACTTTTCCTCTTCTACATCTGTTTCTGTAATGAAACCTCGCTTTTGAACGAAACCCTGCGCGCTCATTTCGATCTGAACCCTTTGCTGTTTCCACACACACTCTGCTTTTATCTGCGTTCACACACACACACACACACACACACACACACACACACACACACACACACACACACACACCAACCTCGGCTGGAGCAGCTTCAGTGGACTTACTATTTGAGAAGAGGAATGTTGGCACTCACACCAAATTACTTACTGTGCTAGAAGCAAACAGTGCGTGTGTGTGAGCCAACAGTGTGTGTGAAACGAAGGTGAGAGTGTGAGAGTGTGTGTGTGAGAGTGTGTGAGAGCGCAGAGGAAGGAGGGAGGGTTTATCTTTCATCTCTCCCTGATGCTCATTGGTTATCTCTGCTAACAGGTAATCATCAACGTACCCTGCTCTCATTAGCGCTAATGGGATAAAGAGCGGCCGCTTCGCTTCGTGTGTGTGTGTGTGTGTGTGTGTGTGTGTGTGTGTGTGTGTGTGTGTGTGTCCTGACTGACAGCCAGCCCAATGCAGGCAGACTGTAGTATATTAAACACAAGCGCAGATTGTTTTGCTACAAGAACTGTAACCCAACACAGCGGTTTGTCTTGGCAGCCAATCAAAGAGCAGCCGGTAGGTACAGTGTGAGTCCGGGACAAAGGGGGCATTGTTGCAGGGCGAGCTCTGCTCTCCCACTGTTGCTTTTCTCTGAGCTCTCAGCTGCTCTGACAGCAGAGAGGGAACACCAACTGCTGTCTGGTCACCTGGGAAAAGAGGAGAGAGGATGTTGAAAGCAGTTTTCA
This sequence comes from Halichoeres trimaculatus, assembly GCF_033239565.1. Lineage (NCBI taxonomy): Eukaryota > Metazoa > Chordata > Actinopteri > Labriformes > Labridae > Halichoeres > Halichoeres trimaculatus. The sequence continues at coordinate 995,551 of NW_027437194.1, forward strand.
TTTCTGTCTGATTGACTTTACTGACGCGGGACCTTTGTTTCCTTTACAGGAAACCCCGTTTTTTACTCCAGGGGCTCCAGCTCATGTGTTTTCTTGTAGTTTCAGATAATTTCAGACATTTTACTTTTAGGTCATTAGCATCCTTCACAGGCGCTGACGTGTGGCTGCAAAGCTGGTCGACCAGGAAGTCTGACGTCACTAGGGATGAATTGATAAAATTTTGTCAATATCGATGCCCTTATCAATTTCTGTTGTGAATTATTTTGGTACAAAAAGTAGCTTTACAGGTTTTCTGTGTCAACAACATTTAATTGAGTTTATACTGTAAGTGAATAAAATGTAATTGGTCCCTGAGTCTGGATATTTCTGGGCATAATTAAACAGAAACAGGTCAAAATTTCACACAATGTGACGTTGATGTTCTGTGTTGTGATATATGAATAATTCAAGTAGGCCATCTAGTGTCTCAAAGTGGTTACAGCAATGGTTTAAGTTGTTTGGAACCTTTCCGTCAGCCATTAGCCTTTCATTAGCCTGTTAGCTTTTAGCATTTGAAATTCTCAGTATTTTTTACAAAGAGTTGATGTGATATGTTTCTGTGATGAAAGCTGAAATTTGATGTATGCTAACTGCTAGCATATCAATGCAGTTTCCCATATACGTTAGCATCAAGCTAGCTCTATTTTGTTATTTTGGTAAATAAGGTGATTTATACCATGTTGAATGTACTGAATATGAATCTCCTGAGAGAGAGTGATGAACATTTCTTTATGAAGTCAGTTCTTCAGGAAAACTTCAAGCTGAAAATCCTGAATCAGAGTTTTCTTGGGAAACGTTAGCTAACTGCTAAGCTAAGCTAGCTGCAGCAGACTAGTCGACGTAAGGCCCGGCGGCTCTGGCACAATGTGAAGAATTGATAAGGGAATCGTTGAGCACAAAGGCTAACGATATCGATAGGTTGAAACATTTCTTATTGATTCTCAACAGGAACTGGTTTTCGATTCGTCTTTGCACGCAAACAGCGGCACGAATTAACGGCACGAAATTGCAAAAAACTTTGAGGCGTCATATTCAATCTCCAGAGATGTCATTGTAGTCGTCGTCTTTGTAGTTTTTATATCTTCTGTCCTAAGGAACCAGGTGCTTGGACACAAACACAATCAAAGTTGAATGTTTTGGTACGTGACTTCTCAACAGCGAGTGTTTTGATTGGCCGGATGTGGACTCATCCCAAGGAAAACTTTGGAAAAATTAAAGCCCCAATTTCACTCTTTCTTGTTTTCTGTTGTAACAGTTTGACCCATTCCCTGTCTGTTAAATAACAAAGGAAGCAGGTTTAGGACCTATACTTAGGTCTGCCACCAGGGGGAGCTCTAAAACGTTTGGCCTCACTCTAAACAAACACATGGAGAACAGTTTGACAATCTGTCTGTGGTAAAAACTTGTGTCAGACTTTTTTTGATGGTTTTAAGAGGTGAAAGATAGAAGTTGGGTGCGTGCTACGTTGATTAGCGAGCTAGCTAACAGCAAAGGTGATGAAGAGATGAGATTGTGCTGACATAGAGAGACGTAACAGACATCCAGAGGTTTTAAAGTGACTCAGATTCATCCTGAGGATTCCCACAGACCCAGACTCTCCTGACACAGAGGCTAACCTCTTTCTCTGTCTTAAAACCTCTTCCTCTGACAGATTCAGTCAGTTTCACCTCCTAAAACTGGAGAATTGCTCTTCCACCGCCGCCTTTCGGTTTCCTTTTGTGCTGTTGTGGGTCTTACAGCTATCACTCTGATCCGGATCAGGCAATGCAAACAGCGAGCACAAACAAACGAGCCGACAGAGGCCGCAGTGGGCTGCTCTGGGAGATAACATCGTGTTTGTACGGGCTGCTGGTTTAGCTCAGTGGGTTGAGACAGATCCCCGTGTAGAGACAAAGTCCTGGGTCCTGGGTGCTCTGCTCGTCCTGCTCGTCGGCTCCTGAGACCGTTTGATGTGTGTCATCCCCGCTCTGCCCCACACTTCCTGTTTCCTGTCAGCTGTCACATCAGAAAACGGTTAAATTATGGTATGGTAATGTCCTCTGAACCAACAACTGTAGCTCCAGATGAACCTGACCCACTGAGCCGACACATTTAACCACCACAGTTTGGCCGTTCTCCAACATTTCACACCTCAAATTATGATAGTAAGAATTTTATGAACTCCTTATCTGATTGACTTCCCGCACAGAGGAAATAAAGGTCTCATTCCCACCCAAAGATCTGCATTTATCAGCCCTGAGTCTTAAATCTTAAACCTTTCCCTTCATGTTGGAAAGAATATTCAGTGCACTGTAAAAACTGAGCTATAACCAAGAGTTAATGTCTTATTTCCTATAAAAATGTCTAATTAGACTCAATATGAGCCACATTCTCCTGTCAAGTCCAGAAAAATGTCTCATTTTCAAGATACTTAGAGACAAAAAGGCGCTCGGTTTTTAGTGCTTAAAGAAATCTGGCAAAGGAAAAGTTTTTGACTCTGAAAAAGAAGCAGTTGCGTTTCTTTTTCTTAAATATCAGGAATTAAGACATTTTTCTGGACTGTCAGGGGAACGTGGCTCAAATTAAGCCGTAAAACTAAGATGTACACTAGGGCTGAACAATTTATCGTTTTCAGATCGAAATCGCAATTTTAGACGATGCAATTTTGAGATCGCCAAAGCAGCAATTTTTTGCAGCGCTCCTGACTGACTCAGTATCTGTTGTGTCAAGTATTATACACATTCTGTTTTACAAATTTGTAGACAATCTATATGTTAAAAGTGCTGGTAAGCAGGTCAACAACACAAAGCCTCCATTTAGGAGTAGAAGCTGATGAAAACAGATTATTTATCATCACTACTGATGATTAAAAGATCATGAATTGCAATATCTGCCAGAAAAATTAGATGTTTTCCTAAAATCGTTCAGCCCTAATGTACACCATGTCCCAAAAGTTCATGCACCCCAATGGGCAACGTTTTTGTCTGTTTTTCTCCAAAATGGGTTGCACCTGGTCAGCCAGGTGTTGTGAGGTTGTTTAATTAGTTCATCTGTCTGTGATAGGCCTATAAATTTCTTGGTGGACCATGAAGCATGTCACTGAGAGAACCTTCTTTGTAGTGTTGCCATGATGGCCAAACAAAAATCTAGAAAAGCTGCACTTTCAGAATCTCAAGCCATTGCCCTGCGCAGGGAAAACTTGCAGGGAGGTAGCTCAGGTCCTTGGCAGAAGCATACGATGGGTGAAGAAGTGGTGGCAGAGATACCAGAGCTGTGACTCCCTTGAAGACATGCCCCGCGCAGGTCAAGTTCTGAGTTCGAGGGCCAAGGACCTCATCTGCAAGGCCAAGGGAAAGAGACACCAGTCCTGCTGCAGACTCAGTCGAAGACTGAAAAATCTTGGGGAAGCAGTTTCTAAGAGTACCATCCATCGTTTTCTGACTGAGAAACTGGGTCTGAGAGCATACAATAGACAGCGAATTCCTCGCCTTACCAAACTGCAAAAGGAGAAGCGGCTTGCTTTTGCAAAGAAGTGTGCTAAAATGACCCCAAGAGACTGGGAAAACTGGCTTTTCTCTGATGAGTGCCCTCTCTACTTATTTCCAACTCCCAACAGCCAGAACGACCGCATTTACACTGACAATCGAATGGAAGTACCACCTTCTGAACAGGTCACGTTTAGTTCCCGCTGCATGGTCTGGGGGGTGATATCTTCTTCAGGGCTGTCTGAGTTACATGTTGTACCTCAGGGCACCACCATCCACACTGAGTATTATGTTAAAAACATTCTCTGTGTTTCTCTGAGTTGACTTTTTCTGTGGTGCATGAACTTTTGGGACACGGTGAAAACACTTTCTTAGTTATCAGGGTTTTTTTGTTTTGTTTTTTATACTTCACTGTGTCAGTTGGTGTCATTAACAGGCCACAATCTGGTCACACTTACCCTTCGATGCCATACTCGACAATCATTAGGAGTAAACAAATGAACTCAGGTTCATCAAAAGCTGTTTTTTAAGAGAAACTATCCAAAATTTTGAGTTTCTAGGACAAAATCTAAGCAAACAATATAGAGATATACGATAGGTAAATCTTTCTGGCCCACCCTGTATTGGTAATTTAATTTTTTTAACCTTTTTAAAAGCTAAAAACACTTTCGGAAACAGCTAAAAATGATTCTTTTAAAAAACATCAACTCAGTAAATGACATGCCTGTGCTGGTTCAGCGTTGCTGCAGTGGAGTATCTATCAGTTTATCATAAAGTCGAAATGTAACTGTAACATCATTATTCGGATCATTAAACAAAAAAATACTTGGCCGTAACATGAGAAGCGGCCTCTCATCTGTGCTTGTTTACATCCAGGTGGTAGAGGGTTGAAGCAGGAGCTGGTGGCAGGAGCTCAGACATATAAGGGTCATTCTACAGAAAGTGTCCAAAATGGGGCTGGCAATATCTTAAAATGTTGTGTGCTTTAGTCCCCTAAACTTTCCCTTATATATATTGTGCCATATCTAAAGGTCACAGATCTATATGAAGAACAGTTAATCTTTATTTTTTATTTCTAGAATTTTTTGCAATGTTTTACCTCTCCCAAAATTTGTCACAACCGAAACATATATTAAACTATGCAAAAAAATATTACATTATTATATTATTATATAATATCATTACAACCTTTTAAGTTTTTTTTATTCTGTTGTCCATATATTTACATTTTTTAAAAATTTTCAGGACAGTTTTCACAACTCAATCACTAAAAATAAATATTTTAACAAATTTCAAAGTTAATATATTACAATTCTTCAAAAATAGAATGCACTATGTCTTTGTAAAATGTCTAATTTTTATCCAATTTTGTCCAAAGTTGATATTTCACAAGACAGAACATAAAGTTAACAAATGAGTGTGTTATTATATTAGTTTAAAACTTAATATACTTTGTTTTTTACAAAACACCCACTGTTTCGGTTGTGACCAGTAACCAGTTCTTAAATGTAGGCTATGCCTGTATTGAGATAATCATGTTTTAGTTGCAACATTTTTAGCTTATTCTTTGCACAACTACAGTATGCTAGCAAGCACATGGCTAGTAAGCATATTTGAAGATTAGTTCTTACAGAAAAACACAATATTTTGATAAAAATCCCAAGATTTTTACCTAAATTCAAGCAAACAAATGTACGGTCGTGACATGTTTTAATGTAACACACTAATTTCCAGACATAAGAAGCCATTTATTTCAGAAAATGATTGTAGCAATCAGCAACTTACCATGCAATCATGAGGTGCAGGACTTCAGAGTGCTCCCCCCGCTCAAAGATTTAGGGGTGTGGCTATAATCCAGATTTTACCAATGAATTCAAACTGTTGTGTTTCGGCTGTGACATAAAATCTGGGGACACTATTTTTCTGCATATTTAGAGTAATTTAAATTTTATTCCCAGAATAGATCTAAATCTTTCAACTCATTTTTAGACTTAATCACAAGTATCTGTTCAACCACACTTTATAAAAAAATCTAAAAAATGTTGGTGTTGTTGTTTACATGGATTAGATTTTGGAGGTCTGGGCAGGGGACAGTTTCTTCCCAATAGAAAGTCGGCCTATCCTAAAGATAAAAGATGATTTTTTATATTTTTAGCTTATCTCTTTCTCATTTTAACGTTTTTGTTTAAATAGTTTATAAAAAGACCTTTGCAACCGTATATGACTGAACACATTTTCGCCTGCTTTTTTGTTTTTTTTTATGTCAGGGGACAGCAGTTTGGACGCTTTCATTTCAAACGTCATAACCGCCCTGGAAGAAAGTAAAAAAGTGCACGTCCCCGCTCCTGGAGAAAGCATCTGTGCAGCCCTGTGGATGGTGTAACCTACATCAGACACTAATTATCCTGCCCCAGTGGCCTTACCCCCGTCACACTCTATTAATTGGCTGCACCTGTCTCTTGTCATCGGTCATAACCCAACGCGTTTGCAGGGAAAGGTTGCAGGGATCAGAAAAAGCATCGGGCTCTGCTTTTGTGCAGAAAACTGCTTGAGATAATCCAGTTCTTGGCAGCGGGGCTGTGTATGTTTTGGAACTGCCAGGTTTACACGTCTCTGACCCACTGTAGCATGCCTGCCCCATACGGGGCACTTGCTGGCTGGAAACACTTCCAGACAGCGACGCACGTCTCGGACCAGGAGGGTTAAGATTTTTGGGAAGGGAATAAAAACCAGCGCAATTCCTCTTGGAGCGGGATCAACATCAACTCCTGACAGTGTGCACATTTTCTGTCTCTTAGAAGACGAGGAAAACCACAACCTGGTGTTTAACTGATATAAACGTCAAGAAAAAACACCCTTCACTCGCAGGATTCATAACTTTTCCCCTGCATAACGAACTCACAGGCAGTCAGAGGATATTGTCAGTGATCGAGCGCGTCTAAAAGAGGAACCTTGGTCCACTGCGTGGGTAATGTGTTGGCCGGCTCACTCTGCTAAGTCATGCAAATTCCTGTGTTGAGGTTGGATTCCTCCACTCCAGCTCACAGTCCTCGTTGGCCCCGGCCCAAACCGTGGAGTGCCCCCTGAGGGGAGTTCACCCAGCCATCTTGTTATTCTAGCACATTCATCCACATCACTTGCTCGGTCATTAGACCTGCTGCCTGTTTGCTACTTACACATAATAAAACAAAGGTATTAACTCTAACGTTTGAGCAGGAGTGTGACTTTTCACCTCTGGATGTTTTGATTCCTTTGGAAATGACGTTTCCTGAAGTCACTTGAAGGCCGTAAAACGAGAATCCAAAGAAACCCAAAAAAGGAAAGTACGCCTGCTTGTGCATTTTGGAAAGCGATTGAATTTTTGATGAACCATACAGTCATCACAGGACTATTTTTAAGGCTGTTGAATTCCTGCGCCGGCCTCAGACTCCTGTCAGACAGCGGAGTATTAAATGCGAGGCTCTGAATCATGAGAGAGCTCTTGGTCTCCTGCCAATCACTTCATATGCTTTCTTTATGAAAAGTTAATCATCCACAGCTCTCTTGGTTTCTCTGTTTTTGAGTTTTCTGAAAGAATGACAGTAGCTGGCAGACCCGCGTAGACCCAGACCACAGGGAGTAGCAGGGATCCACAGAAAGGCTTCACCCAGCTACTTCTGTTTATCTGGCAACAAACGGCAGCTTTTCTTTCTCTGCTCGGCCTTCTGCTTTTCAAATGACCGTCAGGACCTCCTCTCCTGCTGGTACACGGAGATCCTGATGATAGATTGATGGATGGAGGGATTGATGGATACGTCTCCATCATTGGCATCAGATGTACTGCTACAGACGGACTCAGACTGTTTTTCAGACTCACTGTTTTCATTGTTGTCGGCTCCTCTCTGTGGAGTCTATAGGCGCTTACTCCCTGCCATCTCCACAAAGGAGATAATCACTCCTGTTACTACGCCTCCTCTGCAACGGGTCACTAATGGAGGTGCAGTGGTGGGGCTAACCTCTCATTTATTAGTTTTCCTCTTTGGCAACTTAATTTTAAAGCTGCTGTGCTAAAAACAGTGATCTATAGAGCAATAAAATAGTTGAATTCACTCCTAATATACACAACACAGCTAACTCACATCACAAACTTAAAAAAGAAACTAAAAAATTATAATCAAAAGAAGAATTTCATAAACTAACTTTTCCCTTTTCCAATGTCATAAGTGTCATTGCTAGATAAATTAAGGAGATACACGCAGATCCAATAATGGCATTAAAATAATAATAATAATAATAATAATAATCATTATTTTTATTGAAATAATTGTTATTTTTATTGTTAAAATGATGTTTTTAATTGTATTAATTTTATTAATATAAAAACATATTGAGTTAATATAGATATATATATTTAAATATATATATTTAAATAAATAAAAAAATACATATATATATGTGTGTATATATATATATATATATATATATTTATATATACACATACATTTTTTTTGTTTTTAATTTTGTTGATGTAAAAATGGAATTATGACTGGAATTATTATCATTATTAGTATTATTGTTATAATGAGGATTTCAATTCAATTGAATGAATTGAAATTAAAAACAAAATAATTTATATATTTTAAAATACATAAATTATTTTATATATTTTTATTATATAGATATTTATACACCTACAATATTTTTTTTTGTTTTATTTTGTGGATTTAATAAAATAAAATAAATAATAATAATAATAAAAATAATAATGTATGTTATTATTATTATTCTATTGTGTCAATTGAATATAAAAACTATATATATATATATATATATATATATATATATATATATATATATATATATATATATATATAAAAATTTATTTTATTTTTTATTTTATTTTTCCCCATGGTTTCATGTCCCTGTTGTACCCACTTGTTTGTCTACCGTTGCTATGCAGATGACATTTTGATTTATGTCATCCTAGAAGATAAGACACATAGCGGCTTTACAATATGTTTTTGTCTGATGGAAATCAAACGCTGGGTGCAGCAGGCCTTTCTCAAGCAGAATAAAACCAATCTGACACCATACTGTTTTTTTGAATATACGACTGAATCTTTTCTGTCTTGTCAGCTTGTTGCAGCTGGGCTTGTCTATTACTGCCTGTCACAATGTTTGTACTTTACCACCTCCTCTGTCTGAATGTCCCTACAGATAACTCAAACCTGAGACTCTTTCAGATCAAACTCAATGAATTGTGATATTTTCTGCCTCATCAGAAACGTGGTCCACACATTATCTCACGTGTGCAGAAAGAAAATAATTTGTGGCGCTGTGATGTGAGGGTCCTGAGGAATTTGCTGAGCCCTAAGGTGTGTCTGAACAGATGTTGTTGGGGCTTTTCCTGTCCTCTCTGGCCCTCTTCTCTCTGCTGGCACCGTGGCTGTGGAGCCGATTGTTTGGCTGTTGCCGCGGTTACGTCTCTTGTTGTCTGAATAGCAGCATGTTATGGCAGGTAGGAAATGATCACACCGCTCAGAGAGTCCCTCACGGTGTAATATACGACTTGGAGAACTCACCTCCAACTTCCTGAGAGGAGGATGGTCTGCTTTCAGAGCCTGAGCCTTACGACCAGGCAGTCGTCTTCCTCACACTGAGAAGATGCAGAGAAGCCAACAAGAAAGAGACGTGACATCAAGTCAGACAACTTCAAGTGAGAGTTAGTCTAATGCATCAGAGCTTCAATAAAGCTTCAATATGAGTGTTTAAAAGTTAAAACGGAAGAGTGAAGCTTCCAGATCAGGGGTCTGCAGCCTTTACTTTCACAGGAGCCATTTTTCCGCAGTTCACCTGGATTAAAGTCAGTCCAGAGCTACAAAATCTACTTTATCTTCACAATAAAGGTTATATGGTGTATAAAATAATAATATATGATAATAATAAAACATGAAGTGTTTTGAACGCAGAAATTGTACGTGTACCTTTGGTTTTTATTTTAAATATATTTGCCCCCCCAAAAAATTTAAAAACTTAAAAAATGGCACATCTTTAAAAAAATTAAATTTAAAACATTTGCAGAAACAAATGCAAAAATTTTAAAACAAATTTTAAAAAATGTCAAAGGAATTGAAATAATTTACAGGTTTAAAAAAATTGCAACATTAACATAAAAAAAATTACAAATATCTTTTGAATTTAAAAAAAAAGTTTTTTTTATTTGAACTTTCAAAATCTTAGAGAAAGTCAAAAAATAAAAAATAATATTTTAGTTTGACAGTTTTATTTTTAATTTATATAAATTTGCAAAAACTTGAAACCAATTTAAAAAAAATATTTCCAAAAAAAATTGAACGAATTTTAAATTTTAAAAACGTGCAACGTTAAAGAAAAGAATTTCAAAAAGTTTTGGAATTTTGTAAAGAGAAATTGAAATAAATTTTTATTTTTTTTTAATTAATTTGCATTTTAAAAAATGTGGACAAAGTCTAAAACTAAAAAAATAATGATTTACTTTGATAATTTAATTTTTACTTTATAAAAATTTGCAAAATTTCAAAACCAAATAAAAAACAAATATTTACAAAATAAAATCAAACATTTTTAGATTTTAAAAACTTGCAACATTCAAAAACATGAAATATAAAAAAACTACAGAAATTCTAAAATTGTCAAAAGTTTGCAAAAATAAAAAATTTCAGTTTCTTTAATCATCAATACCCTCTGTAAGAAAAAAAAACGATTTTTTAAAAAATAATATTATTAAAGCTACAAGGAGCCACTGCAGAGGAGTCAAAGGGCCACATGAGGCTCCAGAGCCACAGGTTGAACACCGTTGTTCCAGATAAACAGAAAATAAGAGGATATAAATGTGTGTCAGTGCAGAGGAGAAGCAGATGTAAGAAACAAAGGCAGCCATTGTTTGGTCTGGAGATGCCTCACATGTTTCTGGGCCAGGGGCCCAGACGGAGCAGCTTACCTGTGCTTTGTGGCTCTGCAGCAGAATGGGACAAAAACAGAGCTGTCAGGCAGTACCAAAATATTATCATTTCCTAACATAACATCTCTGCTCTCAAACTGGCAACACACTCAAACGTATGAGGGGAACAGTAACGAGCACGGCTGGCGTGGGTTCAGACCAGCGTTCAGCCTCGCATGAGACGGGCTGAGGCCACCTGCCAGAGGGGACGCTGCTCTGAGTCAGGGAGGCCAGGATGGGCCTCGGCCTGCCTCTGTCATCCAGATAAAGGTTTGATAAGGGTGGCCGGACATGGAGAGAGCCTGTAATATTAAAGGATGGATGAAGTTTTTCATTACGTCTGCTCCTCTCTGAGCCTGACGGTCGTGTGTTTAAGGTGTCAGAGGCTGTTTTCATCATTATTACACACTACTTTAAAAAACGTCCACAGCTTTCATCCAGAGGTCTTTCTGTGTGATTTAGGATCTGGTTTGGGACTTTCTGGTCTTGATGTAGATCTTGCCTGTATTGACTCGGGGCTTGATTCTGGATTTGCTGGTCATCATATGGGACTAATGTACTCAACACTTTGGACTATAAACTCGGACAGAGACTTGAGTCTTCACTAGAAACTTAGTTTTGCTCCTGTACCTGTAAACAGCTACACAGTGAGCTATCCGTTACAAACTCTTTAAGGAAACACACGGCGCTCGCTTTTTGTGTGTACTTGGAGTGTGTGGTTGAACCAACACTGTGAAAATGATCCATGAATTGCTTTAAAGACAGCACACTTATTAATCTTGACTTTAATCTTGTTTTTTCGGTCACTACACACAGCTCGTTGCCACAGGTGAGGAACGTGGTTTGACCAGTAAATCAAGAGCTTCACTTCATTTTTAACCACACTGTGTTTGCTTTGATTTTTTTTTTTTGTTTTTTTTTTTGTTAAATGCCAACATTTTTTCAAATTTATTACATTTCTTTTTTTTGCAAATTTATCTTTTTTTTTTTTTTTTTTTTGCAAACTAAAAAACGTTTCTTTTTTTGGCACAATTATAGCATTTTTTTTTTTTTTTTGCTAATTTTTTAAATTTAAATTTTTTTTTTGCTAATTTTTTAATTTAAATTGTTTTTAGTTTTTGCTTTTTTGTACTTTCTTTCTAAATTTCTTGCAACTTTCCATTTTGCAACTCTTCGCTTTATAAAGCCCAAATTTTGTAAATTTATAGCATTTTAAGCTTTTTGAAATGCCCAAATTTATTAATCTTGTTTACATTTTTTTCATTTCAATTGTTTTAAGTTTTTGCATTTTAAATTTTTTTTTAATTTTGCATCTATTTGGAAAAGCAAAATTTTTGCAAATTTATAAAATTTCAAATTTATTTTTTTGCAATTTTTTTAAATTTCTTTTTTTAAATTCTTTGCTTATTTTTTAAATTTCAAATTTTTTGCTAATTTTTTTTTTTCATTTTGGTTGTTTTTAATTTTTGCCTTTTTTGCATATTTTTCTTAATTATGCAACTTTTTTAAATGCCAACACTTTTTTAAACTTATTACATTTCAAGTTTATTAAAATGCCCCAATTTTGTTTTTGTTTTTTTTGCTTATGTTTCATTTCATTTCATCAGTTTTTGCATTTTTTTTTGTTTAATTTTGCAACTTTTGGAAAGCCAAAATTTTTGCAAATTTATTGAATTTCCTTTTATTGCAAATTTTGTTAAATTCCTTTTTTTTTTTTGCAAATTTCTGAAAAATGAAGAACTTAGACATCACTTGTACAATTTCATCAATTAAAAAAAATCTTGTTTGGGTAATTAATTTCAAGAATGAACTTTTAATAGAATTTCCAACACTTTACAATCTTTATTGTTTAGATTTAGCAGATTTTGTGTCTCCTGAATGACTTTAATCCAGGTGAGCTGTGACAGGAAAGGTTGCAGATCTTTGTTTTAAAGTTTCAGCTTTAATGAATCTTGCTTAAAAGCGTCTTCAGAGAAGAAAAATGAACGTTTTCTCTCCTCACTCCTCTCTTCAGGTGCTCTCCTGGAGCCTGCAGGGGAACGATTACTTTACTGAGGCTCCATTAAGTTTATTGGAGAAACAAACTTTTAATGAACATTCTTCACCCTGACACTTTCACGTCGTGTTTACACCTTCATGATAAGCAGAGTCAACACGGCTGAGCGGTTGTTGTTTGTTTCTTGTTTGGGCTGAGGCCTTTTATCGTACGGTTACACTAACTTGATCCTCTCTCTCAGCGTCTTTGTTCTCTGAAAACTGATGTTTCTTTGGTCTCTTTTCGCTCTTTGTCTCCCTCACAGTGACGAGCTGCGGAAAGAAGCTCGGCAGCTGAAGAAGGAGCTACAGGCCATAAAGCAGAGGAAAGAGGAGAGTTTAAAACCTGCCGTGGACGAAGTGAAGGAGGGTATGTGAGCCCGTTTCATGAGCCCGTTTCATCCCCTTTCATTTGCTGATGGATGTTTATCGCTGTTAGCCATTACACTGTAAATTTATGGCTGCTTGATAACACAGTGTACATGAATCTTAGCAGGAACTCTTTCACCGCAGAGCTCTAAGTGTGAACAAAGTCTCCAGGAGGGTGGTCCGAGCTGCATTCTCTGCTAATGGACAGGCAACCCTCTGATTTTGTCAATTAGTTGCAGACGCGTATTCCTCCCCCTGAAGGCTCTGCATTTTTGTGTTGGAGAGTTTAGCGTGGGTGAAAACAGTGGAGCTGCACATCAAGCCCTGTTGTGTTTGCTGGTTTGCAGCTTTTGGCCGATGTGAGTCTGTAAAAAGTAAATAAATCTGCCTCGGCCCTCACCGCACTGCACTCTGTCATAACGCCGTCAATCTCTGGATTTTTGTGCTGATTCTGAAACACATTTTGAAGAAGTATCCAGCCCTCTGAGGCCGGAGGTTAGCATTATGTCGTTGTGCAACAAAATGAAATCATTCACAGGGTCCTGCAGTGGATCTGCGGGATTACCACCAGCCGGTATTTACCCAGAATATAAAGAGCAGGATTTCTTTTTCTGTTGCTCCAACATTGTTTCTGTCTGCACAAACACTGCTGCTTTGACGTTTTTAAACCCAGACGCTGATTGATTCAAGATTTGAAGCCACAGAGCCAAAACAGTCACTTAATTGTCCTGAAGGATTGAGCGAATGTGTTGCTCTTAGTGATATCTGCGTGGAGCTGAGCTGTTTCTATAAACACGCTGAGCAGAAGAAAGCCTCCTCCTGATAGATCCCGTTAGAGGCTGAGTGTGACTCACTGACCGTCCTGTAACGTTCAACCTGAAGCCTCCATTATGGCTCAGAGTATTTACGCTCTGCCAGGGCGCGTTTGTTTCCTGCTCCTGCTCCTCCAGAGACACAGTCTGTTTTAGAGACCGTCTCGTTGGGTTTCTGTGTTGGAGCTGGAGTTCAGTCCAGTAGATGGGATCTTACGTGTCATGGGCCAGTGGTCTCTGCAGGGGGGGCAGCTGTAAATCCTCAGACCTGGCTGTGAACGCTGCAGCGAGGCCTCGTTTTATCCCGTCCACACACACACATTTGGTGACACCATCATCCCTTCATCTTAAATCATTCTGCTGTTTCTGACCTCTGTGAAGGTGTGAAGGTCGACCTCTGTGAAGGTGTGAAGGTCGACCTCTGTGAAGGTGTGAAGGTCGACCTCTGGGCTCCTCTCAGAGCGGTCAGCCTGGGCTCCGTGGGGGGCGGATATCAACAAGTTGTGGGTGTGATGGTTACCTGTTATGTAATCAGAGTGAGTTTAAAGTTGATATATTTCTCTGTGGTTCTGGTCGGTCAGTGTCAGAGATCAGGTTCAAGTTGAGCCGTATGCCCTCTGTTCATGGAGCACAGGATTTTATTATTATTATTATTGTTATTGCATAAAAAGATGATCCTGACAAAAACCTGAGCCATAACCAGTCAGGTTATGTAGTTATATAACATACAGACAGACTACCTTTTCCCTCTTTCCTTCTTTCTTTTTCTCTTTTTATGTCATTTTTCCATTTTTTCTGTTTTTCTTCTTCCTTTTCTTTTTACTTTTTTCCTCTTTCCTTTATTTTTTTTCTCTTTTTTGTCATTTTTCTTTTTTTTCTTCATTTTCTTCTTTTCTTTTTCTTCTTTTGCTTTTCCCTCTTTCCTTCTTTTTTCCCTTTGTCTCTTTTTGTCATTTTTCATTTTCCTTTTTTCTTCATTTTCTTCTATTTTCGCTTTCTCTTCTTTTAGTTTTTTCCCTTCTTTTTTCCTTTTTTTCTCCTTTTTCATTTTCCCTTTTTTTCTTCATTTTCTTCTTTTCTTTCTTTTCTTTTACTTTTCCCTCTTCTTTCTTTTTTCCTTTTTCTCTTTTTGTCATTTTAATTTTTCCTTTTATCTTCTTTCTTTTTCTTTCTTTTTTCTTTCTCTTCTTTTACTTTCCCCCTTTCCTTCTTTCTTTTTCCTTTTTTCTCTTTTTATAAATTTTCCTTTTTTTCTTCTTCCTTTTCCTCTATTTTTGCTTTCTCTTCTTTTATTTTTCCCTCTTTCTTTCTTTCTTTCCTTTTTTTATCCTTTTTCATTTCTTCTTTTTCATTTGTCTTTCTTCCTTTACTTTTCCCTCTTTCCTTCTTTGTTCCCTTTTCTTTTTTTTCTTCTTTTTTCATTTCTTCTTCCTTTTTCTTCTTTTTTTTCTCCTTTTACTTTTTTGCCTCTTTCCTTCTGTTTTCATTTTTCCCTTTTTCTATTTTTTTCTTTTCATTTTTCTTCTTTCCTTTGTATTATTAGCTTAATCATTGCCTCCGCCCACACCCCGTAGCTCTACGACAGTGGGGCACAAGATTTAACCACAAGGCCACACCAGCATCAACAAGTTATTACATGTTTTTTTTTTGTTGTTTTTTTTTGTTTGTGTGTGTGTGTGTGTGTGTGTGTGTGTGTGTGTGTGTGTGTGTGTGTGTGTGTGTGTATACAGTAGTATCTCAGGTCAGATGTAAACATGTGTTGACTCCTAAAGGTTTGTTTTTCTCTGTAACCTGAGTCGTTCTCAAAGCGCTGAATCCTCGTCAGGTTAACGAGGCTCATATTTAATCTAAAAAGATAATTTTGTTTAAATAAGACAAACATCTGCTGAAATTTCATTTGTAGCTGCATAAAAATCCTGTTAAAGCATCAACAGATGTTAAGCTCAGACCTCTGACAAACAGGTAAATCAGCTCATACTGAGTGAGGAAGTGTGATTCTTTTAATCGATCAAAATAAACTCAGGCCGTTGCTACGTTTATTTCCTGTGAACGCTGATGACACAGTCACCTTGAAATGGTGCATTACTCCTTTAAACATCCAGCGCCAACCTGTTTTTTTGGTCTCCTCAGCGCGCCGTTTGACAGTTGTTGAGAGAGTTGGTAATTTATGATGCGACACGTCTGAAACAGTCGTGGTTATTGCATAATCTGAGATGGATCTGTGGAGCTGACCTCAAAGCGCCAACTGACAGAGTCATTTCTGATGCGTCTCTGATTGATGCTCTGGAGGTGAACCCTCGACACTCACCTGTTGATTGTTTAACAGAGAAGAGGAGCCTTTATTCCATCAAAGAGGGCGTTCATCGCCCACAACAACGCGCCGTTGCTACAACATCAGCGCCTTGATTTGTAGCTGTGAGCCCCGGTGACAGGCGAGGGGAGGAATGTAGTTAGAAAGGCCATCACGCTCAAAGATAGTAGTTAGGGACAACAGCTGGAGAAGGTGATGTGCGCTCCTCGTGGAGCGCCCGGGGGCATCATCAGTCAGCGTCCGGCGTGACACAGACTGCAGCGGGAGGCAGAGCAGGAGAGGTGGCTGTGGGGGAGATGGCTCGTTGGAGCCATAAATCAGGAGGGGAAGAGGTTTGGCCCTGCAGCAGTGCAGCAGGTTTTCATGTTGACACTGGAGGAAGTGAGGAGAGCGGCATTCAGAAGTCCAGGAGTGTGTTTGTTCAGGATTCACCACCTGAAACCTCAGAGGAGAGGGAATCATACACCAAACCTTTAAAAACCTTTAAACCAAAAAATGTTTCTGTCTTCTTCCTCAAAGAAACAAGCCTCAGACATTTTCACTTCCTTTTGAGACTTATAGAGAAACTCATGCTCAGACATCTGCAACCTTTACCTTCACTGGAGCCATTGAGCCTCAGCTCACCTGGGTTAAAGTCATTTCAGAGACACAAAATCAAGTTTATCTTCTCTATGCAGACTGTTTAAAATTCTATACGTAGGTAAAATGTAGGAAATTATTATCTGAACAAGATTTAAGATGTGAAACTAGAAATGTAATGCCTATGTTTTTTTTATTTTTGAAAAAAATAAATAAATAAAATAAAACAAAAAAAAACAAGTAAAATTTCAAAAATGTGCAAGAATTAAAAAAAAGAAAAATTCAAAATGTTTGATTGTTTATTTATTTCTTTAATTGTTTTATTTTTATATTGTCATAATTTTTTCAAATTGAATAAATTTGCAATTTTTCTTAAATTCAAAAGAATAAAAAAAATTCAACAAATTATATTTTCAAAATTTTGAAAATTGAATAAATTTGCTATTTTTCTTTAACTTAAAAGAATTTAGAAAAGATTTTTCAAAAAATGTAATGTTTATTTATTTTTTTAATTGTTTCATTTATTTATTGTCACAATTTTTTAAATGAATAAATTTGCAATTTTTCTTAAATTCTGAGAAATTGAAAAAAAATCAACAAATTGAATTGTTTATTTAATTTTTTTAATTTTTATTATTTTCAAAAAAAAATTAAATCAAATAATTTGCTATTTTTCTTTAATTCAAAAGAATTTTAAAAATAATTTCCAAAAAATTTAAGTATTTATTTTTTGATTGTTTCATTTTTATATTTTCATCTTTTTTATTGAATAAATTTTATTTAATTTTTTAAATTATTTTGTTATAAATTGAATTTAGCAAAATAAATAAATAAAAAATGATGAATTTAAATTAAATATATGTTGAGTAAATTGAGGATAACTGCCAGCATTCACCTAGCTAGACAATATCTTAAAGAGGGGGTTTGTTTTTTTGTTTTTTTTTTAGTAGGGAAAAGAAGGGAAAAATAGAATCTGATTATCATTATCATTTTAATTTTATTTTATAATTGTTTTTTTTATTTTAAATTACCAATTTGTCCCTAACGTTTGACACATAAAATGTTGTAATCATCGGATTCTCAAGTTTCTGATTGTACCTAACCACACCTTCAGCATGAGGGTTAGGGTTAGGTTTTTATAAATGCTTATTTTAGCCTCTTTTTGAAATGCTTTGTTTTAGCTGCTGTCTCTTTAAGCCTCCCCGCCCCACAAACCCCCTTCCTTTGATTGGACATTCCTTTGGAAGCCTATCGGGGGCGGAGCCATGGTCAGACCTTTGTGTTTGTCACTTTAGCAAGTCTTAGTTTGAAAATCTGCACATTTAATACGAACATCATTACTCCTTTTTATCCATGTTTAGAAACAGAAAGCAGGATACCCCCTCTTTAAATCCAGAGAAAAAAACTCTGCTGTGTTTTTCTCATTTAGTCTGCAGTGAGCGCAGACTGTATGACTTCAGATTAGCTCAGGAAGCTTAATTCATTCTGACGTGTTTTCCTGGTTTAACACTGTTTTATTTCCTCTCTGATTTAATGTTTATTGGCCGATCTCAGTCACAAAGTCAACAGTTAATCCTTTAATTTACAGATCCTCTGAGACGCTGCTCATGATAAAGAGGAGGAGAAATAAAAAGTTAACAGACCTTTTTACGGTTACTTCATGTCAGACAGTAAACCGCTGCTCTGTTTTCTTTCTTACATCATTTTTTAATGCACCTGAATGTGTCACAGCATCCAGACTGAGGTGGCACGGCTCACGCTGAGGCCATGGCGGGGGACGCTGGACGTGTCACAGTCAGCTCATGTTGTTGTGGAAAAAACTGCTCTCCAGACTGTGCTCAGTGTCTGCCGCGCTGTGACTTCACCGCCTGAAGCCCGGAGATTTACAGAGGCACAATAACCACTTCAGACAACAACATCACACACAGCGGAGGAGGACGGTTTGGTGGAAAATCAGCCCAGAGCTTTAGCTGAGTTTTGACCATAGGTACTAAAACCTGGAACGACATTTTGACCGTCATAATGAAGCTAGAAATTTATTTTTCCCCAGTAGAAAAGTCTGTTTTTATGGCTGGGTGTGTACGTGACTTTGGTCTTTCTGCAGCAACTTTTATTACTTCCACTTCGGCCTCATTTTTACTAACTGTATGTTGCCCCTTGATATAGATGCAGGAGAGAAAAGAAACTGAAACTTAAGTATCCATCTCATCACACAAGTATTGATCAATACTGATTCCAACATTGGTTTCAGTATATGTAAATATATATGAATAGTATAGATCAGTTAAGGAGGGGAAGCTCATTTTTTTCAGCGTACATCATAAATTTGTTTATTTATTTAAACGTTAATTCTACCCTCTGTTTCAGCTTGTTAGCAGCTGTAGCTGTAGCTGCTTTTTGGTGGAAAGAGAGAGAATCTTTAAACACAACGCTTGTCGTTTTTAAGAAAAGTAAACTCTCTGGGGATCGATAAAACCTCTGGATCAGTCCAGAACAACTGACTGTTAAACTCAGAAGATGCGCCGGTGGAGGGTTATACTTCAAGATCTCTGACTGGCTCATTTCACTGTCAATCAAAAAGGGATTCAGCCTCAGACAGATCATCCAATCATCATGCAGAAGCCCAGCGTCCAGGCCAGCCCACTGCCTCATAGACCCCCAGAGACGCTGAGCGTCCGATGGGCGGGACAAAGCCCAGCGTTTATCCAATGACCGTCCCCACAGTGGAACAACCCACTCTACGCTTCCCCGCTGAAGTCAGAAGACGCTCAGCGTCCGACTGTGTTAAAGCTCTGAGACGCTGCGGGGATGAATGAGAAGGAGGTGGAGCCAGTTACCTGTGATAGGAGCTGATTCTGAACTAAAGATGAAGGAATTCTAGCTCAGATTTTATCAATGAAATGTTCACACAGCAGAACAGATCAACACTTTTTATGGGGACATTCTAGGGGAAGCTGAGCTTCCCTTGCAGTCTTTGAGCAATCACCGCTGGTATAGATCGATCTGCACACCTCCACCCATGATGATAAAATGATTTTTTATGAATGTATTGAAGAGCCCTGTGTTGGCCTCCCCTGCTTTAGAGGAGTGGTGCAGCTGGTTCCTCAGTTGAGCTGTTTGGAGGCTCTTAGAAACCACTTTGACCGGCTTTAGATGGATTTGTCTTTAGGGCTGTGTCTAGGGATGGGTGCTTTTCACATTTAAAACGATTTGGTGCTGTTAATGAGTCTCAAAGTGTTTTAATTTAACATATCTATTTCTCAGTGTTTAAACTTGTAATGCTGTGTTCATGTCCAGCATGGAAAATCTCCTACTCCTCCACTTCCTCACAGTGGGACTGTTTGATTTTACCTGAACCAGTACGTGTTACCACAGATGGAATTTTGATGGTACCTAATTAAGTACCTATTTCAGTACTCATCCCTAGCTTTGTCTCTGTAGAGTCTTCCTATAAAACTATATTTATTCTGGTGTGAAGGGAAGAACTTCTCAGACGCACGTTTAAGTAGTAACGGAAATCAAAACATGAAAAAACCAAAACCATTGTCCTTTGAGCTTTGGATGCAGGGACCCGTTTATTATTCACCCAAAAAGAAAACTAATAATCCACGATAAAACAAATAACCAAAACGTTCCCCGCCCGTTACAACAAGCGTGGTTGAAAAACTGTTTACCTCCCACCACACACACCTGGCTCATTAACTCAGGCTTCTTAAACCCCTCTCAAACACCACCTAATGGCAGAACAAAAAACTGCGTTCTTGAACGTTCTTGAACATACAACAAACTAAAGAAACCAAGAAGAAAGCAAAACTAAATTATGGCTCCAACAGTCTCCTTTCAAGTGTCAACAAATCGATCTGTAGTGAAACAAAGAACAGTCAGTAATAGCATGGGATGAACAGCCTTCATGCTAACAGGCTAACTGCAGCGCTACATGGCTTGTCCGTCTTCTTCTGTGGTTTGATTGGAATGAAGATCAACAGTGGGCCACAGGAACAATTTAACTGTTTCAACAGCAACCAAAACTGGCTTTTTGGCAACTGTATTCTGTCAAAAGTACTGGGTACCGATTCACATAAAATCGAAAGGTACCATGTTTTGTTACCTAAATGCATCCTTGTGACTGTGAGGGAGTGGAAGAGTAGGTGGTTTTCCATGCTGGACATGAAAACAGCATTACAAGTTTATAAGAATGAATATGATAAATTAAAAAAAATGTCGTTTTATTGTGAAACAAATTTATATTTTTACCACATAAACACAAAAAAGTATCAAAAATTGGTAACGTATTGTTTCGAATATGAAAGGTAGGCTACTCATCCATAGCTACAGGCGCTAATATTTTCTGATAGTGACGCTTTTTAGAAGTAAAACATGAAAGAAGGGATGTGATTGGTGGAGCTGCAGGATTAGCATCACTTAATGACTCTTCAGTAAAACTAAAACCAACGTTTAACTTATGGATCAAACATCCAGTAACTCTCAGGTTGGTCCAGTTCAAAGCAGAACAAATGGTCATGTTGGTTTAAAACACACATTTACTGAATATGTAAATAAATGAATATAAGTAAACAGAGGGTAACTGGTGTAAAAAAGTGTAAAAGCATGGTGTGTGTTTGTGAAAGAGGCCTGGTGGCCATGTTACATCAGGTCAAAGCTGTTTTGTTTTGGCCCTCTCTGCCTCCGGCTTCTGTCCCTGCCGAGGATTAAAGAGGTCTTTCCCGCCCGGGAGCGATCAATTACATAAGGTTTGGGTATAAGGTAGCCGGGGAAAGTAGGTCATCTTTGAGAGAGATAAAGTGAAAGGTTAGTAGGTTGGGGCTCTCCTCCACTACATCTTAGTGAGAGTTGGCAGAAGTATGGATTCCCGCCGAGCGTGTCGGCGTGAGATGAGAGGGCCGCCCCGCGCTGCCTCATCCCCTCACCTCTCTTATTATCATGTCCTCTGATCATGTACGGCAGCAACTGTCACAGCTTGACAGGCCTCACCCGCTTTTATCTTTTCCCTCTGATCACGTTCTGCTTATTTGGTCTGTCAGATGCCCCCAAAGCATGATGGGAGGTGGCCTTATTTCTTCACTCCACACGTTGTTGTGACATCAGGAACGTTTTAACCCTCATAATCTGTTTTTGTTCTTGGAGAGTGGATCGTTCCTGGAGTTCAGGTTCAGAGTCTTGTTTTTCTGATTCAGGAAATAAAAAATAAGAAAGGGTTAAGAGATCAGCCAAAGTGGGACCAAACCAGCTCCTGGACTCAGTAATCTCTGGCCCCAGCTGCTCCTGTCCACAGAGTTTCACAAAAAACTGGCTCAGAGTTTTTCCATCATTCTTCTAGAAAAAACAAACAAACTGCACCGAAAACAGACGCCGAGGTCCCCGAGGTCATGAAATTCCTGGAAAGTTTCACAATTAGAAAAACTGTCCTGGAAATTTAGAGAATGAAACAATTCGCCTAAAAAGGTTATATAAAGACAGTTTGTTACAGTGTGTTTCTGGTTTATCTTTTTCATTCAGTCTCTTTTCTAATCTCTAGAAAAAAAGCCGTCCAGCGAGGCCGTCGCTGAGTATCTGGAGGGACGGAAGAAGTACGAGGATCTGAGGAAGCAGAAGAAGACGAAGGGCTCGAACAGAGAACAACAGGTGAAAAACACGCTAACATCTCTTCCTGTTTGTTTTCAGCTTAAACCTCACACTAATTACATCTTGTCTGTGGTTTCTGGTAGACTCTGGACCTCCTGAACCGCTTCAAGTCCAAACTGTCCTCGGCCATCACTGAAGCCCCAGAGGAGGAAGAGGAGGAGCTGGCAGAGGATGACGACAAAGGATGGTGAGTGTCATTCATTTACTGATTTTAACCTCACAGTTACTGAAACAGAAACAGGAAGTAGAGTTTACGATCACATCCAGTCAATCTATGACTTTCTATTATCGTTTTTTTTTTTTTTTTACTTTATAAAAAAACATATTGTTTGTATCATGTAGTGTATCCTACACTATCGTACGCATACTATCATTTCCTATCTTACCCTATCACACCACATTTCATTTTAACATTATGTATCTGATTATGACATTAAGTTTAGTATCTTATTTTATTGCAGTGTACCGTACTGTTCACAAGATATATTATTGTATTTTTCTGTTTCTAATCATACAGTTAAGAAAATTTTGTATCCAATCAAATCGTGCCATTCCATTCCGTTGCGCACCTTTTCGTATCATACTGTGTTATACTGAACTGTATCATAAAGTACCATACTGTACCGTACCGTACCGTACCGTACTGTATCAGACTGTAGCGTATCGTACCATATTGTACCTTTTCGTACCGTACCGTATCTTACCGTACCGTACTTTTTCGTACCGTACCTTTTTGTACCATACCTTTTTGTACCGTACCTTTTCGTACCATACTGTACAGTACCATACTGTATCACACTTCATTCCATTGCATAACTTTTCGTTTTCTACCGTATCGTACTAAAATGTATTATACCATACAATACCGTATCGTAACGTACCGTACCGTATTGTATCATACTGTACCATATCGTACCATATTGTACTTTTTCAAACCTTTTTCAAACTGTATCGTACCATACTTTACCTTTCTGTACCGTACCTTTTCATACCACATCGTACTGCACTTAACTTTATCACACTGTACCGTATCGCACCATATCATACCAAATTGTACCATTTTGTACTGTACCTTACCGTACCGTACCATACCATACTGTATCACACTGTACCGTATGGTACCCTATCCTACCATACGATACCGTACCATACTATATCATACCATATCGTACCTTTTTGCACTGTAATGTGTCGTACCATATAATGTAATGTACCATGCCGTACCGTTTTGTATGGTACCATATCTTACCGTATCGTTGTATTGTACTATATCATACTATACCGTATCATACCGTCCCATACCACACCGTACTGTATCTTTTGTACTGTATCGTACCGTGCCGTATTGTACCATATTGTACCGTGTCAGTCTATATTCTTTGGTTTGGTATTGTATTTACCTCTACATTACATATTATTTTGTCTGAATTTTCTTGTGGTAATGCAGAGTAAAGTTGTAACAGCGGTATCCCGTCCTCTCCCATCGTGTCGTATGGTGTATGTTGTCTTCCTAACTGAAATACTTTGAATTTTAGACGTGCCAAACTCAGAGGTCATTTGGTCAGTAGTTCAGATAAATAAACCCTGAATGAGACGGACGCTTCTCTCTGCTGTCTAAGGAGTCTTGTTAAGCTTTAATTACTGAAACATTGGTAGCAGCTCCGAGCAGCATGTGAGCACCACCATCCTGAGCTCTCCTGGAGAGTTCAAGGAGCACTTTGGCAAACAACTGTGTTTTGTGGACGGTGAAGATCAAGCATGACAAGCTGGCACGGAAAGACCTTTTTCATTAGCGTCTGCTGAGTCTGAGCTCATGTTATTCTCATTGATACCCTCGTGGTGAACACCGGATTGTAAAAGAAACCATTAATTATAACAGTCAGAGCTGACTAAATGAGACACGAGAATGCAGAAAATCCTTCTTGGTAGCAGGAGGGATGAAACCGACCTTCGTCGGATGCACAGCTCGTTTCAGGTTCTGATAAATGTGTGTGAAAGTTCAGCTCCAATGTGTGTGTGTGTTGGGATTTCGACCACCAGATTGGCCATCAGGAAATCAGGCCTGACGCTGTGTTTTCCTCTCATATTCTGTTTTTCACCAAAGATCTCAAAGAGCAACGACGCAGAGTACAGGCTCTGAAATGAATACCATGTGTGTGAATCTGAGCAAAGTGTCTGTGTGCGAGAGGTTTACAATAACAAAATCTGTACTTGCTATTAGTCTCCACAAGCCCCCTTGAAGTGTAGCCTGTCTCAGTGTGTGTGTGTGTGTGTGTGTGTGTGTGTGTGAGTGTGTGTGCGGGGGGCTCTAATGAATTTGAGAGAGGCCTGCCTCGGCTGCAGACACCTCACTGTGCCGCCCCCGCCAGGTAGACGAGGAGGAGGGAGAGACAGCGTCAGTAGCATAGCAGTCCTAGAAAAACACCAGTGGGAAGTCTGTGCCACTCGAGGAGCGCTGCGAACAGAATGTGGGTTACAACAGGTCAGACTTTGGAAGTCAAGTCTGGGCCAGAGGAGGTAAACTATTCCATCTGTGTCTGTGTCTACAAACTCCTCAGCCCCCTCCTCCTCCTCCTCCTCCTCCTTATTCCCACCCCCTTTACTCCAGCAGAGGAAAAATAAATGGAGGAAAAGCTTCTGTAGCAGCACAGAGTGGTTTAGATAAGCCCCCAACGCCGGCTTTCCACATCAGGTACGACTGCGAGGCCGAACGGCCGGCGGGCTGTCATCGCCCAGACTGCTAGACAAATTATCAGAGGCGGCCCGCTCGCCCCGCAGGAGTCCTCAGGGTCTGCCAGAGTCTGGCCATGACATCCTAGATGAGCTGTCACAACTCCGACCCATTTCAGACCAACACGGGGAGAGGCAGACACACAGCGCCATCAGAGTGTTCGTCTGTGTTTGGGACACAGGAGCACACACTCACACACACACAATGAGAGGTCGAGTAAATGTTTTGTTCTGGAGCCGATAAGAAAGACCTGCTGATCGTCAACGTAAAGCTGTTCCCAGAATGGACTCAGACTTTTCCTGACTTTACTCTGCAAAAAACGAATCTGGTCAAGTGTTTGTGTCTGATTTTCAGTAGGAAATGTCTTTAGACTCAATCTGAGCCACATTCACCTGACCAGTCCAGAAAAATGTCTTGTTTCAAGTTATTTAAAGAAAAAATGAGGTCTGGATTGTCGTAACAAGTGCCGTGTTGAGGATCTGTCCCAGGATTAGTCAGTAAAAACGCCACAAAATGCGTGCTGTACAGACACGAGTCGAACTGTATCATACCACATTTCATTTTAACATTATGTATCTGATTAAGCCATCACATTAAGTTTTGTATATTTTATTGCAGTGTACCGTACTGAACATAAAATAAATTATTGTATCAAACCACTTAAAAACCTTCTGTTTTGAATCATACAATTAAGAAAATTTGGTATCCAATCATATTGTACCGTTTCACACCGTTGCCTACCTTTTCGTATCATACTGTTTCATACTGAACTGTATCGTACAGTACCATACTGTATCGTACCGTACCGTACCACACTGTATCACACTGTAGTGTATCGTATCATATTGTACCTTTTCGAACCATACTGTATCGTACCGTATCTTACCATATTGTACTTTTTCGTACCGTACCTTTACATACCATACTGTACCGTACCATACTGTATCACACTTCATTCCATTGCCTACCTTTTTGCATTCTATTGTATCATACTAAACTGTATTATAGCGTACAATATCATATCGTACCGTACCGTACCGTACCGTACCGTACCGTACCGTACCGTATCACACTGTACTATATCATATCATATTGTACCTTTTCAAACCATACTGTATCGTACTGCATCGTACCATATTTTATGGTTTTGTACCGTACCTTTTTACATCATATCGTACCGTACCATACTGTATCACACTGTACAGTATCACACCATATCCAAATTGTACCTTTTTGTACTGTACCTTTTTTACCATACCGTACTATACTGTATTACTCTGTACCGTATCATACCATATCCTACCATACCGTATTGTACCACACCATATCGTACCATATCAAACAAAATCCTTATACAATATATCAGAATATCAAAATCGGGATTCGTTGTCAAAAAAAAGAAATTGTTTGTTTTTTCAAATTCCAAATCTTCATTTCAGTTTATAAACTAGGTCGGAAAAAAAGTTCCCACTTTTCTCCAGCAGAGGGCGAAATGTTTCTCTCTGACTCACAGGATGTGCTTTTTATGGGTAAATATCGCTCCTTATATACTCTGTAGACATTATCATCATCATTTAACTTTTCCCTTGGTCTGGTGTTAGAAAAGCAAAATAAAAATGGCAAAAATCGTGAATATCAAAAAATCGCAATTTAAATGAAATCGGCGCCCCAAAAAATCGTCATAGAATCGAATCAGGAGAAGAGCGTATCACCCCAGCTGTAATTTGACATATATAGGTCTTTGGCTCAAGGTCAAAAACTCAAACAATGACCCATTGGATCAGTTTAGTTCAGGACAGGAAGTAAAAACTTCTGGATCCTCTCCTTGAAATGCCGTTCATGCCCACCAAAGTTTCCTCACAGGAGCTTTAACGTCGGGGTTTGAGGATGACCGTTTACGACCTTGAACGCCTCTTTCTGAAACGTACCGTCACGTTCATCCCACAGTGACTCAGAAATATTCATCTTCCAGGTTTTAACTGATCCACCGTTTCCCCTGCTGACATCAGACCCTCATCTCTTCCTGTTGCTCCTCTAACTCAGGACTTTTACAGGAAGTAGCGCTTACTCCCTGAGCCCGTAGCATGGCTGGGAGTGGGTGCTTGTAATTGATTAGTCACCGCTGCTTGGATGTTTAGATTTACTGATAGCGTGGACACAGCAGCTGGAGGACTGGGCTTTATCCGTGAGTGCCTGACACCGATACGTCCGCTGAGGAATGCTCTGGATCTTTAATCTGTCTTTGGGGGGAAATGAAAGACACATGAGTGTCTGTCCTCTGGGGACCGGGGTTTTCTGGATACTGTACCTGAACTACTAACCTCCTTTTATACTGAGAGGATCTGAACATACGCTCTGGTTTTCAGTGAGTTCTGGTCCAGATTATAAACGTAGTTCCCACATTTTGTGTCTTTAAATTCCAGCCAGGCTTAAAGGTGTGTTCACAACACGCCGTAGGATCCAGGCTCAGCGTGTCTGCTGTGTACCAGCTTCCCACACACAGTGAAACTGGATGTTTGGTAAATATTTAAGGTTTAATCTGAGCATTAAAGGTCAGATCTCCATCATAAAGCTCTGATCTGTTCGTCCAACATTCGACTTAAAGCTGCCTCCGTCTTCACAGCGCTGTGAGTCATTCAGGGATGTTTCCTCCTATTAGTCTTTAATCTTTCAGAGTTTTGTTTGATTTAATCGCCTCTAACTGTATGATTCAGTTCCTGGCTTTTTCTTTCTCACTCTTGTTTTGTGTTTCCTGAGTTTAATTTGTGATTATTTAATTCATATCTTTTGTTGAATCTGTGTTTGGATCCTCCACCTTCTTTTGTTTCCTGTTCCTCCAGAGCTATGACAGAATGTTCATTACATTATTAAAAATCCAGTTTTAACCAGGCCTGGTTGTAATATGGTCTTCCTGCCAGACAGGGGCAGTAGTGGGCTTAAAGCTTTTTGCTAATAGCGTCACGTATCAGGAGAAGAAGGTCGGTGACTGGATCAAATATTAATGGACGTCATCTTGCTCAGCTCCAAGTGAGGTCTCCACAAAACTGCTCCCCCTGGTGGCTGGCTGCAGTATAGGTTAAAAAATCCATCTCCCCAGTCATTCCAGATGGGCTGTGGTCAAACTTTAAAAAATTAATCCACCTGGTAGAAATGTTTCTCACGTCTGATTGTTGTGGTGATTTGAAGATATCAAGTCTTTTATCCAAGTCCTCTTTTTTTCTGAAAAGTTTTGTTTTCATTGGTTATACGAGGTTAAAATCGAGGTTTTACGTAACCTTCAACGATGATTGACAGCTGACGTTCTTGTGTGTTTTTTTCGGGGATTGTGAAATACGTCAGGAGGTAGAGTCAGGAAGTGATTAGACTCTCGAAAGAGACAGGGGAATTTTGGCTTCAAAACCGTACGATGATAAATGACCGAGCCACGCTGTCCACTCCATAAACAGTCTATGTGCTCAACAGTCTCTAAAGACACAGACGCAAGTACCAATGTGGTGCTGTGAGATTTAGAAACAGAGAACAGTGATCGACCAATCACAGAATAGAAATCAGTATTCTGGCTCAAAATGCCCATTTCTGGTAACTATAAGTTTTCGGCCTGTCAGCACCCATAACTTTAATTTCAGAGCGTGTCCTGCTGCCAGGTTAGAGGAGTCCAGCTTGGTTTAACAGGAATCTAAACTCTGGGGCTAGGACGATACACTTCTCTCCTGATTCAATTCTTTTTAGGGCTGAACGATTTTGGAATTTTTTTTTTTTTTTTTTGGCCTAATATTGCGATTGGGATTTAGCATGCAATTTTTATTTTATTTATTTTTTATTTTATTTATTTTATTTTGTTTTATTTTATTTTATTTTATTTTATTTTATTTTATCTTATTTTATTTTATTTATTCATTTTTTTATTTGGAGGGGGATCTTTTGCATTATTTACTAAAAACAACAATAATAATAGTAATAATAATAATATGATATTATAATTATTATTATTATTGTAATATTATAATTCTTATTTTATGATGATGATAATACTTATTATTATTATTTTTATTGTTATTTTTTTTAAACAATTAATAAATCATTCCATATCTTTCTTTAGTATAGAGGCCAGGCCTACATGTTATGATGAATTTAAATAGATTGAAGCATGAATTGAGACAGATAATAAATCTTTATTTAGCTATCACGATCACAGAAGAATATTTACTGATTGGTTTAACTTCAAGTCTTGTAGATGTTGAATGTTTTTGCCAGAAAAACATTTTTTTGACTTTTCCTGGTTTTAATGGAGAGGGAGAACAAGTCACTATATCACCTCCAGGTCTGTGTACATGAAACTTTTAAAATTTTTTATTTAATAACAATTTTGGGGAGCTGATTTGATTAAAATTGTAATTCCTCAATATTTCAGAATTTTGTGATTTTTAGTTAGTTTGTTTTTTTAACACTGGACCAAGTGAAAAAGTATTTAAAAAAAATGTACACCATCTCAGCTTTTTTCCAACCCAGCTTTAAAAAAAAAAGGTTTAAATGAAGGATTTAAATTTGGAAAAAAATTGAACAAAAAAATCAAGATTTAAAATCATAAAAAAAATATAACAGTACTACAATTCAGCAATGTTTTCCTCCCAACCTTAGTAAATTAAGACTCACCATAGAAAGTCAGTCAAATTGAGCTCTTAATACGGTTTGAATTAAGCATAAAACTTCTTCAGTATCAAAATGACAGAGCTGAACGAGCACGACCAACCTGTTTTAAAAAATCTGCTTTAAGCATCAAAATCTGATCACAGCTGTAGATTTCATCCACTTTAGAGAAAACGGGATCAGAAAATGAGGTTAAAATTGATTTTAAGTCATTAAAAGAGGGAAAATGTTCAACATTTCTCTGTTGCTTCAAACCCTGGAGGTGATTACTCCAGGATACGACTCAGATTAATGTGAGGAAAACAGAAATATGTGCACAGAGGTAGTTTCATTTCTACCAATCAGCTGTTTGTTGTTGTTTCTGTCTGTTCATGGATCAGTCTGATAGTTTGTTCCCACAGCAGGGGGTCACCGCTCACAGATCAGGTAGTTTAGGGGTCGTAAGTTAGTGATCCTCTGATCCAAAATGATAAAACATGAAACTTCAGCTTGAGTCAAATATCTTAAACTCCCATTTAAAGGAACAGAGATAGTAAAAAGTTAACAGCTTTTAAGGTTTTTTCTCTTTTATCTCCATAAAGCACGTGAGGACGTTGATGTTGTGACAGTGATCTTTACGAGCAGCTTACGAGCAGCTCAAACTGAAGCATTTCCTGCGTCTTAATCCTGAGGCCGTGATCAAACCGCGGCGCAGACTAAACGCTTCCAGCCGCTCGCTGGACGTCCAGCTGATCTGTGATTTAGAGCATCGTCTGGCCGTGCGTCTTTGAACTCTCTCCGCCTCTCTCTGTCTGATTTAGGATGGCCCACGTTCTGCAGTTTGATGAGCAAACCAGAAAAGTCAAGGATGCCAACATGCAGGACGAGGACACCTTCGAGATCTACGACCCACGCAACCCCGTCAACAAGCGCAGGAGAGAGGAGAGCAAGAAGCTCATGAAGGAGAAGAAGGCCAAGAGGTGAGGTCACGGGGTCGAAGGTCGGGCCCCGCCGAAGCCGTGTGACTGAGGAAAAGCTGGTCATCCAGCGCCGGCCGTTTGCTTTTCCACCACTTCAAACCGAGCGGGCTCGGGGCTGAACATCTGGACGCGCTCGCTGACCTCTCTGTAATCCACGATGGAAACGCTTTGAACAGCAGACGGCGCTCAGTTACTCATCAGGGCGCCTCAAACTCTGCTCGCTGAACGATCAGGTCAGGATTTGATGTCATGTCCTTTTATATCCCACTCTGCTGTAAATGTTGAAGCTGTAGACTGAAATAAAACACATTTATAATCAGTCTGTGGTGACTCACTTTGTGCTGTTTGACCTGAAACTTCATCAGATCCATCTGCAGGGTCTAGATGGTAGGGTCTAAAACCTGTGGCTCTTTAACTCCCCTGCAGTGGCTCCTTGTAGCTTTAAAGAAATATTTTGATATTGAAGAGTTTCTGTTTAAAATGATAAATCTGGAAAAAAATACAGATTTTAATTCTGTGTGGATTCATGGATCCATTTAAATGACAACGTGCCAGATTAATATTCATGCTTGATATGTGGTGAGACAAACGCAAACAACAAAAAAATGATGAGTTAAGAGAAATAATTGATATATTAAACAAAAGTATAATTTTGAAATTTTGAATTTTTGGGGGGAGAACTTTTGCTTTTTTTTCCCAGTTCAAAATAAGTGAAAATTTTGCAAAATCTTGATTTTCAAAATTTTATAGATTTAAAAAAAAAATTGCAAATTTGAAATAAAAATTATTGGCAAATTTAATTTATTTCATCATTTTTTTGAAATTTCAAAAAAATAATTTTTGCAAAACTTAAATAAAAGTAATTTTTGCAAAATTTTGAAATTTTTGCACATTTTTATATTTTGTTTTTCTAGAATTTCAAAATTGTTGAAATTTGTGCAAATATCTTAATTTTTCGAATTTTACAGATTTCAAAAAGAAATGGAAAAAGTGGAAAATTTTGAAAAAAAATGTACAAATTTACTTTATTTCATTTTTTTCTAATTTCAAAATAAGACATTCTGAATTTTTTGCTTTTTTTAATTTTTGTTTTTTTCTAGAATTTCAAAATTTGGTGAAATTTTTGCAAATATCTTAATTTTCAAAATTTTACAGATTTTAAAAAGAAATAGAAAAATTTGCAAATTTTGAATTAAAAAATCATATATGACAATGTACATAATTTTATTTTTTCTAATTTTAAAATAAATGTTTGCAATTTTTTTTTTTAAGTTCTAATTTTTTTTTTTTTTTTTTATTTTTGACATGAAAAATATGATATCAAGTGGACAAATATAAATTTTAAAAAAAATCTCGTTTAGATAATTATTCACTTGATTTTACCATATTTAGAATTTATACACGTTATTAGCCCTATTGTGAAGATAAAGTAGATTTTGTGGCTCTGAATGACTTGAATCCAGGTGAGCTGAGGAAAAATAGCTCCAATGAAAGTAAAGGTTGCAGACCCCAGCATCAGATCGTCTGGAAAGCCCGGATGCTCCCGACTTGGCCGTTATGAATTTAAACTCAACATGTTCATGATTTTCAGGAAGTTTTCCTTTTCATCAGAGACTTTATCCAAACTCTCGCTCATGTTGACCAGAAATCCCAAAACCTGACCTGGAATCTCAGACCAGATGTGGATCTGAGCGGAGCTGGACCCGCTCACGGTGAAAAACGCAGAGTAGGTGTTTTTTTCCACCCTGATGTCATGAGGTTGAACATCTGCTTCCAGAAAGTTCTCTGTCCTCTCACCTCTGACACTGCAGCTGCACGCACATCTGAGCTGGCTGCTCCTGCACCAGAGCAGGTGGATTTTGTTACGCTGCAAAACACTGAAATCTCATCAGGTGTTTTTCTCTTATTTTAAGTAAAAAGTGTCTTATTATCGTGCGGCTGGTCGGAGGAGGTACGTCTTGAATTGTTATTGGAGCTGGAGGAGCGCTGGACTCTCCACACCCCAGTGATTCATTCGTCCTGCTTCACCTGAACGCCTCCTGTCCCATTATTTATCCTCCATAAACTCCATTAACACGACACATTCATCAGCTGAGTCATCATAAACACTCTGAGTCACAAACAGATTACAGTGGTGTTAGACTAAGCAACGAAAACAAGAGCTTCACAAACTGCTGAATCATCCTCTGCTCCCACAAACTGCTGAATCATCCTCTGCTCTAACAGAAAAGCAGATTTCATCAGGTTCTGGTCAATTGACTCCCTTATTTCTGAGGACTATTTAAAGAGTTTAATACTAATTTAGTTTCTGTTTGCTAAATATAAAGTATGACAGTTGGTGTGACTGAGCATAGAGACGGGATGAAGGAGACTTAAAAATTCCCCTCACATGTTCCCACCTGTATTTATTTAATGTTTTTGTGAATTAGTCCCATAATTATTCACTTATATGAGCCTTTTAAATTAATGTGTCCCTGCTGTCTTTATGCTAACTAAGCTAGGCTACGTTGTGTCTTTGTAGCTTTTTTTTAATGTACAAACAGGAATAAACAAAATATTTATTAACAGACAGCAAAACACAAGTTATTTACAAGTGTTACAATGCATTCATGTTGACATTTTACGGTAGCCCTGTAGTGCAAAACAGAACAAAAGAAAAAAACAGCAACTGGAAATAAAAAAAAGGACAACAACAAAAAGCAAACACAAAGACAAAAAGAAATGCACGAACAGAAAAGAAAAAATAAAAACAAGGGAGAAAATGTGTTTCCATATGTTTTATTATATTTTGAACATACTACAGTGGCCCTGAGGTTTAAAACACAAAACAATGAAAAATAGGACAGTAAATGCAAAAACAAAAAAGCAAATGCAAAAAAGAAAGTGTTAACAAGAGAAAGAACAACTAAAAAGCAAATGCAAAAAAAAATTCAAAAAAAATAAAATAAAATAAAAAAACTTGATGTTGAAAACATGATTTTTGGCTTTTTTTTGCATTTACTTTAAGACAATAATACAATAACAAAAAAAATGCAAAAGGAAAATGCAAGAACTAGAAATAAAAAGCAGATACATAAGAGAAAACTGAAACACAATAGTGGAAATGCCAAAATAAAGGAAATACAATAACAAAATAGAACACACTAAAAAAAAAAAAAACAGGTAAAAGACACTGCAACAAAGAAAAAAGAAGACTTAAAACAGAAAGAAAATGCTTTTAAAAAAAAAGTAAAAAAGAAAACTCAAACAGTGACAAAAAGAAAACTAAAACAAGTTAAAAAATTTAAACGTTTTTATTTCCTGTTTGTTGTTTTCCTTGTGTTTTTTCACTTCAGGGCCACCGTAACTTAAAGCTCTTACTTTATAAGAAAAAAAAACTCATTTGGCCTCTGTCTGAACACTGGCTCTCAGGATCCAGGTCCTGATCCAAAACCACTGCACCAAGACTTGTCCGATCTGGACCTGATTATCCCAGAGAGGCTTCAGACTTTAACATGGCAGTTAGCGATTTGTTAAACCTTTATTCTATTTGTGAAAATGGAAAAACAAACTGAGAGCAGTCCAGGTCCTGATCCAGAATCACTAAAAGCTGTCAGAGCTGGACCCGGCGCTGTCAGAGAGTCTGCAGGTGATCATGTGTCCGGCCTCGCTCCAGACCCCGTAATTTATTCCAGCTTCGCTAAAAACTGAATCGTCCTGATGAGCACGCTGCTCCGAGCCTGAGTCTGAGTCTGAGTCTGGACGCAGTCGAGTCAGAACCAGGGTTCCTGGCTCAGGCTCCACTTCTGTAAATCTGGACCAGGTGAGACCAGGATCTGAGTCTGTGTGCTGCAGGGTGCAGGTCAGGTAAAAACCAGACACTTCCTGTTTTAAGGGTGCAGTTCCTCCTCAGCACCACATGAGCAGCTCTGAGCTAAAACCACGCTGCGGCGCTGCTCATGTGACCCCCCGGGATGAGCTGGGGCGGTGACGGCGTTATCATGAAACTCTCCAACCACTATCTCCCCCGCCCTCGTGGTCTGGAGCTATTTTTATCCAGGTGGTCCCTGTCCTCTCCTCTAGCAAGCGCTTCTCCGTCTCCACGCTGGGCTGCGTCAGAGCATCAGAGTCTCTGCAGGTCTACTCGCTCCATGCTCGCTCACATGTTTGGGGTCGGAGGTGGTCCGTATCCTGACCTGTGGGCTCATGAGTCCTCCTCCCTGCGGGGTGATGGACTGGGTGTGCAGGAGGAGGAGAGCTGGGTGAGTTGGCGTGTGGCGTGTGAGGTTTGCGTGAGGAGGGATATTGATGGGTGTTGGGATCAAAGAGAGGACGCTCTGGACCGTCACAGCGGGTTTTCAGGGTTAATGGACGGTCACTTAGAGACGTCCAAGGACGGAGGAGGAGTTCAGGATCTCTGCTGCAGGTGTTTCCTCAGCCTGAGCGCTTCTCCTCTCTGTTTCTGTCCTCAGACACAGGTTTTTATCGTTTCATCCATCCTAGAAACAAGACTTTCAGTAGGTCTTTACCAAAGCTGATCTCTGAAGAACCAAACTAACTGGTCTGTTCCTCAGATGCTCATTTTTAAAGGGTCTGCAGGAAGTTCGGTTACTTGACAGTAAAAACAGCATCCAAACTAGGCTCCTCCTCCTTGGCTCAGGGCCAGCTGCAGCACACACCCACAGCCTCTGACTGTGACCCTGACTATGTGAACACACTCTCTAGCCCAGCAACCATCTGCAGCATTACGTTGTTATGTGGGAGAGACTTGAGGGCCGTACACCTGACTTAACATGTTAGTACAAGCAAACCACAGGTATTTGACTGGAGGTGGAAATTGGCAAGAACCTCACAATACGATGTATAACAAAATCACGTCATTGTGATAAATTTAGATATTTGATTTGAAATAACTTTTTTACTTTTCTTTTTTATTGTATTGAATAAAATATTTTGAAAAAACTTTGAGATTATATTTGTTATACAATCTATGGGCAGGACAATCTATTTTAGTCTTTGTTGATAAGCTGTGTTGGAAAAGTAAAGATGTCAGATCACCTGTATTTTTTTTTTTTCACTTTTTCACTTTTTCACAACCCCCCCCCCCCCCCCCCCCCCCCCCCCCCAAAAAAAAAAAAAAATCAGCATCCCCAAAAATCCCCCTGATTAAATCTTATAAAAAAAACGTTTTTTATTTTATTATATTTTTATTTATATAATTATATTTTTTATTTTATTAAATTATTATTTATATTATTATTTATGTTATTATGTTATTTATATTTTTATATTATTATTTATATTTTTGGGGAAATGTGGCTCTTGATTTAGTCTGTAGACATCATCATCATTCAACTTTATTACTTGGTCTGAAGTTAAACTGACTTTCAAAATTTAAAAAAAAAAGTGTCAAAATCAGTTTGTATTTATCTCGACTACAACTACAAACGGACATAATTTTTTAAAAAAAAGAACAAAAAAAACCCTGACATAATAATAAAAAAATCTAAAAAAAATTAAATTAAATTAAAAAATTGAATTAACAACATAATGGGCTGAGCCAGGAGTCAACAGGTCACCTGATTTTGGATCTGTTTATTAAAAAGTTAAGACTCAGGACGTCAGCTTTCATGTCAGAAACACTGGTCCAGGAATGAGTGTGTGTATTTCTTGCAGTGGCAGCTGCAGCGTCTCTCAGGATGAGCCGGCTCTGCTGAAGGAGTTCGGCTCTGAAGGAGTTCATCTCTGAAGGAGTTCAGCTCTGAAGGAGTTCAGCTCTGTGCTGTTTCTTGGCTGGACAACCTGTGCTTTGTGCTGGAGCGCTGATCCTCAGCCAGCTGGCAGGGCCCCCCCTCACTGACAGCAGACTCTCAGCTTCATTATGTTGTGATGAATATGTACGCGGACAGGTCGGCTCGCAGGTAAAACCATCAGTCCCTGAGTTTGACTGAAAGCTGGCTTCATGTGGACACTTTTTAAAGCTGGTCTTCCTCCTCACACAGCAGCCTTCCTGCTGCGCTGAGCTAATATCAGCATGAACCTGCTCAGACACACGCAGATGACAGGGTGATACAACGTGCTCTTTGTCTGGCAGCTCTCTGCTCCTCTGGCGGTGGATTACAGCTCAGGCTGCTCAGACACACCTCGAAAATGACACGCCGCTGCAGAGGAGTGTGTGTGTGTCAGAGGGAGACAGACAGGAGTGTGTGATGCAGAGGACTTCCTCAGGTAACAATGATGGAGTCAGTCCTCAACAAGGAGCCAGGTGTGAGGCTCAGAGGAGGCCTGAGCATGAAATCACCAACACCACAGCCGGATCTGGATCCTATCTGTGGGCGGTTGATTCTCCTTTCACCCTGACTTTTGGTAAAAGCCCAAATGTTGGTCAAAGACTCAGAGATGTTTTAAATCTGCTGAAGCTGTGCACACGCTCATGGTGTCGAGGGGATAATTCCTTTTAACTCCATAAGTTTAGGAAAAATACACTTCTGATAGTTTGTGAAATTATTCTCTGATTTTTAGTTTAAAGCCCTAGAAATCAAAATTCCCCATAACCTAGAAATATGTATGTAGACTGGTTCCAAAGTCACGGTGATCCTGCACAGCAAAAACTGAAATCTTATCAAGTGTTTTTGTCTTATTTCAGCAGAAAATGTCTTTTAAGACTGAACATGATCCACCGTCATCTGACCAGTCCAGAGAAAAGTCTGATTTCAAATTATTCAAAGACAAAAATGAGGTCTGAATTGTTGTAACAAGTAAAAAAAAAATCTGCCATGAAACAAAAAATTTGCTGAAAAATTTTCTTGAAACTTAAATAATCTCTTAAAGCAAGAAACTTTTCTCATGTGCACTGGGCACACTCTGATTGGCTGGTAAACACAACATTCAATCTGGGCTCAGTGCCAGCTGCAGCCCACACCCACAGCCTCCAACCATGACTACATGAACACTCTCTCTATCCCAGCAACCACCTGTAGCATCATGTTTCTACGCAGGGGAGACTCGAGAGCCATGCACCTGACTTGGCATGTTAGCACAGGCTAATCACAGGTATTCAACACATACCTGGTTAGCAGAAAGCTAACTAGTGACGCTCTTCTAGTTCCTGAAAGTTGAGCCGAGCTTCCCCCTCGTTTATCTGTTTGGAGTTTCGTTTCTCTTTGGTTGTTTTTCTTGGGCGCGCTGTGATTGGCTGATGTAGGCATGTTTATTTTCCACCCAGAAACACCCCAGAACAAATAAAACATCAACATCCAGGTAGAGGAGGGGGTCGAGGCGGACACAGACACTGACACACATGTATAAAGTCACAGAGGAGACGACTGAGCGGGATTGTTCCTGTAAAAGTTCATATTTTATACTAATTGATTTATAAAACTTTGTTTATTTTTGTATACATATGTAAATATATTGTTTTTATTATAACTTTTTTTAAATTATTTTTTCTAAGTATTTTTTAAATATTTTTTTTAAAAAATTCACATTTTGCTGTCTCTTTTCCTTCTAAGTTTTTTTTTTCAATATTTTAAAACTTTTTTTTCCCACATTTTGCTGTCTCTTTTCTTTCTAAGTTAATGTTTTTTTGTTTGTTTTTTTTTCATATTTTTAAACTTTTTTCACATTTTGTTGTCTTTTTTTCCTTAAGTTTATGGGGTTTTTTGTTTTTTTCTTTAATATTTAAAAAAAAAAAATCACATTTTGCTGTCTTTTCCTTTTAAGGTTATGTTTTTTTTGTTTTTTTTAATATTTTTAAACTTTTTTTTTTTTTTTACATTTTGCTGTCTCTTTTCTTTCTGAGTTTATGGGGTTTTTTTTGGTTTGTTTTTTTCCTATTTTTAAACTTTTTTTCACATTTTGCCGTCTTTTTTCCTTCTTAGTTTATGGGGTTTTTTTTGTTTTTTTCTTTTATATTTTTAAACTTTTTTTCACATTTTGCTGTCTTTTCCTTTTAAGCTTATGTTTTGTTTTGTTTTTTAAACTTTTTATTTTTTGCATTTTGCTGTTTCTTTTCCTTCTAAGTTTATACTTGTTTGTTTGTGTGTTTGTTAATGTGCTGTGGTTGTTTGTCCTCTGTTTTTTTTTTTAAATGTATAAATCTAAACTTAATGACGTATAAAAACACACTGATTGATGACATCAATGTGCCTTGGAATATGGAAGTACCTTTGCTCTTCTATACTCACCATACAAAATAAGAAACAGGAAGTTGACATTTTATCTTTTAGGAAAATCTTGCGGACTCCTCCTTTAAGTATCTCACACTGCGGCCAGTTCGATCATGGACTCCTGGTCAAAAACCCGTAAAAAGAATCTGTCAGAGAAAATATTGATGTTTTCAGGGTTGATTTTCACATCGTGGGTTTTTAAAGGCTGCTCAAGGTCTGATCTGCTTCGAACAGGAAGACTCTGCAGCACGCTGAGGCGTCATCCCTCAGGTTCCTCCCACGTTCAGGTTCAGCAGGTACCCGGGTCACCTCTGAGGGACGCCGCTCCACTCCTCCACCTTCCTCCGTCAGCAGAACGCCAGCAGGTAAATGGATTACCTGAATCAAGAATCAATAGCTAATCACTTAGGCCGGTGGAGGAAAGCCAAGAGGCTGTGTGTGTGTGTGTGTGTATGTGTGTGTGTGTGTGTGTAGCCCTCTCTTTAAGGACATCCTCCATCTCTTAAGAACATTATGAAATCCATCAGGAATGAATTATACCGTGATTCAGCCTCTTCTGCTCCGAGCGCCCACGACTCATCAATGACAGCGGCTAATGAGGACAAACGATAATGGCGCCGAAGGCAGGCCGGCTCGTGGTCGTTACGGGGCGCGCTTTCATTGTGATGCTGCGTCTGTCTCTGCTTCATCGCTCACGTGTCCTTCACTCCTGACGGGAGAAGGTGAAGCTTTGTTTCACACGTGGACACGCGCAGGACGTCCACGCCGGAGCTCTGTGATCCGGACCCTGTGAAGACCTGGTCTTCTTTAGGAGCCTGTCTCTGAGGTAACACTGTGTTTAATGGACAGATCAGTCCCTGTGTCTCAGCCGCCTTAATGTAATCTCTACACACTCTCATTAC
The DNA here is from genome assembly GCF_033239565.1 of Halichoeres trimaculatus. Lineage (NCBI taxonomy): Eukaryota > Metazoa > Chordata > Actinopteri > Labriformes > Labridae > Halichoeres > Halichoeres trimaculatus. The sequence goes on from NW_027437194.1 coordinate 1,035,146, forward strand.
GCTGAAGAAGTGTCCGTGGAGAAGAAATGATCTGATGAACCATTTGGTGAATTAACTCCAGCTTCATCACTCAGTCGTTTTTAGGGAGCAGCGTCTCTCTGAGAGCGGCGTTACGGATGGACTCGTCCTCTTCTTTAGATATCTGAATGTTAGGGAGGACGGGCGAGAACGAACATCAGATCAGTCAAACTTGTTCCTTAGATCATTATTTGTCAAAAGTGGACACTAGGGGGCAGCAAACTCAACACAAAACTGATAAACCTCCAATATTTCTTTGTTCCACTGCAGCTAATCTGACAAATATTTGAATCCTTTGCTCAGTGGATGTTCCAACATCTTCGTCTCATCTCAGGACGTCTTCATCCATGTTGGGCTGTAAAACCTCAAACCTGTTTTCTTCTGGTCTGGCTCCGCCCATTATGTCCGTCTATCGTCGTAGTCAAGATAAATACGATCTAGTTTTGACACAGTTTGTTTTATTTTGAAAGTCATTTGGAGTTTTTTTTGGTAGTTTCCTGTCACAACTTCCTGTCCAGCTCCATCTTTTCTTCTCTGAATTTATGCGTCACAGCTCTGCGTCCGTCAGAAATAGGATGGATCAGACCACGACCCAGGGAATCCTGCTTCTCTGACACCGTTCGACGCCTTGGTCCTTGCCACTCTCCCTAGTCAATCCAGGTGTGGATGAGAGACCACTAGATCAAGACCCAGGCCGTTCTTCAGACCTGAACCACTTTGAAAACCTCTGAAGTGTGTTCAAGAAGAAGATAGACGGCCGCGAGCCGCCAAACGAAGCTGAACTGCTCCAATTTTGTACCAGGAGAGGCATAAAGTCACCCAACATCAATGTGTAAGACGCATGAAAGATCATTCATTCCACTAAACATCGATTTCTGACTCTTCCTGAGTCAAACATTTACTCTGAAGTGTTTGAAAAATCAGTATGAACTTGTTTTCTTCACAGTATTTAAGGCCTTGTAGCTCATTGGGAATATTTCCCAGCAACCCAGTGGTTTAACTTATTTTATTCTGGGGGACCAAACTGCAGAAATCCTGCTTAAATTTCTTCTGCAAGGTCAAAGTTTTTGCAACACGTCTGAGTCTCTGAGGTGGGACTGGTCGTCCTCCCTCAGGGTCCAGGTCCAGAGACCCGTGGTGTCACTCCTGGCTGCCATCCTGAGCCCCTCACTGAAAGCCAGCGTGTGTTTTTATTCTGCAGCTGGGAGGTGTGAGGATTAGCACGGTGACAAACAGCACAGCTTCCTGAGAGTTTCTCCTTCTTAATCAAAGCTGCTGTGGTACCGCGGCGCTGTTGACGAGCGCTCCGAGCGTTTCCGACACTCTCCGCTCTGAAACGGCTCAGCGGGACAAACGGCTCCAGATGGTGTGAGTGGAGACGGTGCACGCACAGACCTGGGGGGTCTGACAGGCAGGAATGCTGGCCTGGGATGGGAAGGTCACGGCTCCGGCACCTGCTATCTACCCGGCTCTGTTTGGGCTCTGGGCTGTTAAGCCGCGCTGCTCTTTCCCACAGCTGAGGCCCAGATTGAACCGCCGCCAAGGAGATCAAAGCCCCGGAGGGCACGGGCTGCACAGGAGAGGGCAACAGCCACCCCGTCACATCCAGCAGGAGGATGTGTTTTTTCCTTCACACCTTAAAAGACGAGGAGAAATGCTTCAGCTGCAGCACGGCCTCTTCCCAGAGCTGGTTCTCCTCTGAGCCTGAGAGCCAAAGACCCCACAGATCCACGTTCAGATCCCAGGAACCAAGATACAGACTGATGCAAGCGTCCTGATGGTCCAGACAGGAAGTGACGCATCAGACCAAGTGTGTGTCTTCAAACTCTCATTATCTAATAATAATAATAATAATAATAATAATAATAATAATAATAATAATAATAATAATAATGATAAAAGTAATAATAATAATAATAACAATAATAATAATAATAATAATAATAAAATAAAAATAAGAATATATTAAAAATAAGAAAATAAAAATATTAAAATTACAATAAAAAATAATAATAATAAAATAAAAACAAAATAATTTATAATAAAAATAAAATCAGAGTTATAACATCTCCCAACAACACATCTGCTGACTGTGCAGATTACGCTCTGATTGGCCGGTTTGGGAGTCCCTTTTTATCAGCAGCATCCATACACTGACGCTCCCCACAGGTGTTAATCAAAGCTAGGGTCTGCAGGAGTTTTGGTTCCTTTTCAGTAAACACTACATTGAAACTGGGCTCCGCCTCCTTGGCTCAGGGCCAGCTGCAGCCCACACCCACAGCCTCCACACTCTCTATCCCAGCAACCACCTGTAGCATCACGTTTCTACATGGGAAAGACTTAAGAGCCATGCACCTGTGATTAGCATGTTAGCACAAGCTAATCACAGGTATAAGACACATACCTGGTTAGCAAAAAGCTAACTCACGTCGCTCTTTGAGTTCCTGAAAGTGAGTGAAAGTTGAGCCAAGCTTCAGGTTCGTTTAAGAAAAAGTTTTATCTGTTTGGAATTTTGTTTCACTTTGGTTGTTTTTCTTCCTCCGTGCTACGTCTGCTAGCATAGCTGCTCTGATTAGCTTCTTCCACTCACTAATCAACTTGTAAAGTCACTTGCACACTAGGTACACTGTGATTGGCTGGTGTAACCATGCTTGCTCTCCACCCAGAAACGCCCCAAAACAATTAAAACATCAACAACCAGGCAGAGGAGGGGGTCGAGGCTGACACTGATACTGACACTGACACTGACACACATATGGTTTATGAAGACAGATCACAGGATGAGCTTCCTGGGCACGATATTTGACTCTTTAAAGGTCAAAATAAAAAACCCAGGTGGCCTCAACGATGCTCGAGTAGCACAGGGATGCAGAAAGAGGAGACACAACCGTCATCTTCTTAAGACGGAGAAGCTAACAGGACTAGCCAGGAGTCAGATTTTGGGGAATGCAGTGCAGTGACTCTTAAAGAAACATGGCTCGGAGGATTGCATCAAGATCTGCTGCCAGATGGAGAGCTAACTGTTAGCCGAGGGCCTCTGATCATGGTACCCTAAACTGGTCAGACTGGAGCTAGCGGGCCCTCGTCTCCCTCTGAAACCGGACTCTGTGGATCAGGAGGAGCCCGTTCCCAGCCAAGTGGGCTAGTTACTGTTTATTTGGACTTAATTACCAAGGAGAGGGGAAAGCTCCCAGCTCCCAGAGAGCCAATCCAGACACTCCAGGCCGGGATGAGAGGAAGGAGAGTGCCATACCAAAGCTATGGCAACAAACCTGGGACAGCTCAGCTGCGCGTTTGCCGCCGCCGGCCCAGAATAGCTGACGTTTATTGTGTTTGACTCTGGGATGATGATGATGCAGCTGGCCTGTGGGAGTTGGTGGATCAGGACAAAAGCTTTCACAAACGCTGGCCTCCTTCTGCCATCGTCGGCCTGAACTCCAGCAGCCAATGAATGGATTTCTTCAGCGCTGGTGACGGGGATCCTGGTGTGATGCCATTGGCTTTTCTCAGGCGGTGGGTGCTTTCCAAGAGCAGGGTGAAAGGACGGAGGGTATATCTGCTAAAGCCTGTGAGAACGGAGCGTCGCGCTGGCACCCACACTTTGGTTTGATCCAGGGTGGACGGAGAGCTTCTCCTCCCACGGGATCTCTGAGGACGGGAGGACAAACGGCAGGCGGACGTGTTTTCGTTTGTTGTGACAAGCTGTGGAAAAATGAGGCTGAAACAGATCCTTCTGGAAAGAAGCCTATCTGTGTTTCAGGCCTCGTCTGTCACTCTGAGAGGAGCTGATGGCACAAACTTCATGGATACTTGAGCGTTTGCTAAAAGCAGAGTTTTGAAGTTTCCTTATCCTCATGAGACCCAATAATGCATCACTTTCAGAGCTTTATTCAAATTAAAAGACCAAAAAGTCTGCAAGGATCAAACCTGTTGTTAACTTTAAACGATATCCTGGGCTTTCCGGTGACATCTGATATTTTAGAGTTTATTAAATTTAACAGATGGATATTGGATATTTCTTAAAACAAGAGTGTCTAAGCTGTATGTTCAGAAGTTTTGATGTCATACTTTATTTTTTTACTTACTTAAAGCAACATTTTTTCCCAATGGTCTCCACAGTGGACATCAGATCACTCGTGGTTTGCTTGTTCTAACGTGTTAAGTCAGGTGCACGGCTCTCGAGTTTCTCCCAGGTAGAAACCTGATGCTACAGGTGGTTGCTGGGACAGAGAGTGTGTTTGCGTTAGCCATGTCCCAGGTTGGGGTCTGCAGCCTACGAAGGCTGAATTTGAAGAGATTACGTCCCACATTACGGCTGACGGATACGGCCTCTCTTTCAAAGCAAGAAACTGAACTTTTGTCAAGTGTTTTTGTCTTGTTTTAAGTAAAAGTCCACAAAATTGTCTCATTTCAAGTTATTTAAAGACAAAATGAGGTCTGAATCTCTGTAACAAGTCAAAAAAATTCTGCCAATGGGACAAAATAGCTGCTGGAAACTAGAAAAATATCTTAATACAAGTAACTTTTCTCTTGTTCCATCAGCAGATTTGTTTTACTTGTTACAGTTATTCAGACAGAGACGCAAAACTACCCAGATCCCTGACTTGATTAGAAGTAAAATATGCAAGTATATAAAATGCGAAAAAACAGATGTGAGTACAAAAAGTAAAAATTACAGGCTCGAAAGTGTACCTGAAAGTATTTTTAAAAATAAAAAGTATTTCAATTGCCCGATTCACTGGTTGCAGGAAAACTTACTTGGTTGATTTTTTAACAAGGGATTCAAACAATATATTTAATCAATTCAGTCCTCAAAATCAATAAATAAATAAATAAATAAATAAAATTAAAACTAAAACAGCTGGCACTTTCTACACTTTGTGTATTTGATCTAACGCTAACTCTGGCTCTTGGTTAAATATTGAAAATGTACGGTATAACTTAATAAAAAATAATAATAAAAATAATGATAATAAAATAAAAATATAATACAAAAATAATAATGAATAAAATAATAAATAATACAAATAAAATAAATAATAAAAATTAAAAATTAAAAAATAAAAATAAAAAAAAATAAAAATTAAATAATAATAAAATAATAATAATAAATGATAGTAAAACTTAATAATTATAGGACAATAGTAACAAAATAAAAATATAATAAATAATAAAATAAAAATATCATAAATAATAATAATACATAATAATAGTTAGAAAATAATAATTCTTAGAAAATAATAACAAAATAAAAATATAATAAATAGTTATAAATAATTATAAAAATAAAGTAAAGCAGTAAAAATAGTGAGAAGAAAAAAAAAGCATCCTGTTTAAATCTAAGCTTTTGGTTTACTCCTCTTTGAAAAGTTTGCCATACTGATTTAATTTGATTTCACTGATGTAAGCCTTACAGGTGGGGGCACCGTTGCGTGACATCAAGAGTGACAAACAGGAAGTGCTCCGTAGACGAGACCATCACCACTCAGTCCAGTTTTTGTGGTCTACACAGGCTGGGAAGGCCAAGTCCTCCAGAGGCTGCAGACCCTGAATTGAGACACAGCTGTAGTCACGGTCGGAGGCAGTGGGTGTGTGCTGCCGCTGACACTGACCCGAGGAGGAGGAGCCAATTCTGAATGTTGTGTTTACAAACAGGTAACAGAATCTCCTGCAGACTCCACCTTTAGGAAAGTTAACAGTCGACTGAGTGGGGAGAATCCTGACCCACATGTTTTTTATTTTATTAAGCTCCTCCCAAAGGCAACAGGTGATTCACTAACACCTGAGAGTTGATCACACACACACGTGGTCTCATTAAAAGCTGCTCTTTTTATTGTATCTACTTTTTAAAAAAAGGGCTGGTGAAGGGCTGTACCACTGCATTTTTTCACTATGCTAATTCAGTTTGCATGCAGTGAAATAAATGTACAGGTGAGACAACGCAATAAATTAGCATATAATTTACATTTGAAAAAAAAATTAGTAACAGTGTACCAACATTAATACTGAATATAAAATATAAGCAAATAATCACGATGCTTTTCATTTCTCTTGCACTTTAGGTACAGGTTTAAGCAATGTGACATTCAGACATCCAAGTTCACAGCAATGAGTACCAGTTTGATTGATTTCACTTCTTTAACGGAGGCGCCGTTTCCCCACGGCGAGCGCACGGTCAGTCCAAGCTGTCCAAACCAAGATTCAGACGCTCCCCAGCACCCGCCGCGTTCAAGGTTTGGGAACCGCAAAACCTCGCTCCACACCGTCATACCCAAGGTGGCTACCAAAAAGTAGCAGCAGCAAAATTAGAAATTAGTTGTTAACAGCTTTGATGAGATTCTGGCACACTCCTCTGTCGTCTCTCAGGTTTCTCCTTCTGTTCCTCCGTAAAAAAAAAAAAAAGCGTGATGGAGACGTTTCCCTTTCGCCTCCCTCCGTGGAGGGAGCAGTAACATCCGGGTGAGTGTCCACAACAAGACGCGGTTAACAATGACATTTCCCAGTGTGAGGTAAAAACAGAGACACACAAACAATCACATGACCAGCATTTAACCCACAGAGATCCTGACCAGGATTTTTGTTCATCGTGTTTGGATCCAGCCTCGCTTCGAACACGCTGGACGGGGCTGGATGGAAGCACCCGAAGCTGGATAGCACCAGAAGCCTGGGGAGGCCGTGACCCGGAGCAGAGCGGGAGGAGAAAGGAGGTAAACACAGCGCTCCACGGAAACACACCCAGAGTCAGGGAGGGGAGGAAGCACCATTGATCCGGGCGTTTCTCTGCCAGGGAGGAAGTTAACGACTGGAGGGAGGAAGTTAACGACTGGAGGGAGGAAGTTAACGACTGGAGGGAGGAAGGTAACGACTGGAGGGAGGAAGGTAACGACTGGAGGGAGGAAGTTAACGACTGGAGGGGTTAAAAAAGAAAAGAAAGACAAGGGGGCTTTAACGTGAACATATCTGTGATTTAAAATCTGTTTTTGCTGAGAATGAGAGGAGGAAGTTGACTCCACACACCACTGAAACAGCAACTAGCCGACAGTTAGCCTAGCTTAGCATAAAGACAGGACAAGGGGAAACAAGTCGCCTGGATCACAGACTGAGAAAAACATGGATGCCCTCCTCTTTAGAGAGTAAAGACATCCGAAGTTTTCCAAAAGCTTCAAGTTCACGACTCAATCATTTTAACTTTTTTCTGTGTTTGATGAGCATATCGTTCATACTGCAACACGTTAAAGCTGTGTTTCGATGAACCTTTCCTAAGTGATGCAGATACATCCGTTGTGATTTCACTCTTTACTTTATGAAGCAAAGTCTCAGTATGTTCATAATAGGTGAGTTATTAAAAACCGTAGAGCTATGAGACCGTAAACATGTTTGATTTTGTAGTAAAACAAAGAAGTATTTTTAGGGACTGTTGAAGTACAAAGATGCAGTTCCTCCAGTGTCCACTTGAGGCTCACTGAAAGTGAATGAAGCCCTGTTTACACCCATTCAAATCTCCTTTTTCGCTACAAAATCATGTTTACAGCCTGTGACAGAAAAGATCTGAGGTCTAAAGAGAACATTTTCTCACCTCCTCACATCAGGGATTACATTTTTTTTAAAAAGCTCTTTCTTCTTTTAAAAGATATTACAGCTACTAATTTGTTTAGGTTCATTTGTAGTGATTTCCAATCATCAGGCTTAAGACTAAACTGGAAAAACTTAAATCTCAAGTCAAATCAAGTGTTTTTGTCTTATTTTCAGTAAAAAATGTCTTTTTAGACTTAATCTGAGCCACATTTAGGGATGGGTACCTTTTACATTTGAAATGATACAGTACCAATGCCTGGTACCTGTCAATCTGTACCGGTGCTCAACTGTACCAATTTTAGGTAATTTTTTGTGTTTATGTTGTAAAAACTATCAATTTTTTAAAAATTAAAATATAACATTTTTTCAATTTAACAAATTTATTCTTCAATATATAAACTTGTAATGCTGCGTTCATGTCCAACGTGGAAAATCTCCTACTCCTCCACTCCCTCACAGTCACAAGGATGCGTTTAGTTACCTAAACATGGTACCTTTTGACTCTACATGAATCAGTACCTGGTACTTTTGATATAATTCAGTCAGTACCTATTAAAGACCTAATTCAGTACCCATCCCTAGCCACATTCTCCTGAGCAGTCCAGAAAAATGTCTGATTTCAAGTTATTTAAAGACTAAATGAGGTTGAAAAATCTGCCAGTGGAAGTTTTTAATGGGAAAATGTCTCTTAAATAAAGTAATTATTCTAGTTGTAAGCAAATTTTTGAGCAAATTTTTCTTTTGAATTGGTGAATTAAAAAAAAAAGCAGATGCTGATAGTGCTCAAAATGCTAAATATCCGCGCTGATAATCAGTCTACCCTAATTTTAACTTCTTAAGGTGATCCAATGGTTTTATCAACCACTGTTTCTGTTTGAAAAGATAAAAGATAAAACCTGTTTTTTTAGGTTAATGAAAAGTGATTTCCAATCATCAGGTCTCAGACTTAACTGGAAAAAAACTGAAATCTTATTGAGTGTTTTTGTCTCATTTTCAGTAGAAAAGACCCAATCTGAGCCACATTCACCTGACCAGTCCAAAAAATGTCTGATTTTAAGTTACTCAAAGACAAAAATGAGGTCTGAATTGCTGTAACAAAATAAAAAATCAGCCAATGGAAATTTTAATGAAAAAATGTTTCTTGTATTAAGACATTATTCTAGTTTCAAGCAATTTTTTTAGCAAATTTTTCTTTTAAATTGGCGTCCTTTAAAAAAAAAGCAGATGCCGATAGTGCTCAAAATGTTAAATATCCGTGCTGATAATCAGTCTACTCTAACTTTAACCTCTTAAGGTGATCCAATGATTTTAGCCACCACTGTGTCTGCTTGGACCTTAGGCTTCCAGTTTCCCCCAGTTTTCATTCTTTATGCTAAGCTAGGCTAATCACCAGCTGCTTCCAAGAGTTCAAACCCCAAACTCTCCTCTGTAACAGTCTCCAGATTGATTTCACTCTCAGCGAGAACGTAAACAGCACTTCTGTGGTTTCAGGGCTGAAGAACGAAACGATGGCGACGATAAACATCTGATGGTGAAACCGTGAGAAAAGCTCAAGCTGCTTCAGAGTGAATCCTTCAAACGTGAACTGAAAGCTCCTCAGCGGGTGTTTCCTAAAGGCCGGTTTGGTCAGAGTGTTGGGTGCAGCCCAGGCGCGCTGATGCTCTCTCTCTTCACGCTACGTCTGGACCACTGAGGGAGGAGCTAAGGCACCCACGAGGGGAGGAAGAGTCTGTCACTCTCTGGTCCTGGGTTAGCATCACACAGAGTATACAATCCTTACAGTATATAAGGTTTAAGGTATGTTACAGTATGTTATATTCACTGAGCTCACTCAGGTCACATCCCCTCCCACCACAGTAGGCTACGATCTGACGCGGCGAGCCCACGGGACAGGCTCTCAGCTCCGTTTGGGTTTATAAATATACAGTACACCATACGAGCGGGAAGTTGGCAAAGTATTTACACAGAAAGAAAAGTGCACCCAAGACAAAAGTCTGCCTGCCAATAGCACCATCACAGTCATCCCAAAGACGGGAGTCCCACATGTCCAGCAGCCCCTCCCACAGCGAGGAGGCGTCCCCCCGTCTGTCCCTCTGTCCGTCTGCGGGGAGACGCCTCTGTGAGCGATGTGTCCAGCACTTTGGATTCATGAAACAACAACACAAAGGAAGACTAACAATGATATTAATAATTATTATTATAATAAAAATAACATCACCAACATAGAATCTTCCCAGCTCCACTTCACAGAAGTGAAAATTAAAAATAAAGTTTGTGTCAGCGCCGTGAGCTGAGCAGTGGTTGGATTCCACCGTGACAGAGGGCAAACAGGAAACTTCACGTCTCTTCCTCTTCTCTCCTCTTCAGCTGGTCCAGAGTTTGTTTTTATCATCTTCCCTGTTTTCTTCACCTCCTCCTTCAGTGCTGTTTCCTCCTCCTCCTCCTCCTCGTCCTCCTCGCCGTGTCTCCTCAGCGCTCAGTGGCCCTGGCAGGTCTTGCAGCACATCTGTCTGAAGTAGGCGCGGCTGCAGAACTTGAACTTCAGCACCAGCGGGCAGTAGGCCACTTTGTTGACGTCTTTGCATTCTGCAGAGCGGAGCAGACACAGGAGTGAGTTTGTAAATCAAAACAACAACAACAACAACAACAATAATAAAAAGCTTTACTTGATGTTTTTTTAATGTCATGTGCTTTTTGTCGTCAAACAATCCTTGAAATGTTGAACAAGAATCTAAAGAAACTGGAAACTAGCATGAGCGGCTAACAGAGCCCAGATCTTGCTTAGTGTAAGTCAGGTGTCAGGTGACCCGTCTCATCATGCTTTGCATTCAAAATTAGAGTTGCTCCTATCAGGGCCCGTATGCAATGGGGAAAATGGACCATTTGTGCTAACAGTGAAAAAAAGTTGATTAGCGGTATGCATGAGCCAGTTAACGGGCAAAAAAAAGGTATATCCAACCATTACAGGCGCTAACGGCAGGATTACAGCGCCTGTTTGGCTGTTTAAAGGAAAACATAGAGCGATGCATAACTGTTTGAAACAAAATGTGCAAAAACAGTGGACAATCCTTTGGAAAAGTGGAGCCGTGAAGCTGGTGCAGCAACTTTAAATTTAAGGGGAGCACCTTCTTTCAGTGTTCAAGCTCTCCAAACTTTCTCTTTCTCTTTGTCCACCTGATTGACTCACAGAAATCAGCTGTTTGTGTTTTCTTGGGATCAAATCTCCATTTCTACGGCTGAAAAATCTTTTCTTGATCTTCTCTCAGTCACACCGTTACCACTCCCCAGGTTTATTCCTGTTTATGAGCGGTAGACATGCTCAGTTCGACTTTGTTTGACGGGGTTTTCCAGGAGGTTCCCCTGAATTATGATGTAATCTGACCCTGTGTCTCTTTCATGGTGTAATTAGTTAACTAGATGATTATTTTAAGTCGTGTATGTGGCTAACGCTGCAGCTAAACGGGCTGTTCCATAACAGAACGTTAGGACCAATGGTCCCGTTTGTTAAATGCAGGTTTGGCCAACTAGTCAGAGACCGAGAGCCACAAAAATTACCGTGGTACCACAGAGAGCCACGTCACACACGAGGTCTTATGAACACACTTCCTCTCACACACAAACAAAATGACATAAAATGAAAATCAACACATTTCCAATTTTCAAAGCGAGATTTCCTGTGTGTGTTCTCAATTTGTACTAGAGAAGAGAAACTGAAACTTAAGTATCAACCTGTACACTCAAATCAACACTGATCCTAACTCTGGCATCAGTTTATCAATATTTCAGATTGATCAGCACACCACTACTCATAACTTTATATATATTTCTATGAATGGATCGAAGAGCTGCACACTGAAAGGCAAAGAGCCACATGTGGCTCGCGAGCCGCAGGTTGGCCACCTCTGGTTTAATGACTGAACGTGCATTCAGGCCCAACCAATAAAATTTGACCAAAGGGAATTGAAATGACCAAACTCTTAAGATCATAAGTTGAAACAAAAACTAAACTCTAAATTCTTTGTACATTGTGAACAAATAAAGTTTCATCTCTTCTCTTTGTATCAGACTATCTATCTGAAGTCCGTTCCCACCAAGTAGTCTGGTTTGAATCAGGACGGTTCATTACGGGTTGTATCAGTTAAGCCTGATCCTGTTTGTGTTTCCACAGCAAACCGTGTCCCCTCATGGTAAGCGGTTTATAAGCCAGGTGACAATAGCTTCGTCAGCTACGTGATAGCGCAACACAATGTACCTCGCTAATAAATCCAACGAAGAAGAAAAATGTGACACAGTAAACAAAGAGCAACCCTGTCCTCTCTGTGATTGTCATGTGTCTCTTTGTTACAAAGAACAATCAGGCATTTTTTCAGAGACGACTGTGAGCCGCCATCACACAGGAAGTGACCATTCTTTCCACCAATCAACAGACTGCAGTGTTGCTAGCTCCACCTTCTGGGATCGGATTGGTGTCGGCCATGTTTACACAAAGTTTTACCCCAAACACTGAGGAACTGAAACGCTGTAGTGAGCATGCCAGGCCTGTAGTTGGCGCTGATGTTGTGTCCAGAAGCTGCTTTTGGGAGATCTCTCACCCTTACACTGTTGTTGTGGAAACAGCCACAAAATGTGTGCCGTACTGAGACGAACTGAGCTGGTTTTTGTTGATATTCTGTCATCAGATGTTGGGCCTTGTGGATGTTCAGTGTCTTCGTTCCTTCTTGTAATTAATTTTGCAAAAATTACAAATTAAAAAAATAGTCAAGCAAAAAAAAAGAAAAGTTAAGAAAAGAAAGGATAGTATAGAAAATATAAGAACAGTGAAGAAAAGATAAGATTAGTCATTAAACGAAAAGGACAGAAACAAAAAGTAACATAAATAAAGGAAAATAAAAAGAAACTTACAAAAGAAATGAAGAGTGAAGAAAAAAAGAAATAAATAAAGAAAAATGAATAACAAAGAAAGAAACTAACAAATTAATAAATATCAAAGAAAAGAAACAAATAAAGAAGGAAGAAATAAAGAAAATAACAAAGAAAAGAATCAAAGAAAAGAAACAAAGAAAAGAAAAGAAACAAAGAAAGGAAAGAAATACAGAAACAAAGAAAAGAAAGAAAATAAAGAAAAGAAACAAAGAAAAGAAAGAAAATAAAGAAAAGAAACAAACAAAAACGAAACAAAGAAAAGAAACAAATTATAAAGAAAGAAACAAATAACAAAGAAGGAAATGAATAACAAAGAAAGAAATGAACAAAAAAATAAAAGAAACAAATAAGGAAAAAAATGAATAACATAAAAAAGAAATGAAAAGAAAAAAAAAAGAAAAAAAAAACAAAGAAAGAAATGAATAGTAAAGAAACCTATGGTGTAAAAGGCGTATTGGGGCCACTAAAGAAATAAAAAAATAAATATATATTTTTGAGAAAAAAACTCAAATTTTCGAGTTTCTAAAGTCGCAAATTTACGACTTTAGAAACTTAAAAATTTGCAAGTTTATTAAGTGGAAAATTTACGACTTAATAAACTAGTAAATTAGCGAGTTTAGAAACTCAAAAATTTTGAGTTTTCTTCTCAAAATTTTATTTATTTTTTTATTTCTTTAGTGGCCCTAATACACCGTCATAAAAAGGAGACAACCTTCAGAGCTGACGATTCAACTTTTTTCAAACTTTCCCCTAAGTTTTCTATGAAATATAACATCATTATCTGATTTTTAAAGGCTGTAATCATCATGAAAACCCTCATCCATCCATCCATCCATGCTTCTTCCTGTCTGGGGTCGTGGGGGGTGGAGCCTATCCCAGGTGTCACTGGGAGTTTAGAGTGACCAATCACTGACGAGCGTGATTTCGGACAATGGACCGCAGAACAAGACGATGACAGCTCCAGTTAGACGCTCTGTGTGTGCACAGATCCTGGTGTTTTTCTCCTCAAATGAAATCAGCTGTTTGAAGCAGCTGAAACCAACACGTGAAGCAGAAACTGGAGCTCAGACCTGAGCGCTCGAGCGTCTTCCTCCTTCTGCAGAACAAAACTCTGAAACTGTACTTGGACCCAGACTCTGGGACTGAGTCGGATCCTGGCCTCATTCACTTGCTGGGCTATCTGCCATCCCTACCACACACACACACACACACACACTCTCACACACACACACTCACACACACACACACACACACACACACACACACACACACACACAGGCAGCGCTCTAAATGCCTTATCACGATCAGAGTGTCTTCCCTTATTAGGCTTTGGCCCCGGGCTCCTCAGAGCCAAATGAAACGAGACGTTGCCTCACTGCTGTCCGTAAAGGAACAATTAGCCTCCAGCTAATCCCATTAGCCCGCCTGTAAACGCTGCTCACGTTTTCCATTCAGGCTAATCGAAAGGCCCTTCTCCATGCATCCCAGCAGCCATCCATCATGTGTAAGCGTATATGGAGGGCTGAGCCGTTTGGCTTTGACCAGCAGCCAACCCCACTGGAAAGATTAATGTCGCTGGCAGAGCGTGGAGGAGTGTGTCATCCCGCCGTGTTTGGGTCATAGCAGAGCGGCGAGGATGGAGATACAGAGCGTTTGTAACTGGTGTGTGAGTGTGTGATGTTCACAGCTGTGTTTGGTTTTTACCTGAAGCTTTCTGCGTTTGCTGCATTTTCATCCACGACTCATCGCGTGATCGCCATAAAAATGTGACGCCGCGTCAAAGCCGTGCAGCAAGGATGTTAACGAGGGACAGTGATAAAACTTTATGTGGACGATGATGAGTTAGTGACGTTTTTACAGGATACAGAGATCAAACTGAGTGTTAAAGACAAACAGCTTCGACAGAGATTTCACTGAGTTTGTCTGACCACTTCAGGACTCCTGATCTTCAAATTAGCTCGTCTTAATCGAGTCACAGCTCAGCTCACAGATTCAGCCCATCCTGTTTCTCCTGGTTTTTAGAGAGAAGTTGTTTTTCTTTACTTATTTTATAATTTTATATTTTGTAGGTGTTAATCATCTTCTCTTCAAATAAATAAATCAAAATTGATCAAAGGGTAAGGTGCCCTTAAAGCTCCTGTGTGTAGCTTTCTGTTTGTGTTGGTTTTGGTGCCCCCTGCTGGTTGTTGTTTTCAAGAAGTAACAATATATGTCCCTCTTTGCACACCGTCTTCAGTTTCCCGGCTAATTAATATCACCTCCTTCTTTTTTTAAAGAGTCTGCTTCAAAAATACGTAAAAGGAGTCAGTTCTGTCCAGATCATCTGACGTTAAAACAAGCGTCTGTTAGCGGGTTAGCATCGCTCATCGATCTTCAGGCTCTGAGTGGAGAATTTAAAAAAAAAAAAAAAACAGAAGAAAAGAAAAAGTAAAGGAAAAAAATAAATAGTAAAGAAAATAAAGGAATAGTCAAGCAAAGAAAAAGAAAGGAAAGGAAAGAAAGGATAATAGAAAAAAAGAACAGTTCAGAAAAGATTAGTCAAAAATGAGAAGGAAAAAAGAAAAGAAATAGATAAAAGAAAAGAAAAAGAAAGTTAAAGAAAGAAATGAAAAGTGAAGAAAAGAAAAGAAACAAATAGCAAAAAAAGAGTATCAGTGAAAAGAAACAAAGAAAAATAGAAACAAATGAAAAATAATTAAATATCAAAGAAAAGAAACAAAAAAAGAAAAAAAGAAAAAAATAAAGAAACAAAGAAAAAAAGAAACAAATCAAGAGAAAAAACAGACAAAGAAAAATAAATAAATAAAGAAAAGAAACAAATAAAGAAAAAAGAAACAAATAAAGAAAAAAAGAAACAAATCAAGAGAAGAAACAGATAAAGAAAAAAAACAAATAAAGAAACAAATAAAGAAAGAAATTAATAACAAAGAAAAGAAAAATAAAGAAAAAAGGAACAAAGAAAAAAATGACAAATGAATAACAAAGAAAAAAAACATATAAAGAAAAAAAATAGAGAAGAAACAAATAGCAAAACAAAGAAACAAATAAAGAAAGAAATCAGTAACAAAGAAAAGAAATCAATAGCAAAGGAAAAAAGCAGTAGGATGCAGAGTTCTGTCAGGAGAAACAAGGACGTTAAAAAAAAATTGTTAGTTTCATAAATCAGTGAAAAGGAACAAAATAATCTAATAAACAGAGAAAAGTTCAGGGGAAAGCTTTGCAATGGGAACGTTAAAGCTCCTGTGTGGAGCTTCCTGTTTCTGTGGATTTGGTGCCCCCTGTGGTTGAGGTGGGAACACGTCTCTCTTTAAAAATTTGCCAAAGATGAAGCTGGAAATGGCAGTTTCTTCAGCTGTTTGTAAATCTGCCGCCCATCCTCCCCACAGGAAGCTACAGACATTCACACAGACCAAGAGGCGTCATTGTTCATGTCAACCCTTAAAAATCCTTAGAGGAGCTTTAAAAAGTGAAGAAAACCTTTTTGGTTCTCCTGGCTTCCTGTAGTTACGGTGATGGTGTCTGCTGACCCAGATGTGTGTGAGTGTGACGTGTGTGTGTGTGTTTTCTTACCGTCACCGTTGGAGACAGGCGTGGCGTCACACTTGCTCTCACACTGCTGCATGGTGGTTGGTCGGAGGGACTCGGCGCAGTCGTTCGACGGCTGCCCGGTGTACGACAGACACTGCACCGTCCTCATCTGCTGACCCAGGCCGCACTGCGCCGAGCACTGCCGGAGAAAGACACCGAGTTAGCGTCAGGGTCAGCCAGGAGCATCTCTCCTCAGTGACACACACACACACTCTTTTTAAGGAAGCCCTGCACACACACTCTGATCCAATCAACCAATCAGGAGGCCAGGAAGGCATGCTGGGTCACCTCCCTTTGGTCAGATTTTAGCAACTGAGCGTTTCTTTTCCTACTCGATGAAGAGAACACAGACATAACACAGTTTCTCCTACTTCTCTGGCCACAACCATAAAAAAAAAAACACCTTCAACATTTAAGTTTTTCAAATTATGAAAAATGACGCTGATGGTGCTTGTTATCCTCCTCATAATCTGCTGAAAGCCAGTCAACAAAAAGAAACCTCTGTAAGCAAAGACTTGACAAGAAACTGACCCAGAAAATACTCAAATTTAGACCTTAATCTGCAACCGTTTCCATCCTGCACAGACTCCTCTTCTTTATGCGACGCCTGTTTTTATGTCTTTTTATGTCTAATCAATAATTTAAAACCCATTAATCAGAGCTAAAACTGTTTATTTCTAAACCCTAGTTCTCAGTACAAATAAACACTCTACCTTCTCGCTTTGAATCCTGGGAAAAGTTGTCTTCAACAACAAAACATCAGCTCTCAAAAGCATGCTTCGGCAGGAGTCACGTCTTTATGAGACTGGGTGCTAGTACTCATGGGAAACTGAGTCCTTCCCCTGGAAAACACTGGCTTTGAGTTTCTATATTCATAGAAAATTGTATTATTACTCTGCTACTTTTACATTGTCACCGTAGTAACTCACAACAAAATAAAATGAGAATATAACTGACTAATTGTAGCTGAGACTCATCTTGGTGAGACCACACCATGGCACACAGGCCGGGAAAAGCCTGCACCAACACCAGCAGCTTGTTAAGCTTCAGAAGAAGGTGGACACCTGTCGCCATGTCTCAAAAATGTTTTCAATTTTGTCAGGATTTAAGGTTCATCATACAGGAGGAAATTCGTCCTGTGTTTGCTGAAAAACAACAAAATATTGTTTCAAAAACTTAAGTCCCTTTAATTGAAACTGCTTGAAGACTTTCACTTTTACAGGAGTAGGTTTCAAGTGAGATACCTTTACTTTTACTCACTTACGTGTAGGGATGGGTACCAAATTAGGTACTTTTATAGGTACCAACCTAATTCTGTCAAAAGTACCTGGTACTGATGCACGTAAACCATAAAGGTACCATGTTTAGGTACTTAAATGCCTCACTGTGACTGTGAGGGAGTGGAAGAGTAGGTGATTTTCCATGCTGGTCATGAACACAACATTGCAAGATTATAAATTAAAGAATAAAATTGTTAATTTGAAAATTTTTACATGTTGTTATTAAACAAATTGATATTTTTCTACCACATAAACCGAAAAAAGTACTGAAAATCTGTACTGTTACAAATGTGAAAGGTGCCCATCCCTAGGTCTGTCTTTCAAGCACTTAACACACCACTGTTTGTTCAGATAGTACAGCAATATAGATAGATATTAATTTATCACAACAACAGGAATAAACTCTGACACCTTTCGATGAAAAAGGAGCTCAGAGCAAACACTCATTTCTGGTTTCCAATTTAAAGACTTGAATCAGAAACTTTATAAAAATCCTGATTCAATGACCCCGCTTTGACGACAGAGCGAAGAGAAAACACACACACACACACACACACACACACACACCGTTATCCCCCCACAGAGTGAGCCAGTTGTAGTAAAACCAGCTCTATGTGTGGTCATTAAACCTGATTAACAGAACGATGGATCAACAATCGACCACCTGCCGCTACAGCTCGTCTCAAACCTGGAGAATCATCAGAACTCCTGGACGCTGAGGACGCACCTGTCAGTCATCACTTCACATGTGTCCGTGTGTGTGTGTGTGTGTGTGTGTGTGTGTGTGTGAACGTGTGAACCCGGCCACCCCGCTCCCCGCTGACGAGAGAAGGCCCAGGCTTTCTGTCAGCTCCAATGATCCTCTCTGACCGCCTCAGATCAGAGCGCCGCGTGTCATCCCTTCCCAATTAGAGCGTCTTTATTAGGACCCACTGCCGGCCATGACAGATGGCGTACGTCAGTGGAGCGACTTAAGTGGGATTTGAACCGGTGACCTTGTAGGCCTGGGAGAGCAGGGCGTGCAGTAGCTGGCAACAATCTGCCCGTTCACTGATGCTGCGGCGAGGAGCGGAGGGCGAGGGCGAGGCCTGTAATTACTGATAGAAAGGAGAGCTACACACACACACACACACACACACACACACACACACATGAGAAAGTGCTGTGTCAGAGCCGGCTCCAGCTGTTGCTCTGTGAGGTATTAACCCAGAGAGGACGCCGCTCTTTGATGGCGCTCTGAGGTTATCAGGCGGCGCTGCGTTGTTTACAGCTGCTCCTCCTCAGATTGAATCATAAAGGTGCGTTATTGATGTCTGTGTGAACGCACATGTGGACTTTATGAGCAGAAGCCGAGGGAGAGCCGCGACCTGGACCGCCTGACTCTTAACCTTTGACCTCTGTGACCCCAACGAGAGCCCAGAAAGCATGACATCACACCGTCCACGGAGCAGAGTGCTCTCCAAACGCTCGACTAAACACCAGAGAGTCTGTTTAAAGATTCCACTTCTCCCCTCAAACGTCAACAAACCTCTCAGAGCAACGGGCCAGACGCTGCTCTCTTCACTCTCTGACGCACGCCGTTTGGCGACCTCCGTCCACCGTGAGTCAGCTGTGTTGTAAAGCCATCAGCGGCGTTTTTTTCCTGCGCGCTAAGTCGTGTCAGAGTGAGCCCAAGAATGCGGCTCCTCGTCTTCCTGGAAGAGATAGCGAGGCTCTGACTGATGGCAGATAAACTTCAAACACCCAGGAGGAAGTTACCGCTGCAGATCACTCGCCGCAGATCACACGCTGCAGATCACACGCTGCAGAATCTGGAGCACGTGTCGGAGCCACAGGTTTGTCACACACACGTAAATATTGTTTACAAACCTATGGGAGCTATCTGATGGTCAGATTACCCAGAACTCTCAGCAAACTGGAATCTTACTCCAGATAAAAAAGGTCAAAGGTTAAAATGCAGCCATGATATCAAGGTTTAACAAGTTTCCAGCAGAGTGCAGGCAGCTTTGTGCAGAGTTAAACATCAGTTTTTGAGATGTTTGATCCAGAGTTTGAGGAGGAAGCAGAGGCTGTAGGAAACAGCTGAGGATGCTGCACCTGAGGTGGCGCTTTAAGCTAAGCTAATCTGCTAATAAGTCTAATTTATCAACCTTTAGCTTCTCAAAACCTGCAGCTAACATTACTAAACTGCAGCATGCGACTTTTTTAAGATTGCAGATTTCTGTGTGTGGATAGTAGTTTCCCATAGTTACTAGCCACTTAGCATTTCCATTAGCCACAATTTTAATGATAAATATTCATGTTTAATATGATTAAAGCTAATGATGACATGCTAAAGTTTACCTGAACTAGATTAAAACCTTTTTAAATGTAAATGACCTCTGTTCACACTCAAATCAAGACAACAGAAATGTTTAACGCCACAGTTGCGCGTGAGGTTGTTCTCCTTTTTTACGAAAACACACCGTCCATGAAGGCAAAGTCATAAAAGGAGCAGTTTATTATTACAGTTAAAAAAACCTAGCAAGAAACGCTGTCTACTTAAATATTTACTTTAGTGCTGTCAGGCGATCAAAAAATGTTATCTAATTAATTACAGGATTTGTAATTAATTAATCGAATTAATCGCATTTTAATCTCATATCTGCTTAAAGTCCTTAAATAAAAAATTTGAATTCAAGGAAGAAAACTTAAAACTTTCCTTTTTAGTGTGGCCTTACTTTTACTTACTTATTTATTTATCTAATTATGTTTGTATCTCCGTTTTTTAAAGGCGTATAATCCTTACTTTTAGTATCTTTTTTATGTGTCTTAACCTAATTATTTATCTTCTCAGTTACTGCACTGTTACTTTCAGCTTTTTCATTTTGTATCTTAAAGTTTTAGTTCTACATCATTTCTTTTTTTCTGCTTTAACCTTTTTAATATTTTATTACCTTATTTGTTTCTTTTAGCTTGGTTGTTTTATTTTCTTACATTTGAGTCTGAGTGCAGAGGAAACCTGCAGAGGAGCAGGGAGGGGGTGTTTGGTGCGAGCGCTCTGGGCTTCTGCTGCACTAAAACACTGCTGTAGGGGTAATTTCTGCCCTAAACCTTGTGATAGGACCCAACTTGTTCCATCCCGGAGGATCACTTTAAGCTGGTTACTGTAATGCAAATGAAACCTCGCGTAAAATCAGCTCGAGGAAAAGGGTAACGCTGAAAATCCAAATGTTTGCTATGTGAAACTGACATTAAGTGAGAGGAAAGAAAGGAGATCCACCTCCCATCAGACCTGAAACCCACAGACCTGAACACACCCTGCTCTACGTGGCGAGCAGACCTCTAAAAAGACAGAGCTGCTCCTTTACCTGTCCCCAGTCCCCAGGGATCCATCGAGGAGGAGGACAGCGCCCCAATGTGCAGCGGATTCGGACCGGAGGTTTGTTGTGGCTCGGGCAGTGCGCGGGCGGGAAGGTCTTGGTCAGGTCGCTGCTCTTACACAAGGCGATGCGGTGCTTGAAGCCCGGTCCACATTTTGGCGTGCACTGAGGAGGAAACGGACAGGAGGAGATTAAAGAGACAGTCTGACTCGACTTTAAACTGAACCCAGACTCTGGACACCGTCTCACCTCGGACCAGTCCAGGGTGACCCATTTGGGCGGGCAGGACTGGTTGTTGCAGGACTCCTGCTCGATGGGTCTGTGAGTCAGGCAGTGAGTGTCCTCCAGCGTCTCCTCCTCAGCCGGGCCGATCCTCCTGATGCAGAGCACCGTTCTCGTCCTGATCCCACCGTCACACGTCTTCCCGCACTCCGACCAGTCGCCGATGAACCACCTGAGGAGAGGACGCAGAGTTAAACGATTGGACGGTAAGGTTAGCACGCCACGCCGCGCCGCTCTTCACCTTTTCACCTCCAGAGTAAGAGCCAGCCTCATCCTTTGTCTGCAGACTCTGGAGAATTAATATGATAAACCTGGCCCAACAACAGCGCTCCAAACACATCCAGCCGCTGATATTACATCATGAGGAGGAATGTATACAGAATTAACGACGTGTTCAAACATCTGTGTTAGCTTTCATTACTGGAGCCCATAAAATCCTGGCCGGTCTAAAACAATCCTGTTTACACGGCCTCCTTTTAGCCGGCCTTTCCTGAGGCTGCCGAGGGGGGGGCGCGTTTCTAACACACACTAATGTTATGTGCGGTGTAACCTAATACACACACACGCTAATCAAAACAAATGAGACAGCACAGGTCTGCGTCGGCCGAGCACTCCTGTGGAAATAAATGCTCCCTGACTGTCGTCTGAATGTATGAAAACAAATTTCCACTTATACAGTAGATTTTGGCTTTTCCTGCTCTGAAACTGACACCGCCACACACTCCACTCACAAATAACTGTCAGATAGTCTGAAACTAATTACGCCGATGCATTTAATCCCTCTTTTTCCAGACGTGTTTGAAGTGAGTCTGGCCTACAGACATTTGGCCACCAAACACAGGTTCATGTTCCACCTGTGTACGTGTGTGTGTGTGTGTGTACGTGTGTGTGTGTGTGTGTTACCCCCGCAGGACCGGCCCGAGACGCCAAAACAATCAAACACAGGTGGTCATTTTCAAGGCTCTAATTTTTGGCACGAGGCGAACTCTGAAAATGGTTAACACATGAAGTTATAAATCACTGACGTTTTATTTTATGGTGTTTCTCCAAACACGTCTCGCAAAGTAAGGCTCGTTGGAGGCGGATGGTTATCATGAGTCAGGCTGAAAAGATAATGCAGACAAGGGGAAAAAAAAAGAAAAAAAAAAAAAAAGGAAAAAAAAAGAAAAAAAGGGAAAAAAAAAGAAAAGAAAAAAAAGGAACAAAAAAAAAGAAAAAAAAGAAAAAGAAAAAAAAAAGAAAAGAAAAAAATATATATATATATCATGAATCAGTTCGAGAAACTCGACTTTACGTCCGCGTGGTCGTAATATCGGTCAGGGTAAAGGTGCCCACGCTTTAAAAAACTCCACGTACGCGGTTGCGTGTGGCCAGGCAGGAACTAATGAATTTGTAAAACCAAATGTGGTGTGGCGTGTAGGTCGTTTCATACGGTGTCATCATTTTAAGACATGTGACCCATGAAATGCGCTGTGATTCGCTGAAATACAGGTGGAGGGAGTGGAAAGTCTGCTAATTGTGATTTCTTTTTGGGATCTGACCGACACATCACACCCGGTCTTAAAAGTACAGAGGGATTATCAGTCTACGCCATCATCAAGACGCGAGTTCAGCGTCATTCATTCAGACGAGTTCGCGTTTTTTAAACACTTAGTTCAATCTGTTAGCAGCATCAAAATGAAAACTCTAGAAACGATACCATTAGGGATGCACAATATATCGGTACCAATATCGATATCGGAAGATATTCACTCATTAGCTGCTGGCCATTTTCAGAGCATCTTTAATGATCTTTCAAGACCTAAAAAATCTTGTTTTCTCTGACTCTGTAAACACCAAAACTAGCTAAGAAGAGTGGACTCTCTTTATTTTATGTCTACTTCCTGTTTTTGATCCAAAAAACAGACAAAACGTACTTTCTTAATCATGTCCATCTTTTTTTTTTGACCAATATCGATATCTGTAAATATCGGTTATCGGCCATAACACCAATATTAATATTGAATATCTGTATCGGCCAAAATGTTTTTATCAGTGCATCCCGAGTTACTATACAACAGAGGCAACGTCTGTCAAGTCCGTCACAGAGCAACCAGTGCTTTGGAGTTGGTAGCAACCAGACTGAGAGTCACCAGTTAGCAGGGTCACACTTTACACTGAAACACCAGTGATGTCTGCGGGTGAATGATTAAATGTGCCGTCTATCTGATCTGGTTTTCTGGACGTAGTTTTCTGATTCTTTTCTTATGAACCGGGTCTCAGACTCAGCAGTCTGTGTAGGGATGGGAATTGATAAGATCTGATTCCCTTATCAATTCCTGTTGTGAATTTTCTTGGTACAAAAAGTATCTTTACAGGTTTTCTGTGTCAACAACATTTAATTGAGTTTATACTGTAAGTGAATAAAATGTAATTGGTCTGAGTCTGGATATTTCTGGGCACAATTAAACAGAAACAGGTCAAAATTTCACTCAATGTGACGTTGATGTACTGTGTTGTAATATATTAATAATTGAAGTAGGCCATCTAGTGTCTGAAAGTGGTTATAGCAATGGTTTAAGTTGTTTGGAACCTTTCAGTCAGCCATTAGCCTTTCATTAGCCTGTTAGCTTTAACATTTGAAATTCTCAGTATTTTTTGCGAAGAGTTGATGTGATATGTTTCTGTGATGAAAGCTGAAATTCTATTCTATTATGCTAACTGCTAGCATATTAATGCAGTTTCCCATATACGTTAGCATCAAGCTTGTGCTGTTTTGTTATTTTGGTAAATAAGGTGATTTATACCATGTTGAATGTACTGAATATGAATCTCCTGAGAGAGAGTGATGAACATTTCTTTATGAAGTCAGTTCTTCAGGAAAACTTCAAGCTGAAAATCCTGAATCAGAGTTTTCTTGGGAAACGTTAGCTAACTGCTAAGCTAAGCTAGCTGCAGCAGGCTAGTCGACGTAAGGCAAATTTTCGAGCTTAAGTCTGGGAGCCCTGGCCACAGACCATAAGGTGAGGTAAAATGCAGGTTAGTCAGTTAGCATGCTAATTCAGCGGGCTAAACAACACAGATATTTACAAACTGGATCTATACAAAGTTGCCCGGTGATGTCCTGCTAACCAAACGTTATCCCTTCCTGTATCATATCCAGATGTTTCTTTGAGCTTTCTTTGTAACCCAAATATAAAAAGATGATCATAAAATGAGTGAAGTGCTGATAAAACCCAGCAGGACTCAGAGCTACGTACTCTGGGGGACAGGGCTCGGTGTTGCAGTCCCTCTGGTTCTCGGGGGGTTTGCTCTCTGGGTCGCAGTAGCTGTTCTGAACCACAGAGTTGTCGTCCAGCCTCTTACACACCACCTCCTGCTTCTGGGAGCCTGCAGAGGAAGAGAGGAAGACACAGATCAACAAGAGGAAGCAGCAGCGTTAAAAACTCCTTCCAGAAAACATGGACGCCGACGGCCTCGCAGTAAATCCAGACGTGTGAATTCCTGATTCCTGCAGGACGTTTCAGCAAATCACTTCCACAGAGCAGGGAGCTCTTTGCTTTGGCCTCTGATGGAGAGAGCCAGGGCTACTGGATCAGCGTCACACCTCCCACTGTGTGTGTGAAGAAAATTTACCAATCTGAGTTCAGCAACGCACAGGGATGAAGTGTTTTTAGTTTTATCTGAGGAAACGTTTCATCCTAACTAAGGATGAGGACCTTTCACTGGAGGTGTCCCAGACCGATATTGATATCAGATATCGGTCTGATATCAGCAAAAAAACAAGTATCGGTATCGTATCAGAATGTATCTAAAATCTCTGATATAAGCAGTTCCTGTTACCCATTGGTTAATGATAAATGGGTCAGTTTTTCCTCATACCTACTGTTGCTGACTACTGTTCTTTGTTTGAATAATATCACTGAATCAAGCCTTTTCTAACACGACAGACACACTACAGAATGAGTAATAAAAGTATGCATGTTTAATGCTGATATCGTATCAGATTAATATCAGCCAATACTCAATGCTGCAGTATCAGTATCGTATCAGGAGTGAAAATGTATTATCGGGACATCCCTACCTTTCACATTAAAACAATAGGGTACCGATGCCCGGCAACGGGCATTAGGTATTGGTACTCACCGGTACTCATTTTTGCAACTTTTATGTGCTAAAAATGTTATTTTTTACTAATAAAAATCACAAAGATTTTTAATTTAACATACATAATCTTCATATATAATCTCTGCCTGTTTTTAAATCCCTTCTTAAGACCCACCTTTTCTCCCTGGCCTTTGATGCACAGTAGCTGGCGATTGTATGATTATCATTATTATTAATTAATTTTATTTATTCTATTTTGCTTCTTCTGCGTTTTTATTCATTTTATTTTGTTTCATGTCTTTTATATTGCTCCCTGTCTTCTGTCTTCTGAAAATGGTTAACACATGAAGTTATAAATCACTGACGTTTTATTTTATGGTGTTTCTCCAAACACGTCTCGGAAAGTAGGGCTCGTTGGAGGCGGATGGTTATCATGAGTCAGGCTGAAAAGATAATGCAGACAAGGGGAAAAAAAAGAAAAAAAAAAAAAAAGGAAAAAAAAAGAAAAAAAAAGAAAAAGAAAAAGAAAAAAAAAGAAAAAAAAAAAAAAAAGAAAAAGAAAAAGAAAAAAAAAAGAAAAAGAAAAAAAAAGAAAAAGAAAAAAAAGAAAAAAAAAAAAAAAATATATATATATATATATATATATATATATATATATATATATATATCATGAATCAGTTCGAGAAACTCGACTTTACGTCGGCGTGGTCGAAATATCGGTCAGGGTAAAGGTGCCCACGCACCTGAAAAATTTTGTGTTTTATGTCTATTCTTTTATCTTGTATCTTATTCGTTCTCCTGTACAGCACTTTGTTTCAACTATGGTTGTTTTTTAAAGTGCTTAACAAATAAAGTTGGACTGGAAGTTCTGCAGAGTATCAACCTGTAAGAAACTCTGCATGGTGACAAATTTTTTTATAACTGACAGCATAAACCTGTAATGTTCCAATCTTATTTTAGTGGAAATTGTTGAACAAAACAATAAAATCATTATGTTTTAACTCAAACAACCAATAAAATGTCCTGAGTTTTAGGTCTCAGAGCAAAAAGCAACAAAGGTTGGCTGTCAGAGCTTCCTGGAGGTTTATAAGATCAGTTTTATATGTAAGGATGGACCAATCACAGAGGAATCACCGTACTGCTCTACAGAGAAGAGTGATCATATTTCTGTTACGTTTCCCCGCCCCCCAGGACCAGCTTTGGTATCCGTCCTCAGAGTCCAGCATCCATCAGGCTCTAACTCGAAGCTCGGCCTCAGACGCTCATTCGATTACTTTGGATCGATCCTGCAGAGGCATGTTTACAAAACAGGACGGCCATGTGTGTCTCCATCTTCAAACGCCTGCTGCAGCCTCTCATGCTTATTCAGTCGAGCTCTTACTAAATATTACAAACCCGTCCAGGCCGCATTTGACAACTGGGAAGAGACGCTATTTATTGTTACATGAAACCCATCGCTTTGGGTCTAAAAGGTTTGGTTTAGTCATTCCTGAGGCCATGGTCGACATTTCACTGCGGTTACAGACTGAAACCTGGGGCTCTGTAGGAAGAGCGGCGGCGTGAGTGTGTGCGGCGCCGCGAAACCAGAAGCTATGCAGAGCAGCTCATTCACAGAAATTACAGCATATTCATTACTCCGGCTGAAATATGGAAAATATACATATTGAATTTATTAGAGGCTGAAACTCCAGCTACAAAGTAATGATTTTGGAAACCAATGGCAAATTATGATACTGGGTTTCCACACACAGCTCTTCAGCAGTTGTGTAATTACTGGTTGGGGAAGATTTACTGAATGACACCACACACACATTATATGAGGCATTAAATATTTGAGAAGGTTAGAAATATTCAGAAAGAATTTAAACACCCGCAGCGTGTTTTGGTATTCAGCAGCGAAACGCTCAGAGGGATCGTTTCGCTGGAGGAAAGCGGGAGCTCGATAAACGTTTGACAAAGAGACTTCTTTGTCTTAAACACCTTAAATCAGCAGCTGGAGACAAATGAAACTGGACTTTTATTGAAGCACAAATCTGCTTTTCTTGGGAGTCCAGAGCTGCTGCTTTTAGGTCGGTTTGCTACGTCAGAAAGGAGGTGTTTCAGGTGTGTTTCAGGTGTGTTTCAGGTGTGTCTGTGGGTGCAGGAGTCAGCTTTGGAGTCACTCACCTCCAGCGCAGGTAGCCGAGCATTCAGACCACGGCAGGTGGTGCCAGGAGAAGCCCACCTCGTTGTCTCCACTTCCTGTCCGCTGGATGGGCACGTTGAACTTGTAGCGGATTCCCAGGTTCTGCTCCTGGAGGAGGACCTGCAGAGGAGGAGGAGGACAAAGAGGGTGAGGATAGAGGAGGAGGAGGTGGGAAGTGTTTGGCTGAAGGTTTGTTGTTTGTGTCCATCTTTACTGCTACTGAACGTTATGATCTCCAAAAGTTGACAAAGGATGTTTTATTTCTGTGCCACAACAATTTTTTCCCAGGATGCAAAGTGACGAGTTAAAGTCTCCTTTCTAGATATCTGCCTGATCCTAACCCACACTTTACAATGAGATTATCAGCACCAATATCACAGGTTATAGGCTATTCCTAAATGCTACTTCCTAGCTCTCTGTCCGGATTGACTGAAGTTTAGCAGAGAGAAGAGAGATCTGAGTTTTTCTCTTTCTGTGATTAATGTTGTAGTGATGGTGGACACTGGAGCCTAACTGTCAGACAGGAAACGGACAGAAGAGCAGAAGAAAGAGAAAAAGAATCAGAATCAAGTTTTATTCCCAAGGACATTTGCACATTGTCTTGGTGTATTGGTGCTAACAATTAAAAAAATAATGAAAATGCAGGTAGAATATAGAAAAAGTTAAGATATAAGATATCAAAATATGCAAAAATATATAGAACAAAATAGTAAATTAAAATAATAATAAAAAATAAAATTAAATAATGTTAATAAAAAAATTAAATAATATTAAAAATAAAATAATAATAAAAAATAAATGAAATCAAAACAAATATATATATGGGAATATTTACAGAAAAATAAAATAATTATAAGTATAAACAGGAAAGAGATAGAGCATGGGCTAAAGGCTAAAACACAAGCTAAAGGCTAAAAGGGATAAACTGTTTGTGCTAATGTTCATTCCAACCTACAGTCAGATTAAATTAGCTCTGATTGGCTAGCGCTACATATGGACAGCTGCTAAACCACTGTACCAGCTAACAGTTAGCTTGTTGCCATGTTAGCCTATGGATACGTCAGAGCACCAGGCTGCCGATAGTACCACATATAGCCAGCTACCACAACGTTAGCTTGTTGTCACTTTACTAACAACAACGCTACCTAACTAAACTGATAAATACCTTACCTCGTGACGTTGTATCTGGGAAAAAGTTGACTAAAACAAAGGAAATTGTTCCAAACAAACACACGCCTGGCTAAAAGTCACATCTTTACAACAGTGTGTTTGGGACTTCAGGCCAGAAGGTGGCGCTGCAGCACATCAAAACAAAAAAACTCCTCACAGGATGAGTTTTTTTTTTCCTCTCCAAAGTGTTGATACATTTACAACTGTCATGCACTTGAATTGACAGAAAAAGTAGAGTTTTCCTGAAATAAAGACTCCATTTCCCATGAGCACCAAGCAGAGCTAACGTAACCTGGCTCTTCATTTTAGTGATAGACTCTAAAGTTTGAACAGACCACTGCAGAATAACTGCTGATTGTGGGTTGGAGTCAACATTAACACAAACAGATTAGCCCTTTGAGCCTTTAGCTTGTGCTCTATCTCTCTCCTGTTTCTAATTATAATTTATTTATTTTTCTGTAAATATTCCGATATATATTATTATATTTTACTTTATTCTATTTTATTTTGTTTTATTTTGTTTTATTATTGTTTTATTTTATTTTATTTTATTGTTTTATTTTATTTCATTTTATTTTATTTCATTTTATTTTATTTCATTTTATTTTATTTCATTTTATTTTATTATTGTTTTCTTTTCTTTTTCATTATTATTTTTTTCCATATATTTTTGCCTATTTTGATATCTTATATCTTAACTTTTTCTATATTCTACCTGCATTTTCATTATTTTTTTAATTAATAGCACCAACACACCAAGACAAGTTCCTCTTATGTGCAAATGTACTTGGCAGTAAAACTTGATTCTGATCCTGTTTCTCTTTCTTCTGCTCTTCTGTCCTTTTTCTCTCTGACAGGTAGGCTCCAGTGTCCAACATTACAACAAAATCAATCCAAAAAATCCTTTTCTTCAGGACAAAGTTCAGATGTTTCCTCTCCCTGTCGGCCAGCGTGGTGTCATCAAATACTCAGGTCAGGTCATAATTCTGTTGTGGATCAGAGATGTTTCCATCTCACACTCTTTTCACTCGGTCTGATTATGAAAACACTGATGAGGCTTCTTAAAGTCAGTTTGTAGTCCACATCACTGGGACTGTGCTGGTTTCATGTCGGCGCTGGCTGCAGAGGGGGGCTGAGGGAGCTGGGTTTGTAAGCCACAGAGAAATGGTCAGCGGTGGAGCGGCCGGTTACTGCTCTATTCCAGTGGTGCTGTGTGGTCTGGTATTTCCAGCGTGCATGTCGAGGCAGAAAACCGCCGAGTATTACGACAAAGAAATGCTCGGTTGCCTCACAGTGACACAAACACACAGACATGCAGAGTGAGACGTGCTCTCAGACAAAACATGTTTCAAACTCCCAAATCCAACGGCTTCAAGCCCAAAAACCACCGGACGGACAGACGGACGGACGGATGAGGGTTAATAACCAGATGCTGAGCAGCACGACATCACCAAAATGTAAAAACACGTCTGAGCAAAGGACGCTGAAGCTTTGGCTGCGTCTCTGACTGTTTAGTCTCCGTGTTTTGGTTTACTGTCAATGCGCTGGTGGTGTTATTTCTGGCTGCAGCAGGCAGCTGGAAACCTTTGATTGGCGTGCTGAACCAACAGTTATTTCCATCTCCAGCGGAGAATGCAAAAAGAGAAGGTGCTCTGTAAACTCCACCACGCTGCCAAATCCCACCAGCTCCTCCGATCACCACATCTGGCCCCGGTGTTTAGACAACAGGAACATCCAGCTCAGATTTGGTATTAACAGTGTCTCAAATAGCTCTGTACCATGTGGATGTGTGCAGCCATCAGATTTCTTTTTGCAGTTTGAGCTCATTCTGATGGTTTTATGGTCACATTTTTGCCCTTTGGTTCATTTTTACCATTGTTTTTGTGTTGATTTTGACTTCAGCAAGAGACTATTTTAAGGTTTTAAGAAGAAAACACTACTTTCTGGGGAACAAACAGCAAACAGGCACATTTAAAGACTTGAAAGTCAAACAGGAGTTTTGAGTGAAGCAGAAATTTCTCTCAGGGTGGTGGAGACCAAAAACAGAGCTAAAAGAAGGGGAAAGTTGGGCTTAGCCTCTTGAGTTGGGGAATGTTATATTAAAGTTGATAAAAGAGGTTTATTTTAAGTGGTTAGGATGGATTTAGTCAGTGAGGAAGCAAACACAAGAAAGGTAGGAGGACAGGAAACAGTTAGGACGAGGTCTAGTTTCATTTCACCCTCAGCTTTCATCGTACAACACATTAATCACAGGACTACAATTAACCATCAGAAAAATGTTTTTTGCTGATGCTGACGCAGCACGTAACACTGCAGGAAACTGATACTGGTCATCAGGGATCAGAGACACCCGAGGGATAGGTGAACTGTGATGTCATCAGTTTGTATTGAAGGACTGAGGAGGTTTGACCACACTTGAGTCCGTTTTTCCGGTTCGTTTTTTTGATCCGTAATCCAAAAAAGAACCATGGCCCAAAATGTGTAGAGAAAATTTGTCAGAAAATGCGAAAATGTGAGCCTACAGAGTCTATAAATAGTCAAAGTACCCAGGAAAAATGCAAAAAAACAAACCTGTTCGGAAAAAAAAGCTCATTTTTTTCAGCCTACATCATAAATTTGTTTATTTATTTAAAGGTAATTTCTCCCCTCCGTGTCAGCTTGCTATTAGCTGGAGCTGCTACGTGAGACTACGACAGGCTGTAAGTGTGAGTGACAGGGGGAGAAGCTCCACAGCTGTAGCTGTAGCTGCTTGTTGGTGAAAAGAGAGAGAATCTTTAAACACAACGCTCGTCGTTTTTAAGAAAGATAAACTCTCTGGGGATCAATAAAACCTCTGGATCAGTCCAGAACAACTGCCTGTAAAACTGAGAAGATGCTCTGGTGGAGGGTTATACTTCAAGATCTCTGACTGGTTCATTTCACTGTCAATCAAAAAGGGATTCAGCCTCAGACAGATCATCCAATCATCATGCAGAAGCCCAGCGTCCAGGCCAGCCCACTGCCTCATAGACCCCCAGAGACGCTGAGCGTCCGATGGGCGGGACAAAGCCCAGCGTTTATCCAATGACCGTCCAGTTTCCACAGTGGAACAACCCACTCTACGCTTCCCTGCTGAAGTCAGAAGACGCTCAGCGTCCGACTGTGTTAAAGCGCTGAGACGCTGCGGAGATGAATGAGAAGGAGGTGGAGCCAGTTACCTGTGATAGGAGCTGATTCTGAACTAAAGATGAAGGAGTTCTAGCTCAGATTTTATCAATGAAATGTTCATACAGCAGAACATATCAACACTTTTTAGGGACATTTTAGGGGAAGCTGAGCTTCTCTTGCAGTCTTAGAGCAATCACCACTGGTGTGCAAAGACCTTTATTTATTTAACAGAGCATTAGCATGTGTTAGTTTCACAGTTGGTGTCAGTAAGAGCTGCTGGTCAAATGTTTCCCTCTTTGTAAAAGTTTGGACAGCTTTGCTTTAAGAAAACGCTGATTCGACTGTGTATCACAACACGGAAATACAGTAAAACCCTTTTTTATAAGACGTACTTTATATCACGGCTTGTTTTTTGAAGTTTCTCAGGGAGAATTTCCATCAAATCCAGTAAACTCACAAAGTGCAGCTTCAGAGCATCTTTTTGCACCTTCCTGCCGTCTAACAGTGATGGTGACCAATTCTGCAAAACTTGACCACCCACGTCCAGCGGCCATTTGTTGTTTACTTTCCTTTCTGAGTGCCATCATAATCACAGACCTTTGTTGACAACTTGATTCAAAAGCTAAAAACTGGCCACAAAGGTGAAATGGTAGATATTTTAATCATGCAAAAGACTTCTGTGCTCCTGAAACAAGGAGAGCTGAGGCTTTTTAAAGGTTCGGAGGTGACGCACAATAAAAAATGTGTTAAAGCACCAGAATGTTGGTCTCCAATACTCACAGTTTTGGGTTTTTTTTAGTGATGAATTGGCAATTTAATATTTACTATCTCTGTTTTATTGGATTTTATTATTGTTTCATTTTTTATCTTCTTGGATTTTGAATTTTAGCATTTTAAAGAGTAGACTTTGAAATTTAATGAGCAGTAAGTTCTGTCTGTTCCCATCTTTGATGACTGCTCTCTGCGTCTTTGATGGGGATAAATAAAGTTATTTCAATCAATTCAACTGTCAAAGCAAACTTAAAGAGTGACATTTTTTTAAAAAAAAGTGGATTTAATTGGTGTTTTCTGTACCATGACCACCAGGTTTTCCGTCGTGGCTCCGAGCGCCTCCAAAGACTCGGGCTCGTCCGTGGGTCTCTTGTAGTGGAAGGCCGTCCCTGCGATGTCGAACTTCCTGGGCCAGTCGATGGTCCACGCTCCGTTGATGTAGTACTCGTCTCCTTCGGCTTTCAGAGCTGGAGGATCAGAGAAAAACAGAAAAACTCTGAATCCACAGAGACGGGAACGGTAGCAGAGACAACAGGTGGAGACAATCACCACCACCATCATCATCATCATTTTCAGTCCCTGTGTCGTCAAAGCCACTTTCATTCCCTGGAAAGACACAGACACGTGCCCGTACATGACGGCTTTCATGTGTGCAGACATGTACATGCGTCTGATTCAGGAAGAGGGGAACACACTCCTCAGGTGAAAGCCTGGACGGCGCTGCTGAATACCGCTCTGTCTGGTTGTCAAAACAAAGCCAGTCTCCAAGCACAACAGATCTGAAAATATCCACTCTCCCCGCGCTGAAACGGGGCCAAATTGAGGAGAAAGGATCCAACCGCTGGCTGTTCTGTGTCTCTGGCTCGTGCTGCAGATTCCCCTCTGCTGTATTTACGCAGATTAGATGAACAATAGTTTACTCCTCTTTAACGTATCACGATCCCTCGGCGTAATAAAATCAGCACATCTGGCTTCGATTAAAAGCATTGTGATTTCGTAAGCTTTATAAGCAGTCTGCGTTTTTATACCGTCTCACTTCGTTTATGCTTTCATA
Source organism: Halichoeres trimaculatus (assembly GCF_033239565.1). Lineage (NCBI taxonomy): Eukaryota > Metazoa > Chordata > Actinopteri > Labriformes > Labridae > Halichoeres > Halichoeres trimaculatus. Next base: position 1,068,587 of record NW_027437194.1, read on the forward strand.
AAACATATAAACCCAAACTCTGCTGACCTAAATAGCTAAGACACAGACAATGCAGCAGAAGAACAAGGCTTTTCCAATCAGAGATGGGGTCAGAGATGCAGCAGCGATCTGCACGGATGGGAAAACGGCTCCAAAAAGCCCAAATCTGGCTCTTTAAAGGGAGATATATGGAGGTTATATCCCCGTAATCCTGGTGGAGCAGGCAGCTGTCACCACAGCCCTATAAATCTGATGCAGCTCTCTGCTTCAAAGTGTTACTTAAGCCCTCCATCAACACCACGGGCTGTAAATCCAACGCGCTGTCACACGTCTTTCTCCGCTTAATGAAAAGACACAGAGCTGCTTTAATTGAATCCGGTTGTTTGATTGTTTTGGGTCTGATGCTGCCCAGTGTTGCAAAAAGTTTTTGTTTAGTCTGGATCAGAGCGGATGAGGCTGGTGCCAAGATGGCCATCGCATGTGTGAGGATTCAGGGGGGTGCAGTTTACGGCAACAGGAGATGAAACGGCGAGAAGACACGACAGAGATCCCTGAAACAGAGCTGAGCTGATCGTAAGAAACAGGATGAAGCTGCAGATCAACATCCATCAAATCAAAGTGTTATAAAATCAAGAAACATCTTCAGGTCACATCTCAAGATCTACAAACGAAGCCGTCCTGTTTCTTCTTCCTCGAGTCAAATTTGTGATTTATGAATTGAGCTGTAATAAAACAAATAAAACGCTGACTTCACTGAATTTCCTTCCTGAATGTCTCAACCAAAAGTCACCGCAAGCTAATCCTCCAGCTCCAACCCCAGTTGTCATCAAATGTCGACATCAAAATTTGAGTAAAGTTGAATTTATTGACATTTATCATCATCCAACCATGAACGTCTTAAAAAGAAAACTCTAGTGCCAAGTTATTTGGTTGATGTAGAGATTTTTCTACAGGATACGTCTGAAGTCCGGCTGTGAAATACAAACTGATTTTGACACAGTTTGCTTCGTTTTGAAAGTCTCTGGTGTTTTTAGGTAGTTTCTGGTCACGACTTCCTGTCCTGCTCAGTCTTCCCTACGCTGAAGCCGTCACATTAAGGCTGCTGGTGTGAAGTTTGGGGAACACAAATCTTATGATTCATCCATGGCACCGTGAACATGGGGGCAAAGTTTTACAGCCACTCCAAAGTTGAGAATGCCAAAGTTGAAGAGCCATCACTGCTCTGTTTTTGGCTGTAATCAGCCACATAGCTCCATGCTCAAGCTTCCCATCTCAGAAGAAGACAGACTAAGTGTCTAGAGTTCATTTATCAGGAAATGTTCCAGCTACACTCAGTAAAACTGTGCATGTGTGTGCTAGTCACTTCACGGCCGACTGCTTTTCCAACTTTGGACAGTCCAACAGAGGGCTAGCCAATAGACTGGTCCTGAATCCAGGCGCATTACCAACCATCCTCCAACAAACCTGGGACCCTGGAAATGTGAGTATTTTAAATGCTGTGTGCTGTGGAGCAGATGGAAGAGCTTTTCCTCAGTGTCCCCCCTGTCTCTGTGTTAGCTTCAGGATGCTAACTTTAGCTGCAGTTAGCCTGTTGTTTTAGCCTGTAATGTTACGGTAAACCAGCTTCTCTGTTTTCTAAACATTGTGCACTCGGAGCTCGTGGCGCCGCTCTCAGTGACGTGGAAGAGCGGGGCGGTATCAGCGGTGGCTCATTTACATATGAAGGCCACGCCCACTAAATCAGAGCGTTCTGAACAGAGGGGCTATGAGAGCCTGGAAACAATGCTGCTGTGCTTGATTTATTGGCTTTTTGGACCAAAACATGTTACTACCATTTCATGAAGACATCAATGATCCAGATTAAACTGCTGAAAAGGAGCAGGATATGGTTTATACTCTGGGTACCATGAATATCTAACCAAAAATTCAAGATTAATTCCAGCTTTATGAGTTTGGCTAGAAAAACTGACATATTTGATCCGAGAATCCAAAATGTCAATATTTTTTCCCTCATGAATATCAAAGAAAAAACTATAAGACAATTTATCTTCAGGGTCTTTACCCACCAACCCATCCATAGCAGCAATATTAAAATCAAGATTGGCCAAAATTTCCACATCAGTGCATCCCTCCCATGAATATCTGGACGATTAAAAAGTAACAGTTTGGTTTCTTGAATATTTCCCGTTGGTTCATCCTGGACTTAAAATCAAACTGGTCGTAAAGAGGCTTTCACTCACCGATATAATTCTTAGAGATGGCGACTTCCTTGATTTCGATGTGGACTGATCCTTTGGGGATCTGGACCACCTCCATGTATCCTGTAAGACAAAGAGCAGGGATTATTACAGTGTTGTTCCTCCTCCAGGATCTCCTTTCTACGAGACGTTTGTAGCATCAAAGAGCGGGCGCTGAGTTACAGATCATGTCAGGTAGGAGCACCTATAGGATAAACTCCCAAACACCCAAAAAGGACAAAGCAGGAGGACAAAACAACCCCCTCCTCTTTCTTTTTTACAGGCTCCTGGACACACACATGCACACACAGTATTTTTAGATGGTTTACTGGCCATACCATAGAAGGAGAAATATGTTTTCTGCTCCTGCTCTCTATAGAGCAGTTCAGGCCGTAGCCAAAACCAAGTCCTGCGTCTCCTCCTGGTTTCCTCGCTCCATGATGTAATTAATGGGAAAATAATTATGTTTTGATCTATATTCTATCAACAGAGCCAGAAACCTATGCTCTGCTGGCCCGTGACAAACGCAAAGGAGTTATATTTTCATCAAGATTATCTTTGAGATGTTTTGGCTTTCGGACAACGAAGGAGGAGGAACTTTGAGAAACTTTAGGACTCAGCTGCTTCACTTTGATTTAAAGACGGATAAAGACGGCGGAGCACGAGGAGACAAACAAACAGACTTCCTGGATTTACCTCCTCGTGGTAGCGACTCGTTGAACAGCCCCTCCGTCGCCTCGCAGGTGCTCCCGTCCCCTCCGCACACACGGCATCGATCTTCTTTTGCATCAGAGCCCAGGATGTTGTCGCAGCCAACGTGCTTGAAGCCAACAAACAAAGTTGGAGAATTCAAGTGAGCGTTTATTCGACTGAAGACTGGAAAATGAATTCAGGACTCAGCAACATTGTACTCTGCAGATTGATACGAAGGCCAGATCCAGAGGCAGAGCGAAAACACTGCATAGTTTTAAAGCATAACTCTCTTTGTTGGCCGCAGTTAGGATGATGTCACCAAAGTTTAACTACTGCTGCACGATCATCTGCTTTTTTATCATTTCCCAAGAGTAAGCACTCACAATAAACTCAGTTTAAGAGTCTGATTATGCTGCAAAGTTTGTAAAGATTATGTAAATCTGTGAGTTTTACTTCCCTGATATCAAATTTAAGTACTTCTCTGTATTTTATTCTGTTATAGATGAATGACAGTCACATTTTGATGCAACTTTTATACCGTACTTGGCAGTTTGGCTCTGTTCTGGGAGCTCCCTGCCTTTCCACACACGTATGTATAATACAAAACCCTGAGGAAGGGAGAGCACACCTCTCTTCTCCTTTATGATTTTCTTTTAACCTTAATTAAACCAGCAAATTGAGACCTGATGAGATTAAAAATCTTTTTTTTTCAAGAGTACCCTGGCCAAAAAAAAATCTATGTGCATAAATGTGAAGCCAAGGCAGGTAGAGCATCAGCAAAGAGACTCAGGGCACAGAACAGAGCGAGCATCAGCAACTTTATGTATGACACTGATAAAATCAGACACAGCAGAAAAGGAGGTGCTGAGGTGGAGGAGTCAGCTGACAGGAGCTGGTGTTGAGAGTTGCTGATGCTCTGTACGCCGAGCTGGACTCTGTGACCTGCCTCAATTTAAATCATACAAATCTGACGTCCAATTAAATAATTTCTTGAGGTTTACGTCTCTAGTATCATAAAGCAGTGTTTCTCAAATTGTGGTCCGCCAGTGCCCCCTAGTGGTCCGCAACAACCGTGAGGAAATTGTGTTTCTTTTTAACGGAACATTGGAGAAAAAAGAAGGGAGTGGGGGGGTGGGAGTTGTTCGGCTGCTACACAAATTGATCAAATCTACAAAAATTGGTTCATAAAAATTTTGAGTAACTTAATTTAATTATTCAAGTATTTAAATACTTGAATGATATATCAGTAATGTAGTTATAATCAGATTTCCAGGTCCATTTTCTCTCTCATTCTGAAAAAATAAAAAAAATAAAAATAAAAATAAATAAATAAAAATTAATAGAAAAAAAAACATACACAAAAAAAATTAAATAAATAATTTTTAAAAAATTGAGGGACTAAGTACACTTTTTTACTCTAGTCACGGTTATTGGAAAAAACACTTGTTCTGAATAAAGCAAACTAAAGAAATAAAATGTATATTTTTAATCGTACAAATAATTGGCATATTAACCCAATTTTCAAAATAATCGATAGTTGCAAGTTGTATGTGTATGATTCAAGTTTATAGTAGATCAGTTTATTCTCTGAGGTGTTGTTCTGGGGCTGTTTAGCTCGTGGTGGTCTGCAAGATTTTTCTGGGGGGATAAGTGGTCTTTTGGTCTGAAAAAATTTGAGAAACACTGTCATAAAGGACGTTCTTGCTAGATTTGAGCGGTTGCCCTCCCGTTTCAAAGGAAGCAGTTCACTTATCTCATCATATGAACAGAAAAAAACAGCAAAATTCCTGTTTTTGCTTCTTTAAATCATTGAAATCAAACATACTTTCCATTTAAATTTATTTTTATTTTATTTTCTGTAGTTTTTGTAATTTAATCCTTGCACATCCCAAACTAACAGAAATACCTTTTTACCATGATATCACTGATGAGATTTTTCACATGGACTGTAATTGGTCCAATTAAAAAAGGACTTTTTGTGTTTCAATTTTCTTTTAAGAATAGAGTTTGATTATCATTATATAGCCAACGAGATTTTACAGTGTATCTGGGGAAAAAGCTGCCAATGAACCAATAAAGAGAGATGCTTGTGTCTAACTGTGTTTGGGAACTAAACAAACTTAACATCAGTTGCTAAAAAAACTCAGAGCTCCTCTTTTAAACACTCCCTGATGTATGAAAAGTGCTCCTGAAGTCTCCAACAAAAGCCGAATTTACTCCATCACCAAACACTTTACGGAGCTTCTTCTCTCGACTCGAGCAGCACTGTATCTCTGACCTATTTCACTTTCCATCCGGGGAAGAAACGAGGCTTTGAGTGCTGTTAAAACCCCATGAACTGTGGAGAGACGGCCTGACATGATGTTGTTGTTTTTATTTGATTGGAGACAAATATAAAAAACGAAGCCAGCAGCAGAAATCAGCGATGATGAAGAATAACTTGGCAGGTTTCTGTTGTTATTAACGGTGATAAAACATGATGAACTCTGAGTGTTCGAAGCAACAGATGAAAACAGCTGTTAATTCAGGGCCCACATGGAGCCAATAAAAAGTAACTAACTAATCAGACTAACTCGATTTAGAGTTATTGCCACATCGTTAGTTGATTGGTAATGCCTGGAGCGTCACACTGTGAGGGTTTGACTGAAGGGAGGATCTGTGTTTTTATTACCCTATGATCTGCTCCATAAGGGGTGATTTTTGAGTTCATGGAGCTCGAAACAAACACAGAAAGTTAGAAAACTTCACCGTTTATAAGAATATACAGCTTTATATCACTAATACAGTGGGGAAATAAGTATTGAACGCGTCACCTTTTTCTCATCACATTTATTTCCAAAGCTGCAATTCAAACAAACTTTCTCCCAGACATTGGTATTAACTCAAATAATCCACACATGAAAAGAGATCACAACGTTCAGGTCCATAAATAATGATGATGGTGAATTAAGAATGATAACACAGGAAAAAAGTATTGAACACACTAACTGAGACTCATCTAATACTTAGTGGAGAAGCCTTTGTTTGCAGTGACAGCTTCCAGAAGCTTCCTGTATGTGGCGGTGGAGGGCATTGCCTGTTGTTTTCTCTGTAACAATTGTACCTGCTGCCTCCAAGTCTTTCTGGAGCACTTTCAGGGTGGTCCTTGGCTGGTTGAGTCCTCTTCTGACTATCTTTCTGACTCCCTGGTCAGAAATCTTCAAGGAGCTCCTGTGCGTGGCCTGTTGATGGTAAGGTGGTGCTTCTTCCACTTGTGAATAATGGCCCCAACGGTGCTGACTGGAATATTCAGGTGCTTTGATATAAGTCTGTAACCAGTTCCATTCTGATGCTGAGCTACAATCAGGTTGTGAATGTCTTCAGAGAGCTCTTTGCCTTTACCCATCATGAGGTGTGTGCTATTTAACTGCTTGGTGAAAAAAACACCTTTTTTATAGGACCATCAATTTGCTCTAGCCCAGCTGATGTTGGTTTGCACTAATTGGAAGTTCAAGTAATAATTACTGACAGATTTCAGGTGGTATGGAGCATTTCCTGTCCACAGTATTCAGCCTTTCCATGGTGTGTTCAATACTTTTTTCCTGTGTTATCGTACTTAATTCATTATAATCATTATTTATGGACCTGAACGTTGTGATTTCTTTTCATGTGTGGATTATTTGAGTTAAAACCAATGTCTGGGAGAAATTTGGTTTGAACTGCAGCTTTGGAAATAAATGCAATAAAAAAAAATTTGACAGGTTCAATACTTATTTTCCCCACTGTACATCCCTCTGATTCCAACACAAGAGTTTTTTCTGAAACAGACAGAAACAGACGATGTGTCAGGGATGTTTCGGTTAGGGATAGACTGATATTTAGCATTTTGAGGTGCAACAGCCTTTTTTATTAATTATTTAAATTTCAGCCTGTGTCATTTTGGCTCCTCTCTGTCAGCAGTCTCTACTCTGTCTCTGGCAAGTGTTGGAGTTCATATTATCCCAAATTTTGACGCCAATATTTTCACTTTTACTGCAAGTAAATATCAACCCTGATATTGGTTATCGGCTTCACTGACTACCAATAATCGGTATCTGGCCTGGAAAACTATATCGGTCTGTCTTAGTTTTGACTTTTGCACAATAAAAGAACGGTTTGTTTTGCCTGTGACTCTGCAGAAATAACCGTTTCATCAGTCGTCGTTAAAGCTTTGGACGACGTAACGAGGAGGATTACTGTTATCACTGATGCTCCCACTTTCTTAAACTTCATCACCATCCCTCCTCTTCCTCTCTGTTATTTCTGATCTCTCCTCTCAGTCTCTCCAGACTCTCTCCAGACTGCAGCGCAGCTCTGAGTGTTTCTGAAATCCCGCCAAGCAGACGGTGTACCAGAGATTTATCACAGCGTGGCAGCACCTCTGAAATAAAACGCTGGATCCAGTCTGGAAAGAAAAGCTGCAACGCTCCTCTGGTAGCAAATATTCCACCTCTCAGGATCTCTCTCCGTTAAAGCGCACACCGTGTTGTGTTTTTATTTTAGAATCAGAGTACTGTTGTTGGCGCGGACGCCGCGCGCTCGTGCCAACGGTACGGTCAGGTGGAAGTCAAAGCAAATACTTAAAGCGAGGGAGCAAGAAGTTATTTCAGCTGCTTTTTTGAAAAAGGCACAAAAAATGACACACACACACACACACACACACACACACACACACACACACACACACACACACACACACACACACACACACACACACACACACTTAGCGCTGTACAATAATGATTTATGCTCATGAAAACAAAGACAGAACAAACTGCCAGCTCCTTTCAATAAAGAGTTTTTATGCTCTCCATTAAATCAAACATATATAAAAATGTTATTCAATCCAAACAATGATTTTTGTTTTTTATTTACTGCCAAACAATCCCGCTCCAGGCTGCAGAGCGCTGATAAGAGTCAGAAAAAGAAACGCCAAGATTTCATTGTTCTCATTTGGAGAATGGTGAAGTTTAGAGTTTACACAGTTTGTGTCTGAAACTCACACAGAGGACGAGGAAACTCTGCTCGGCCACAGAGATTTCACTGATGTTTAAGGGGCAGTTACTGACAACTTTAAGGATGTCTTAGAAACCAGATGGATTAATTATGGCACTGAGGAAGCGACGCCTAAAAACTGCAATCTGGGATGTCCACAGGCTGCTGTATGAAGCTGAAGCTGTACATTCTGCAGAAACTCAACAACCCTTCCAGCTGATGTGTTTAAATCAGGGGTCTGCAACCTTCACCTTCGTAGGAGCCATTTTTCCTCAGCTCACCTGGATTAAAGTCATTCAGGAGCCACAAAATCTACTTTACCTTCACAAATCTAGAGATAAACTATCTAAAAAGAAGTTGTTCAAATTTCTAATATTGTACATGTGATGTTTTAGATCTCTTTTTAGTAAAAAATGTTGGAAAAAAAATTAAACATTCTAAAATTTAAGAAACTGCAAAGAAATTTCAAAAAGTTGCAAAATTTAAAAAAAGAAACAAAGTTAATTAGCAAAAAAGAACTAAAAATTTTGCAAAACAATGTGTCATATTTGAAAACAAATTCAAATTTAAAAAAATTGAAAGAACTAAAAAATATGTGAAATATTAAAAAAAAATGCAAGAATTTCAAAAACTTTTAAAATTTAAAAATTGTGCAAAAATGTCAGATAATTTTGAATTTTCATTATTTCTAAGAAAAGGAAATTAAATTTAATAGGTTTGCGAAATGTTCCAGCTACACTCAGTAAAACTGACCATGTGTGTGCTAGTCACTTCACGGCCGACTGCTTTTCCAACTTTGGACAGTCCAACAGAGGGCTAGCCAATAGACTGGTCCTGAATCCAGGCGCATTACCAACCATCCTCCAACAAACCTGGGACCCTGGAAATGTGAGTATTTTAAATGCTGTGTGCTGTGGAGCAGATGGAAGAGCTTTTCCTCAGTGTCCCCCCTGTCTCTGTGTTAGCTTCAGGATGCTAACTTTAGCTGCAGTTAGCCTGTTGTTTTAGCCTGTAATGTTACGGTAAAGGAGCTTCTCTGTTTTCTAAACATTGTGCACTCGGAGCTCGTGGCGCCGCTCTCAGTGACGTGGAAGAGCGGGGCGGTATCAGCGGTGGCTCATTTACATATGAAGGCCACGCCCACTAAATCAGAGCGTTCTGAATAGAGGGGCTATGAGAGCCTGGAAACAATGCTGCTGTGCTTGATTTATTGGCTTTTTGGACCAAAACATGTAACTACCATTTCATGAAGACATCAATGATCCAGATTAAACTTAGGAAAGGAGCAGGATATGGGACCTTTAAGCAGGAAACACTATTTTCTGGGGAGCTAACAGGCAAATTTAATGACTTGAAGTAAAATACACAAGTGTTAGGTTTAGCAAATATTCCTCTCAGAGTGGTGGTGGAGGCCAAAAACAGAGCTAAAAGAAGGGGAAAGTTGAGCTTCTTCGTCAAATATAAGTTTAAAGGAAATCCTCTGATTTCAGAGTGTCTAAACTGATAGTAATGGGCCCAAAAGGGACGGAGACGTAAACTCAGAGATTATAAATAAGCTGAAAAGGGAGTAAATGTAGAGGATTTAGAGTCGTTTAATGCATTTTTACAGTCACAGAACTTGTGTTTTGTTCTTGTTTCTCTGTGTTTCTCTGTGTTTGCCTGTCCAATCGTGCTTGGAGAAACCCCATTTCATCACACTGTGGTTTTAAAAGCTGACTCTTCATGTCTGCTGCTGTTTCATTTTACATTCTGACTTTTCAGCTCGCAGCTTTATTGCACTGACATCATTGATACGACTGATGAAAAACAGGGCAGGAAATAGGTCAGATAATATAAAACTGTAGCCCCAAAAATGTGTCACTCCTCTGAGAGCGTCATGAATAAACAGATGGGGACGGATATGTGCGGCTCTCTCATGATTGCTTCCTTACCTTGCACTCTCCGTTGATGCAAATGTCCAGAGAGTCGGCCTGACACCGTGTGCCGTCTATGACCGCCGGCGAGCGCTCGGTGTAGAAGTTGTAGCCCTCTGCCAGGCAGTTCAGCGCGCAGGGCTTAACACCACCTGGAAAACACACAGACACAGACAGAGCAGACTGTTATCAGCCTGCAGCCCTGACATAAACAACACACACGGACCAGGAATGACCGGCGCTGCCAGCTCTGGGATCTCCGTCTGACTTTGTTGACAATAAGAGTCATGTGGAGGAAATTCAGCAGATCTAAAACTCCAAAGCTGACGTCACTCTGACACTGGAGCTCGCTGCCAACAACAATTACACTGACACAGGTTATCTGCTGGGTTAACGTGACGGCCTCCAGCTCGAGGAACGCTGCGAGTAAGGAGGTGATGGATTTGACAAAACAGACCCCTGAGATAAAAGAGATCTAAGTCAAGCTATTCCATCTCTCAAGGCAAATAAAGCCGTGTTTACATGCTTCAGACTTTTATCGCTCCTTCTAAGTGGATATTTTCCATGATCTGCAGACTTCAAGAGGAGAACCGAGGGGGAGGACGACACCGGGCCAGAGCTCCCAAACTCCTGCCAATGACTGCAGCACAACAGCACTTCCACTAACTCTGGCTCCGTCTGAGACGCAGCGATCTAGAAGAGAGCAAATAACCAGGCATGGACCGAGGACATTCCTGTGTCTGGAAGTCTGTGCAAAATGTAAAACAGTCCAGGTAGGACAAGAAGTAAATCCAGAAGACCAGGGAGGGTTTTAGAGCAAAACAGGGTGTAGAGGAATCTGAAGAATTCCCAGTCCATCAAAGAGACCTCCCCTCCGCTGGTGTTAACTCAGCGCACAAGACAGGCGGCCTGCAGACTGTCATCTGAGGCGCAAACAGGATGACAGGAAGGTTTTACAGCTCAGCACTTAGGCTGCAGGAATGATCGAGCTGGGTTCAGCATTTTAAAGCTGAGATGCTGTGAGCGCAGCTTTGCTCTCTATGTCTTAGTTCATCAAATTTACAGAAAAGAGTCTGCAAAATTAAAAACATGTTGTTAAAGAAATACTAGTTGTTGCTAAATACTCATCCCCAGGATTTCAAGGTGGAATCTAACTGATAAAATTAATGTTAAAAGATTTGTGCAAGTAATAAAAAATCAAATTAACTTCATCAGAGAAACTTTCAATGATTAAAAAAAGCAAAATATAAAATTTGTAGCAATAATGACACCATTAAAGACAAGACTGACTGTATTTTACACTGCACCGGCCAGAATCAAAGCAACAGAGGGCTACTAATCTTGTTATTTATGAGTGATATATTAAAAACAACACAATTAACAGTGTAAAAGAAAGGTTAAAAACAACAATGACTACGCTAACTCATCAAAAACTGATCTAAAATGACAACTTCGATTCAGAAACATTGATCAAATTCACCAAAAAGTAGAACAGAAGCTAAAAACATCTGTAAATAAACTAGCTAGCACAGAAGCTACACAGTCAGATTGAGAGTTAGAAAATAAAACACTTGTACATAAACCCCAAATATGTCTAAAAAACAGCATATTAACCATTAAAAAAACAATTTAAGACAAATTCTCTGAACACTAATCATTTAGTACATGAGTAGTTCCCTGGCAGTCATGCTAATGTAGCTACGATGACTTGCAGTTTTTGTAGAAGCCTAGTTTAAAATTAGAAAAATAAAGAGATAACTTTAACTTCAACAAACTTGTGAAAAATTGTTAAGACAACCTTTAAAAGTCAGGAAATTGACACAACATACCATGAACTTCAACAAGAGCAGCTGAGAATATGAGCTGAGCTAATTTCGCTAGCAGCTGAGCTAGCACTGCAGCTACAGTACACAATGCAGCAGCATAGCTGAGTCAGCTAGCTACATTAGGAGGCTAAATGCAGCTTTTGGTGCAGAAGAGATTATTTGATCTACACTAAACATTTATAAAATGATGGAAATTAACAGGATTATGATTAAGAAGATCATAATTTATTTATAATTTAAAGATCATGGCAGACAAAGTGCTCCCAGCAGATTAACTCCTGATGTTTAACTCTTTTCTAACCGTTAGCACACATCATACTAAACTTGAAAAATTTGAAAGAGTAAAACATACAATAATTAATTCTGCATAAAAAAGCATCATTATAGATTTTTTAAGATGATCCAGGCTGACTCACCACCAGTATAAGGCTTCCAGTTGTAGTACTTCCCTCGAAAAGGCATGCTGTCAAAGTCTGCACACTGCTTCTCTCGGAAATCACGGGCTCCAGCCGGGCAGGCCTGCAAAAACACATCATTTACTTAAAACAATAAATAATCATTTTCTTTCAGTTTCATGTATAATAAGACAAGATAATTTTCAAATATTTTATTGTATTTTATTTTATTTATTTATTTGTTTTTATTTTTATTTTATTTTTTTCGTATTTTTTTGATTTTTTTTTTATTTTTTTTTATTTTTTTTAACTATTTATTTATTTATTTATTTATTTATTTATTTTATTTGTTTTATTTATTTATTTATTTTTTAATTTTAATTTAATTTTATTTTTATTTATCTATTTATTTATTTATTTATTTATTTTATTTTATTTATTTATTTTTTAATTTTAATTTTTTTTTTTTTTTTTTGGGGGGGGGGGGGGGGGGGGGTTCTTTTGCATTATTTACCAAAAACAATTAATAAATCATTCTTTATCATTCTATAGTATGGAAACCAGGCCTGATGAAATTAAATAGATTGAAGCATGAATTGATACGAATAATACATCTTTATTGAACTATTACAATCACAGAAGAATATTGACTGATTTTTTTTTTTTTTAATTGCAGACTCTGCTTTTTGAAAATTGCACTCTGTTACATTGCCATGTCCATTTAAATTCAATTAATTGTTCAGCCCTATATAGAACCTAAGTAGAGCTATATAAAATAGAACATAAGCACAGGCAAAGCAAACTTCTTGATTATCTTGATCTGAAACACTAGCTGTGTTTACATGGAGCATTATATTCCAATTAGAATTGGTTTAGAAGCCCAAAACCAATGGAAATGCTCCATATAAATACCTCAATCAGAATAAACAGGCTGAAACCAAATGGGATTTCATTCACAGAGGCAAAATGTTCCTTTTTTCCAAACCGATCCAAAGGAAAATTCTGTCCTGTAAATGGAAATTTATCAGGCTGGGATCTGTCTGAGCATGCTCTGTCTTGACGTACAAGTGCAATACAAGTAGGTCTCGTTTCAGCCATCAACTTAGTGACTCTACAGACCTCTCTAGCCACTTTTTATTTATTTATTTGTTTGTTTGTTTTTCAAAAAAGTGACTAGCAACAAATCTAGCAACTTTTCTGGAGTTTGGAAACTCTAAGAGGCACGTCTGGATCACTTTGGCCAGTTCCAAGCCCGTAAAAAGAAGGAGGGTTGATATTTTGGTTTTGAGATAAAAACTCAATCTTACAATGTTATTCCTCTCCCATACAGTATCAATGACAACTGCATGTAAATGACTTATTATGCAATGAAGGTGATGGCGTCATGTAGCGACTTTTAACTTCTGGGACAGCGAAAAGTGACTCTTCTTACTGAGGAGCTGGCAAATAGCTGCAGGCCTTCATCCACAGCTTCGTGGTGTAAAAACAACCTGAACTGCTGTGCTAAATAGATGATAGACCTCCATCTTTGATAATTAGGTGATGTTTTTACAGATTCATGCATCACATGTCTGAAAAACTGCTGTTCTGATTTAAAAGATCACCTCACATGTAAACAGTTGACCTGAGATGTCAGGGAATAAAACAATTAAGACTTTTCTGTCTTATCTCTGTTACTAAGCTGCCTCACTAAGCTGTGATTACATAACCCTGACAAAAGGAAAAAGTCAGTGGATGTTAGCTCTAATGGATTTTACAACTCTCAGGAGTCTGCCAATTGATTTTCATGCCATAAGGAAATGAATGGAAACCAATGCATAACTGGAACGGCTGGAAAGAAACCATTCATAAATCTGAAAACCTGCGGCGAGCATTCACATGATTTGTTGTGGAGGAGCTAAATCTTTCAGGAACTATTGTTGTGGTCCTGCGATGCCTCCAGATGAAAGTTAGCATCAGAGAAGTTTTGGCAGCGCCTCCCTGCTCCTCTTCTGGGAAGTTTTTATTTTTAGAGATAACATGATAATCAAGTACAGGAAAAAGTCTGTAGGAGGTGTCACCACGCTGAAACAGACTCACTTCTCAGAATCTTTAATCAGGAAGAGTTTACTTTGAGTCTGGATGGCTTTGTTTCCCTGAGTCCACGTTGCTCCAGCAGAAACACTTTACTGGTGTGAAAAGGTGCTCAGAAACCCTCCAAACGCTCTCCCATGGGACACATGAACGCTCTCAGGTCAAAGCCGTATTTCTCATGCTGAAAGCGTCCCAGGGTGGAGCGGGTCGAGCCACTTTCACGACCACTCCAGTGTTTGGGCAATAAGGCCGCTTTAAAGTCGCACATCAAACATGCAGATCGAGTCGGAGGAGACAGAATAATATTATTACAAGTGTGTGTTGAAACGCGACACGGGGTCAGATGAGCTGCTCGTGTGCCAGGGAGGAAAAAACCTGGAGATGTGGAAAAAGTTAAGCTGTGTTAAAGATTTACCTTTACATCTGCTGTTGACGTGTTGATTGTGTCACAGCTTACTGATTATTAACAACGACCACCGTGGATTTTACCTTTTTAGAGCCGTTTGTTTCTGAAGCAGAGCTTGAAGCCTGTCATTAGCATTATTAAAAAAAAAAGCTCAAAAAAGTTAAATGTCACTCTTGTTCAGGATGTGCTGATGGAGGAACAAGCTACTCAGACCAAATACTTTTTGAACAAGAATGAACTCATGTTAAATTTTGATGTAAAGATCAGTTTTTTTAAACTGATGTGTATGTGACTACCACTACTTTTGCACTCAACCCCAAGTGGACACTTAAGGAACTGCATTTTTTCACACTTCTGCATATTTTAATACCGTAGGTCGCCGCTTGATGATAACATTTTGGAGGAAGAATCTGATACATTTTGGACCAAATAAGATTCATTAACTGGCAGAAATAAAGATTTAAGAGGAAAGATTTTCAGACACAGGGTTTGGATGTTAAAACAGCTGATGGATAAAGGTGATCTAACGTCTCTGAGTCTGCACTTCCTGGAAATGAATTTAACAATAATGAATCTCAAACCCTACAGAGCCCAAACAGAAAGTATCAAACAAACTGGGACAGTTCACGATCCAAAGTACATCAAAATAAATGAATAAATTAATTTTAACGTCATCATAAATAACAAGTTATAAAAACATCACTTATGATGCTCTTATATGTGATACAATGTGATACCATACCATAGGATACAACCATAGACTGCGTAAAACACTAAAGTAGTTTCTGTGATGTCATCCATCAGATTCTGAAGCCAGGTTTTGAAGCCCATCGTCGCAGGTTGATGCCATTGAAAGTGCTGACTCTAACTTTGGGGCTTAGTAAAAAAATGATGATTTCACCATTTGTTTTGTTTTCATTTTAGACAGTTTAAAAAAATTGTAGTTTCTATGTTCAAACATTCTGTTTGACAGAAGTTTTTTTTTTCATATTTTTTTAAAATAAACATTTTAAACAAATCAATCAAACATCAGCTGTAATTCTTATTTAACAACACTCAAAACATTATCATCTCAAAAAACTAGAGTTTTTAGGTCGTGCCCCATGAGGTTTGCCCTCTAACCGGTGGCCTGAGTTCAAGTCCAGCCTGTGGCCTGTTTCCCAAATGTCGCTCCTCACCTTCACCCCCTTTCCTACTCTATCCACTGTCCTCTACTCTATCTTTAAAGTGATACTCCAGGATGGAACAAGTTGGGTCCTATCTCAAGGTTTAGGGCAGAAATTACCCCTACAGCAGTGTTTTTGTGCAGCAGAAGCCCAGAGCGCTCACACCAAACACCCCCTCCCTGCTCCTCTGCAGGTTTCCTCTGCACTCAGACAGGGCCATATTTAACTTGACCAAAAACACAAATAAACGGACTCCCACCGAAAAACTCTATCAGTCTGCATTCACGCTTTATGTAGAGAATTTTCAGCGCGTTGCTTTCACACAAAAACACCGCTAAATAAGGCTCTAGTTCTCATCGTGTCTCTTCGTCCTGGCAGACTCCCACCGAAAAAATCTGATATCAGTCAGAGCCACAGCTGGCTACGAGGCACTCGCCACTTAGTGTATCAGTCCGCGCGCGGCCAGATATAAACAAACGCAGGTAGTCTGCCAGGACAAAGAGACACGATGAGAACTAGAGCCTTATTTAGCGGTGTTTTTGTGTGAAAGCAACGCGCTGAAAATTCTCTACATAAAGCGTGAATGCAGACTGATAGAGTTTTTTGGTGGGAGTCCGTTTATTTGTGTTTTTGGTCAAGTAAAATATGGCCCCGTCTGAGTGCAGAGGAAACCTGCAGAGGAGCAGGGAGGGGGTGTTTGGTGCGAGCGCTCTGGGCTTCTGCTGCACAAAAACACTGCTGTAGGGGTAATTTCTGCCCCAAACCTTGTGATAGGACCCAACTTGTTCCATCCCAGAGTATCACTTTAAAGGCGTATAAAGCCAAAAAAAAAAACTTTAAATAATAATTTTAAAAACATACATAAACATAAAAGTATCAACCCCTTGACAGTGTGTGCTGTTTTTTTGTTTGTTTTTTTTTCTTAGAACTAAGCTGTAAATATTTTTATTCCTGCTGTAAATATCGGCTTTTTGAATGGGTGTGTATGTGGGTTCTGGAACTTCTGCAGCCAGCCTCTAGTGGACACTCAAGAAACTGCAGTTTTTTAACACTTCTGCGTTGGCTTCGTGTTTTAAGATGAGAATTTCAGGAATGTAGCTCCCTTCCTCCAAAACTATCGCAATTTGGACGAAACGGGTTCATGAACTGGTGAAAATGTAGACTTTTGTGAGTCACAGAGAAATATTTCCAGACGGGTTAAAACACATTATTGCCAACAAGCTTCATTAACCATGAGGCATGTTTTCATCGTCCTCTGAAACAAAAATAAGAAAACGAACAACTACAATATTCTCCAGAGGATGTATTTACTCTAATTTATGATGGTCTCAGTGGTTTGATGGTAAATATGCAATCAGGAAAGCTGACACACCAGTAAAATGTTCATTTGTCACATAAACTCTTTTATTCGGTGACTCGTGGAGCAAATTTCATGACTTTTAGAAAAGTTTGTTCCTGTATTTTTGATTCTGGGAAGTGGAAATTAATTTAAATTCGTGACTATTTCAGGTTTTTCATGACCACAACGAAGCACGGACTAATAAAGTCTGACAGCTGATCAGTGGAGAAATATCAGGGATAAAAACATCAGTTTACGTGTGTGTGTGTGTGTGTGTGTTTGAGCTCACACACACACACACAGATCTCCCCTGACGGTCTGGTCAGCGTGATGAAACAGCGGGAAGAGATGCTGTTTGTTTTCCAAAGAAAACACTCCGTGCTCGCTCTCAGCTTTTATTTTTAAGGCGTGCGGTTTTAGCGTCCACCAGGGCCCCAACTATTTCAATTTTCACCTTCTGAAAAAAGCCCACCTAGAAATATTTGAGCAGAGATCTCGCGCTGCAGCCACGTTAAATATTTGTTTAAAGCTTCGCTCCAGACCTGAAAAAGAAAAGAAATCTGTGAATCGCTTTTCCCGGAGCGAGCTCTGAAACTGTCATCATGCTGGGCTCACGTGAAACGTCACAAACGATAAACCCGCTCCAAAGTGACGGACGGCGAATAAACCTAAAGTCACCGCAGGGAGTATTGAATCGCAGCCTGCTCGTTTTTATCGCCATCCGCGCGGCGTTCCAGGAAGGAGGCATGTCAGAACGCTTAACGGCGGCGTGATGCTGCTCTCTGAGATAACGCGCAGCAGGAGGAGAGGAGCAGGGGCTTCTGGGAAATAAAACAGGAAGAGACTCACATCAGTGTTGCAGGATCTGTAGCGTTTCCTCTCCCCGAGGCAGTACTTCCCTCCTCCAGACGGGCTGAGGGACAGAAGAGGAGTCAGTCAGTGAGAGCAGCGTCTCCTGTGGCGTTAGAAAATCACATCAAGTCTTCATGGAGGAAGTTTCAGGGGAGGAGGAGGAGGAGGAGGAGGCGCTGTTTGTTTGTCAGGGATTCATTCACAAAACTTCCTCCTCACCTTCCTCTGCACCTCCTCCTCCCGTCCGTCTGTTTCCCCTCGCTGCCTGATCACCTTACACAGGTGTTACACATTATCCCCCCCCCTCCCTTTCTCCTCCCCCCTGGTTCACCCTGGCTCTCCTCTCGTGTCTTCCCGTGACGTGTCTGACGTAATATCTGACTTCCCCAGCTGAAGGAATGCAGCAGCAGGATCCAGAGCGTCTCTTTGCCAGACAGAGACGCAGCAGACGATGATTTGTCTGCCGAGGACACGAGCTCCTGAAACTAAACTAAACAAGGTACGAAGAGGAGTACAGCGTGTTTTAACTGAGAGCACATGTTGTATCAGTCCATCTCTAACAGCACAAGGAGCATGAGGAGGAGCGGCTGGTTTATGAGGAGCAACCTTAGGAAACCTTCCTCTGAGGGTTTTTAGACGTCAGCAGCTTCACTCAGCGCGTGGAGCCGCCGATGGATGATGTGTGCTGACTTTAAGGACACGTTACTGTAGAGCAGTCTGCATCCTGTTGTTTTTGAATGTATAATATAAATAATAAACACTCACTGGTCACTGGTCTGAGTATTTCAGAAACTGCTGATCTACTGGGATTTGAACCCACAACCATCTCTAGGGTTTACAGAGAATGGTCCCAAACAGAGAAAATATCCAGTGAGCAGCAGTTCTGTGGGACAAAATGCCTTGTTGATGCCAGAGGTCAGAGGAGAATGGACAGACTGGTTGGAGCTGATAGAAAGGCAACAGTAACTCAAATAACCACTGGTTACAACCGAGGTCTGCAGAAGAGCATCTCTGAACACACAACACGTCCAACCTTGAGGCAGATGGGCTACAGCAGCAGAAGACCACACCGGGTGACCCTCCTGTCAGCTAAGAACAGGAAACTGAGGCTACAATTCACACAGCAACACCAAAACTGGACAATAGAAGATTGGAGAAACGTTGCCTGGTCTGATGAGTCTGGATTTCTGCTCCACATTCAGATGGTAGGCTCAGAATTTGGCCTCAACAACATGAAAGCATGGATCCATCCTGCCTTGTATCAACGGTTCAGGCTGCTGCTGCTGGTGTAATGGTGTGGGGGAGATTTTCTTGGCTCACTTTGGGCCCCTTAGTACCAACTGAGCCTGGTTTAAAGTCCACAGGAAAAAAAAGAGAAAAAAAGAAAAAAAAAGAGAAAAAGAGAAACAAGGGGGACAAAGGAAAAGAAAGAAAGAAAACAAGAAAAAGAAAGGGGGGAAGAAAAAAAAGGAAAAAATAAAAAAGGAACAAAAAAGAAAAAAGAAAGAAAAAAGGGAAAAAAGGAAGAAAAAAGAAAAAAGAGAAAAAAGAAAAAAGAGACAAGAAAATAAGAAAAAAGAAAGAAAAAAGGGAAAAAATGAACAAAAAAGACAAAAGAGAAAAAAAAAGAGAGTAAAAAAGAAAAAAGAAAAAAAGAGAGAAAAGAAAAAAGAAAAAAATGAAAAAAGAAAAAAAAGAAAAAAAGGAAAAAAGTAAAAAAAAAAAAAAAAGGAAAAAAGTAAAAGGAGAAAAAAAAGAAGAAAAAAGAAAAAAAGAGAAAAAAGAAAAAAATGAAAAAAGAAAAAAAAGAAAAAAAAGGAAAAAAGTAAAAGGAGAAAAAAAAGAAGAAAAAAGAAAAAAAGAGAAAAAAAAGAGAAAAAAAGAAAAAAGAAAAGGAAAAAAAAAAGAAAAAAGAAAAAAGAAATAAAAAAGAAAAAAAGGGAAAAAAGGAAAAGGAAAAAAGAAGAAAAAAGAAAAAAGAGAAAAAAAAAGAAAAAAAGGGAAAAAAAGTTTAAAAAAAATAAAGAAGAAAAAAAAGAAAAAAGAAAAAATGGTTTCCAGGACCTTGTTGAATCTGTGCCACCAAGGATTAAGGCAGTTCTGAAGGAAAAAGGGGGTCCAACCCAGGACTAGCAAGGTCTACCTGATAAAGTGGCCGGTGAGTGCTTATAATAATGTAATATAAATGAATTCGGATTGGTTTGGATTTGTCCATGAAGATTATTCTTACCATCAGTTAAAGGCATCGTGCCGTGGGAAAGTATGCTATAGGAGAAAAAAATCCATCTGGTATTCTTTCTGACATGAAAAGTCAAACTTAAATTAACCCTATAATCTCCAGCGTAGCGCCACGCTATGATTTGCTAAGTTACAACTGGAGGTAGATTTGAAGTCACATGAAATACATCAATGAGACTTTGTTGTATATGAAATCTGAGAGTTACACTTTTTGTTTTGTGTTTTCAACAAGTCCCAGAGCGCAACAACATAAACATCACGCTATGTTGAATAAACCTCATCACGTTTTTAACATTTACATTTTTGAGAAACAGCTGTGAAATTTCAGCGTTTAGAAGTTTATTTAATCAAAGTTTGAAATATTAGGGTTGTATCGATGTAAATCAAATGTTTTTTGCAAAAAATAATAGTACAGCCTGTAAAAATGTGAAGATCTGCTCTGGCAAACTTGGTGTGGTAGGTTGTAAATAAATAAATCTAAATTTGTTTTGAATCTTGTTTTGAAAACTGAATCAGTTTAGCATTTTTCTCCGAGAGGTGTTCAGATGAGATGGTCTTGAAGACAGGAAGCAGAAAAAGTCAAACCAACGTCTAACTTTAGTTTTCAGTGTTTAACTTTTAAAGGACGGGTTTCCACTCCTCTCCCTAACCATGAACTCACTTTCAGGTTTCATGGAAATGGTGAAACCTCCTCGAAAAACAAAGGAGACCTCCTCCGGCGTGGAAAAGTTCAGACGTTTCCCTTTCTTCTCCTTCTGCTCCGGAGCTGACGGGTTTATAATTGAGCACTTACTGACCCGTCACATCAGGAAACGCATCCCTTCAAAGACCGTCTGATGCTGCTCAGCTGAGTTTTCAAAGCGTTTCTAACTCTTCACAGTCTGTTGGGCTTTTGATGCTTTCTAAAAAAGGGTCGGTGGTTAAATCTGGAGAAGACAAAGATGGGAAAACATCTCTGAAAGAAGAGCTGGGTTTCCCCGGCTGGGAGGCTCGACTCTGGAAACGTTTGACAGTTTGTTTACTTCAGAGAAAATCAAGTTAGCTCCACTCCCACACACACACACACACACACACACATGAACACAAACACACACCTGTAGGCAGGACCTGGATGTGTGTGTTCAGCTTGCTGTGGCTTACTTTGCCTACTTACGCTGGGCTGTCACAGTGCCTCATGGAGGAGGAAACTCCGCCCCCACAGGTCCTGCTGCACTCCCCCCACATGGACCAGGGCCCCCAGCCTCCGTCCACGCTCTGAGGCCAGGTACCGAACGCCACGCACTCGCCCTGGTAGCACCACTGAGCACAGAGGCAGACAGAGAGAGAGAGAGAGAGAGAGAGAGGTGTCGGACGTTAACCACCGTCTGAGAGAATCACAAACTTATGACGAGAGTCACTTCAACCGTCCTGACACGCTACGAGCTGCTGATAAAATCACCTTCATCACTTTATGCTGAAACGTAGACTATACACACACACACACACACACACACACACACACACACACACACACACACACACACAGGCCTCACTGAACTTGTGATTAGCTTATTACTCAGCCTATAATTTCATTTCCGCCTCAGCCTGTTATTTTACCTCTCAGCTGGCGTTCGTTGTTATTGCTGTCCTCCTTTCCTCCTCACTCAGCTCCATTGTTTCGCTCCTGTGTCAGTTTCATCATTAAAGGAACAGTCCAACATTTTAGGAGGGAAGTTTTGAAGCTACCATAACCCCAGACGTGGTGTTAACTGAGTATTTTATGTCTTTGATATAATTTTTTGAGCATTGAGGAAAAATTGTCATCACTGTCATTGTTACACAACCGTTCGTTAATCACATACAGCAGGTGCAGTTCCCCACCTGTCCACTTGAGGCACTCAGAAAAAAACAAGGGAGGCTCGTGTCTGATTTGCCATTTTAAGTCTTATAATCTCCTTCTCCCTTCATAGAAAGACTTTTATTTTGAAAGACAGATAACTGATATCACAAAGCTGGATCAGAAATCAGGGGAAAGGATCAGTCTGAACTTATCTCTAAGTCTAAACTCTGATTTAGTTAAAAGGGTATAAAGTTTTACAGTTAGCTAGTCATCTCTGTAAATTCTGAAGCTTTGTTTTAACCAAACTGCTGGGAAACATTTAAAGACATTAGGTTTTAATAAATATTAACTTCAGTAATTACATAGATGCTATTACTTTTTCCTTTAATTCAAACATTATCAGTCTGATCCCACCGTAGGGCGCACAGGTTGGTATTTAAAAGTGACAGGCCAAGCCAATTATCAGCGTAGGCAACTATCGTTATCAATAAAGGCAATTACAGCTGTCAATATTAGATGGTTATCGGTGTTGATTTGAAGCAATTATTGATGTTGATTTAAGGTGATTATTGGTGTTGATATTGAGCAATTATTGGTTTTGATTTTAGGGGATTATTGTTGCCGATATTAGATAATTATCAGTGTTGATTTAAAGCAGTTATTGGTGTCAATATTAGGTGATTATCAATGTTGATATAAAGTTATTATTGATGTTGATATTAGGCTATTATTTGTGTCGATGTTAATCAATTTTGATGTCGAAATTGGGGGGGTTATGGGTGTTGTTATAAAGTAATTATTGGTTTGATATTAGGGGATTATTGATGTCAATATAAGAAGATTATCAGTGTTAAAATTAAGCATATATTGGTGTTGATATAAGGTAAATATCGGTGTTGATGTCAAGCAATTATTGGTGTCGGTATCAGGGGGGTTATGGGTGTTGTAATCAAATAATTAGTGGTGTTGATATTCGGGCATCATTGTTGCCGATATTAGATGATTATTGTTGTTGTTATTGAGCAGTAATTGGTGTCAATATTAGGTGATTATCAATGTTGATATAACGTTGTTATTGGTGTTGATATCAGGGAATTATTGGTGTCCATATGAGGTGATTATCAGTGTTAAAATTAAGCAATAATTGGTGTAGACATAAGGTGATTACAGGTGTTGATATTGAGCGATTATTGGTTTTGATATTTAGAGATTATTTGTGTCGATATAAGTCAATTTTTGATGTCATCATTAGGGGGGTTTTGGTTGTTGTTATAAAGTAATTATTGGTTTGATATTAGGGGATAATTGATGTCGATATAAGAAGATTATAGGTCTTAATATTGAGCAATTATTGGTGTTGATATTAGTCAATTATTGGTGTCAATATCAGGTGATTATCAGTGTTGATATTAATCAATTATCAGCTTCAATATTTAGCAATTATTGGTGTTTTTTAAGGGGATTTTTGGTATTGATATAAATCAATTATTGGTGTTGATATTAAGCAATACTGAGTGATTATTGGTGTTGATATTTTGAGTATATTTTGTTGATATTTAATAATGAGCAATTATCAGTGTCGATATTTGGTGATTATCAGTATTTAGCAAGATTCAGTGATTATTGATATTTAGCTGTATTTGACTTTCATCCAGTTGATATTTTGTCAATATTTGTTGACATTTAGCTACAGTTAGCATTCTATTAGTGTTGACATTCAGCAATTTTTAGCATTTTGAAGCAGATCAGCAACAGATTATTTTTTTTTAATACAGCGGCCAATCAGAAATTTAATTACAGACTGTGTTATTTTTGCTCCTCTCTCTCCACAGTCAAATTTTGACGCCAATATTTTCACTTTTACAGAAAATGAATATCGGCCCCAAATATCGGTCATCGGCTTCCTTGGTATCTCCAGGTATCGGTATCGGCCCGGGTATCGGTATCTGTATCTGTATCAGACCCAGAAAAGTTGGATTGATCCATCTCTGAAAGCTGTACAGAGGAGACTCTGAGGATTTGGGATGATTTGGGACGTAGTCTGCACTTTTCAAATATATCAATCTATGGCGGTTTGCGTTATCACCTGACACTTATGTGCTCTCTGAAGAAAACATCTTTAGGAAACACATCCCTTCAACTTTCTGTAGTAAGTCTGTGCTTCACCAGATAAAACTCAGTAGAGTGACTGAGCGTGTCCGTGTCTCTCTGCTCGCTGCCTCCAGCTCTCTGAGGGTTTCTCAGGTGAGGGCTGAAGCTCTGTGCAGCTTTTCAGGGAGCGTTTTAATCCTCTGGCTAAGCTGTTCAGAGCTGCAGAGTGAAGAGGGGATCAGAGACAGCTCTTTGTCTCTCCAACTGTGTCAGTAGGCTAAGAGCCAAGTGACACCGGGACAGTCAAGGTGAGGCCGGGCCACTCTCCTCCTCCTCCTCCTCCTCCTCTGACTCGCTCCGACCTGAGACGCTGTCCAACAGGATTACCAGAGGGAGGGCTGAGAGAGGAGGAGGAGGTCGGGGTGGACGCAGGAGAGGGTCTGAGCGAGTCTGAACCACATTAAAAAAAACATCTCTCATGGTCAGTTTCTGTGCCTCCTCCTCCTCCTCCTCCTCCTCCCCCCTCGGCGCTCCCCCCGTCTCCCTGCTCCTGTTGAAGGGCCTCTCTCCATTACACGCTGGGTGAGAAATGGCTGACATTCGTATTCCTTTGAAGCCGACCCAGGCAGGGGCAGACAGGGTACGCCAGTGGCTCTCCTAAAGCTGTTCCAAAGCCCCCCTGGCTCAACCTGGGGCCCCCTGTGTTGTCCAGGACCCTGTCCGTGGGCCCCGGACCTCAAAGGCTCCACTGAGCTAATGGTAATCGCGGGTGACAGCTCGTGACACTCTCCTATTCTTCCCTTTTAGAGCTCGGACCATCGGGCCACAATGGCCGCCGTAATCCGTGTTAAAACTGTCTCCACTAACCTGGCTGGCATCAACAGCGGGCCCATGACCTCAAGCCTGGCCTGGTTACATGTGTGTGAGAGAGTGTGTGTGTGAGAGTGAGTGTGTGTGCGTGGAAACTTCAATCGGATGAGTTCAAACTCGGGGAACGGTGCTCCGACCAAGATCTGAGTCCAAGCAGTGATGTAACACAGGCCGAGCTAACGGGCGGAGGAGGAGGACGCCCCGCTGTAGAAACACCAAACTATGAAACGGCCTCTGCAGCAGCCAGGCACGGAGATATGGAGGAAGGTTGATTTCTGATCATTTAAAAAAAACTTCTGAAGAGAAAGGCTGAGCTGTTTATCGATTCTGAGATATAAACTTATTAATTCAGATCCCCCTTGTCATCCGATCTCAATCTTTGTTTGCTTTCTAGGGAGGTTGTTTAGGTCAGCCAGCCACCGGTGTCGCTGTAGAGCATCCATCTAGATACCGTCTTTACACTGAAGAAGTCAGAGTGAGGAGATTCAGTTTTAAAACGAAGAAGGAAAGCGTCGATTTAGATAAAAGTTTGGCAGTTTGCATGCTGTGTCACTTTTAACTTAAAATACTCTGGAAATAAAACCAACCTACGAATGCCCCTAAAGCGTAACCACCCGGACAAGCTAACGCTAACTTGGGACAGGAATTGATAAGATTTTATCGATATTGATGTAATAATTGATTGTGCTTATCAGTT
Source organism: Halichoeres trimaculatus (assembly GCF_033239565.1). Lineage (NCBI taxonomy): Eukaryota > Metazoa > Chordata > Actinopteri > Labriformes > Labridae > Halichoeres > Halichoeres trimaculatus. Next base: position 1,094,194 of record NW_027437194.1, read on the forward strand.
TGATTCTTTAAAATGAAATAATCAGGCCACAAACTATTTGTACAGCGTTAACTTAGTAAATCGAATACATAAAAATACATAAATTATTTACTTCTTCTATGTTATGCTAACGCCTTAACTGTTTTATCCTTTGCTCATGTGTTATTCTAATTTATCTTTTCTTTATTATTATTTTATCATCATTATCATTTCATCTTTTCGTATTTGCTGTCCTGCTTTTTGCTTTTAACTGCTTTTTATTGCTTTCTTCTTTTTTCTTAATGAGTTTATGTTTTAGTCTTTATTTCAGTCGTCATGGTCTCGTTTCATGGTTCCTGTGTTGTCTGGGTTCCTATGACATGTGCTTCTTGCTAGGGTTTGGTTTTTGTTTCCTTGAGCTTTTTGTGTTCCTTTCTGTTGTCAAAACACTTTGTAAACTGCTATTTTTAAAGATGCTACATAAATAAAATATTATTATTATTATTATTATTATTATTATTATTATTATTATTATTATGTGATGTTAAGTCTGGCATGCGTACCTTCCATGGCGTGCTGAGATGGAGCAGCAGCAGCTGACGACCAGCTGATGCTGTGCCCTATTGACAAACGTTAAAGCGTTAAGTTGGTGTTTCCACCTCTGCACATTATCACTTTTTTGACAAACGCTGCACGTCACTCTGTTTTCGTCATTCTTTGAAAAACAAAGCCACAATTTAGATCCTTTTTGCCTACTTTTTGTGCTTTCTGGATGTTTTTTTCCTCAAAGTCTCTCCTCTCGACTGGCTCCAGCGAGACCGTTTTCCAAGGCACTGTTAAAGTAACTGTTTAAATAAATGGGGAATGCTGTCGTTGGTTGGAACCATTTAGAACCGTTTCTCAACAAGAACCAGTTCTCCACTCCCATCCCTACGCTAATTGAGGAGCCAAAGAAACTGCGACGTGACCCAAAACAAACCCTGCTGGATGGCTATGGCGGTTGTTCCCACAAGTTCAATCAAACAAACTTTATTTCTAAAGCACTTTTCATGCACAATAACGGCATCACAAAGTGTTTGACAAAAGAAACAAAAACAAAAATATCAATAATAATCATAAGTGACCTGATAGATCCACATAATCTGAGGTCTCAGAAGTTTACAGAAACCTTCTTTATTTGTCAGGATTTTGTGAACGCCATGGAGCTTCGCTATCCCATTCCTACCTCGAACACCTCACAAAGGTTAGCGTTCCCAGGCTGCACGCTAAGACAGTGACACACGTCAAAGCCTGAGTTTACCTGAACCATCAACTGTTTTAGAGAAGCAAAGATGGACGACCTGAAATGTGGAGTTTAAAGCTAAAGAATCTGTTCACAACAGGCCACTAACCGTTCGTGGTGATGCTGTTGGACTTTATTTACTTTTTTAAGACTTGTTGAGACTTGCGTTTGCCGACTCTAAACTCTGTCTCTGTCTCGCTGTCTGGGGCCAGTTCTGGAGACTTTTGTGGCGCGTTGGGGTACGAGCTGTTAGCCTGTTTTTATAGTTAAAGGGAACCCACAGGTAAAGGCTCATTTTCAGGTTTTGCAAAAACTTGGTCAAACTTCCAACACCATGGTCGACTTCTCTCGTTGAGCCCGTCCTGAGCTCACAGCGTGGGGAAGGAGAGGATGGACGCAGACGTCTCTGTGGACATCCTAAATCCACAGACATGCTCTGACTGACTGGGTAAGAAAACGTGGTGTAGTTCATGTGAAGCAGGCGTCGGAGGACTTACCCCTTTCTCGATGCTGCCCGTCTGGCACAGAGTCCCCTCCGCCGCCGGGATACTGTTGGTTACACAGCGGTTGCTTTTGCTAAGGCACCAGAGCTCTCTACACACTTCCTAGGAAAGAAGGCGAAAGCAAGTTGGTCAGAATAAATCATTTCAGCAGTTTGGAGCTTTGTGTGTTGATGAGGGAGGGTGAGGATGATTTATCCGCAGCCTCTGAGGTTTTCCTCTGCGTCTTTTATCGTCTGAACACAAACATCTTCATCTATAAATCTGCATCGCTCCAGATCCAATCAAAGGCTGAGAGGAGGAGGAGGAGGAGGAGGAGGAGACGGCTCACTTTGGGAGCCCATATGCTTTGGATCAGGGTGCATCTTGAGCAACACGCCAAGGGTCGCCGCTCGCCGTTAACGCTCTTATGAGAAATGAAGAGTCAGCTGGATCAACACCACCATGACTAACGTTTGCTCACGTTCGCCTCGGGACCTCAGCAGAGCGTGACATCAGCTCGAGAAATCCAATTTCAGCTTCTTAGGGGAAATCAAGAGTGAGCAACAGGCCCCCCAGGTCCCGATGAAGACGAGTCGTCGGCCCGACAAATATCTGCAGAATTACCCAGACTCTGTGTCAACAGGCCGCGCTGCGCGGTCTGCAGCAGGAGGAGAACCCATTTAGATCAGCAAGGAAGTGTGTGTGTGTGTGTGTGTGTGTGTGTGTGTGTGAGACAGCTCCCAAATAAATAAAACCACAAAGTGAACACATGTTACAGCCACAGCTCTGCTCAAGCTCGCATTAAGTTTCCCGTTAAAGCGAACCGGGTCGACTCGCCTCTTAACTTCAAAGGCTGTGCCCGGACAACGTGTACGGCAGAAGAGCAGCCCATGAAGAAGAGTTACGACCCCGCGCGTACATCCTGACCCCCGGGGTCAGTAAATATGCCACGGCCCCGCCGCTCCCTGAGCCTATCCAGATTAAATAAAGCGGCAAACTGCCACTCTCCGCTCTCCGTGGCTCCCCTCGGCCAGCTGGTTTCAATAAGCCGCCCCGCTGCTCCGTTCGCCACCCCGGCCCCGCTGAAAGGTCAGCGTCCCGGGCCCTAACGAACGTGGATGTGAGCCTGACGGATTTACGCTAAAGAGAGAACAAGCAGGCAATAAAGAGGGCAGAGGCGCTCGGCGAGGGTCCGGCTAATACAGCCATCAAAGCCTGTTTGTTTTTCAGACCTCCAGCTCCCAGAGCGGCGGCTTTGAACGCAGAAGAAGACTTCACTGAAACTAAATTATTGCTATAAATTAGCCCAGCTTCCTCTGCTGACGTCTGAGTTACTTTTCCCACCTCGGACAGAGTCTCACGCTGGGATTTAACGGCTGTGATATCCCCTCGGTCTAAAAGTGTCGTCAGCTATGAGCGGTGAGTTATTACCTCGGCGGTTCACAGCCTCTCTCTGAAATGAGCTGGAGAACAAAGCAGTTTGGTCTTTGTGTGGACGTTAGCTGAAGAATCATGGTTTGATTCTTTCAGTGCAGACAGACTGGGCGGACGCTTAGTGAGCAGTTCATCAAGAAAGATGCTGAGTCATCTTCCCAGACCGTCTCAGGCTTTTCTCAAAAATAAAAGGATGTGATTGTTATTTAATTATTGAGATTAAAGTTGAGGAGGACACAAAGCAGAAACAGAACCCTCCAGAGTCTGAGTAATGCTAGCATCTCTGTGTGACGTTCGTTAGCTTAACGGTTATAATGGCGCTGACACATCAACTCTGTTCTTATGTTTTGTCATCAGGACCAATCAGGTGTTGTTGTATTCTCTGTGTTGTCTCCTGTCGTCATTAAGTCAAACATTTTGCTTTATCTTATCAACCGTATGGTTTCATATCAGACTGACTGTACCGTCCTCTGTCTAATCAAATCGAATTAAAGCGCACTGATGCAAATCATATTTTACCATATTGAATTTAACCATATTAATTCATATCATTTTGATTTGTAATGTTTTTATTTGTATCGTATCCTTTTTATATTTATATCCCTTCATATCATAACAAATTATACCATATCATACATATTGTTTTGTATTGTGACATATCATATCCCTTTGTATCGTGTCTTATCACACCGGTTCATATTGTTTCGTTCTGTATTTTTTCAAATCGTTTCACAAAGTTTCGTGAAATTTCTTAAATCGTTTCACATTGTACCATGTTGTTTTATTGTACCAAAATCATATTAAATCGTTTTATATTGTTTCGTATCATATTGCATTGCATGGCTTTGTATCATTTCTTATAGTTTTATATTGTCTCGTTTCATATATTGCATCACATGGCTTTGAATCAATTTGTATCCTTTTGCATCGTTTCATATTGTTTCTTATCATATTGTTTCATATCTTATCGTTTTGCATCATTTTGTACTGTATCGTATCATATCGTAGTGTACCGTATCATTTCCATATCATTTGTATCTAGCATAAAGTTTCATTCTGTATCGTTTTGTGCTATATTGTACCATGAAGTTTCATATCATTTCCTATTGTATCATACCGTAGTGTACCGTACCATTTCATATTGTAGCATGATGTATTTTTCGTATCGTATCCTTTTGTATTGTATCACAGTGTAGCGTATCGTTTCATATAATTTCGTATATCTTATAGTTTCTTCCGTATCATATTTTATTGTAGTGTACAGTACTGTTTCTTACCATTTCATATCACATTGTATAGCATCATATTGTATTGTATCGTAATGTACTGTACCGCATCATTTCATATTATTTTGTATCATATCGTAAAGTTTCATTTCATATCCTATCTTATCGTAGTGTACCGCATCATTTCATATCATTTTGTATCATATCGTATAGTTTTGTATCAGATTATATTGTATCTTATCGAATCATAGTGTACTGTATCGTTTTATATCAATTTATTTTGTATAGTATAGTTGTATTTCGTATCATATCATATCGTAGTGTACCGTATCATTTCATATCATATCGTATCACCTTGTAAAGTTTCGTATTATATCGTATAGTTTCATATCATATCATATAGTAGTCATATCATTTTGTATTGTATCGTATAGTTTTGTATCATATTGTACCGTATCGTAGTGTACCGTATCGTTTTATACCATTTCGCGTTGCATTGTACTGTACCGTTTCACATCATTTGGTTTTGTATTGTATTGTATTGTATCATATCATATCACATCCCATTGCTTTGTATTGTTCATTTCAAATTTGATCATATCATTTTATTTCATATTGTCTCATATTGTCTCATATTGTTTTTGTATTGTATCATTTTGCATTGTATTGTATGGTTTCATATCATATAATTTGGTATCCCTTTATGTCATATCACATATGGGGTGTATATGAGGCGTGTTGGGGATGGGGACTGGTATCAGTATCAGGTATCAGGCCCATACCAGTCTTAATTCAAGGTATTGGCACTCATGAAGCCTGCCGATATCAGCAGCTGATACTCAAGGCAAAAAAAATCTCACTGTTGGTAAGTCCTCCTTGCCAGTAGTTGGCGCTACATTGCTGTTGTTAGACACTACAGGAAAGAGGGTCAGGTCTTAATATCGGCTTCTTTGAGTATCAATAATCGGTATTGGTATCTCTGTCTCTAACTCCTGCTCACAGAGGAATGACTAATCTGTGACTGAAGTGGTCCTGACTGAAACAAACGAGCTGTTTTTGGAGTAATTGGCGTTTTCAATTCCAGACTACACATGGGTGAAGAAAAATGAGGGATTGGCTCGGTCCCGTGCAGCAGGGTTTTGTTCTTTCTTGTTTCCCTCTCTGATAAAAATCTTGTGGCCTTTTATGGGGTTTGGATCCCGTGCCTTACATTTCTGAACACAGTCAAACAGGACGCTCTCGGTCATGTGCGGTGATGGGATGTGTGGTCCCAAAGATGAGCGAACACAGCGAAGATTTGTGGCCAGACATTTAGAGTTTCCTGTGGCTGAATACGTAATAAATCATCCTGTCATCTGCAAACCAGTGAAATATTAAAAACCACATTATGAGCGTGTCAGATTATTTATTGTTATGTTAGTGATAAACTTTGATTGGCTCTGGCAGGACTTCCTCCACTTTCCCATCAGTGTTTTTCACTAAGCTAGGGCTTCAGAAACCAGACTCTTCACTCACTGGAGCTTTTATCCATCTCTGTGGTCACGTCCGTCCAGAGTCACAAAGGGCATCTCTTCACAGACCAAATGGATGAGATGAAAAGGTCTAATAAAGCTTCGTTGGAAGCCGAGCCGCTGGTAAATGTGTGTCTTTCATGCTGATATAAAACCACAATTATAAGCTTAGGGGCCAAAATAACAGAGCTTGATTTGAGGCCTGTTATAATCTGCTGTCAGAGATTTCTTTCAATGAAACGAAATAACTCTATGATCTCAGATAATCTCTGCCCGCTTTCTTTTCATCGTTTGGTCAAATATTTGTGTAATGCAGAACAATATGGCCTTATTTTCATTAACCTCTGAGGATTTTTGAGGATTCTGTCTCTTGTTGCTGTTTTTTCTCTGCCTGTGGTTCCCAGTATGAGCTGTCTTATGACGCATTCAGAGAAGTCTTCTCCAGGATCTGCCTTCTTATTACAGCGATGCTGAAGGATTTGAAGGTTGAAATGTGTCCATGTGACAGAAAGTGACTCAGATCTGTTCCCTTTATTGTAAAAGAAAGATATTTTCTCCTCCCAGAGACAGAAAACTTCATGTTTTCGAAACATCAACAGCTGTTTGTGCTCCGAACTTAACTGCTGACTTCTCTGTAAACTAAGACCAGAACGAGCTGGATCTGCAGTTTTAACTTTTACTGAAAGCTGGGTCCTTTCAAGAGGATTCAGAAACACAAGAACTTAGCATAAGCTAACAGGGCTAAATAAAAAGCTTAAGGAGAGGCTAACGCTAGTTTTAGACGTGGTCTTGAAAGGTTGAACTTTGGGGTTGATTTATGACTTCATCTACCGTGTGTCACTTTATAAAACTTGAAAATAAGCCAAGCTAAGAGTTTCAGACAGGATAAAGACAGGATGCTGAAATCGTGTTTTATGTTGGCAAACATAAAGACGATTTGTTTTATCTGCAAACCATGAAAAGCTACTCACTAAAAACAGCTGAGTTATGAAAGGTTTAACCCATTATGGGTGGTTTATATGGGTTTTGGGTTGTTTTTGTGCAACTCAAGCACCGAGTTAAAATCCATCAACCCAACATACATCAGCTGACCCTGCACCAATCAGACACCACACCAGGCTCCTGCTTTTTTTTACTTCTTAAGACATCAGTTTTAGCAAAGTGTTTTTCGTCATGACTGCGTTTTGTAACCATTAGTGAGGAGGGAACGCAATGCATGTGAGACCCTGCTGTACGTCTAGGTAGTGTCTGCGTGGGGAGCTCAGGCTGTATCTGCCACTGATGGCGTGGATTAACTGTCTGAAAAACTTCACCATGAATTGGTTGTTTGGGATCTGCAGCACAGACCAGCTGTCTACGCTTTACAGTAAAGACCTGCTGTCCATGTTCCACAGCACAGACTGGCTATCTGCGTTTTACAGTAAAGACCTGCTGTACATGTTCCACAGCACAGACTGGCTATCTGCGTTTTACAGTAAAGACCTGCTGTACATGTTCCACAGCACAGACCGACTGTCTGCGCTTTACAGTACAGACCTGTTGTCCATGTTCCACAGCACAGACTTGCTGTCAGAGCTTCACAGCAACATGAAATATGTCTAAAATGAAGCTGAATTTAACTACTCTTTTTATGCAGGTATTGGTTCAAATATATGGGGTTGAAACAACCCAGCATCGTGATTAAGTTGAATGCTCTGAGCATTTGGTCAGAGTATTTAACTCATCTGCTCGGTTAAAATGGACCAACCCATCTTGCTGGATCAAACAAACTCCTGTTGGGCTGGTGCTCTAATCACCCGAGGGTTGAATCATAAAACAGCCCAAAATGGGTTATTTTCAAAGAAAAGAGGCAAATAGGTCTTATTTTTAATTACTCTCAATTTTACCCCTCTTTAATCTTGTCTAAAAAATCTAAAGTGTTTTAATCCAAATAAATTCAAAACAAGAGCACGAGATCTTCACCAAATCTGGCTGAAATGATGACATCATCACATAAGGATCCTCTAACTGGTTCATGACACATTGGATGAGTGAGGCTTCAAAGGTCTGACCATGTCTTTGCCCACTACAGGCTCCCAGAGGGCCGGCCAATCAGAGGGAGGGGGGTTTGTGGAGCAGGGAGCGTTAAAGAGACAGTACCTAAAACTAAACATTTCAAAAAGAGGAGAAAAAAACTACAACAAGAGCAAAATAAAATGAATCTAGGATTAAAAAAGTATGAGTTTCATTCCTGTAAGAACTTGGATTCTCCACAGTCAAAGCATTCCTGTGAGTAAACTCCAGTTTCAGTCTTGGTTTGTCAGAGATCAGGGGACTGGTTAGTGTGGGAGATGCTGGTTTCTTACCCCATACTTGCACTGGCGTGAGGAGGCTCCGTACTGGAAGCGACACTGCTCGTCTGCGTCGTACACCTGCCCCGGGGCCACTGTTGGGTACAGGAAGTCTCGTTTCAGAGGTTCATTGTCCAGACACGTCCCCCGACCTGAGCTGTCAAAAAGACAAACCTACAATGGGATTGTTTCTTACACAGAGGAGCGTTTCTACTGAACGTATAAAAATCTATAAAAAAGAAATCATATAAAACATTTGGTGTCTGTGGTTAAACTTCAGCAAACGTCATCGATGTCATTTCCTGTTTTGATCCAATTACACTGTTTTTATTACACACATTTCTTAATGCCAGTTTTCCTTTTCTCAGTTTCAGGATATGTTTTTTAACACCAAACATTAAAGCCATCATAGATAATAACGTGTTGGTGAGAGCGTCCAAAGCTAGGCTAACATCTGGAGCAGCTCTGATCTTTATTTAGACCAAACCGGAGTAAAAATAGCATCAGGATCACAGATCCTGGAATCCCCCTCAGATTTATTTTTAGCAGCGAGCCGCCGCGGCAGGAAGCTGGTCCAGGGTCTCAGATGACATGTAGTTAATGCTGATATCACACATCAACACCTCCTCATCAAAGGCAGCGCTGAGCACGAGCAGTTTCACCAGAGGCGATCTGCCCGCCCCCTCTCTGAGATCCTGTGTCAGTCCTGCTTCAGACCCACAGAGGGGAAGAGAGATCTGGAGTCCAGGACTTGGATTCTGTTTAGTCTGTTGTGTCAGAAAGAAATGTTTGCACTCAGGAAGAAGTCATACACACTCCAGCTCTCGTCGCAGTAGCTCACAGATTCCTCCTCAGCGCGTGTTTACTCTGAGAGCACGGACACCGGCGGACTCTTCCAGAGAAATTTAGGATTATTCCTTTGACCTTTACAAACATTTAAGACACTTGAATCATCCCAAAGTGCCTGTAAACAAGCACAGATGTGTTTGATTTGGACGTGGACCTCCCCGGCTCCTCCCTGAGTCAGAGGTTCCTCTCCCGGCGAAGGATCGCGGCGAGCGTTTACTATAACACTGTGTTCTTTCCAGCTGTGGCAGCTGCAGCGTGCAGCGTGCAGGAGACGCTCCCAGTCCCTCGAAAGGAGAAGCTGGCGCGCTGACAACAATAATGCAGACGGCAGCCCGGGCCCGGAGCGCGCTCAGGCTGAATCGTTTTGACACATTTGTCTGCCTGCTCCTAAATGCAGAGAGGATGAATCGAAGTTTCCCTCTTAGCCGTTCTCCAGGGGGCGCTTAGCGAGCTCCAGAGGTACCTGCACGGGCCGTGGAGTCGCTCAGCTGAGAAAATGAAAGTGTTGCTTTTCATTTGAAGAAGAAATCGTCCAAAGATGTGTTAAAGCGTGCTCTGTGGATTCTCTAAAGTTGCTCTTAGAGGTTTTTTTTAGCTTTTTAAACTTGCTTCTCATTTTCTTTCAAAGGTTTCAGATCAGATTGTTAGAAGTTAGTTTTGGTTTTAACCTGGATAAAGTTAATCTGGCTCTTCTTTTTGATTTCATGACTCAGTGATGAAGTTAAATCTACTTTTTAAAGACTTAAATTTAAAAACTTGGACTCTGATCCTGGATTTAAAGACTCCTGACTCGACTTGGACCAAGTGTCGTCTGCACGACTCAGAAAATGGAGACGATTTAGACCAGTTTATCCACACAGACTTTTTTTTTTTTTTTGTTATGTGTTCATATTTCTTAACCCTGGTTTAAAGCTGGGACATTCAGACTCACATGTCGTCTCCATTTCTGACCAGGAAGCTCAAAGAGGTGCAGATTGAGGGGTCGCAACTGTTTTAGGGTGAAACCCAAAAGTTTTGTTGTGTTTCACCCTCATGTTAACACGTAAAACGACGTTTCAGCCGACCTAAAATGCAAACTTTTGGAAACGGCCTCCAGAGTGGGATTTTTCTGAAACGCTGCCGACACCGTTGCCGTGTAAACAGTAAGCCGGCGTTTTCAGTCACGTTGTAACTATGGTGGTGATCTACCGTATTAAGCTCGTTCTGCTCGATCTGCTGAATCTGTGACTTTTTTCACTGTGTTTTAGCATTTTTAGATGAAACGTTGTGTAAATGGGACCTCAAGCAATGCTGAATCTGGGCAAAAACAACCAGTCCCTCCAGGATGTTACGGCCTTTTTTTGTGATTGTTGTGGCTAAAATGGGTGATTTTGCAGCAGTTTTTTGGAGAAACTGCAATGCATGTCGCGATGATGTTTTTAGATGTTTTTTTGATGAAACTGCGGCAGTGAGCAAGATTTGCAAAAATGAGATAAATACATAATTTGTCTCTCTCAAAGCTGATTTATGCTTGATGCATTCAGCTCCACGCAGCTTTGTGCGGGCAAATGACATCACTTTTGCACCTACGCCCCCTCGCCTGGTCCTTTTCACGTGGAAAATTTTTAACCTGTCTGACGGAGACGTGCAGAGATCACCACGATAACCGAGTGGTAAACAATTCACGGCGTGAAATTGCGGCCGCTCTCGGTAGAGAAGAGAAATTGGTTGAAATAACTTCGAAAATCTCTGGGACAGATATGTCATGTTGTAAACAAAGTGGTGCTGTCAGGCGATTAAAAAAATTAATTTAATTAATTACAGGATTTGTAATTAATTAATCGAATTAATCGCATTTTAATCTCATATCTGCTTAAGGTCCCAAAATAAAGAATTTGAATTCCAGGACATTAAAATTACATTAAAAGACATTTAAAAATAAGGTGGGAATATAAACAACACATTTTTAGGTACCCTGAAGCATAAGGAACACATGGAAAAAGTTTTATGGTTCTATCTTTACAAAATCTACACAGTCCTGCACCTAAGATAAACTGATTTGATTTTTAGGGCGGTTTTTGCTTCTGTCACATTTTTACTCGATGTGGACTCAATTTTCACTGCAATATGAACTTCTATACTTCTATGAGGTCAGGAGAACCAGGGCTAAAGGCTAAAAACTGTGAGGAACTATGTACAAAACACTTAATTCAAGTCTTGGATCAAAGAAAAGTGAAGTATGCTCAGTTTAACATGTTCTGAACACAAACTGTTGCTGATTGGTGCAGAGCAGCCCCAAGCTGAAACATGACACCAGGAAGATGGAAGCAAATTTTCAAAGAATTCTTTAGACTTAAATACAGGACAAATATCGATCATTCAGGGCTTGTTTGATGCAGTAAAGAGTGTAGAATTACCTGTTTTTTACAGATTTGAGCAAACGGTTGATTTTCTGCAGATTTTCAAAAAGGACGTGTGAATTAACGTGATGTGGACGGCAGTCACAAATAACGCGTTAATATGCGGTGTAATTAATTAATCTAATTAACGCGTTAAAATGACAGCCCTAAAACAAAGGCAAACTCCTTCTCTTGTTCAGTACTCTGGTAGACGTACGTTTGTGATACATCGCCCCCTGCAGTTTGGGAATGGACACCAACAGACGCCGCGTGGGATAAAAAAAAAACACAAAAAGCCTCTCGTGCATCTGAGTCTTAGTCTTAGCCTTAGTCTATAGTCAATAAAAAAATTAAAGTCCATATAAACCATAAGAGGATGTTGAAGAAGTGGTTTTGAGATCAGGTGGGCTATCTATGGAGGCCCTAAAGGGACACAGGCAAAAAACATAGAACTATATGTTTTTCATACGCATGTGAAAGTTTTCTTTTACATGCGTACGCGTTAGTTCCTAAAGTGCTTGAGAAACATGTTTTTATTTTTTCTGCCTGTGTCACTTCAGGGCCTCCGTAGATATCATTTACTTTCACTTTCTATGAATGTTTCCCAGCACTCGACCACCGCCTGGAGCTAAAACTGTCTCTAAACCAACTCCAAACGCTCCAGATGAGGAGGAACACAGACTTTCTTCCTCTCCTCTCCTCATGCATCCTCTCTCCTCCTCCCTTCATCTCTTTCCTCCTGTTTCTGAAAGGATTAATCCCATTTCTCGGCTCTTCCTCCTTTGAGGATCCTCCTCGTCGTGCAGAGAGAGGCCCCGGGCTCCCTGCACGCTCAGAGCCAGCCTCACTATTTATTGGTTTGGAGGAGACAAAATAGTGGGAGTTTAAACACAGAGGCTTTTCTTTGACTCGTCGCAGAGGCTTCCTGTCCGCCGGCTTCAGCCAAATTCATTTGTCCCAGCGGAAATATCGTCTAATAAGCGAGAGCATCAGCAGTCCCCTGAGCTCTGACAGCAGCCGCTCGCGTAGACGGCGAGCAGCGCGATCGCATCAAACCAACCCAACAATTATCTCAAGGAACACACGTCTGATTCTCCAAATGTGGTCTGTGGCTCGAGCGCAGCCAAACAACCCGCTGCCTGTTAGCGTTTGGAGGAGAATAAACTGTGACTGAACTGTGAGCGCATTCATAAACCATGCTGAAAAAAGCCAAACAAAGGCCGCATATTGCTTTAGCAAGACGGTGAAACTAGGCCAGCGCCGCAGCCAAAGCTGTTTACTTGGCGAGGAGATGCATGAGCGATATCCAAAACTGTGATTCAGGGAGAGAATGGGAGGATAATTGGAGTTTACAGAACAGACAGATCCCTTTGTGACAAACATAAAAGCTAAAGGCAATAAAACCAGGAGGACAAAACAACAGACGGCTACAGTTAGCGCTGGAGCAGAGCGTCAGGACGACTTGACTCCTCGTCTCCTCTCTCAGCGGCGGATGTTCTCAGACTCTGGAGCCAGAACGAGGACAGGAAGCCGGCCGAGCGGCAGAGAAGCGGCTCTTTGTGCTCGCCGTGGGGAGCTGGCATAAAATACTGTCATCTCTGTCACAAGTGGCGCTCAGCAGCGCTCCTCTGACAGCTTTCAGCCGGAAACATCATCTGACAGCCACAGGCCGCTATTATCGGCTTTCTTGGAGGGCTGAGCTCAACACAAACACACACACACACGCAGAGACACACCACACACTCCAGCTGAAGCCTCGCACAGAGGTCACGAATTAGGATCTGAACTCTGCTCTGAGCTGGATCCAGAGAGGAGGAAAGACCAGATCCAGGTTTCTGGGTGCAGGATTCACACTTTTTGTCTTTGAATGCGTTGCTTTAGATACGCAGGCGAGAAGCAGTTTTTGTGTCACTACGTTTGGACATGAAACTGAAAAGTTCAAAGTCCAATGTGCACATTTAGAGCTGGGCACCTAATGAAACGCTTTGGTAGCATCGAGTATCAAACGGCAAACTTAGCGGCTCTGTCAACTTTTCAGACCTTTCTAGCATCTTTCAATCTACAAAAAAGCAACTAGCGACAAATCCAGCTTCTCAACGCTAAACTTGATGCATAAGCACAAACATGCGGACAGAATATGATCCACAGTTTCAACAGTTTCATTTATCAGACGCTTTTGTCTAAAGCGACGTATCACTGAAGCGACGTCTTTAGTGATATGTTTACTACTTTTCTCCTGTGTTTGTCTGGAGATCCTACATGTAACCATGGCTGCATTGTTCACATGTGAAATCAGCTGTTAGCAGCCTGTAGCATGTCAATGCTAACTGGTGCTAGGCCAGATGTTTCCCCAGAAGGTGAGGAGAAGGAGGTGAGGACGATGTGCTGGTTCTCAGGTGTGAGCTAAGAAGTGACGACATGGACCTGTCCTTCCATCCATCGTTATTGGGAACGTAAGCTCTATCTCCAATAAGATGGACGAGCTAGCTGTGCTAACCCAGCAACAGAGGGGATACCAGAGGGGATACCACTTGTCACTTCCAACTGTTCTTTTGCTTTTTGATTATTTGTTATTTTTAAGAAAACTGCTCAGAGTGGAAAATACTACAGCTAAAAAATCAAAACTAAAGATTTGTACCGTTATTTCCTTTTGTCTAAACTAACGTTATAAAATTGGTACTAAAAAAAGTATCCTTCAGGAACCAGTGTTATAAATTTCTGTTGGATAGACGATTTGTCTCCACCATTTTTATTTTTGACGGTCACAATGACCTCCGCTGTTTGTGTGTAACGCTGTGCCGGTTTGCGCCAGCCTTTCAAACATACTACTTCAACTTCAACTTTATTTTATTTGTATGGCACTTTTCATGCTTGTGCAACACAAAGTGCCTCACAGAGGATAAAAACAAAAGGGAAGACCAAACAAACAAACAAACAAACAAACAAAAAAAAATTATATATATATATATATAGAGATGCTACAACAGCAACCGCTGTTTACAGGTTTGATAAATCACTCAGTTACTTGTTTATGCCATTTAGCAATGTGTTTAGCCTCTTGTTTCTGTCTTGGCCTTTAGCTTGTGTTTTAGCCATAACTTCTTTCATAGCATGTAGCTCATGTTTTTAGCCTTTAGCTTGTGTTTCAGCCTCAACTTATTTTTTAGACTTTAACTCATTTATTATCTTTAATCTTGTATTTTAGTCTTTAGCTATTTGTTTTAGCCCCTAGCTTGTTTGTTATTTTGCTTGAAGCTTTTGTTTTAGCCTTTAGCTAATTTTTTAGCCCCTTGTTCGTGTTTTAGCCTTTAGCTCGAACTCTAGCCTTCTCCTGTTTAGCTGTCTTCCAGTCTTGAGATTATCAAATATCAATTATCAGCGTTTGTGTGTAACGCTGTGCCGGTTTGCGCCAGCCTTTCAAACATGCTAAATATAGATGCTAAAACAGCATTTGCTGTTTACAGGTTTGATAAATCACTCAGTAACTTGTTTATGGAATTTAGCAATGTTTTTAGCCTCTTGTTTCTGTCTTGGCCTTTAGCTTGTGTTTTAGCCATAACTTTTTTTATAGCATTTAGCTCATGTTTTAAGCCTTTAGCTTGTGTTTCAGCCTCAACTTATTTTTTAGACTTTAGCTCATTTACTATCTTTTAGGTTGAATTTTAGTCTTTTGCTATGTGTTTCAGCCCCTAGCTTGTTTTTTGCTTCTTGTTTGTGATTTTGCTTGAAGGTTTTATTTTTGCCTTTAGCTAATTTTTTGGCCCCTTGTTCGTGTTTTAGCCTTTAGTTCGAGCTCTAGCTTTCTCCTCTTTAGCTGTCTTCCAGTCTTGGGATTATCAAATATCATATATCAGCGTTTGGGTGTAACGCTGTGCCGGTTTGCGCCAGCCTTTCAAATGTTTTAAATATAGATGCTTAAACAGCAACCACTAAAATTTTCAGGTTTGATAAATCACTCAGTGAGCACTAAATGATCACATTAGCATTCGGCTGATGCCCCTCTCCTCTCACAGCCCAGGCTCTTCATGTTTCAGTCTTTAAGTATTTTCCAAAGTGCCGCTGCTTCAGAGTCGCTGCTGTTTCTGGAACAAAGAGGAACAAACTCTCGAGGGACGACAAAGATGGTAACCCACAAAAACATCAAACACCAGCTCGTTTATGCTCCAAAGGAAACGTTTAGAGACGAAGTTAGAGGAGCGGAGCTGGGTGTGGGTTTGACTCATCTGACGTGACACGCTCATTTCATCCATTGTTAGAGCGCAGATATTGATTTAAGTGGCTTTAACAGCTCCATGACTCACTCCGAGCTGAACGCAGCGTCTGATTTCTGTTTCTATTTTAGCGTTTGGACGTTTTGCCACGTTATTCTTCAAGCCAGCGTGGCTCTGCAGCAGAAAGGAGAAACTCTTCGACAAACAGACCTCGTTGTGATTGTTGTTTTCTGCACCCTGAATCTGGGTCCCACGGCGGGCACGGCCCACCCAGGGGCGCCGTCCGTCACTCACGTTTCATCTGAGACCACTATGACTGCTCTGTCTTTTGTTTCAGAGAGGGGAACTCCAACAACCCGACACATCAAAGTGTGTTTACAGGTCAGGGGGAGACCAGACCTCTGCAGACCGGCTCACACCTCGAGGAAGGATCGGCCACCAGCGGCGAAGCAGCCCAGTCCCTGACCGTGTGTTTACAGTGGGTCTGCTCTGCGGGGATGGAGGGGATTTTGACAGGAAGGTGGATTCAGGGATTATTTCTGATCCTGCTGCACCAAGAAGTCCAGAGATGACCCAGAGCTCAGCTTCTTCTGCAAACTTCCTGGATGTGAGGATGCAAAAATCCTTTGGGCACATCAACGACTGACAGCTTTCTACTCTCACGCCTGATAAAAACTCAGACCGACGACCATCATCTTCCTCTCAGAGTCGTCCCTCATGCCAGGCTGGCAGCTGCCGCCCTCATCCTGCCACATGTCACCATTACCGTCCTCAGTTTATCCGTCCTCTCCAGGTTTTTGTCTCCTCAGACCAAACCCACAGAGCGGCGGTCGGAGGCTGGCCGACTCATCGCTGCGGAGCACCACAGGAGCTCTGACATCGCCCGCCTTGTGGTGCAAGGAGGCAGGAGGCGAAGGCACCCGGCTATCAAACGCAGCCACAAAGAGGTCTGGCAGCCGCCGCCACGATGAAATGGATGTGAATAAAAATGAAGAGGGACGACTCGCAGGAGACACACACACACACACTCACACACACTCGGAGAACAACCATCATCCACTTACTCGAGGAAGCTGGTGATGTAGTCTTTGCTGCACGCCGACCAGGAGAACGGGTTGGTGTTGGCCGTGATGTGAGCCGCCATCAGCTTGGCCGTCTCGTGGCCTTTGGTACCGCAGGAGTTCCCGATGCCGTCGTGGTTCATCCCGAAACTGAAACACAGAAAAACAGGATTTTCGTTCATTTAAGTCTTTTTTATGTTTCCAGCTTTTTTCCAGTTTTTAGTCTTAAATTCACTTTTAGTCAAAGTGTTTTTTTCTAAAGTTTTGCATGTGTTCAGCTGTCCTGTCATGCACTTCATGTAGTGTAACAGAAAAGGTTGTGTTTTCCTGAGATAAAGACTCCATTTCCCATGAGCACTAGCACCCACTGTCATAAAGACACGACTCTCACCACTCACTGCTGCATTTGTTTTCTTTAAGACACATATAGCCTTTAGCTCATTTTTAGCCTTTAGCTCATTTTTAGCCTTTAGCTCATTTTTAGCCTTAAGCTTATTTCTTTAGTCTTCAGCTTGTTTTTAAAGCTTTTAGCTTCTTTTTTAGCCTTTGGCTTGTTTTTTTTTTTAACTTTGAGCTTATTTTTTAGCCTTTAGTTCCTTTTATAGTCTTAAGCTCATATATTAGTCTTCAGCCCCTTTTTTTAGCCTTTAGCTTCTTTTTTTAGGCTTTAATTTGTGGTTTAGCCTTTAGCTCATTTTTTACCCTTTAACTCCTTTTTTTAAGCTTTTAGCTTCTTTTTTAGCCTTTAGCTAATTTTTTAAGTCTTTAGCTTCTTGTTCAACCTTCAGCTCATTTTGTAGCCTTTAGCTCGCTTTTTATTCTATAGCTTGTTTTATTGGCATTAAGCTCATTTTGTAGACTTAAGCTCATTTTTTGTCTCTAGTTCATTTTTTATCCTCAAGCTTGTGTTTTAGCCTTTAGATTGTTCTTCACCCTTTAGCTTTTGTTTTTGCCTTAAGCTCGTTTAAACCATTTTGCTCATTTTTTTAGCTTTAGCTTCTTTTTAGGATTTAGCTCGCTTTTTAGCCTTTAGCTTGTTTTATTGGCTTTTACCTCATTTTTTAGACTTTAGCTCATGTTTTAGCCTCTATTTCTTGTTTTTGCCTTAAGCTCGTTTAAACCATTTTGCTCATTTTTTAGCTTTTGATTCATGCTTTAGCCTTTAGCTCGTGGTTTAGCTTTCAACTTGTTTTGTAGCCTTTTGCAAATTTTTTAGCCTCTAGCTTGTGTTTTTACTTTTACTTATTGTTTAGACTTCAGCTTATTTATTATCATATAGCTTGTATTTCAGTCTGTAGCTTTTTGTTTTAGTCTCTAGCTTGTTTTTCGCCTCTTGTTTGTGTTTTTAGCCTTGGAAGTGTTGAGAACTTAAATCCACAGCAGCACCTGTTGCAGGTAAGCGATGCTGCTAACTCAGAGAGCCTGTTACAGGAAAACATCCCTTCATGTTGATAAATTAAACACGTAAAAAGGGAAATATCAGGGATTTGATGAAGTTTAATGGTCGATTTCCAACATTTTTATCTTGTGGACAAAAACAAAACAAAGGTTTCTCTGAGTTTTTATCATCAGTGAATTATTTCAGCTCATTTTCTAGTCTTTGACTTAGAAAACTGGTGATGATGTTTGTTAATGGACTCCCACAAACCAACAGACATCATCACGGTCTGATTTATAAAGCACATATCAGAAGAGACACGGGAGAAGCTGCAAATGTTGGTGTAATTTGCATAAATTGGAAGAATCGAGCCTCTTTTTTTCTGTTAAGACGGATCAGAATCAGAGGCTGGACTCAGGAAGGCTCTGAATCCTGATCCTCTGTGACCTCTGGTCTCCACGCGACCCCCGTCTCCAGCGGTTAAACACACGGTTCAGACGGGCTCAGGGTGGACGCTGGCTCGGGTCGCCGGCTGCAGGACGTGTCTCTCCGCGGCCCGAGCTGTAAACATTCAGCTCCGTGGCTCTGAAACAGCTGTGAGGAGGGGTCAGAGGTCAAACCCCGTCTGGGGCACGGCAGGAACGAAGAAAAGGTCCTAATCACCACTCTGATGCCTGGCTGTCAATCAGCGGCTGCAGGTCTGAGCAGGCCGGGGGGAGTCTGTGCAGACGGAGCGAGGACACTTCAAACACACAGACCCAAAGCCCGTCCCGAGGCCCCGGAGCTGCTGGAGAATCCATCCCACACCGAGGGCCGAATAAATCTCCCCAACAATTCATTTCTGCTCATCTGTCTGGGTTTCATCTGCGAGGGGCTCTCACTTTCCAGCAGCTGCAGTCGAAGCTGACTTCTCCTCTCAGGCTCTAATGCAGAAACCAAACCCGGCACATCGCGCAGACCCAACCTGTTTTTCTAAGACCGGCGTTTATGACATTTTAGCCCGCTCTGGAAATAAATCAGCCCGCTCCGAACCCCGCTGCACAGCGTTTTTTTACACGTCCTCAAGAAGCAGAGACTATTTTTACAACTGCCCCACAACAGAAGCAGACACGAGACATAATAAAGGAAATCGCCATCTCGCTGAGGTCTCCCGAGAGGGATACGTAGACTAATACATCATCATTATTTAGCTTTATATTCAGGAGGACGGAGCCAGAGGTATGTGGACGCTGACATTTGCATGAGGAAGTATGTGGAGGAGAAAGAGGAGGGCTGAAAACAGAGGGTTAAGATCAGGTATTACAGAAACAGACGAAGGAAAAGAGGAAAATCTTCAGCAGAGTCCTTTTCTTTCATGAACTTTGATTCGACTTATTTTGGCTTCAAACTGCACGGGAAATAAAAATCTGCTGCTGAAATCTGATCTTTTCAAATGTGTGAATCAAAAATCTGAGCGTGTTTCAGCCTCAGGATAATCTGTGCAAATTTATGCACGCGCTGGATTATGTCAGAGCAGATTACATAATGCAGCAGACTCTGACAACAACATGAAGGAGACGGTGGACGGGAAAAGACGCTCCGGTTTAAATGCATTCATTAAATTTTGTTGCATTTTATTCATTTATGTCATATTTTTAAGTTTTTTTCTAAGTGCATGTTATCTTTTTTTTTATAAGACGGCTGAACAAAGAATTAAGAATTTAAGAATTATGGTGATGGATGTTTTCTTTCTGCTTCTGCCTCAAATAAAATTTCTGTAATCCTCCTCATTTTGCTCAAATTCTGCAAAAACTATAATTGATTATGTCTTATTTCCTGAAGAAGTTGTCTTATTAGGCTCAAAATGAGCCACAGTCACCTGACAGGTCCAAAATAATGTCTTCATCCAAGATATTAAAAGACCAAAATGACGCTTTAGTTGGTTTTTAAGTGTAAATAAAATCTGCTAATGAAGCGTCAGAAAAATGCACTAGTTCAGCTTCTTGTGAAAAGACATTTTTCTGGATTTGTCAGGTGATTGTGATTCATGTTGAGTCTAAAAAGACGACTTTGTTAAAGATGCTTTCAGAAGGGTCTGTTTTAATGTGACTGCAGCGCCACCTTCTGGCCTGGAGTCTCACACACACTGTCGTAAAGATGTGACTTTTAACCAGGCATGTGTTTGTTCTGGAACAAATTTTCTTTGTTCAAGTCAAATTTTAAGCAACTTTTTCTAGCAGCCCGGTGCTACGACGTATCAGTAGGCTAACGTGACAACAAGCTAACTGTCAGTTTGTACAGTTGTTTAGTAGCCGTCCATATTTAGCGCTATAAGCAGCGATGCTACAACGTATCTGTAGGCTAACGTGACAACAAGCTAACTGTCAGTTTGTACAGTAGTTTGGTAGCCGTCCATATGTAGTGCTATCGGCAGCCCAGTGCTACAACGTACCAGTAGGCTAACATGTCAACAAGCTAACTGTCAGTTTTGTACAGCAGTTTAGTAGCCATCCATATGTAGCACTATTGGCAGCAATGCTACAAGGTATCTGTAGGCTAACATGTCAACAAGCTAACTGTCAGTTTGTACAGCAGTTTAGTAGCAGTCTATATGTAGCGCTATCGGCAGCCAAGTGCTACGTATTTGTAGGCTAACATGACAACAAGCTAGCTGTCAGTTAATACAGTAGTTTAGTAGCTGTCCATTTGTAGCGCTATTGGCAGCCCAGTGCTACAATGTATCTGTAGGCTAATGTGACAACAAGCTAACTGTCAGTTGGTTGGTAGGGTAGTTTAGTAGCCGACCATATGTAGCGCTATCGGCAGCCAACTTCTATGACGTATCTGTATGCTAAGGTGACAACAAGCTTACTGTCAGTTTGTACAGCAGTTTAGTAGCAGTCCATATGTAGTGCTATCGGCAGTCCAGTGCTACATTGTATCTGTAGGCTAACATGTCATCAAGTCAACTGTCAGTTTGTACTGTAGTTAAGTAGTCGTCGTCTGTATGTAGTGCTATCGGCGGCCTGGTGCCGTAAGATGTGTCTGTAATGTGTACGCTAGAGAATCCTGGTTCTGTCCGTCCAGTCATCCACCAATCAGCGCTAACGTAACCTCACTCTGCATTTTACTGATAGACTCTCAAGTTTGAATCAACATTAGCACAAACAGATTAGCCCTTTTAGCCTTTAGCTCGTGCTCTATCTCTCTCCTGTTTCTCTTTCTTCTGCTCTTCTGTCCTTTTTCTGTCTGACTGTTAGGCTCCAGTGTCCACCATCACTACAAAATTAATCACAGAAATCACAGATCTCTCTTCTCACGACTAAACTTGACGTGTCGTAAATCGATCTGGTCCCGTTCGACCCGATCAGGAAGCTAAGAAGTAGCATTAAGGAATAACCTGCTGTGCATTAGTGCTAATAATCACATTTTAAAGTGTGGATTATTATCTTCAGACTGAATCTGTGGCTCCTGCTTCAGGACCTCTGACTGACTCTATCCCCTCGCTGCTTCCTGCGTCAGCGTAAAGTCACATTTTATATTTTATATGAGCATCCTAAAACTCTGAAAACTCACTTGTGGCCGATCTCGTGAGCGATGGTGAAAGCAGAGCCGAGGCCGATGTCTTCATTGATGCTGCAGCTCCGCTCCGGCTCGCACATTCCAGCTACTGAGGCCAGGCCTGGACACACACACACACACACACACACACACACACACACACACACACACACACACACACACACACACACAGAGTCAACAGGAGGCAGGTTTAGGATTCATGCTCATAAAACCCAGATCTGATCATCTGGACGCCGCGGGGAGTTGACTTAAGGATCCCGTCCAGACGTCTTTGTTCCTCTGAACACGCTGGAGAAGTCTAGACACGGCCAGATTTACACATTTCAATTCATGTAACAAGGGATCGCCTCAGACCCGGGCCAAGAAAGGGGATATAAGGACCCGTCGAGCAGCGCCGCAGAGAGCTGTCAGAGAATATAGATGTTTTCCTCATTTCAGCGCTGGACTCGCAGGACGAGGGGAAAGGAGAGGAGGGTGTTAGAGCTAAAAGCGCTCCATGATCCAGGTGTCGCGGCTCCTTTTTCCTCCAGCCTGACAGGTCAGGTAGGGAGACAGGAGGCCATTCTTCACAGATTACATCTACAGGTGACTGCAGAGCAGATCGGGTGACGGCTCAAAGCAGGTGTGTGTGGGGGATGTGTGCATTAACGGGTAAGAAAGAGGGGAACACTTAATCCTGTTTTCACAAGAGATCAACCGATATAGTTTCT
This sequence comes from Halichoeres trimaculatus, assembly GCF_033239565.1. NCBI lineage: Eukaryota > Metazoa > Chordata > Actinopteri > Labriformes > Labridae > Halichoeres > Halichoeres trimaculatus. The sequence continues at coordinate 1,116,565 of NW_027437194.1, forward strand.
TCAGGGCCGATACTGACACCGATAATCAGCAGTGAAGGAAGCTGATATTTGGGCCGATATTCATTTACAATAAGAGTAAAAATATCAGCGTCAAAGAGCTCCCAGCCTCAGCAGCTGTCTGATAAAGTTAAATGAAAACTTTAGAAAAAATAAAAACTTCTCGAAAGTTTCTACAGGAAGTCAAGTTTTCCTAAAAATGTCTCTGCGTGTCACAGATCAGATGGTGCTGTGGGTGGGACGATGCTAGAGTGAATAAATATGTAATTAGTCACCAGAGCTGGATATCTCCTGGCGTAAATATACAGAAATAAAAAAAAAATGTCACGTCATGTGACATTGATGTACAGTTTTGTAATATGTTATTGACTCAAGTAGGCCATCTAGTGTCTCAAAGTGGTAATAGCAATATTCTAAGTTGTTTGGAACCTTTCTGTAGCTATGAAGCTAACCATTAGCCTAACTTTTCTTTCATTAGTGAGTAACTGTGATATGTTTCTGTGAAAGAAGTTGAAATTCTACTCTGAAGCCAAAGTTATACCTATGTATGCTAACTGCTAGCGTATCAATGCAATTTCCCATATACTTTAGCATCAAGCTAGTGCTATTTTGTTTATTTTGAACGTATTGAATATGAATCTCCTGTGAGAGAGTGATGTAGATTTTTTTGTGTGTTCAGTTCGTCAGTAAGACTTCAAGCTAGAAATCCTCAAACAGGGTTTTTGGGGAAATGTTAGCTAACTGCTAAGCTAAGCTAGCTGCAGCAGACTTGTCACATAAGGTCCTACAGCTCTAGTGTAGTGTGAAGAATTGATAAGAGAATCGTTAAGCACACAGGCTAATGATATCGATGGATTGAAACATTTTTTATCGATTCTCAACAGGAACTGGTTTTCGATTCCCATCCCTGCTCAAAATGCTCAATATCAGCGCCGATAATCGGTCTGTCCCTATCTTAGGTTATCACCTTTAACCTGGAACAATCCGCAAAACTCAGTCTAAAACATGATCCCTGATGTTAGAGAGACTGACACCGCTGATAACACAAACCAAAACTACATTTTTTAAAGTGGATGCACTGCAAAAACTGAAATCTTATCAAGTGTTTTTGTCTTATTTTCAGTAGAAAATGTCTTTTTAGACTCAATCTGAGCCACAGTCAACTGACCAGGCCAGAAAAATGTCTGATTTCAAGTTATTTAAAGACAAAACAAGGTCTGAATTGTTGTAACAAGTAAAAAAAATCAGCCAATGGAACAAGAGAAACATTTCTTGTCTTGAGACATTATTCCAGTTTCTAGCATATTTTTCTCGTCTTCCATTGGTCTTCTTATTTTTATTTGTTACAGCAATTCAGGCCTCATTTTGTCTATAAGGCTGTTTACACAACGTTTCATCTAAAAATGCTAAAACGCAGTGAAAAGAATCTGCGTTTACACGGAAATGCCGCCGTAGTAAGCATGCCAGGCCTGTAGGTGGAGCTGTAACTGTCTTTTCCAGAAGCAGCTTTTGGTAGATCTCCTCTGAAGTAGAGTTGGGCCGATCATCTGGTGTGTTGGTGAATGCTAAGAGCAGAAGTGGAGCAACAGATGCTCATTTAGTTAAAGACAGTCACAGATTCAGCAGATTGAGCAGAACAAGATCAACACGGTAGGTCACGACGATCTCATACGTCAGGCCAACATTGGGTTGTTGGATGCGCCCATGCGTATGGAAATGTGACGTCAGCGTTTCCACTGAAAAGAGGCTGTTTTCAAAAGTTTACATTTTAGTTCGACAAACACTGTCCGTGTAAACGTGAGGCTAGAACGCAACAAAACTTTTGAGTTTCACTCTAAAAGCGTTGTCATGTAAACGGCCCCTAAATAACTTGAAACAAGACATTTTTCTGGACTGGTCAGGTGAATGTCTCTCATATATATGAGTATAGTTAGACATTTTCTACTGAAAATGAGACAAAAACACTTGATAAGATTTCATTTTTTGCAGTGTGTAAAGAAGAGGAAACCACACCTACACTTTCGTCCAGTTTTTGTTAAAATTCAAAAAGTTCAGATCAAATAAAAAGCATAAAATGGTACAAAAGTAAGTGTTGAACTGTCAGAGGTGAAGAAAACAGGTAAAGTTCCCTAAAACTGAAAAATACTGGACATTTCTTAAACATCTAGAAGCTGCTCTGCAGTGATTTAGATCGATTAAGCTTTTAAGGTTGGTGCCACTAGTTCCTCCAGGCGTCCCAAGTTTTCCTGATCCCTCCAACATCTCTGTGGGGATAAAGCAGAGCTGGACACAGAGCGGTTAAGCCAACAAGCAGTCCGGTTCGGTTCAGTTCGGTTTGGCACGGTTTGGTACAGTTAAGCCTGATCCTGTTTGTGTCCACAGCAAACTGTGCCCTCTGGTGGTAGGCGGGGTGTACGCTGGATGCCGGATAATAGCATGAAGCCGTAGCAGCGCGACACAGTTTACCCCGCTAATAAATCCAACGAAGAAGAAAAATGACACAGTAAACAAAGAGCAACGATGAAGACATGCAGCATTTTGTCCTCTCTGTGATTGGCATGTAGCTCTTTGATACAAAGAACAATCAAGTTTTGTTTCAGAGAAGTCTGTGAGCCACCAGGAGAAATACAGCAGCTTTCACACAGGAAGTGATGATCCTTTTGACCAATCAACGGTCTGCAGTGTTGTAGCTCCACCCTCTGAGAGCGGATCGGTTCAGTCTAGCACCCATACGAAAGGGTCCCAAAAAGTGGGACGGCTCGTCTCGGTTATTTGGGGATCTGTCCCTGGATAAGTCAAGGGAAACGCCACAAAATGCACACCGTACAGAGACGAACCGAACTGGTAACGTGGCGCTAGTGAACAGTGTTGCTCTGCAGAAAGTGTGACGCTCTGAAAACGAGCAGGAAGAGAGGATCGACTTATTGGCTGCTAGTGACGTCAAGCTTGTAAACTGGTGTACTGGCAAACTTAGCCCTGTAGGTGGCAGCAGTGCTGTCTTTGGATGAGGGATCGGCGTAGACCAGGGGTGGCCAACCAGTCAGAGACCAAGAGCCACAAAAATTACCGCGGTACTACAGAGAACCATGGGGTCTTACAAACACACTTCCTCTCACATATAAACCAAATGACATGAAATGAAAATCAACACATTTCCAATTTTCAAAGCAAGGTTAAGTGTGTTTAAATTCATAGTAGAGAAGAGAAACTGAAACTTAAGTATCAACCTGTACATCCAAACATTGATCAACACTGATCCCCACGTTTGAATCAGTATATCAATATTTTAGGCTGTTCGGCACACCCCTACTCTTAACTATACTATATTATTATTATTATTATTATTATATTTTTATGAATGGATCGAAGAGCCGCACGCTGGCCACTCCTGGTGTAGATTATCAGACGATGCAAGAAGACGAGAGAGACAATGGAGACATGTTCAGGAAGCTCACTGAGCAGAGTATGTTTCGCTGTGGTCTGGAAAGTTTTGGGATCGTGGGAAAAATGATGATTTTCTCTGTTTTTTGGACCAAAACAAGAATTTCTGGTGAAATCAGATTCAGAGAGGAAAGGAAAGGAAAGGAAAGGAAAGGAAATGAAAGGAAAGGAAAGGAAAGGAAAGGAAAGGAGGGGAAAGGAAAGGAAAGGACAGGAACGGAAAGGAAAGGAAAGGAAAGGAAAGGAAAGGAAAGGAAAGGAAAGGAAAGGAAAGGAAAGGAAAGGAAAGGAAGGGAGAGAATAGGTTAGGAAAGGAGAGAAAAGGACAGGAAAGGAAAGGAAAGGAAAGGAAAGGAAAGGAAAGGAAAGGAAAGGAAAGGAACGGAAAGGAAAGGAATTGAAAGGAACGGAAAGGAAAGGAAAGGAAAGGAAAGGAATGGAAAGGAGGGGAAAGGAAAGGAACGGAAAGGAAAGGAAAGGAAAGGAAAGGAAAGGAAAGGAAAGGAAAGGAAAGGAAAGGAGGGGAAAGGAAAGGAAAGGAAAGGAAAGGAAAGGAAAGGAAAGGAAAGGAGGGGAAAGGAAAGGAAAGGAAAGGAAAGGAAAGGAAAGGAAAGGAAAGGAAAGGAAAGGAAAGGAGGGGAAAGGAAAGGAAAGGAAAGGAAAGGAAAGGAAAGGAAAGGAGGGGAAAGGAAAGGAAAGGAAAGGAGAGGAAAGGAAAGGAAAGGAAAGGAAAGGAAAGGAACCAAAGAACGGTAAAAGGTAGGAACAATCTTTTCAGGTCTTGATGAAATAAGAGTCAACTCTTTGTTTCTGTGTCACTAAGGTCAGAGAAAGTCAAGGGGAGCTCAGGGAGCCCAGGTTCAGATCCAAAGACACTCAGGAACTGGGACAGGTAGAGCCAGAACAGAACCAGGAGACCAGTTTCTGGTGGTCTGGGCTGTTTTTCCTGAACCAAAAACGAGGAGGTGTAAACATTTAATCAGACTTCCTCTCCGCTCAGCAGGAGGCAGAGATATGCATCATAATGCAGCGTGGTTTAGGCGGAATGACCCTTTAATCTGAGCCGGCTCCTCCAGGTCAGCGTACCTGGATGTTTCTGCAAACACACCTGCATCTGCACGTGTGCGAGGCGGCGGCGGCGTAAATCTCCGTGTTTGGGCGGTCAGCGCCGGTCTGCGTGAACTCGGCGCTAAGCGGCAGCGCGGCTTTGTATCCTCCTCGCTAAGAGGCTAAACAAGAATAGACTCGCAGATCAGGGAGCGAGGGAGCCTGAAGGTGAAGAAAGGAGGAGGAGGAGGAGGAGGAGGAGGAGGAGGAGGAGGAGAGGGCGGCTGCTCCACGGCCACTTTAAGAATGTGAGAGTTAAGTCTGAGCGTTATCTCCAGCCCCGTGATTACTCAGCGACCCCGAAGGCCACAATCTGACCCCGGAGCATGATCTCCTCAGAGGAGCGGGGGGAGGAGGAAGAGGAGGAAGAGGAGGAAGCCGAGCAGATGCCCGGGCAATTAAAGCGAGCGGGGAATGTGACGAATGCGGTCAATCTGTCAAACCTCCCCCGAAGTCACAATATTACCTCCAAGATATACTGAGGAGCCTGCGGGGCTTTGACACAGATAAGGAGGAGGAGGAGGAGGAGGAGGAGGAGGGGGAGGAGGAGGAGGAGGAGGGATGAGGGTCTCTGCCACAGCCCGCCTATCAGCCTCTCCATCTCTCCTCAAACACTCCCTGTAATTGTTCTTTTCCACTTCCATTTTCAGCTCCTCCTCCTCCTCTCCTTCTCCATCTTCTCCTCTCTCCTTCCTCTCCTTCCTCTCCTTCCTCTTTCCTCTCCTTCCTCTCTGTCTCCTTGGCCCTAAAGGGAAGAGTAAACACCGTGGACAGAGCGAGGTGCAGAGAGACACACGGCTCAGGCCAAAGCCGTCCCGTCCTGGCTCAGGGGGAGCGGAGGAGGAGCAGGAGTAAGTGAAAACATCCTCCTCATTACTCCTCACAGGAGCCGTCTGCTGCTGCTCCTCAGCGACCGGCTAAAGCAACCAGCTAAAGCAACCAGCTAAAGCAACCGGCTAAAGCAACCAGCTAAAGCAACCAGCTAAAGCAACCGGCTAAAGCAACCAGCTAAAGCAACCAGCTAAAGCAACTGGCTAAAGCAACCAGCTAAAGCAACCAGGTAAAGCTGACTGAATAAGGTTTGTCTGAGGACAGCACGCAGGCCAAACGAGAAACTGAAAACCCTCCAGAGAGAGGAAGAAGGAAAGGAGAGGATAGGAGAGGAAGAGGAGAGGAAAGGAAAGGAAAGGAAAGGAAAGGAAAGGAAAGGAAAGGAAAGGATAGGAAAGGAAAGGAAAGGAAAGGAGAGGAGATGAGAGGTAAGGAAAGGAAAGGTAAGGAAAGGAAAGTAAAGGAAAGGAAAGGAAAGGAAAGGAAAGGAAAGGAAAGGAGAGGAAAGGAAAGGAAAGGAAAGGAAAGGAAAGGAAAGGAAAGGAAAGGAAAGGAAAGGAAAGGAAAGGAAATAAAAGGAAAGGAAAGGAAAGGAAAGGAGAGGACATGAGAGGTAAGGAAAGGAAAGGAAAGGAAAGGAAAGGAAAGGAAAGGAAAGGAGACGAGAGGAAAGGAAAGGAGACGAGAGGAGAGAAGAGGAAAGAAGAGGAGAGGAGAGGAGAGAAGAGGAGAGGAGAGGAGAGGAGAGGAGAGGAAATGAAAGGAGAGGAGACCAGAGGAGATGTGAGGTAAGGAAAGGAAAGGAAAGGAAAGGAAAGGAAAGGAAAGGAAAGGAAAGGAAAGGAGACGAGAGGAAAGGAAAGGAGACGAGAGGAGAGAAGAGGAAAGAAGAGGAGAGGAGAGGAGAGAAGAGGAGAGGAGAGGAGAGGAGAGGAGAGGAAATGAAAGGAGAGGAGACCAGAGGAGATGTGAGGTAAGGAAAGGAAAGGAAAGGAAAGGAAAGGAAAGGAAAGGAGACAAGATGAGACGAGAGGAAAGGAAAGGAAAGGAAAGAAGAGAAAAGGAAAGGAGAGAAAAGGAAAGGAAAAAGGAAAGGAAAGGAAAGGAAAGGAAAGGAGAGAAAAGGAAAGGAGACAAGATGAGACAAAAGGAAAGGAAAGGAAAGGAAAGGAAAGGAAAGGAAAGGAAAGGAAAGGAAAGGAAACATCAGACAGACACAGGATAGGGTCTGACTCACCTAAGGTACCACAGGGTTTGTTCTTGTAGGTGCAGATGTCGTACCTGACGGAGGAAACACACAAAAACATCAGCTCTTCATCACATCCAACGACAGACGACTCAGCTCTGGAAGAAGAGAGGCTGAATATTCCTGGTCTGAAAACTGATCACCCATAAGAACATTTTGGCTGATACTGAAACCGATATTAATATTACTGTGGCTGATAACCAATATTATGGTTATGTAATGATTGGAGTGGATCATTTGTTGGTCATGGACACCAAACTGGTTTTATCTTCAGCAATATTTTTACTACTTTTTTCTCCTGTGTTTGTCTGGAGATCCTACATGTAACCATGGCTGCATTGTTTAATGCTAAGTGGTGCTAGGCCGGATGTTTCCCCATAAGCTGAGGAGAAGGAAGTGAGGACGACGTGCTGGTTCTCGGGACATGGACCTGTCCGTCCATCCATCGTTATTGGGAACGTAAGATCTATCTCCAATAAGATGGACGAGCTATCTGTGCTAACCCAGCAACAGAGGGAATACCAGAAGGCAGAGTAGCATCATGCTATTCACAGACATGGCTAACGGAGCTAACACCAGGCACATTCGATTCTATGCTATTGCTTTACAAATGTGGTAAGTGAGTAGCATCCTGCGTCCCTGATTGGTACGACCTCAGTCTGGACTTTAGAGTCACATCAGGTCTGTGAAACACCTGACTCTCCTCTCTTTGTATAGTGTGAGCCGTAGCTTAGCATCCCTCAGTAAACACACTCAGAGCTTATGAATGGGAGGACAGCGAGAGGCTCAGCGTGCTGCGCTCCTGCCGCTCACCCCCGTAACTCACGTCCAGGTAATCCAATCGAGCAGAGGGCAGAACACTGCGCCCAGCGCCGCACCAACACGTCCTACGCCTCAGATAAATGATCCAATCATTCCCAGAGCTTTTAATCTATTAAAACCAAGGACACCGCAAACTTAATTTCATTCTCCTTCCCTCCCTCCTTCACCCTCCTTCCTCCTTCCTCCTCCTCCTCCTCCTCGGTGGAGCCGCTCCAAACCAGAGGTACAATTCTGACCTTGTTGGAGCGTCTGTTTGTTTGGATTTATTTTTCTAATTTCCCTCCGTGTCTTTTTTGGAACGTGACAGGCCGCATTCAAAACAGGACAGCTTTAAAAATACCAGCAGTGCAGCTGAGGTCAAACGAAAAACGGCGAAGAAACGACCTTTCACGTCCTGCTGATGCGTCTCTGCAGGAGACTGAAAACGACTGATACATAATGACGCTGACAGTGGATGACGTCTGCTTCCTGTAAGCGTTTGGGCCGCATTCCAAACGTTTGTTTGTTGCCAAATGGTAATTCAATTTATGAGCAGAGATAAATAACCAACTTTAATGAGATTTATTCAAACTGCAGCTGAAAATTTAATGAAAACGTCTCATTTTAAAGCTTTAGAGTCATAAACTAATGATTATTTTTGTTTGTATCGGTGAAAAACGGTCTGTAGCAGAGAAAACGTGGCTTTAGTCCACCTCGCTCCCAGCACACCTTCTCCGCTCTGCAGGAAACCACAGGGAGAAAAAGTGGATTTGCTGCGTGTGGAGCCAGAACTGTTCTGGCAACAATGAGGCCCGTTCCAGGTAATGACAGAGTTTTTATGGAAACACATAAATCGTGGCGTGACAGGTACAGTACGTCCCAAACAGCATGTTTCCTCCCAGAGCCCGGCTCTTTGTTCCCGCCCTGGTTTCACAGCGACAGGTCGGGTCCACTCACCGAGTGATGAGGACAGCGTTGTCGTGGTGAGCCATCCCGTTTTCAGGGATGCTGTTCCCGTCGCTGTGATGGGAGAGGATGGACTTCTGCCACTTACAGAAACTGTCCAGAGACTTGTCGGCGTGGTGGTTGATCTCCAGGTTCGGCTGCAGGAATCACAACAAAGACAGAAAAACAGGGACTAATGTTAAAAATTCAGAAACAAAACCTGTGACAGCTCCAGATCCTCAAACCTGCGTGAACCATCTAAATATTACACTTTAGGACGACGAATCTTCCTGTTTGTGAGAGTTTCTTCACATTGCTGATTGTTTTTACTGTGATGTTGGGTGTTTTAGTGCAGTGTTTCTCAAAGTGGGGTCCAAGGACTACCAGGGGTCAGTGAACCAAGGCTTGGGGGTCCACAGAAGACTTTTCAAATTAGGGATGTACTGAAATGAAAATTTATGGCCGAAGCCCAAAAAATGTAAATGTTTGGCCAAAAATCAAATATTAAATGTGGATGCTGAGTTTAACAGCGCTCAATGCCCTCCATGACACTGAACAGATGATCATCCAAAGATATGAAGTCCATGACTTTCCTGCACTGAGCAAAACTTTTTCGTCCTCTTTAAAAAAAAAAAAAAAAAAAAAAAGAAAAATAAATAATAAAAAAAGAATGTTTTTATTTAATTTTTTAAATTATTTTGATGAAATAAGGAATAATAATAACAATGAAAATATAATTTTTTCACCACCTTTTTTGAATAGAAAATAAAATTAATAGAAAATTTAAAATAAAAAAATAACTTTTTGTCCTCCCTTTTTAAATAAAAAATAAAAAAAAATTGAAAAAATAAAAAAAAATAAAAAAAGACATTTTTCATCCTCTTTTTTGAATGAAAAACAAAATAAAAAAAACTGATAATTTAAAAAAAAAAACTTTTTTGTCCTCCTTTTTTGTTAAATAAAAATGTAAAAAAAATAATAAACATAAAAATAACAAAAAGAATTTTTGCCCTAATTTTTTTAAATAAAAAAATAACAATAAATAAATAAATAAAAAAAGACATTTTTATCCTTCTTTTTGTTAAATAAAAAATAATGCTAAATAATAATAAAATCAAAATACATTTTGACCTCCTTTTTTAAATAACAATAAAAATATATAAAAAAAAAACAAAAAAAAATAAAAAAGAACTTTTTCATCCTCCTTTTTTTTTTAATTAAAAAACAAAAAAAACAAAAAAATTAAAATAGAACGTTTTTATCCTCAAAAACGTTGGCCACAAGTGAGACAAGATGCTTTCCTTTTGGCTGATGCAGCCGTCCCTGTCTTGTACTCAGCATGCTGTTCAGGGTGTTTGACTTTTAAATGGCAAATTTAAGCAGTTGTATTAAAAGTCTTTGCAGATGAACTCTGATGTTTTTTTTTAAAACTATTTGCAAACTGCAGTTCTTTTCTCACTTTCCAACACTTTAAAATATCTCCACACCCCGACACTTTTCCTAAAGTGAGAGGTCACCATGTCACTGCACTGTGTTTAATTGTGTCACACTTTATCGTTCTGTGATATCCTAATGAATCCTGCTGTTTTGTAAGAAATTGTAGTGTAACGTATCGTGGGATTACGTCTCACAGCCCAAAGTTTCGTAGCCTAATGTATAAAGGTGACAGGACTTATCAGACTTATCTCATACCGTATCTTAGAAAATAGACTGAGCAGCACTTTCCTGTCACTCCTGGTTCTCCATCCCTGGGCAGAGGGTAACAGATCAGGTTTCTGTGATTCCTCTCACTCATCTCCTGCTGCTCTCAGCGGTTTGAAACTGTCTCTAAAGTCAGAAAAACTAGCTTGTACTCGCTGTGGTGTGTTGACAGTGCTAACCAGCGATCTGCCAGAGAGGAAAGATTACCCAGATGAATTATTCAGAGGAGTCTGTCACGGGATGAGAGGCAGATTTAAAGACGAGGGCTTGGAAAAGTTTGTGTCTGATTTAAGAGAGGCTGAAGCTGCAGTTAGAGTAAAACCCACTGATGTCAGGAGGAGTCAGCTGAGTCTAAGAGGAGCGTCTGCAGAAAGCATCTGCTCCTACAGACGCTGATTTCGCTCGCTCGATGATTGAGGAAGACACAGCGCTGAACACCTAAACAGCCCATCAGTGACTCACTCTCACCGTAAAACGTTGTGTGCTTTGTAACTTTATTTTACATCCAGGGTTTCCAAAACAAACGTCCTCCTGGATCAAAGCGCCGCGTCCCTACATGAAGACTTGTTTCTTGGACGTGAAGCTGAGCGAGGAGCGGCGATGGGAAAGAAACAGATGGACGCTCTGTTTCTCCCATCACTCGTACGTACACATGTAGTCGGCATGTAAAGAGCCTGAATGGAGGCTCCCTGAGGGAAGACGCCTGAGCACATCTTTCATCTGAAGTGGTGGCCATATGGTGAGAGTCTCTGAGTTCCCCCGCTCCGAGTAATCACATGAAATACAGCCCAGCACTCACGCCAAGCGTACGCTGAGGATACACGCTGGTTACCGTCACACAGGAGGAGAAAAAACAGGAAACAAAGGGAGTTTTCCTCACCTGGTCTTCTGTCAGGACGATCAGACGAGTCACAATAATGTTCACAACATTTCCTAGACTGGCATCACGGTAAAGTTTGGCAACCTGACCTCCAGAAAAGAAGAAAAGACACAAAGTCAGACAAACTGTGTCAGGTCAGAGTGTGATGAGAGCTTTAGATGATCAAAACTTACAATATTCATCACCGACAGGATGTAGTGCTCGATGTCTTTGCGCCCGTGGTACCCAACCATCATTTTATCAGCCACCACCAGCGTCTCCACGAAGCGCTCGCTGCTGATGGAGCGCTTCTTTCTGCGAGTGTCGTTGGACTGCGTGCTGGCGTTTAGGGACACGGGGGAAGGTGCGCTGCTTTTTGTGAGGTCTGTGGACAAGTGACAGGCAAACAGAGACACGTCAGGGTGAATTATTCAGCAGTGAAATGATTTACTTTCTTCTCAGCTCACCTGAAGCTCACTGAGGAGCCACAAAATCTACTTTACCTTCACAGTAAAGACAATAGTGTGAATACATTTCTATACATATTCAAATTTAGTGAATGATCATTTAAAAGAGAATTTTTTTCAAATTTGTGGAAACTATACTTTATGTGATGTCTTAGTTTTTTTTATTTTTTTAATATATTCGCCAAGGTTTCAAGAAATATTTCAATTTCAAACATTTGCTAAAGTTTCACAAAAAAAATATCAAAACTTAGCAAAAAGTTTTAAATAAATTTTGAAATTTCAAAAATTTGCTGAAATTTCTAAATATTTTAAAATCTAAGAAATTTGTAAAAAGTTTCAAATAAATTTTCAAATTTCAAACATTTGCTAAGTTTCCAAAAATTTTACAATTTAGAAAAAAATTGCAAAAAAATTGAAATACAGTTAATTTTGGAATTTGAGTTTTTTTTTTTTAATATTTGAAATTACAAACATGTAAAAAATTTGAAGAAATTTTTACATTTCAAAAATTTGCAAAAAGTTTCAAATAAATTTTCAAATTCAAACTTTTGCTAAGTTTCCAAAAAATTTTAAAATCTAGAAAAAAAAATTGCAAAAAAAAATTCAAATAAAATTTATTTTGAAAATTAAAAAAAACTTTGTTTTTTGGGGGGGGGGAATGTTTGAAATTACAAAAACGGAAAAAATTAAAGGAAATTTTTAAATTTCAGAAATTTGCAAAAGGTTTCAAATAAGTTTTAAAATTTTAAAAACTTGCTAAAGTTTCAAAATATTTTAACATTTAAAAAAAATGCCGAAAGTTTCAAATAAATCTTGGAATTTTCAAAAAAATCCGAAAGTTTCCAAAAATCCTGAAAATAAGAAAAAAAATGCAAAAAATATACAAATAAATTTTGGAATTAAAAAATTAGCCAAAATTTTGAAAAATGTTTGAAATAAAAAAAATGAAAAATTACAAGAATAAAATTGCAAAAGTTTCCAAAAATTCCAAATATTTACAGAAAAAAATAAAATTGAAAAACCAAATTTTGCAATATTTCATAAAACAAGTCAATTTTTTTTTTTTTAAAGAATACTATAATTACAAGTATTAATAGTATGATAGTACCGCTCTGAATATTGAGTTCAACAAAATGTTAACGCATGATTTTATTTAGTGTCAGTGTCTTTAATCATCAACACCCTCTCTAAGAAAAATAACAATTCTCTTATTTAAGTAATAATGTTTTTTAAAGCTATAAGGAGCCGCTGCAGAGGAGTCAAAGGGCCACATGAGGATCCAGAGCCACAGGTTGAGCACCCTTGGTCTGGCCCTTTGAACCTCGCAGCTAAAGCCTGGTCTTTATGACCCAGATGCTCTGGGAAAAGCTATAAGATGCTACATGTTGGGGCTTGCTGGTTTCCTGGGGATGACAGTCTTTGCTGTTTCTTATAAGACCTTGGCCCAAATACCTAAATCTCCACCTGGTTCTTTCTCCTGATCCGTCATATCTCTGCAGACGTTTGGTGCAGTCTGACTCTGCAAACCTGAACCTGATCGTTGGGTCTAAAAACAGGATGAAGAGCCTGAACCACACGCTCCATGCACTGAGAGGCTTTTTATGAAAGCTGCAGCTGAGGCGTCTTCTTCTTCTCTCAGGTTGAAAGGTGTCCACACAGCACACAAGAGGCCCGGTTATACCCACCAGAACCTGGGCCTAGAACCAAACCAGCACTTCCTCCAACCTGCTATGTATAGTTGTTCCTTTACGTCAGTCCCACCCACACAGAGTCCGGCCCAGATGGAGGTTCACCAACCTGAAATGCCACAGCTGAACTCCTGGCTTGGCTCTGGCGGCGAGGGAATGGCAGACATTTTATAAATAACATGTTGCTGTGCTTCGTCCAGGTTCCACTCACTGGACGAGGAGGAGGAGGAGGAGGAGGAGGAGGAAGAGGAGGAGGTCATGTTCTTTAACGGCTCTATCAAATACTGCTCGTCCTCTGTGGTTATGACACCGTGCTGCAGGCAGAGAGACACAGGTGAGGAAAATCAATGCGTGTGCTAAGCGTGTGCTTTCTTTTCATTAAAGACAAAACCTGTTTACTGAGTCTGCAGGATGGAAACAAAATGAAGTTCAGTGGATAAAAAAGTCTACACACCCCCTGGTTAAATGTGAGGTTTTTGGTAAGTAAAGAAATGAGACCAAGAAAAATCATTTCACAGTTTTTCAGAATACTGTGAAACATGACCCTGAGTTACACTGTGACGAGCTAAGCTATGCTAAGTAATGCTATGATCTGTTACACCTAAAGTTACACCACTTTATGTTTGTTTTTTTTTAATGCAAAGTGTCAATAAACAATGACCAACACTACAGACATGTGCTCGATACAAATCTAAATAAAACTGAATAGAAGAAATAGATAAGAGGGAAAAATCAGAAGGAAAAAAACAGAAAAATCAAACAAAAACATGAAGGGACATAGTTACGCTCCAACAGCTGTGACAGTGATTGAAGGACTATTTTCTTTTTCACTTTATACAAATCAATTTTCCTTTTTTAACTTTGTTGAAGTGTTTTTAAAATATGTTTTGTATGGCGTCCTTGGATGCCTTGAAATAAAATGTATTATTATCATTATTATTACTATTATTGATATATGTTACACCTCTATACATTACTTTGTAGGGCCAAAAATTAAAAATGAATAAAAATGAAAAAAATAAATAAATAAATTAAAAATTAAAAACATAAGTAAATAAATAAATAAAAGTAAAAGTAATGATAAATTAATTCTATTTTCATATTTATTTTGTGTTTATTTTTACTTTTATTCACTTATTTATTTACTTATGTATATATTTTTTTTATTTTTGCTTTTATTTTCACTTTTATTTATTTTTAATGTTGGCAGTTTTGGTCCTCCATACCTGGTGTGCCTTGAAATAAAATGTATTATTATTATTCCTATATGTTACACCTCTATACATTCTATGGAGGACCAAAACTGCCAAAATCAAAATAAATTAAAATGAAAAAACAATCCAAATAAGAAAAAAAATAAACATAAGTAAATAAATAAATAAAAGTAAAAATTTTGATTAATTAATTCTATTACCACATTTATTTTTGTATTTATTTTTACTTTTATTCACTTATTTTTTCACTTTTTTTTTTCACTTTTAATTTTTTTTGATTTGGCAGTTTTGGTCCTCCATACATTACACCATAATATGGCTCTCCATGGTTTGTTAAACCACTGTAGCTATGCAGGGATATGTTAGGCTACAAACTTTAAGGCTACAATGTGTCACACTTTGAAATGTTACGAAATGTTACACTGACACACATCTCTCTGAGATACGCTACAATACAGAACATTATGATACATGATGAAACACTACCAAGGGGCAACATCCAGTTAGTAAAAATGAAGTCTATGCTGAAGTGCTAAAAGTTGCTGTTCATCAAGGATCCGCTTGAGACTTTAAGGCATCAAATACATATTTACAGCTTGGGTCTGAAACACTTTTCTAACTTAGAGGTTTAGAAGTTATTAGGATCGTCTGATTGTCCAATCAGAGACACAGCTCAGCTCATATGACTGACAGGCGCCCTGTAGCTGTTAGAAAGACACTCAAAGCTGGCATCATATCCAACATGGCTGCGTCCGGGAATTGACTTCATTCACTGTTTCAGGAACATACGGTGACACCACAGAGACTACGTTTATGTTTTTTACCGTCTATGAGCCAAACGTATTGCTACGATATGTTGCCTTGTTCATATAGTGGACAGCTGTACGGTTCAGGTTTTTTGGCTCATGTCAAGTTTTGGTTCGACACAGCCCTGTAACTCCCACACCAACGTTTAAAATAATTGTCTAGAGGAGCGGTCACAATGGATCATAGCCACGTCCTTGCTGTGTATGCGTACTTGCTCATGCATCACGTGTACCGTACAGCAGCAGAGAAGTGTGTTGTCCCTGAGCACGGCACACACCCTCAGAAACCGGTCTGGCTCTGATTTGGCTCTTCCTGTCAGAGTCTCCAGTCCCAGTTCCTGAGTGTTTTTGGATGCTGAAGGAACCTGGACTCCCTGAGCTACCTTCACTTTCTCTGAAGGAAAAACCTCTTCCTCCAAACATCCTGATGTTCAGTGTCTCTTTCATAAATCATCTGTTCCTGCTCATTTTTAGAGCATTTCCTATCATTTCTCACTTTTCATTTTAACAAAAAAAAGGAAACATTACGTCGTTCTAAAACTTTTGTCCTCAAACTGTTTATTAGACTTTTGAGGCAGCTCCTAGTGGACACTGGAGGAATTGCAGTTTTAGGGGTTTTCTCACTGAAGGTTGCTGCTAGTTTCCAAATTGTGTTTAAAACACAAAACAGAAGTAATCTGATGGATATGCTCTTAAGGTGCATTATGGGAAATGTAGGCCCACGCATCTTTGAGTGTTAGGACCTTAAAGTCAGACTGTCTCTCTGCAGCAGAGCTTCATGTCGTCTCCCCCTCCTTCCTGTAATCATGCTGTCTGTAGTTAAATCTAATAATTCAGCTCCCTCATTAAACTGTACTCCGCTCTTCGACACCCCTCACGGCGCATAAATGAAGTCGACTCGCGTTTACCGAAAGCCCTGCCTTGGCTCTGAAAGCCGACACTGAAAGCGATTAAAAATAGTCAATATTTTAACAGTGTGTGATGTCAAGGCCTCGCAGCGTCCAGACAGCTGATTACATTAAAGCTCAGACACAGCTTTTGTCCATTTTTGGTGCTGTTAGAAAAAAGAGCAAACACTAATTCAATTTATGATACTCGGCGTAGGTCCTGCCAGCACATTTGGCTAAATGTTTTTTCTGCATGATTACATTTGCCAACAAGGAGCAGGGCTTGTTTTTCCCTTCTTTAGAGTTATTCTCCACAGAGGAGGGGTATTAAAACTTCTTCCAGTTTCTTGATGAACAGAGAGGAGCTGCACAGTCACACAGTGCGTGGATAACGAGCCGAGCTCTGAGCGTGCGGACAGGATAATCAGACGCCGTGTTAGCGCCGTTTGTTCCTGAGCACAGACAGCTGCAGAAATGTGAGATTAAACACAAAGCTCATCGCACACAGATCACACACAGATCGCTCAGATCGCTCAGATGATGTGGTTTCTCTCCTTGAGCATCACCTCGCTCCAAGCTGCCTGCAGACTCGGCGAGCCAAGTGGACGCACGCCAAGACTCTGTTAAGCACACTACAATTGGTCTAATCCTCTGGCGCTGCAGCTGAAAGGTTGGCTGACATGAGAGCAGCACCAGCGCGGCATATATTACTTATCTGACATTAGTGTCGGGGTTTGTTTGAGGTGAGCTGTGTGAACTCTTTGTGGCTCAAAGGCCAGTTGGAGAGCTCGCCACTCGGAATAATAATGGAGTTGTCTAAAATCTTCACAGGTTAAAAACCTGCAGCTCAGGGCGCCGTTGGTCGAGCGGTCTAAGCGCCTTGAGGTCAAAGTCTTAACTGCAGCGGTTGCTTGTTTGGCTCGTTGCTTCAACCACTTCCTGCAGGTCTTCCCTCGCTCTCAGCTGTCCATCTGTACCGTACCGTACTTTAAGATGCTCCCACTTTTCTTCCTTGGAGTCACACGTACACTGTCATGAAGACTTTTAGGGAGGCGTGTGTTTGTTTTGGAACAAATTTCTTTGTTCAAGTCAAATTTTTACTGGATACAACGCCACAAGGTGAGGTATTTATCAGCATAGTTACGTAGCATTGTTGTTTGAAACGTAACAAGCTAACTGAAGTTTGTACCGTACATCAGTAGCCAGCTATATGTAGTGCTATCGGCAGTCCGGTGTCACAATGTATCTGTAGGCTAACGTGACAAGAAGCTGACTGTCAGTTCATACAGTAGTTTAGTAGCTTTCAGCCTGTGTTAGCCTTTAGCTCAAGTGTTTTAGCCTTTAGCCTGTGTGTTTTAGCCTTAAGCTAATGTGTTTAAGCCTTCAGCTTGTGTGTTTTAGCCTTTAGCTCATGTTTTTTAGCCTTAAGCTCATGTGTTTTAGCCTTTAGCTCATGTGTTTTAGCCTTTACCTTGTGTGTTTTAGCTTTAAGCCTGTGTGTTAGCCTTTAGCACGTGTTTTTTATCCTTTATCTCTTGTGTTTTAGCCTAAGCCTGTGTGTCAGTCTTAAGCTTGTGTTTTAGCCTTTATTTCTTGTGTTTTAGCCTTTAGCTCATGCGTTTTAGCCTTAATTTCTTGTGTTTTAGCCTTTAGCTTGTGCGTATAAGCCTTTATTTCTTGTGTTTTAGCCTTTAGCTTGTATGTTTTAGCCTCAAGAATAGAACAGATCTTTATTTGTCATTGTAACAAGTACAACTAAATTGCTAGCTGGTCTGTTTTAGCCTTAGCCTTAGCTCTAGCCTGTGTTTTAGCCTTTATCTCTTGTGTTTTACACTTTAGCCTGTATGTTAGCCTTTAGCTCATGTGTTTCAGCCTGTAGCCTGTTTGTTAGCCTTTAGCCTGTGTGTTAGCCTTTAGCTCATGTGTTTTAGCCTCCCAAATAGAACTGAACTTTATTTGTCATTGTAACAAGTACATCAAAATTGTTAGCTGATCTGTTTTAGCCCTTAGCCTGTGTGTTTTAGCCTTAAGTTCGTGATCTATCTCCTTCCTGTTTAGCTTTTTTCTGCTCTTCTTTCCTTTTTGTGAGAAAATCAGAGAAAAACACAGATCCCTCTTCTCTCTGCTAAACTTCATCAGTTGGCGTGGTGTTATCACGGAGACCTAGATATGCCGTAAATCAATCTGGTCCTGCTCGACCTGATCAGGAAGCTAAGATGTAGCATTTAGGAATAGCCTATGTTGTTGCATCCCTCCCACGTGGGTTTTCGTGTGTAGAGAGGTGAGAAAACTTGTCGATCTGTGATTAGAAACGCGTAAAGTAACCCCAAACAGCCCCCCCTGCTGTACTCACCAGGCCTCTGCAGTTGCTGAGCGCCACCTGGGTCGTACTGTGCTGGTTCTGCAGGAATCCCACATAGTGACAGTTCTCCACCACGTTATGACGCCACTCCAGCCCGTCCCTGCCCCAGTACTCCACCGTGAAATGTTTGGACACCAGGTTGGGGCTGAGCGTCAGGTTTAAGTGAAAGTGCTTTCCGTAAGCCGACAGTCTGTAGAAGAGCCGGGACTCAGGGGGGCCCGACGCCGGCTGCTGCTCCATCACGGGGTCGGCCACGCCTCGTCTCCGTCGGCCCGGCCGGTGGTGCTTCACAGTGTAGCTCAGGAACTCTCCGTTCTGGTCCACCCGCACTGGGACAGTCAGCTGGTAGTGCTGCAGGTAGGACAGGAAGTCCTCTTTGACAGGAGGAGAAGAAGAAGAGAGGAGGTGATTATACGGCGGTGACCGGCTCTTTCTCCTCCAAATCACAAAATAAAACAGTTTAATTTAAACGTTTGATCTACTGACAGTGATGGAGATGTGGTGTGAGACATGTTTCTGTTATCGCTAACGCTGCTACAGAAAGTGTTTCTTTAGGTTTAACTGTTTATATTTCAGTAAAATCATTGTTTATTTACACTTCTTCTAAACTTTTCATTTCTGTGATTTCAGAGACAATGATCTCCTCTCTAAACTCAACTTAAAGCTTGATCTAGACCCAGGTTTTGTTTGAAGTCTTCCTCTTTCCTGTGCTCCCCATCTTTAAACTGCAGAGTGTTTTCTCTTCCTGTGTCTGATGGAGGCGTTTTTATCGCCCACAACCCCAATCTTAGCGCACTTCTCCCCCTCCCGTACTTCTCCTTGGTCAGTTAGTTAGTCAGACTTAAGTTGCTCTGGATGCTATGTCCCTCTTTGATGTGATAGGGGGCGCTGGTGTGGTTTTGGATCACATCTCCTGCCTGAATTTCCCCACTCTCTCCCTGTTTCCTCTGAATAAAGCCATAAAAAGCTTAAAAATGTAAACCAAAGGAAGAAACAAGAGATAGATTTTTTCTGTTGTAGCGTTAGCTTAGGCTGTAGCCTCGTTTAGTTTCTCCTTATCCTGTTAGGATAAAGTCTTTGGTTTGTCTTTCGAGTTTATGGTTTGGATTTTTTTTTTGTATATCTTGTGTTTCTTTGTGGTTATTCATGTTTCTTGTCTCGTGTTTTCTGTGTTAATCTGAGTTCTTCTTGTGTTTCCCTCAAGCAGCAACCTCCAGTCTGAGAATATGAGACGATGCTGAAGTGCTAAAATCTGATGTTTGTCGAGTGTTCGCTTGAGGCTGGATCCGGAAGTACCGAAAGTCACAAACACACCCAGCCAAAAAAAGCTGTTTTCAAAGCAGAAATTAACCTGTTTACAGCTGAGGGTCACATGACCAACAGGCGCCCTATGGCTGTTGGTGACGCCTTTGCCACTACCAATATGGCCGCTATAGCCGATCTGCTTCATTTTCTGTTTCCCGTGTGTTTCATGGTCACTTTGTTGCTTCCTGTGTTTGGTTTAGTTCTTGTTATGTTTCTCTCTTCTTTGATTGGCCCTCATGTGTTTCACCTGTGTCTTGTCCACACCTGTGTTTGATTCCTCTCCTGCCTTTATACTCTGACTGTTTACCAAAATACTTACCACAAACTACATGTGAATGTACTGTTTTTGCTTGTAGTATGTAGTATGACTTTTCTGTTGGGTCTGTTTTATAGTTAACTACTCTGGTTTTCAGTTTTGGAAGGCGGAGCTACAGATGTTTTTTGTTTTTTTTTACCTTTATTGTAAATATACAAAAGAAACTTTGGGTTGATCGTGATATTTTAGTTATTTTCAGTGGCGGCTGGCCAATAGAGGGTGCTGTGGTGCCACCCCACCGTATTTAACGTCAACATTACCTTGAAGAATGAGACATTAAAAAAGAAAAAGAAATAATAAAATATAAAGTCCTGAACTATATGTTTATATATTTATATATTTACATTATCTGATTGGTGACGTGTTTCCGCCCCCGGGGAGCAGAAATCTTTGGCCATAGACCCTCGTTATAAATTGACCATGTCGGGGTGCACCTTTCTCGCGCCCAGAGCTGAATGCAGCTGGATTTGCAAACCACCACCCTCCCGCTGTGAAGCCGACGTCACAGCCATCTGTTACTAAGTGCGGTTGATGGAGAGAGAAAACATAAATAACACAGGGAAGTCGCTCGTAGCGTTACCTTTTGAGAGGAGAACGCATCAGGAGAAGGTGAATGTGAAAGGGCGTGACCTTAATGGTATAAAGATGCTTTTTGTTTGTTTGTTTTCATTAATGTAAATACACAGGTGTGATACCTCAGCCGCCACTGTTGTTGGGTCTGTTTTGTAGAATACTACTCTGGTTTTACGTTTTGGAAGGCGGAGCTACAGATTTTTTTTACCTTTATTCAAAATTTTCAAAAGAAACTTTGTGTAGATTGTGACATTTTAGTGATTTTGTTAATCATTTCACAGCAGAATCATCATATCTGATTTTTAATCTTACACCAAAAGTTATATCCCTAATTTAACAAAAATCTGGAAGTGATTGATTTTTTATTTTTACACTGATGGAAAAACCACTTCCATATAATCCACCCATGGTTAGAAAAAAAGGTAATTAGTCTTTTATATGGGGCTTTAATGCATTTGTAGAAGTAAACACTTCTTGAAGGACCGTCTGACGTTAGTGTTGTTGTATTGTAGTTGTAATGCAAACTCATTCCAGTAGATGGCGGTAATTCACTGAAACCTGCCATGTACATTGATAAACAGCGTCAGCGCCATGCATTGTGGGAAACAGTATGTCAGGTTGCATACTGAGAAATTTTCCTAGCTCAGTTGGACTTCTGGAAATTTTTGGTAAACTGCAGATTTTGCAAGTTTTCGTAGACTGACGACTACAGACTGCTCACATCTTTCCTAGCCTGAGTTTTTGGGTGTTTGGGTTTTTTTTTTTTAGATTTTAAGTTTAGTTAGATAAAACTATTTTTGTCCAATCTTGTTTTTTCCCTGTGGATCATGACAATCAAGTCCCGCCCCCTTCGTTCTGATTGGTTAGTGATGGGAAGCATCATTATGTTTTTCAGCTAAGAGCGTTTGAAACAGAAAACTGGAAACAAAAACAGCCAGCACTGAAGCTGTTTCAGCACTTTGATGACTAAGAGCTGAGGAAAAAGCGGTTAGTGGACACAGGCCCTCAAAGGTGGGTCTCTCTTAAAGACGTAAAACAGGATCAAGGTGAAGACTTGCTCCAAACACCAAGTGTGACCTAGATCAGCTGGACTATCATCTCCTTTTTCAAAGACCCAGGTCAGACCAGGACCCATCAGTGGACAGGCTTCAGGTAGAAACTTGCTGATAAAAACTCTCGGTTAAAGTGAAGTATCCCCGTCCGCCTCTCGTACCTTGAGAGTTGTGTGAAAGTCTGTTGATGCCTTGAGATTCAGAAGCGGCCATCACCACCAGGCTCAGCGTCCAAGTCAGCGTCTTCCACAAAATTTCCATCATTCAGAGGAAGCTGTGACATGAGGTGAGGGGTAGGGGGCGCTACGAACGGGCTAAGAGCGCGCGATGAATCCGACGCCACACCATAACAAGTCCATGGCTCGACTCCTTCACTGGAAAGTTCTCGCGGCGCTCGGGGGGTCATCCAGGTCTCAGACGGCTCCTGGAGAAGAGGGCTTCCTGGACGCTCGGCCGGCCTCTGGATTCATGTCAGCAGCTGGGAGAAAACAGCGTAATCCATCAGACGCGCTCGCTCTCAGGTGTAACTCCAAACAGGAAGCTCTACGCCGGGAACTTGCCTTGACCGATCCATCTGCATTCCTGTGAGGGGAGACCAGGGAGAGGTTAAGCAGAATATCAATCCACAGTTAGTCTAGTAATTAATGACAAGTTAATTAAATCATTAAATCATCAGCTGTGTCTGATTTCTATCTCACTTTCACACATTTAACCGACCCAAGAAATGACTTTTATCCCAGATTTGTGTCTTTATGTCAACTAAAAGTTACAGATCAAAACAAAGTCAAAGTTAAATGAAGCAACAACCAACTTTTTCTCAATGAGTGAAGCTGATTCTGGGAAAAGTTTGAGTTTTTAAAAGTTTAAAAAATGACTGACGTTGATCCCAAACTGGATTTTTCACCAAGTAAAAAATCTGTTGTTGATTTCTCTGGATAAACTGGATGATAGCGGTCAAAACTGAGATTAAAAAAAAGTTTTTTTTATCATTATTTAAATTTTTAAAAAATAGATTTCAAACAAAAACACAAAACAAAACAACTTGTAACGACATGAAACCAGAAAAAAAAGTGTTTGTTTTTTTTTATCGATGAGGATTAAAATTAAGTTTCCTGTCTCGTTTATGCAATAGCTAATATTTTCTCCAATTAGCAAAGCTCATAGCTCTTAAAAATGTTCAAATTTCTCATGAAATAATGATTGAGAATGAATCTGTTGTTGTTAGTTATCAATTTACCTGTGGATCTATCTAGCTATCATCAATAAGTATTAAAAAAGAAAACATTAGATTAAAAATGTGATTTTTAACTCAGAGAAAACAAAATACCCTCAATGAACACACTAAAAGAGGAACAAAACTCATCAAATCATGGCTTTTTGAAGGTAAAACAGGAACTTTTTCTGATATTTGCTTTAAAAAATGACAAAACAATCACATAATATTCCTGCTAATTTAATTTCTGATGATCAGAGTCGATCAAACAAACTGCAATGACTAATATTTTCTCAAATTAGCAAAGCTGGAGCTTGAAAATGTTTAAATTTCTCATGAAATAATGATTGAGAATGAATCTGTTGTTGATAGTTATCAATTTACCAGTTGATCCCTGTCAAAAATAAGTATTATAAAAGAAAGATTAGCAACAAGATGTGATTTTTAACTCCAAGAAAAACAAAATATTTAAAAAAAAGAGGAAAAAAACTCATCAAATCTTGTCTTATGAAGGTAAAACAGGAACTTTTGGGATACTTACTTTAAAAACTGACAAAACAAACCTTAAACAGTCCTGCTAATTTAATTTCTGATCATCAGAATCGATCAAACAAAGTGCAATGACTAATATTTTCTCAAATTAGTGCAGCTGGAGCTTGAAAATGTTGAAATATTTCACATAAAATGACTGAAACTGATCCAAAATTGGAATATTACAAAGAGTAAATCTAATTTTAGGCATCAATTCACTATAAAAAGAAAAAAATGCTCAAAAAATGTGCTTTTTAACTCAGTTAAACAACACATAAACAAGATATCCTCAGTTTAACACACTAAAAGAAAAACAAAACTCATCAAATCTTGTCTTTTTGAGGGTAAAACAGGAACTATTTGGGATATTTGCTTTAAAAATGATAAAACAAACATCAAATATTCCTGCTAATTTAATTCCTGTCAATCAAAGTTGATCAAACAAATTTCAAACACTAATAATTTCTCGACTAAGCGAAGCTGGATCTTAAATATGTTGAAATATTTCACGTAAAATGACTGAAATTGATCCAAAATTGGAATTTTACAAAGAGTAAATCTACTGTTAGGTATCAGTTCACTATAAAAAGAGAATATTGCTCAAAATATGTGATTTTTAACTCAGTTTAACAGCATGTAATCAAAATATCTTCAGTTTACAGCTTTAAAACAAACAGCACTCATCAGATCCTGACTTTTTGAGATGAAGACAAGGAAAATTTTGGATATTTGCTTTAAAAAAATGACTAAACAAATGTCAAAAGTTGTTAAGAATAGATGAACTGACTTATTATTGAAGCTTCATGAAGAATAAAAGATGATTTTAAACTTTAGTTTGCTGCAAATGAATGAAAAACTTTGAAAAAGTTCAGTTTTTAAGTTGTTAAAGTTTTACTGATGGTGTATCCTTTTGTTTCTCTTCTTTGTTTTTATTTTATTTGTTTTTTTTTCAATAAATGTTCTTTATTTTTGTACATTTTCATATTTTCCATCTTAATTTTTTCTATATCCTAAGTCACAGAGTGTAAAACTTGTTATTCTTAAT
This sequence comes from Halichoeres trimaculatus, assembly GCF_033239565.1. Lineage (NCBI taxonomy): Eukaryota > Metazoa > Chordata > Actinopteri > Labriformes > Labridae > Halichoeres > Halichoeres trimaculatus. Next base: position 1,140,952 of record NW_027437194.1, read on the forward strand.
GATTTAAGTAATTCACTAAGTCAGATTCATGCCTGTGTAAATGTGTTTGGAAGTAAAACCTGGTTCTGGTTCTGATTCTGGTTCTGGTTCAGCATCTAAACGCTCCTGTACCGTCCACAGTGAGACTGATCTGTTATAATGAGACCAGATCAGACGCATCAAACATGATATCATCCGTGCACGCCGCGCTTCCTGCTCGCTGACGCGCTTCATGTGTGAACTCAGACCGGATCAACAGACGCCAGCGGACCCAGGTGAAACCCGGGAGCCGGGACCGAGCTCTGAACACAGTGTCAGCCTCTGGAGGTGGTTTTTCCTCTTTGAACCGGAGTCTAAGTGGTCTCCAGTTCCCCTGCAGGTCTCCAGCAGCAGCAGACAGACAGCGCGCTACTTACTTGGCCACTCTGACCCAGACAGCTGGCAGCCGGCCCGCCTGCAGTACTACACCGGTACCTTTAAACACCAGCTCCACGGAGCGAGCCCCGCGGGTCCGGACCGAGCGCCCTGACGTCGCCTTCATGTGTTTCTGCTGCTCCTGCTAAAGCCTCTGAGCTGTCATGAAGTTTTAAAGCCACCGTGCGGAGCCGCTACGCTGCGTGCGCTGCGTAAATGTTTCCAAAAGTAGCAAACTTTCCACGCAAATGCCCCCAAACACTGCGTCCGCTCTGTGTGCCAAAGCGAGCAGCTCTACCGGGTAAAACCGAGTCAGGAAAGTCAGGCTGAGAGGCTGGAAACGCTCCGGTTACACTACCTATGAGAGCTCGTCCTACATTCAGAGTACACAGATAGTTACCACGCTCATCTTCTCTGCCAGATCCGGTCCAAGAGTGCAGGCAGAGCCCAGGACAAAGGGTTTCTGCAGCTCTGAAGTTCCGCACACAAACCTCTGCTGCTCCTCTCCTCTCTTCATCTCCTTCTGGACTCTGCCATCCTCCCAAAAACTGCAACGTGAGTCCCCTCTTCCAGACCAGACCAGACAGCCGGAGCAGGAGCTCAGACCCAGACACTGTCACACACACTCAGACAAAAAAAAAAAAAAAATAAGAAGGCAGTTATTCAGCTTCAGAGCTGGATCTGCTCCAGCTGGAGGCTCTATTTCCAGCCTATCTGTCCTCTTTATAATCTACACTCTGTGTTGTGGCTCAGAGGGGCTTAAAAAGTGAGTTGAGGTTGCAGGAGGTGTTCTGCCCCCTCAGGAAGCCGCCGCAGCTCTCTGCTTTTTTAAGAAAAGTGCATGCAAACAGCAGCTAAAGTTGGCCTGGAGCTGCTCCTCCTCACTCCGCTGCAGAGGGAGGAGGGAGGAGGAGGAGGAGGAGGAGGGAGACCGGGTATGTCCCCGTCCGGACAGCTTCAAATTGGCAGCTTTTTCACAGAGGGTGACGTCAGTGCAGATGTGCCTCTTCATCAGCTGTGCGCATGTCTCATCTGCCCTGAAATAACACGAGCTCAGTCCGACTCCTGCTCCGTCACCCCCGATGGAGCACCTGAGGGAAACTGATCCAGCAGCTTTATTCATGTGTTCATGTTTTCATGTGTTCATGTGTCAGCGTCTCAGAGTTTGACTTCATTAAAGTTCAGAAGAATCCGGCACAAAGTCACATCCAGAGAAATATCTGTTAGAAGATAAAAACATCTGTGCTCAAGATGTGAGAGCTACGGAAGCCCTAAGAGGCCATAATTTGATAAGATATATTTTCTCTGTTTTCTCAAGAATCTCAACTTAATTTTGATAACGAGAAAAATAGGTCAAGATTTTGAGAGATCAAGCTTTGTTTTGTCGAGATAACAAGAAAATAAAGTTGAAAACTCAAAAAAATGAAGCGCAAATTCTCAAGATAAAGAAAAATTAAGCCGAGATCTAGAGAAAATAAAGCTTATTTTTTGTCAAAGTCGCTACTTTTTTTTGTTATCTTGAGAAATTGAGTTTGTTTTCTAGAGGTAACATTTATATTTTGTCCCAAATAAACTTTACTACTACGACTATCAATAAAAAAATTTCGAGATAAAAAGAAAATTAGGTCGGGATCTCAAAAAAATAAAGCTCAATTTCTCAAGATGATGGAAAAGTAAGAAAATAAAGCTTATTTTTACAAGGTTGCTACTCATTTTTTTGCTATCTTGAGAAATTGAATTCGCTTTCTAGAGATACCAAGAAAATTAAGTTGGTATCACCACAAAACAAGCTTCATTTTCTCAAAATAAAAAGAAAACTAAGTCAAGATCTCAAGAAAACAAAGCTCAATTTCTCAAGATAAAGAAAAATTAAGTCGAGATGTAGAAAAAAATTAAGCTTGATTTCTCAAGATTGCTTCATATTTTTTGTTATTGTGACAAAATTTCTTAAGTTTTATTGAAATAACAAGAAAATAAAGTTGAGATCTCAAGAAAAAGAAGCTTGTTTTCTCAAGATAATGAAAAATCAAGTTGAGATGCAGAGAAAATAAAGCTTATTTTTTTATCAAGGTTGCTACTTGTTTTTTTGTTATCTTGAGAAATTGAGTTTGTTTTCTAGAGGTAACATTTTTATTTTGTTCAAAATAAACTTTACTACTAACAAGAAAATTAAGTTTCGTTTTTTCGAGACAAAAAGAAAATAAAGTCAAGAGCTCAAGAAAACAAATCTCAATTTCTCAAGATAACGAAAAATTAAGTCGAGATTCAGAGAAAATGAAGCTTGTTTTCTCAAGATTGCTAATTATTTTTTTCGTTATTTCGAGAAAAATACGTTTTTTTTTAGAAATATTTAGAAAATTAAGTTGCGATCTCAAGATAATGAGAAAATTAATTCCAGGTTTTGAAAAACCAAGAAAATATATTTTATAAAATCATGGCCTTTTAGGGCTTCAGTAGTATCTGCATTTTGCAAATAAATTATCAGATAAAAACTGAATTATAGAAGTTACACTTTGTGCATAAGATAATTTACTTTTTGCCATGATCCACAAATTTTTGTATCAATTGATCGATTGTAACAGATACTCAACTCATCCAACAAGATTATAACTTTTTTCAACAAGGTTTTTACATCCTGCCAATAAATCAATACTTTGTACCAGGTGTGGTGTCATGGGTGAACTTTGTAAAGTTTTTTTTTTCTTAATTTATTTAAAAAAAAATATTTTTTAAAGAGGTATATGATACAAATCTATCGCTTTACACTTGTTTTGTTTTTGTTTGATGTCCTGTCTTTATAAAATGAGCCAAGTTTGGCCATTTTCAGCCTGTTGGTGAAAAAGTGATGAGTCATTTTTTAGTGATAGGACTAGAGAAGGGTTTTGGAAAGACAGTAGGTTTTTTGTATTTTACTCAACTGTTGCTGCTCTTACTGAATATAACACATGAGAAGTTAAGGCAGAGCAGCCTATTGGTGTGTTAGAGCGCCCTCTTTGGTCGTCTGATGCACTACAATATTATAAAATGTTATCAAATATTAAAGGAGCAAAAAGCTTTAAAACAAATATGATAACAGAACTATATCTACATCTGTAGGGTAAAAGTTATTTACTAACTTTTGTTGTTAAAGACACAAAAATGCTGAATAAAGCACATTTTTTGTGTCTTGTTTTGATGTTTTTGTTCAGTGAATCTTCAGTTAAAGAGCTTAGTATCGTTATGATTTGCTGTAAAGTTACGACACTCTGATTTTAATGATCCCAAGTCTTTATTTTTTCCTTTTTTCCTTTAAAAAATACCATAATCTGACAGATTTTCACATTGTTTCCTTATAAAAATCTCCTGTCATCCTATCACTGGGTCTAACTTTGTAGAAAAGTGTCTCAAAGTTCATGTTTTGGTGAAATCCTTTGAAATTTAAGAGAAGAAATGAAAGCAGTTTAATGTTTATTTAAAACAGCAGGTCAAACAGGTAAATAATCATAATTATCATAAAACAAACACTATAAAAAGTAGGAAATGTTAAATTAGGCGTGTTGAAAAGAGTAAAAGTAGGTCAGGAAATTATCACACTTTCAGATTTTTTTGATCTTTCCTTCCCATCAATCGTCCCATGAGCCTTTGCGTCTATCTAGTCGTAGCTCTGACCTCGTAACTTCTGACACTTCTGAGTTCGTTTTCTTTGTGCTGCTTGTGTTTGTCAAACTGTCACAGGAGGATGAAGCTCGTCAATCGTTGAGAAATGAGAGCATCTGAGAGCATCTTTGAAAGTTTGATCATAAATGTTGATCTAACTCAGAGATCAGACACTTGGAGCAGATTGGGGTCGAATCTAAAAGAGCATTTCTGCCAAAAATGAAATGAAAGACGCTCGTTAAGAAGCTAAGACTCTCAGTAAAGATGTGATTGCATCAAGGTGATTTCCACTCAATATTCTGCTCAATACTGTGGATATAATCCCACACAGAGGAGCTTTGTGTGTGTGAAACTATCACCAGGCAACCGTAAATATCAACAAGCATCAGGATGAGAGGAGAAAACGGCGTCCTGACGTCTTTTTGGCAGCAGCTCCAACGAAACTAATGAAAAGTGCTGTGGGGCTCGACGGGAACAAGTACCACTTCGTCTGATCGTCTGATCGTAACGTTAACCCAGAGGTGTCCAGAAACACGTCAACGAGGAGGATAGCGTCCCCGCCGTGCTGTAATCTGACCCTCGTCTATCTTTAGTCTGAGGGGAATTGAAAATCATACCTGTCCCTGCAGCTCCAGCTGCTCATTAAGGAGCAGTCGTGTCATTACACCTCTCTGCTCACACACACACTGACTCATCAGCTTTCCTTTGGAGGCAGCGCCATCTTGTGTCTGAAGAGAGCATTGCAAGGGGTGGAAATTCTGGGAAAACCTGTGGAGAAAGTTCAAGAGCATTTTTTTTCCATTTGTCGGGAATTTGACAAGACGTGAACACGACAGGACACAGGATTCCTGGAGCATGAGCAACAAAGGTAAATACTAAACTCTATCCATCCTGCACAGGTGAGTAACAACACTTCAGACCAGACTGACGTTTGATGTTGACGTTTGATCTTCTAAATGTGGTCATGTGGACAAAAGGTAGGAGCAGGTGCGTCACTCCACATGCACAGTTAAAAAGTAACCGCTAAGGTCAGTCAATCACAATAACTCAGACGGTTTTATGATTGCATAACGAGCAAATACAAAGCTGCTCATGATACTGATCGGCTCATGACGGGTTAGGATCCAATAAAAGCAAAGCAAATAATTATCCAGGAGTTGAAAAGAGGTTATTTACCTTGGGAATGTAGAAAGTCAGTCACGTGTTAACGTTTTCCAGGAAAGCTGCGAAGCGGGTTCTGCTGCTCGCCGTCGGTGGAAATGTCAGGAACACTTTTATTTATCCTTAAACACTTTTTAGACGCCTCAAAGGAGCATCTTTGTTGTGCTACTGCTGCATGTTTAAGACTTTTTATGCTCACAGAATAGAATAGAATAGACTTACTGCATTGATCCCAAACTGGGAAACTGTGGTGTTACAACAGCAATCATCAGAACCAGCAAAACAATAAAACATAAACATCAGACCGTGTGAAAAAAGATAATAATGATGATGATGATGTCTACGAATTATATCAGGAGACCAGTGGCGGCTGCTGGTCAGTCAAGGAGGGGAAGCTCATTTTATTCCGGCCTACATCATGAATTTGTTTATTTATTTAAACGTAATTTCTACCCTCTGTTACTTTTCAAGAAAATGATCCCTGACCCTGTCAATCAAAAAGGGATTAGGCCTCAGACAGATCATCCAATCATCATGCAGAAGCCCAGCGTCCAGGCCAGCCCACTGCCTCATAGACCCCCAGAGACGCTGAGCGTCCGATGGGCGGGACAAAGCCCAGTGTTTATCCAATGACCGTCCAGTTTCCACAGTGGAACAACCCGCTCTACGCTTCCCCGCTGAAGTCAGAAGACGCTCAGCGTCCGCCTGTGTTAAAGCGCTGAGACGCTGCGGGGATGAATGAGAAGGAGGTGGAGCCAGTTACCTGTGATAGGAGCTGATTCTGAACTAAAGATGAAGGAATTCTAGCTCAGATTTTATCAATGAAATGTTCACACAGCAGAACATATCAACACTTTTTAGGGACATTTTAGGGGAAGCTGAGCTTCACTTGCAGACTTAGAGCAATCGCCACTGAAGGAGACATATTTTCCCATAAAATGCTCGTCACGTGAGTCAAACAGAAATATTTTGCCCTCTGCTGGAATAAGTGGGGAATTTTTTTCCAATTCAGTTTATAAACAACGACTGAAATGAAAAATTTGAATTTGAAAAAGTCAGTTTTTTGATTAAAGAATCCTGATTTTGATATTGTCAAACAAAAAATACTGATATATTGAATCTCACATATCATCATACGCATCATAAAACTTGAATCATGATATTGTGATATATCGCGATATTCAACATAGTCAACAAAGAAAAAAATAGAGATGTTTATGTAAATTAGACAATATAACTCAAAACCTGAAATGACGAATTAATTCAAAAATATTTGATTAAAAAAACTTTTCTCTTTTATTATTTTTGAAATACAGTTGGTTGCAGTGTTTCATACAAACACTGAACTTAAAAACATAAAGTTCTTCAGTTTTGTCGTTTAACTCCTGTGATATTAAACTGATGTTGCAAAAAAAGTCTATCACGTAAAAAAAGTTCATATAAATATTATTTATCAGTCTGCTACACTATAAAAAATTAAACTTTAAATAATTTTATACTAACTGACCTAAGAACACAGCGAAAACATTAACTACAATGGCATCAAAACAAAGTTCATCAAGGTTGGGAATAAAGTATTTTGAATTTACTTTTGTATTTATTATCCAGTCTGTGGGCAACAGACAGTGGAGTAGCTCACTGGCGCCATCTACTGCAGTGGAGGTGCAGATGTTGTATTCAACTTCCAACTTGGTTAAAATATGAATTTTCATTTTACAAGAATATAAATATTAAGAGTTGGAAAATTGATGTTGTATCACAAGTCAAGCAGCCTCCTCAGAAAGTAACGTCTGCTCCTCCCTTTCTTGTAACAGCCTGTGTGTTAACTTTCCAGCTCAGTCTGTCGTCTGTGTCGACACTTATTTGCAATAATTTCCTGTGCACAAACAACCAGAGAACGCAAAGGGGGACAGGAAGCTGAGAAAACCACTGTGAAGCTCTGCTAACAGCTTTAGCTCCACCAGTGGTTTTCTCTGTGGTAGACTCTCCTGTCCTGCTTTTGAAACCACAGCTCATTGTTTTTCAGATGCTCTTTTGGGTTTTCCATCTTTAAATGAGCGGGCGTCCAGATGCGCGTTTAAATTCGCCAATTCGCGTCTGGTGTGACCGCGAGCTGCAAATAAAATGTGGAAAAAAGCATCACACAGATGCATAATGACAAAAACAACCATGTTGACGCGTCTTTAACAAAAAGCTGAAGCTAAAGTCAACTTTTCAGCTACAAATCTCACACAGCTACCTGTGAGCGTCTGTGTAACCTCAGTCAGAGAGGATCTCATGCAGCGTCTTTGGATCAAACCAACTCCAGGGAGAGGAGGAGGATGCTTTTTGAGGTTTGAATGTTCGGCACAAGAAGCCAACTTGGAAAATTTATCAAAGATAAAAGAACCAGACTTAAAAATAAGGAGTTAATCTGGAGAAATTGCAAATCGGAGTGGATTACATCATGTCCCAAAGCAAAACCTGCTAAAACCTGACTTCTTTAGCAAAATTAAAGGTTTTTCAAAGACATAAAACAAGGATTACTTTCCCTAATAACTCATTTCACCCTGACCTCTCTTAAGGTGAGTTTCTCTGAAGGTTAAGGCGTGTTTCCTGATGTCTGTATCTGAAATAATTAGAGATCAATCACCACTTATCTCTAACCTTTGATATGCTTGCCGGGAAAGGGTAAGGCTGATTGTTCAATCTGTTTATGGGGTTATTCAGAGGGTCAAAGCAGCAGTCTGAGGCTATGATGAAAGCTGTTACTTGATCTGGATTGTGTCTTTTCTCGAGAACATTTGCTCCACAAGTCGAAAAAAAAAAAAAAAAAAACAGACCACAGGAGGACAAAAGAGAAGTGTAGTAAGTGAGCCGAGGCGTGTTGCAGCGTTGTGGTCTGGGCGTTGCCGTGGTTGCTGACTCTCCCCATATTCACAGTGATAAAGTCCATGACCACATAAGTCACCTGCTTTGATTGGTCGCATAAAAAGGCTCGCACAGCTGCTGCCACAGTCAGTCCGTCGTCCTGGAAGTCCTCTCAGCGTCTGCGTCCTCACCTCTGCAAACATCTGGTAAGATCTCCCTCCTTTCAGCAAACTTCAGTCTGTGCTGTTTCCTGCTGTTTGGCTCTGAGAAGAGGTGGAGGTGGAGGTGGAGGTTGTTTTCATATCTTCAGAAGTAAAAAAGACAACAATGAAGTTAAAGACAGATATTTCCTCCCACAGGCTGCGATCATGGCTGTGACAAACCAACCAGGGCAATACCAACGCTCTGAGTTTCAGACCTCGCTGTTCGACTGCTGCGACGACTGTGGAGTTTGTGAGCTCTCCTCTTTACTGGGAAACATGATAACACGCTAACATTTGCGTGCAGATTTCGAGTTTTTCTTCATGACGCCCTGTCTCTTTCAGGCCTCTGCGGGCTTTTCTGCCATTGCTGCCTCGGCTGCACCATCGCCAGCGACATGGACGAGTGCTGCCTGTGTGGTCTGGGCATGCCCATCCGCAGCGTTTACAGGACCAAGTACAACATCGAGGTAAATGTGTGCAGGAAACATGAAGCTGGATGACTGTGGACAGAGGAGGCGCTGCGTTTAGTGGCTGTAATAACCTCAGAGGAGGGTAAAGTTGAAACTTAGAGAAAAAACATTCACTCAGATAAAATGTTAACAGAGAAAAGCTGAGCTGCTGAGGATAAACCAAACATTTGGTTTTAATTTAATCTAATTATGTTACACAATCAAGATCTCGATTTTTTACCCAGGATAAGTTTGAGAAAAAGTTTTTAAAAAGATTTAAAAAGATTTAAAAAGTTAAAAAATGAAAGGTCCAGTGTGTCGGAAAGCAAATTTAAATTTGTGCTTATCTCAAATTCAAATTGTGTACAGGACAGCGGTGTCAGAAAATTATTTTGACACGCTCTGGCGCCCACGGCGGCGTGTGATAAGTGTGATCCCTGATATGCAGGAAGCTGCGCCTGTAGAGGCGTCTGTATCCACGGTTTACCACAAAAGAATGATTATATGAGGCTGTTAGACGCTAATGATACATCCAGTGGTGGTAGAAGTTGTTTGAACAGCTGACAGATCTAAAAGTGTTGACCTTTTTTTGCTTTTAACTGATCTGATAAAGCTCATTAAATCTCAGAGGAAGTGAGTCCTTTTGGCTTTATCTACTTTTAACTCTAATATTTGGTTCATCCACTTCTTACAGCAGTTGTGATGACCTAAAACTGCTCACAGTGATTCAATTCTATGTTTTATAGTGCGTTATAAAAAACTCTTTAGATATTTCATTAATTTTGGGATATTTTAAAAAGAAAATTAAAAAAAAAACAACTGAAACCTCACAGCACAAACACCACAACAGAAGTACAGCCACAACTGAAGCTAAAAGAAGTTAGTTATACTAACAGACACAGAAAAGTTGCGAAAGTAAGTAAAACATAAAAAAAAGATAATTGACTGCAGCTATGATAAATAAAGCTTTATAGGCATCTCAGTACCTATATTTCTTTTTTTACCACTGGTATCAATCAATCAATCAATCAATCAATCAGCAGCAACCCATACACAGTGTTAATAAAAAGCAACATAGATAAAAGACAGTAATAAAGCACACTGCTGTACCCAGCACGTACTGAGGAAATGCTGTGTTAAAGGTTAAAAAATGAGAAAACACTGGAGGTTTGGTAAAAAGTATAAAATTAAATATATCATAATATAAAATAAGAAAATTATTTTTAAGAATTAAGAATGAAAAATGCTTGAAATTAAGTTAAAATATACGTTTATATATAATGATAAATAAATGAAGAATAAAACAGGAAAACTAGAGAATAAAATACGGAAAGTATAAAAGATTTTAAAAAGAAAAGATAAATAAAATAAAATTAAATCAAATGAATTTAAAAAAAATAAGACAAGATAAAATAATAAAAAGTGGTATGTCATATTATATTTGACTATGAATCAGTAAACGGATAACGTTAGCATTGTAGCCATATTTATCATAGCTAGAGCTAAAAAAGAAAACAATTACTTACCTACTTTAAAAGCTTTTCTGTCTCCGTTAGGATCTGTCCTCTTAACTTCCGGTTTGGCCGTACTTCCGTTGTGTTGAGGTTGTTGCGTTCGTTTTTTTCCGTTTGCATTCGTGTTGTTGCTTTTGCTAATCGGCTAACACCTACCGGCCACCGTAGATAGCGGTCCGCGGTAAAATGTGATTCTCAGACGTCTTATCCGCTAACAAACGTGAAAAAAAAAACGCACGGAGCACACTGAAACCTACAGGGAATGACTCAGCCAGCAGGAAACAGAGAGGTTTTAGTAAAATAACGGCTAAAAAGCGGGAGAAAGCCATACGAGGAGTTAGCATCTTTCTCATCATCGACCCAAAGGTTTGAAATCAAAGATGTTACTGCTGTATTTCTCATTAAGGTCCGCGGAGCAGCACTTTAAAAAGCTATTTATCGTCATGAATTCCCTCTCAATCAAAGTTATACTCTATCATTTTACTAAAGAGTGATTTTTAGATGCTATGGACGGAAAACATGACCTACCTGACAGGAAAAGCTGTGAACAGACTCGAATGTTGAGATCCATGACAGATTGACGCCTTGGAAATCCTGATGGAGTTAAGCTAGCTACGATGTTCTCTATTCTTCAGGCACTTGTTTGCCCTCCTCACCGTGATTTACGTTTTTATTTTGGAAGTCAAAAGCGTATGAAATGTTTTTTTTCTAATTAAGTGCAGCTTAAACGCGGCAGTAATTTACCACTTTGTGCGCCAGTAATCCTGTTTACCTGCATTCTGAAGGTAGAGTGTCTCCAACACGGTCGAGTTCGAGTTGATTGCGTCACGTGACAGCAGCCAATGGCAGTGATTCCCAACCTATGGGCCGCGGGCCCCTGATGGGCCACAAAGGCATTGAAGTGCAAGCGTACCAAGTCATTAAGTCGTTAACAAAATTATTAAAAATTCTAAATTATTATAATTATTATAATTTAATATATATTATATATTATTAAAAATTATATACAATTAAATTACATAAATTATTTTATAATAATAATAATAATAATTATTGTTATATATATATATATATATATATATATATATATATATATATATATATATATATATATATATATATATATATATATATATTTATATATATATATATTTATTTATTTATTTATTTTTATATATATATATATATATATATATATATATATATATGTTTTTTGTTTATTTCTTTTCTTGTTTGTATGTGTGTTGGGGGGGAATTTGTACAAATGTCAGTTACTGTGCAGCATCCATTGGCTGCAAAGTTTTTGAGACTGTAACCTGAGCTTTAGCCTGAGTTGGAAAAGCTTAGGAACTAATGCTCTGTGGCAGTTAGAAGCTAGATCTTGACTTTTTCTTGAGGAAAATAATTTATTGGGATGTATTTTGTTGTTATGGTGGCCCCTGGAGCTTGACTGTTGAAAAGAAAAAGGACAGACAAGCAGAAGAAACCAAAACAGGAGACTGCTATCGGGTGATATGTTAGCTTTGCAAGTGTCATCAACGAAATGCCAACAGATTTTACCAAGCATTAGAAGAATAGTTTTTTTATGTTTATGAGATGAGAAGCTGCTGCGTCATCTCTAGCTGAGTAAAATGTTGAAGTGAAAACTGTAAAACCCAACCTTGAGAAAAAGTGGACTGTCGGGTGAAAAAGAGAAGGAAATCTTGTGATGTTGACTTCATGAGTTTGTGTTTAGGGCTCCATGTGTAATGACTTCATGGTGACCTGGTGCTGTTCGCCTTGTGCCAGCTGTCAGCTGAGGAGGGACATAAACCGCAGGAAGGATCAGGGCATTTTCTGAGCAGGTACCATCTCCTGGAACATTTCTCCCTTTCTCTCTCCACAGATTGTTGAAAAAGTCATATTTACGTCCTTTTTTTCTCCTTTAAGGTGCGTCAACCACACCTGACGGTCCCACCCGGAGCCCCCTGCCTCTCATGATGATGTAAAAATCATGTTGTGTTTTTCCAATGAAGTTTATTTTTGTATGAACTTTAATCCACTGGCTGCGAACAGACTGATCTTGATGGAGTTAAACATTTGTTTGTGTGGGTGCAGCTCCAGGATGATGACCTTGTTTTACTGTAACTGTCATAAATCCTGTTTTATGATCTGATAGGAAGTGAGCAGCACTGTTGGCTTTTATTGTGTAACTAAATCATGTCGTTCTTGTTTCAGGGATTAAAATGTGTCAAACAGCAGCTATGCATTTCCAAGTTCCTCTGTTGCTTTTCCCGCAGTTTCTGCTTCCTGTGATCAGACTGGGAGCTGAACTTTTGAACTTAAATATAAGGAACTAAATCAATTCCTGAAGTTTATGAAGCGTGTGTAAAGTTTGTAACAATCCTTTTGAATTAAAATATCCTAATTAGTGAAACTGTCCTTCATGTTTTTTTTAATTCTTCTTTATTGTAAAATATTTTAATGCTTTAAGGCATCATTTATAGTTGAAGAAGGAGTGGAAGTAACTTGGTGGAGGACAATCTGCAGACAACAGTTATAAGGAGATGCATTAACTTTTTACCACAATATTATCTCTCTAGTTCAGGGGTCTGCAACCTTAACTTAATCTAAGCCAATTTGCATCAGCTCATCCTGAGTTAAAGTCATTCAGGAGCCACATAATCTACTTTATCTTAAAAAAAAAACTAAATAGTGTAAAAATTTCTATACATCATTAAAATCTAGAAAGTAATTATCTAAACAAGAAGTTTTTTGAATTCATGAAATTATAAATGGGATGTCATAGTTTTTTTTTAACTTCTAATAACTTTGCAAAAATGTCCAAAATAATTTCCTAAAGTTTAAAAAAAAATTTTAACATTTAAAAAAATGTGCAAAAATTGTAAAAATATATAAATAAATAAATAAATAAATCCTATAGTTACGAAAATTCTGACATTTAAAAAATTGTTAAAAAATATCCCTAAAGTTACAAAAATTCTGACATTTAAAAAATTGTTTAAAAAAATCCCTTAAGTTTAAAAAATTTTGACATTTAAAAAATGTTCAAAACTTGTAAGAAAAAAATTCTCAAACTTACAAAAACTCTGACATTTGAAAAATTGTAAAAAAAAAAAATTAATATATATATATATCCTAAAGTTACAAAAATTCTGACTTTTAGAAAATGTGCAAAAATGGTAAAAAAAAAATGAAGTTACAAAAAATTAAACAATTTTAAAACTCTTTTAAATTAAAAAAAAATTATAATTAATTTGCGGTTTAAACATTTTTTGAAAATAAAAGTAATTGCATATATTTAAACCAAAATTTCTAAATTTTGCCATTCTTTTTATTTTAATATATTTGCAAAAATTAAAAAAGAAGTAATCCAATAACTTGGCAAAGTTTTAAAATTGTTTTTAAATTTACAAAAAAAAATCTATATTTTTTTAAAAGAAAAAAATTAAACTATTAATTTAAAAATTTGACATTGTAGAATTTTGCAAAAAAGAGATGTAGTTATCTTCCTAGGGCTGTAAAACTTGAGGTTAGCCACAGGTGCATGGAAAGTTGGTGGGCTGTTGATGTTGTAGGAGGTGAAGTAGAGCGGTGGCAGGCTTTATTGACAGATGGGATGAAGATTTAGTTCAACTAAATGTTAATGCAGGATTTTATTTAGTGTCAGTGTCTTTAATCATCAATACCCTCTGGAAGAAAAATAACTATTCTTTATTTCATTAATATTTTTTAAAGCTACAAGGAGCCACTGAAACAGAGTCAAAGAGCCTCAGGTTGAAGACGCTTGCTCTAATGTGACTTGCTTGACTTGTACTTGCTTGTTATTGTGCTGTTACTTATTTCCCTTTTTGTCACTACCTAGGTAGTGACTAATGAGGATCCAAATAAACAACAATAAGTAAGCTGTCCTGCAATCTGGACACCTCGTACTAAAGTCTTGATGCAGGACTGACTATCAAGTGCAAAATAAAGACAGAGAAGAAACTGAATATTCAGGAACTTGAACCTAAACCAGTGTTTCTCAATTCCGGTCCTGGGACCCCCTGCCCTTCATGTTTTAGATGTTACCTGAATCCAACACACCTGATTCAAATGATCAGCTCGTCATCAAGCTCTGCTGGAGCCTGGTAACGAGCCATTCATTTGAATCAGGTGTGCTGGAGTGGGGTAACATCTAAAACATGCAGGGCAGGGGGCCCCAGGACCAGGATTGAGAAACACTGACCTAAACCATGCTGAGGACTGTGATCATTCAGGGTTGAGAATTTTCTGTCCACAGACAGGATGGAGGGAAAATTCTGCTGTTAAACTTCCTCTTTTCAACGCCGCGTATGCTAATTCAGTTCTCCAACTGACCCCCAAATGTTCTGCTTTTCAATGGTTTGGTTCAAGTTTCATCACTAAATTTACTTGACCTGAGCTCCGGGAGCCTCTGCAGCATCAGCACAGCAGTGGTGGGAACCAACGGATTTACCATCCTGGTAACTGTGTTAGCTTAGCTTGATTTTATGCTTCAGCATGCATTCATGCAGCCAGGGGCGTAGCTACAATTAGGCAAACACAGGCAGTTGCCTGGGGCCCCAAGATTCCCAGGGGGCCCCCAAAGCATCTCTTAAAAACTGATTTATGAAGTTCTCTTCAACTGAAAGCATTTCTTTTTTCTAAATCTTACTTCACATGCTTCAAAATCCATCAAAGGCTTAATCTGTAATGATGGTTTTGGCTCCTCCCCCTCCCTTCTTATTCAATGGGCTATTCCATGTTACAACACATCTGAACATTTGATTCAGGAAGAAAGTGGTAAAAACACTTTTTCACATTTTTTTTCTTATTTTCAACCAAGTGTGAAATAAAACCAATGTTGCTCTGAGATCTGAGATAAACATATCAGACTTTTAGGATTTTAAGGACTTTATCTAGCCCAGGAAACAGGATCATTTTCTCTAAATCAAACTTTTGGAGTTGGTGATAAACATTATTGTACAAAATCTCTTTTTTGGAAACATAACTCACTGGACAGGGGGTCAAATAAAAATACATTCACTTTAAAATAATAGGACCAAAAAGTATGCTAACTGTAAATATCACCTCTTTCAGTAGATTTTTTTCCAGTTTGATGTTGTGCTTGATATTTACATATTTTTTCTTTACTAAATTATTTTTTCAATATTTACCTATTGTAATGTTTTTCACTTCATCCTTTCTTGTTTGTTCCTGTTACTCTGTAAATTCCCCACTGTGGGACAAATAAGCTTCAATGGACCATCAAAGATTTCAGATCCAGGACAAAGTGGACTAAATGATGGATTCACTTTTTTCTAAATCAAACTAAAGTACAGAACTTGAGGAAATGCATTTAGTTGTGTTAAGTTAGCATGTACAAGATTAGCTCTGTCTCATGCCTTGATTCTGGGAAAGAGACAGTGGACCCAGGGAAGGCCAGTCTAGCTCTGAGGAAGAGGAGTTACAAGGACATGGAGGGCCCCACTGACTGGGTTTGCCTTGGGCCCCCAAACCACTAAATACGCCCCTGCATGCAGCTAATACTTGAGAAAGTTTTTGTTTCAGCTCACAAAAACCAAAGCTGAAGATGAGCTAACCCTTTTGCCATGCGGTAAACACCAACAGGCCTAATAAAAATCAACAAAACAGGCTGAACACGCTAAATTTAGCAAATCACTAGTAAATTATACGTCCTTTGTGCACATATTGCTGTGTTTCCTAAATCTAAATACCGTCTGAGATCACTGTTATCCTGGTTTAGTCGCCACAGGGCTCTTGTGGCAACAAACGTAGAAACACGCTATTTTAAACAAAGTTATGCTTTGAAGCTTGGGCTGCATCTCCACCTAATGGCGGATGCTGCTTTACTACAACGCTTTACTACCAGGATGTAAACAAACACAGGCAACATCTTGCAGCGCAGCAGTTTTTGGATCTCTGCTTCAGTGGATATTGATGTTTAAACTGTTAATTTGCTTTTGACGAGCCACTTAAAATTCACCATAAATTCTGAGTTGACAGGAAACAAGGTGTCCTCGCACTCCCACATCATTAACCTTGATCTTTTCTTATCCTTTCACAATCGTTTTATGATTTCCTGGCAATTCATTATCTAACTCAAAGAAGAAGATCATAAGTATCCCTGCCTCTAGCTCTGACTTCCCGTTTAGCCTCTGGATCCAAAGACACGTCAGAGAAAAAGCACAAATTCAACATAAACTGGCTCGAAATGAAGAAATATTAAAGACTAAAGAGACACGACCAAGATACTGAAAACTTTATTTCAATTTTGAATTTAATTGGTTTTGTTTTGTAACTGTGGACTGGAAAGTTTACATGACACCATGAACAGATATTGCTGTGCCTCTATAAACCAGAATGTGCTGATCTGACAGGCGAACACAGACCAGCTCATTTGTTTCTGAGTTTACAGCACGTCAACGATTTGCATCATCAAATTTATAACATGCCAAGTAAATATTGTAAAGTCACACCTAAATGTTACATAACGCCCCTCCCCTGCTCGTATCTAAGGCGGACACAGGTCTGACACACTGGGAAACGTCTCCTGTGGGTGAAGTGCTAAAAGTGTTCTCCGAGATCCATCCAGTGATTGTGAAAACTGAAGCTTCCTCCTGGATGTTTCCGTGAGCGCTGACGTTTCTGACCAGGAAGACAACACAGAGGGAGAGGCTGAGGGAGTGGGGTGTTGGTTTCAGAGGGGTCTGGATGCTCACTGGGTCATCTGGGTTTCCATGGCCTGAGCGGCCCACTCCGGAGCCGCCTGACGGATCTTCTCTAACAGGTTGTTGACTTGGAAACACAGAGACTGGATTTGTTTGTCCCAGGTCGGAAGAGGCTCACGAGCTGCAAACAAGGGACGAAATGTTAAAGGCAGGGATTCATTTCTTTATTGATGAGGCATAGAGTATGGTCATCTTTTGTTTGTCTGTGCTGCCCTCTACTGGCTGCACACAGTTAGATCACTGACTTTAAACCCACTGAGTAACAAATCATAAAAAGACCATAAAAAAGAGGTGACATGTCCCTTTAAACCACTAAAACTCACTCTCAAAGTGTACTATGCCGTCTATCTGGTCGATGAAGCCATTCATGCGTCCTTCTGTGATCATCTGAGAAGCTATTTTTTCAGCCTGCAGAAAAACAGAGAAAGAAATGTGACAAAAACATTAGGCAGAAACATTCACACAGATTAAAAACGTAAAAGATGTTTTTGGTTTAAAAGATTTCATCACAGGGCTTAAAAAGGCCTTAGAAGGCAGGTATCTAACTCATTAATACTTCAGTCACAGCTTGTGAATTAGAAGACAAGCATCAGCTGTTTTAGTGGATCTGCTGTGAGGAACTGGGTCGTGACCACAATTAAAAAATAAAAACTTCTCACTGGAGGTTTTAAAGTGCACAGACTTTGTACCAGAAGCTCTAAAACAGCCTGTTGCTGTAATCTGAGCAGCCAGCGTGAGGAGGAATAAAACCGAGACACAAACAGTCTGAACAGACATGAAACTTTTGGTACATGAGCTGAGATGAGGGATTTGAGCATACACACATTTTTTGGTCATATATATGTTTGATAAATGAAGTGGAAGTAAGAAAAAAAGAGTATTATGTGGAGCTCTCTTTGTCTGTCGAGCGACCAGAAATGTGTTGTGTCATGTGACGCTGCGAGCAAGAAAACCTGCCAAACAGGAAACAAAAAAATCCTCCAGCTTATTAAGTTTTAATGGATGATGTAATGAATGAAACACTCGCACTTAGAAAAAATGAAGTTCACCTTGAGAGGAAAGATAAATACGTTCTACTCAATACTGCAGCCATTTATAGAACATTAGAATAAAAACAACTCCAAAAACTTATAGTTAAAGCAAATTAATTAACTAAAGAAAATTTCAGAGAACACACACACACACACACACACACACACACACACACACACACACACACACACACACACACACACACACACATGAAACACACACACACACAATTATTTTGGAGTGTATAAAGACATCTAGGTGTGTGAAGTTGAAGTATTAATAAACTTGCTTTGGATTAATACTGTTTTTTAAAATTATTGGATCTGTATTCAAAAAAGAAACAACCCAAAACAGAGGAAGAAAGAAAGAAAGAAAGAAAGAAAGAAAGAAAGAAAGAAAAAAGAGAAAGAACAATAGAAAAATGAAACAAGAAAGAAAGAAAGAAAGAAACAACCCAATACAGAGAAAGAAAGAAAGAAAGAAAGAAAGAAAGAAAGAAAGAAAGAAAGAAAGAAAGAAGGAAAGAAAGAAAGAAAGAAAGAAAGAAAGAAAGAAAGAAAGAAAGAAAGAAAGAAAGAAAGAAAGAAAGAAGGAAAAAAAGAAAGAAAAAAGAGAAAGACCAATAGAAAAATGAAACAAGAAAGAAAGAAAGAAAGAAACAACCCAATACAGAGAAAGAAAGAAAGAAAGAAAGAAAGAAAGAAAGAAAGAAAGAAAGAAAGAAAGAAAGAAGGAAAGAAAGAAAGAAAGAAAGGAAAAAAAGAAAGAAAAAAGAGAAAGAACAATAGAAAAATGAAACAAGAAAGAAAGAAAGAAAGAAGAAAAAAAGAAAGAAAAAGAAAGAAAAAAAAGAAAGAAAAAAGAAAGAAAGGAAAAAGAAAGATAAAAGAGAGAAAGAAAGAAAGATAGACAGAAAGAAAAAAGAAAAAGAGACAGAAAGAACAAAAGAAAAGGAGAAAGAAAGAAAAAGAAAGAAAGAAATAAAGAACAAAAAAAGAAAGAAATAAAAAAGAACAAAAGAAAAAAGAAAGAAATAAAAAGGAAAAAGAGAAAGAAAGAAAAAAGAAAGAAAAAAGAAAGAAAGAACGAACGACAAAAGAAGGAAAAAAGACAAAAAAGAAAGAAAAAAGAAAGAAAGAAAAAATGAGAGAAAACAGAAAAGAAAGAAAAAAGAAAGAAAAAGAATGAAAAAAGAAAAAGAAAGAAATAAAAAAGAGAGAAAGAAAGAATGAAAAAGAGAGAGAGAAAGAAAGGAAGAAAGAAAGAAAGGACAGCACAATTAAACAGGCTCTAATTGTTTCTCCTCACTGAAAAGAACTTTGACTCTAAAACCCAGGAACACACTGAGTTTACCTATAGGAAAAACATGACTTTTTAATTACATTTGTGCAGCTGAAAGAAACCAGAAAGAACTGAAAGGGCAGACTTTAGTACGATAATTAAATCATGGGAATGGTTCATCTAACCCACAGCCTCTCAGATAAACAGCTGGAGAACCTCCAGGAACTTAGCACTGTCTTACTGTTGAGGCAGCAATGATACACACACACACAGTCTGAACCGTCTCACCTTTGCTGGAGGGATTTCTAAAAGCGCTCCTAATTCTTCAAACGTGATGTTGTTGTAGAGTTTGCTGGCAGAGAGGAGGTTGTGTTCAATCACGGCTCTGTCCAGGATGCTGGAGCCTGTGAGGACAAACACAGCTTTATTAATATTAATACTCACACAGGTTTGAGCCGTTAATCTCCTGAGAACGTCTGTTTGTTTTTTCTCCATCTGGTGAGTATCAGGACTCACCGTCTGCTGTGGTGGCTTTCTGGTGAGGCATCAACATGGCAGCAAACTCCTGCAGCTGGTTTCCTCGAATGATTCGATCCAGGTACATCTTCTCCAGAATCCCGTAAGCAGCCAGCTGCTGACAGCGCTCGTCTTTGAAGAGAGTGGCCAACATACGGGAGCGCTGCTGGCCTAAAACATGGAGAAAACACTTCACTGAGTTTCTTCAGGATGCAAAAAGAAAACCTAATGGACTGGTTCTGGTCTTTGATCGCAAGATAAACGTAAAAGCATGAAATTCTTTTATTTCACATAGAGCTGAAACCAAACTCATAGATCACGCTTTCAGCAGGAAATCTTTGTATCTACCTGCGGAGGCGAGTATGGTGCAGTTCAACGCGTGCTTCAGAGCTTCCAGCCGTTCACTCTCGTGGACAATCGACTTATACGACAGCTCGTTGTATCTCTGTGCAGCTTCGATAAACTTCCTCCTGAAGTCTAAAACTCTGGCGTAGCAGACCTGAGAAAGAGAAAACATCATTTCCTGAGAAGTGTAAACTTTTCTGAATTGAGGCACTCATTTCAGGCGCTACGCTGACGTTGGGACAACTCTGAAATAAGACCACGTTCATGTACCTTATAGTGGATCTGCAGCTGTTCGTTAGAGGACTCATTCTGAAGTAATGAGGCTCTGTTGATGTAAGCTTCGGCCTGCACAGGATCATCATCCTCTAGGTAGAGCCGCGCAATTTTTAGGTATGTATCCAACTTATAGTCAACGTTATATTGCCTAAGAGAGGAGACAATGAGTTATTTTAAAACCTGGGTAATCATCTGAAATAGCAAATGTAAAGAAAGAAGGCCTGTCAGCAGCGTACTTACTTCTGTCCTGTCTCCAAAGGAATACCAACTAAAACTTGGGCAGCATTTCTCCAGTCTCCCTCTTTTTCATAAATGGTTGCTAAGTGCTGTCTGATTGAAGCTACCTGGAAACAGGTGAGCGCATATTGTCATGGTTACAGACAGATTCAAACCACACATCAAATCCAAACCATAGGTGAGTGTGAGAACACACCTGTTCCTCAAACGAGATGACCCTGGGCTGAATCTTCTCCAAGGTGAAGTGGTACACTGCTTTTGCTGTGGCGTCCGGCAGGTTGGGAAGGTGTGTGCAGAAGTCGGTGAGCAGTTGTCTGGAGATGACCAGGCTGACGTTTTCATTGACCACTGTAAAAGAAGGATAGGATGACTGCTTAATGTGCAGTTCAACTTCAACAAGGAAAAAAGCGGTCTAAAGAATGCAGGCACTACGTACTTGCTTCAACAAAGGCCTTCAAGGACTCCAGTTGGTCTGCATCTGTAAACTGTATGGCCTTGTCCAAAATTTGTCGATATCTGCAAAAACAGATAATCAGATCTGTAAGCAATAAAAATATAGAAAGCACACTGACCTATGGGCAACTTTGTTTAATGTCTAAAATGTTTTTATATCCACACCATCATGGATGCTTTGGTTTATGAACTGATGAACATAGATTTCTCTTTCTCTTTCTGGAGTGGAGGGCTTAGCA
Source organism: Halichoeres trimaculatus (assembly GCF_033239565.1). NCBI lineage: Eukaryota > Metazoa > Chordata > Actinopteri > Labriformes > Labridae > Halichoeres > Halichoeres trimaculatus. The sequence goes on from NW_027437194.1 coordinate 1,162,289, forward strand.
GACATACATTCAAAGTAAAATGTCAAATTTTGAAAAATATCCGCTCATTTAGGTCTTTTATTAACTGAAAATGACAACTGGTTTAGATATCTATAAGATGTCGCCTATTACTGTCTTTTACCATCTTTAATGTCTTTTATCGCTCTTATTTTGTTTTACTGTTTGTTTTTCTTTACCTTCTTTTACTCCTTTTTGTTAATTTATTAATACTATTATGTGCTATTAATTATGATTTTAACTTTTTATTGGTTCACCTTTTTAAACGCTTTCATAGATAATTTTTAGACCTTTTTAATTGCCTTAACGCTTGCTCGTGTTTATTACTGTATTTTATCATCGCCACTTATTTTTTATTATTTTGTAATTTTATCATCATTGTTCATTTCATCTTTTTATATTTTCTAACCTGATTTCTGCTTTCATCCCTTTTGTATTGCATTTCCTATTCTTGTTGATTTTATGTTTTTTTATGTTTGGTCCTCATGGTCTCTTTTTAGGCTGCATGGTTCTTGTATTGTCTGGGTTCCTATTAAGTACTATAAATTATGGAAAGGACCTTTCCACCTCATGTCTTTTTACATTGTCTCTCTCTGTTAGTCTTGATTTAAGCTGTGCTTTTTGTTTTTACTTTATTGTGCTCATTGTTTTGATTGTGTTTTATTAGTTTGTGCTGAATGTTTGTCAAAGCACTTTGCAAACTATGTTTTTAAAAGTGCTATACAAATAAAAAAATATTATCATTTATTATTATTATTGTAGAAACCGGAGTCTAAAAATATACGTGATACCTGTATGAATAACTGCAAACCCTTAATAATGTTAATAACTGCACATTTACAGCCATAGTATGTGGAGCTACAAGTAAACCAAGAAACAACTAGAACAACTACCCCATATAGGAGAAAAATAACACCCAAAAGATCATCTTAGGAGGAAATGAGACTTAGATTTAATTCTTATATACCTGTGTTGTTAACTGTGTATTAGCTTGGTATGATGCTAACTTATATGCTAAAGAGTAATAGTACAGTAAGTGAAAGCCTCGCCAAATTCACAACATTCAAATATGAATGAGTGATAATTTGTATAATAATATGTGATGATAATTACTCGGTTTGGAAAAAGAAACCTCACGTTATTCTAGCTGGGTTTATAGCTAACGTAGCCACCTAGCTATCTAACGTTAGCTTAGCATTCTGCTGTCAGTTATCTGTTAGCTCGCTCTCAGCTCCAGCAGCGGTCTCTATCTTTACTCTGAATCAAATACCGCCAATGTAAGAGCGTGTTGTGTGAGTGGAGATTGTTGTTACGTACTTGGCAGCGAGATCTTTGTGAGATCCACTTGAGTTCATCAGCTGTGAGAGCTCCTGCCGCACTTCGGTCGCCATTGTTGCTCCTCGGAGTGTCAACAACAGCGGCTTCCGGTGACAAGAAGGGCGCGAGACTACCGGTCAGTGAGAAGCAGCGCGTGGAGCTCCATCTGGGGTGAGACTGACTAATATTTCATCTAAATAGCAAAAGAAAGCATTCAAAAAAGTATTAAATTGTGCAAATTCCAACTTTTATCAGTCGAAGTCGTATGAAGTATTCCCAATATCATTACCTAAAGTTCCAATCCTTAACTTTTTCTCAAAAAAAAACAACCCTCAAATTTTAAGATCTAAATTCTTAAAATTTCCTGTTGCACCTAAAGTGAAAGAGATTCAATTCAACACTCTCAGTGGTATTCATCCTTCTGCGGATTTTCTAAGTCAACACTTTGGCTTTGAAACAAATAATTGTTCCTTTTGTACTGACCATATTGAAACTACAGAACATGTATTTTTTAAATGCGTGTAATTAACATCACTGGTTGTCAAAAAATGTACCAACTCCTCATTTTAAATGTGAAAATATTTTGTACGGCTTCATAATTAAGAACTCCTTGCATGATCTATCAATTAATACCATTATAATCTTAGGGAAGTTCTTTATTCATAAAAACAGATTTCTGAAATGTAGACCAAACTTTAATGTATTTCACAAAAATCTGTGTTCTTTTTTTTTCTCATCTCTGAAACATGAAAAAAGGGACTGATATGAAGCTCCCTGTTTATTTTGAGAAATGGGAGATAGCTGTGCACATGTATTACAAGAGGCTGGAGGAAAGGACAGAAGACACCAAAATTAGTAGAAACAAAAAACTCTGTACAGTTTAACACGCAGATAAATTTAAAAAGCAAAATATAAGTACTAGACTTCTATCAGTTATTTTTTTAAAATTGAAGCAACATACTTGCTTATTACCTTAATTACTTTCCATAAATTTACATTAGTTCTTAAAAATCAGATTTTACTTTGAAATGAAACTACTTTTTTTTTTTTGTTCTTAGCAAATTCTTGTCAATAAAAGCTGAATAATTTTGAACATGATTTCATGTATTGAGCATCTGAAGGGGAAACATACAGGGAGGTGATTGCTGTGTAAACGAGGTGAGTAAGGCTTCTCAAACTCTTTAACTTCCGGAAGTGTTTTTAATATTTAAACCCCACTGATTTTTATTTTTATTTTTTATCATTATTCATTATTTTAATAAAATAATTTCATCCAAGCTACAGAGTTGACTGAAGTAAAGGTGCGCGCGCCTTTAAGAGCTACGCAGTGATGACGTAGAACACAGAGGGCGTGGTCGACTTGTGAAATGTCAGGGAGGAATGGCGCTCGGCGCGGTATTTTGAACAATCGTCTTTTCCTTTCCTCGGATTATCTGGAAACGTTGTCCAGTGTGTAAACCTCAGGTAAGGGCGACTACACGCTGGTTGATTCTATGATTCACATCAGTTTGTTTAAAAGAAAGCCTCAAAGTAAATAATGTGTTGAATGTTCAGGTTTAATGTTGTGCTAGCTAGCCTGGGTTAGCGAGCTCAGCAAGTTTGCTAGTACAGTTGTCCTGATGATGATGAGGATGATGATGATGATAACAATGGGTAAGGTTAGATTCGGGTGAAGATTTTAGAGGTCGAGATCCCTCTAGGTTTGAGAGTTTGTGTTTAGAGATTAGATAAAAGTTGTACTAAAAGACACTAACGTATAGGGAAATGTACTGAACTGCTAAGTGAAGTTATAACGTCCGCAAAGTCCAAACGTTTCATTCTACAAACAGAGATCGTTTTGTTTATTGCAGGAGATTTACAATTTCTGCAGTCACTTCCTATTTTATGTCAGAATGAAGAAATCTAACCTTTTCACATTAGCTTCAAACATCGTCCTGAGTTTGGATGTCTGCTCGCCTTGAATATGGCTTTTTCATGCATCTGGACTGTTCATAATTAGACAATATTATGCTTAGGCCAAGCTAAACACTGGCGAATGATGCGTTTACGTTCACATTTAAAGCTCGGCGTTTCTAGGTTTGATAGATGCTGATTTAGGGATGCTGATGACCCTGAAAGAACGAAATAACTTTTAGTTAAGTATTTTCTTTGATACTATTTAGCATCTTACATGGCACCAATTACAGAGTGAATATCTAGTTATACACAAGCTTAATGCATGACAGCCAGCTGACTGCAGAATGTCTTTATTGCAGAATTCTCAAATTTAGCAAAATAACTTGTCTCATTTTTAGTCAAATTTATGTATTTTTTTTTTATTTTTCAGGGACCAATTCATGGAAATTTGTTTCCAAAGTAAATAAAGTGGGTTTCAAATGTGTCTAGCAATTGCTGATTTGCAACCCCTGTCCTGGTTGGGCTTGCAAACCAGATACCACATCCATAAGAACATTAGATAGGATCAGTGTATGAAATAAAATGTAGGAATTTAACAAATATGGAGACCAGTTGACATGGAGAAGAAGGATTTGACATGTCATCACACAGTATAAAATACTGATCTGACAGGCACAACTGTGTACTGTACTCACTGTACTTGTAAGTAAGTAGATTACTATAGTCCTTATTGACATAAAGGTTTCTCATCATTATTTCCAACAAGACCTGGTTGAAATAACGAAAGAAGGAGAAAGCCTCATGCCAGGAGTGGGTAGGACAGGTGTGACGTTGTAAAGGAGGAGACCTGCAGCTGTCAAAAAGTCCTGTAAAGAAATTGTAATAACAAACTGAGGCTTTGCTGGGTTAAACTAGCTCTCCAACAAGCTACACAGCAGCTGTGTACTAAGAGTGAGATGCCCAGCTGCATGGGGGGCGGGAGACTGATTAGTCATTAAACAGAATATGAGGATGATAAAATGTGTTGAATCGCTTGAAACGGGTTTAAAATTCTACATTATGACCCAGAAATAATTTAAACCAAGCAATGAAAATGAACTTGAGTTTTTTGCAGTATGATTATTCTAGTTAATGAATAAGCGTTACGTTGGATCGTATAAATTACTTTTGCAATTTATTTCATTCAAACAGCTTTAACACAGTAGTTTCCCCCAATGGGAGATGGATAAAATAGTCTGTTATGATCCCTAATATCATATTTTAAGCTTTATTTTCGTTTTAGATGTCCCATATCTCCGTTTGTAATGAAGCTGTTTAAATAAAGTTTGAAAAGAAAAAAGTGACAGGAGGAATTACTGAAAGCTAGCATTGTTTACGTTGTCAGAGTGCGCTAAAAGAGTTTATTTCTTACAAGAAGCACTCACTAACCAGCAGGTATTAAACTCAGCTGTGTGTTTTCTGCATTTTTCGTGGTGGTTTAATGCCGGTAAGTGTTTTAACTCTACGTTTGTTTTATTAAACGCATCCCTCATTCTTCGAGGCTAAGTGTTAGCCGCGGAGCTAACAGAGTTGATGACGAGGTAAAAATGGCGGATCTTTCGAAATCTAACCCCGGCCTGAAATAGAATCACAGCCTGCAAACAGCTCTCTGCTGTTTCCCAGCTTCAACCTCAACCAGGACTTCTTAAAAAAGGCAGGTTTTATTAAAAAGTGTTCAGATCTGTCTGTGGGGATCGCTGCATTCAGAGGCAGGCTGAGCAGTTAGCAGTGCATGCGTGTGTGAGTGTGTGTGTGAGTGATTGTGTGTGTTTCAGAGTGTTTTAGAGGATCCGTGTTGAACAGCAGGACAAAATGAGCCTGAGATGATCGATGAGGCCTAACGAAACTAGCACCAGCTGTCAGGATGAGTAAACGTGACTCATAGTAACACCTTACGTTGTTGAAAGCTCACGTGACCTCTTCAAAACTCATCTACCCGGGCTTTAAATGCTTTGTTGCTGCAATTAAGCACAGCCTAAATTAAGTATTTGATTAATGCGCATGTGCCAGGTAGTCAGTGGTTTGTCTGGCAACAAATTAAGAGTGTAAAGGTTGGATATAAAACTACACATGGAAACACCACAGACTACAGACACGTTTACAGCAGAGGGATGAGAAGGAGAGACCTTTTGCACCATATCCATATTCCTTATTGTATTTATCAGATTTTTTTTTCTTTATCTTATCTATTTGTATAATTTATTGCACAGCGTTCAATGAAGATAGAAGCATTTCATGTTACAGCGAAACACATTTCCTTTCTATTCACATCACACACCCTCCACAACCCTACCTTAAAAAACAAAAACAGTGTCTTGTCGTTTCCCAACATCTACTGATTCATTTATGAATATTTTTGGTTAAACTTTTTCTTACTTGTGACGTTTTAAACTGTTTTCATTAAAGCTGTACATTTTTACTTTGCCAACATACAACATAATTTCCCTGTTTTGCACTTTTTGGATGTTTTTTTTTTTTTTTCAAATTAAAATTAAAAAGCCAAGCGAACAAGTGGCCCCTCTCTAACATCATCTTCAAAGACATGGTCGCAACTTAACTGACAATAGTTTCATTAAGGAGTAACAACAAAACAATAATGATAATAATAATCAATAAATACTAATAATATTAAATTAAAGTGTGCAGAATAAACTTAAGTACAGTGTAGATCTCATTAAGTAACGCCGCTACGAAGACGGTAGAGTTGTTACCCCCGACAATCCTGATGTTATGACGGCGAGATCTCGCCTCCAGATCCTCGCAACTCCGCGTCCGTTGCTGCTCTATCAGCGGTTAACTGCGTTTTTACTGCCTGCAAATAATTTAATTGCGATTTATTTAGACCAATATTGCGGTTGCGGTTAAGCATACCATTTTTAGGGGGGATGTTTATCTTCTGCGTTGTTCACTCAACACAAGTTTAAAGTAATTTTATAGTACGACTAACCAACAAAAGATACTGTTAGCATCTAAACAAGTATTTTTTTGCATTGCTTAATTAAAAAAGAAAAAGGAAAACTGTGAAATTTTACTGACTGTCAGTAAGAGTAACAAACCATACAGAAAAAAGTGACGAAGGGGTATGGCTCTACGATCTTCTGGATGGATCTTTGTAGCTCACAGGAGTTTTTTTGGCCAGAAAAAAACCCTGAATTTTGGCTTTTTCTGGTTTTAAAGGAGAACAAGTAAAAGTTACTATATTCCCTCCAGGTCTGTGGACATAAAACTTTTTTTTTCTTTAATTGCAGTTTTGCGATTTGAAAATTGCATTGTATCACATTGCGCTGTCGGTTTAAAATCGATTAATTGTTCAGCCCTAGATTTGATTGTAGATAAGTTTTCACCAAAAGCAGCACGTACTTCGGTTTTTAAAATGTCCGCTATTTCCTTATGCATCTCGGTAAGGAGCTCAAGTTTCAGGACGGAGGTGTCAACAGGTGCCTGAGGCGGGGTAGAGGTGCTCTCTGAGCGGGGAGTGATGCTACCTGGGGACAAGGCCGGAGTACGGTTTGAGTAGTCTGACGTCCACCTCTGCTTCTGCTCACCATTTTTGAGCCAAACTGGGAGATAAAGCTCAACCGGAAGTCCTTTTTGGATGTTTTTAAGCAGTTTTTATAAAGTATTTTTATTTTTTAAAGGAGGGAGTAAGCCCTGCAGCTCAGTCATAGCTTTCAGGGTGAAGATAGTTAATACACAATCAGAATTTAGCTCGTAAAGTGATGTTTGAATCTAGCACAGGAGTGCATGTCACTCTTACATGTGAACTGAAGTGTTAATGTTTGAATCTGGTGATTAAACTGATCATTTGTTGTGTTTTGGGGATGTTAAGGCAGCTGAGACTTTGCATCATGGACGTGGTGTCGCCGGAGCTCAACAGCCTCCTTCCTGATGAGATCATGGACACTGAGGCCATCGAGGAGATCCCTCAGTCCCAGCCTGACGCCACCACGGCTAAAGCGGCGCCCAGTGATGACACATCAGTCCCGATGGAGACGGACACACATGTAGCTTCAGAAAGTCTTTCTGCTCCAGCTGAACAGGCTCTCACCACCTCCATCACCACAGACTCTACTCTGAGCATCAGCTCCGGCGCTCAGCTCCCTGTCTCCATGTCCTGCACATCCTCTCCCCTCCTGACTCTCAAACCAGCCATGGCTACATCCACAGCCACCACGAAAACCACAGACAGCGTGACAGGAACCAGCGTGACCACGAGTGGATTACAAAAACTCACAGCACCGTTCACCATCTCCGCTGCAAACCACCAGATCATCCTCAACAAGGTGGCGTCGGCTCAGGCCTCAGAGGCAGCGAAGGCAGCAGGCACGCAGCCTCAGATCATCAAACAGGAGGGACAGAAACTTTTGGTCACAGCCATCGGGAAGTCGGGGCAGCCTATACTGCTGCAGTTACCGCACACGGGGGCCAAACCGGGGGTTTCACAAGCTGCAGGAGACGTCAAATCTGCAGCGCCGCAGTTTAAAGTGGTGACGATCGGTGGGAGGTCGGAGCTGAAGCCGGTGGTGGGGACGACGGGCAACCAGCTGACCACGCTACAGGCCCAGCAGCTGAAGACCGTGCAGGTAACATCAGCTTTTGTTTTGGATAAACAATCTACTCTGTCACTTTGATCTCAATAAGGAAATGTGATTGAGGTGAATTTGTTTTCCTGGAGGGAGTACAGGTTTTAAAAAAGAAATCTGGATAAACACACAGAGATAAACATCAAGCAGAAACAGAATAAAGTAAAGCTGTTATCTCCTCAGATTGCCAAGAAAACCCCGACGTCCTCGGCTGCATCGATCAAGTACATCATCACAAAAACCGTCAACAGCAAAGGTCTGAGTCCTCAGACGTCAGTGTCTCCTGTCATCGCAGGTAACCTCACTCGTACTGCTCTCACCGTGACGTTACTGCTTATTAAAACTGTTAAAAAGGACGCACTGAGTCTGAAGTTAAAATCCCGATGACTCTTTCTTTCAGGTCGGGTCCTGACGCAGACGTCTCCGGTGATGCCCGCCAGGACCATCACGCTCTCTGAGACCCACAACGCCAGCATACAGAGCATCGCCGGCAAAAAGATCGCCATTTCACCCCTCAAGACCCCGAGCAAGGTTAGGCCTGAGACGCACTGCGTCTTTACCGAAGAGGGGACCGTTGTCTCCTTTTTCCTGTTTGTTCCCAGTCTTGTTTTCCTCGTTTTTAGTGATGATTACGAGCTTTCAGGATGAGAATGGTTGGAGGTTGGTTTAAGTCTGTGTTTGGCCAAATGAAGTAAAAAAAAAACAGGATTTCTGCGACTTCATCTTGGCTTGTTTGGATGTTACGCTCTGCTGAATGAAAAAAAAAAAATGAAAAAGATGACAGCAGGTGTTGAATGTTTCCTCGCCCAATTCAATATCGATTCAGCAAATCCTCTGAATCGATTCATCTCCTGGAAAATGGGGGAGTGTGCGTGTTATTCCCGTTGTGTGGACGACGGCCACAAGAGACCAAACAACAAAAAAATGGCAGCCAAAGCAGCAGCAGCAGCAGCATAAAGCCAGATCCTTCAGCTTTAAAGTCTGACGTTTGGGTTTTTTGTTGCTCCAAAAGGTGAGGTGACATACCACATATGTTCACATGGGGCATGAAAATCAATAATTGAAGCATTTAAATCAATCAGTGAGGTTCTTAGCAATACCCAGCCCTATTAACTACAAAAAGCCTCTCAGGCCAGACTTTTTTTTTTTTTTTTTTGTTTCTAAATTTTTGATTTTCCTGAGCGCCTCTCCTCGCCTTTAAATGCCCTGCAGCCGAGGCGCAGCGTCTGATTGGTCTGACTGATCTCCAGCACCGCGGAAACAGTGCTGGTAGCGGAGACGGTCAGAGCCGCTGTCCCTGCAGCAGGAGAATGGACAGCGGGGCACATCGGAGGACACGAAGCGCGTCACCGTGTGGGCCAGCTCCCGGGACAGATTTAATCTGTTCCTTTGTCATTAATAGGAGTAAAAAACGAAGAGACAGTTACACAGCTGGCTTATCCATTCAGAATACTTTTGATCCACCTGCACTCCTGGTTTGTCATCGCCAAGCAGAGCCTTTGGTGATATACTGTATTCTCTCCCAGTGTCTCCACCTCATCCTCCTTACAATAATGTACTCCATCTTTTTAGATCAGGTTAAAAATAAAGACTAAAACGTCTTTTCTCTCCCTCTTTTCTTTGAATTAAATGAAATGAGATAACCAGATATATACTCAGTATCAGATGTTAAGGCTGTTTATTGTTTAATTGTAAGATGTGCATCAAACTTCCAGCTGCCGTCAGGTTAACTTTCCATTATGACAAACGGCTTTAATCTGACATCAGATGTGACGGGACATTTAATATAGATATAAATGTATATGCTGGTTCAGACAGTTACATTAAATAGTGGCTGCTGTGATTGTTTACTGCATAAAATGTGCCTGACACTCTGGAAACCTGCCTCTGAGGCTTTGATGACATGTGTGCACATGTGCCCCTGGCACCAAATTACAGCTGCAGATCGTGCGCTCCGCCTTGCGCCGAGGATAGACCAGGTTGGAGCTGGAACTGCGCCAACATGAATCTGCTGACACCTCCCCCTGGCGCGCAGTCACACCCATCTCTGCGCAGACGGTCTACCAAATTGTCAAACTGGCAGCGCACGGTGGTGCGCCGCACAAAATTAACACTGCACAGGGTGCACCAGGCTTGCACCCCTGCACTGCGCCACGAAATTAGAGCCCATGATCTTTCCCACCTCTGTTTCCTTTGTTCTGTGTGTTGTTATTGTGTCCTTTAAGTTAAAAAAAGGAAAAATAATGTGACGTTTAATACAAACAAAAATGTGAAGTTTAGAAGCGTTTAAGTGTTTTTCCATAAAAGGTTAATTTTAAAAAATGAAATGACACAACATGAGTTACATAAAACATATTCTAAAAGCACTTTAAAACTTTTTTTAAAATTAATTGCAGCCTTTTGATAGTTGCATTCTGTAACATTGCGATGTTGGTGTAAATTTGACTAATTGTTCAGCCCTAAAAGCGTCACACACCCAGTTAATCTGGTGTCTGACGGGGTCAGAATGTGAACTAATCTCTCTTCATCTTCGTCTCTCTCAGGTGACCGTTGTGTCTGTGGCGTCTCCGACCTCCAACGCCTCCCAGAAGTCTGTGGCTCTTCCTGTAAACGTAGCGCTCGGCCAGCAGATCCTCGCAGTCCAACAGTCGGCGTCTCCGGTGAAAGTGGCCACCAGTCAGACCACGACACAGGTACATCATGAAACCGATTGTGCCTGGTTTTTATTTTGTGGACTCAACAGAAACCACCTGACCTGAATCTCTTCTCCGTGTCGTACCTGAACGATCCAGGGCATTAAACCCGTGCAGTCTGTGGCGGTGGGAGGAGTCAGCGGCTCCCAGTTTAAGACCATCATCCCTCTGGCCACCCAGCCCAACGTGCAGCAGATCCAGGTGCCGGGTAGCAGGTTCCACTACGTCCGCCTCGTCACCGCCACCACGGCGAGCAGCACAGTACAGCCCAGCGGGCCCAGCACCAGCTCCATACAGACAGGTAAACACACCTGTCAGAGACTTATCCTCCGTTTGTGATGTGATCGCTCTTCTGTGGAGACTCACGAGGCTTCCTGTTGCAGCTAAACCCATGGTGGTGAGCACGGGAGCCGTCAGGATGTCCGTCCCCATCGTCCCCGCACAGACCATCAAACAGGTAACCCCTCACCCCCTCGCTGCGTCTGTCTCCGTTAGAGCTCTGTGCGAGTCTTTGTTACGAACCGTTTCCTCCTGCAGGTCGCCCCCAAGCCCCTGACGTCGGCGGCAGTCGTCACCACCACTCAGACCCAGCAGCGGCTCATCATGCCGGCCACGCCTCTGCCTCAGATCCAGCCCAACTTCGCCAACCTGCCTCCAGGCACCGTCCTGGCTCCGGCTCCAGGAGGCGGGAACATGGGCTACGCAGTCGTGCCAGCACAATACGTCACGCAAGTGAGTAGATTTTATTTTTATCAGCTCGTACTTTAAAGAAGTTTTTATGGAGCATTTATGATTTTTTTATTCAATCTGCAGATCCAGCAGTCTCCGTTCGTGACCCTCGCCAGCAGCTCTGGTTTCGCTGCAGGTACCGGAGTTCAGACTCAGGCCAAGCTGCCGCTCAATGGGTAAGAAAAACGGAGAGGGCGTGGGATCATAAAAACATGCACAAGACAAATAAAAAACTGAGGAATAATGTTTTAAATTTGATGTTTTTTCCTTTCGATTTCAGTTTGTCATCAGCAGAAACAACTTCACGACCGAGGAAACCGTGTAACTGCACCAAGTCTCAATGTCTCAAACTGTGAGTTCACGTTCAGGTGTTTCATGTTTAAAGTTTTATGTTTGGGATTCCTGAGGATTCAGATGTGTAACAGGCTGTTTCCTCCCTCAGATACTGCGACTGTTTTGCGAACGGAGAGTTTTGTAATAACTGTAACTGTAATAACTGCTTCAACAACCTGGAGCACGAGACGGAGCGACTCAAAGCGATAAAAGTAAGCAGGATGTTTGACTGATGAATCTAACTCAGCTGCTCTCTGCTGAACGTGAATCAACGTGGAAGTGTTTGTTTGGTTTCAGACGTGTCTGGATCGAAACCCAGAGGCCTTCAAACCGAAAATCGGTAAAGGTAAGGAGGGAGAGTCGGACCGAAGACACAGCAAAGGCTGCAACTGCAAACGCTCAGGCTGCCTGAAGAATTACTGCGAGTGCTACGAGGTGGGGCTCCTCTCTGCTTTGTTTTTAAGGCTCAGTTTCCTCAGGACGATTATTTACGTCTCTTTATCTTCTTCTTCTGACCCGACAGGCGAAGATCATGTGCTCGTCCATCTGTAAGTGCATCGGCTGTAAGAACTTTGAGGAGAGTCCGGAGAGGAAGACTCTGATGCATCTCGCAGACGCAGCAGAAGTGAGAGTCCAGCAGCAGACGGCGGCTAAGACCAAACTGTCCTCGCAGATCTCAGACCTGCTCATGAGGACGACGCCGGTGATTTCCAGTGGAGGCGGGAGGTACAGCAACACTCTTCATCTGCTGCGATGTCATGAAGGATTTCCTGTTTCCTCTCTCACAGATCTTCCTTTTCTCCCGTTGCAGGTTGCCGTACACCTTTGTCACGAAGGAGGTGCTGGAAGCGACGTGCGAGTGTCTCATCGAGCAGGCCAAAAAAGCCGAACAGACTCATCAGCCTCAGGTGGAGGCCGAGCGGATGATCCTGGAGGAGTACGGACACTGCCTCATGAGGATCATCAGCTCTGCGGGGAAAGCCAAAGCAGACTGCGCCTCCATAAACTGTTAGGCCCAGCTCTCTGGCTCCTCCCCCTCCAAACTTTGACCCTGTGTGGGCTGTGGGGGCTGAGGGACGGATCACTCTGCTCTCTTTGCTCAGACCTCCTTGGTTTCCTCCCTGCAGGGAGCAGGTTGTGTCCCTCGTCAAAGGCGGGACAGACTGACAGTAGATCGTCTGCCTCTGACAGCTGGCGTAACAAACGTGGAGCAGCTGTTCCCACCGTGGGTCTGCGTGAAGGACAAACGGACAGAGAAAACGGACTCTGAGGGACCTTCAAAGCCTCTGTTCACCTGGATTTAAAGGACAGAGAAAAAGTGAACAGGGATTAAACATTTCTTTCTTTCATTTCTCCTCCTTCAGTTCTTCCATTTCTCCTCTGTTTCTTTTACTCTTTCCTTCATTTGAGGATTTTAAAAATGAACTTGTCATTTTTTAATGTAATCGATATATTTGTGCTGACAGTAGACAAACAGAACACGTTATCTTTTGATATTTATTTTGACAAGTATTTGTAATCATTGTGGGCGCTGATATTGTTATATTGGCTTCTAGTGCTGCAGATTGTTTATTAATTATTAATTAACCGAGCCTAGGCTTCATTGATCAAATGAGAATGAGTAGGAGCGATCTTTAGGTTTTGTCCTAAAATGAATTTGTAATTTGAACACGTTTAATTCGTTATGCACACACAGCACTGCTGTCCTCTGGTGCTGGTCCTGGCTATTACTCACATGCTTCCTGTACATTAAAAACATGAATGGAAAATGTTTCAGACTGCTTTGATAACCCTGAAAGACGGTAACAAGAAACACACAAACTACTTTTATTAGTGAGATTTCGTAGCAGGAATCACAGATAGCGCTTAGAGGATGCAGGTCAGGTTCATAATTTATAGATAATGTCAGGATATTTTTTTTTTAATCCACTGATCTGAGGTTTGGTCGTGGGGGCAGCTGTCCCAACTAGCTGACACAGACATGGGTACACCTTAACATTTCAGTTACTAATCTACAAAGAGATTGGCAGATGAAGCATTTTATATAAACAAATCAGAGATAATCAGAGTTAGAGCTACAGGAAAACAACGGACAGGTCAAAGTAAAAGTACATTATTTTAAGAATAAAACAACTTGAGCTCAACTAAACTCTTTAGGGAAAAAATAAGAAATATTTTTGATAAAAATGCACTGGAAATGGAAAAATTGCAGGTGAAAATAGTCAAAGACATGAAACAATCCTAAAAATAAAAAAATAACAATTGAGATCCTGATCCTGCCATTAAAAAAAAAATTGTATTTTCCCCATATCGCCCCCTCATGGAGAACATTTTCCTGGTGCAGGAAAAAATAAGAAGTATTTTGATTTAAAAAAAAGCATTGGAAATGGAATAATTGCAGGTGAAAATAGTCAAATACATGAAACAATCCTAAAAATAAAAAATAACAATCCTGATCCTGCCATAAAAAATCACATTTTCCCCATATCGCCCCCTAATGGAGAACATTTTCCGCAAGAAGAAGCAGCGTCTATTAAAAGAGAACGGTCACATGAATTGTCTTCAAACTGGTTTTAGGTGTGTTTGTTTTGTTGGCGTGGGGAGAAATACATTTTTTAATTGATTTTTGTGAAATACCCTGCCTCTTCTGACGTCTTAGTTAATGCACATTCAGCCTGTACGGTAGGTGGTGCACATAGCAAGTTTAAACCGTAGAAGAAGAAATCCAGCACTTGGGCGGAAGCAAGCGTTGCATGCTGGTGGTTGCATGTGTGGTTGTATGCTGAAGCTCATGAAGAGCTGTGGGATTAAATGATAAACAGATATTTTTTAAAGGTTAAATCTGATGTTATTTTGGTTTGTTTGGGTAAATTGGTAAATGGGAATAAGTTGGAATGAGATTTCATTCAGCACCATTGTTTGGGAAACCACCTCTCTATCTTTATCAGGAATTAGGTGAGTAAATTTATATTAAGTCCGTTTAAAGTCACATTTTAATCATAATGTGTCGTTAAATCAAATCCAGTGCAGCGTTTTGGTTTGACGTTTTGTAGCTGCCTCGTTCGGAGCACGTGGCCACGAAAAGTCCGCGTGCTCAATAGCTCAACCTGATCGTCCAACCAAACTCCACTCAGAAAATGAAGAAATTTGGTTAAAACTCAACTGCTGACCATTTCTTAAGATTATACAACATAACTTGTACTTTTTATGTAGCATAAGAAGCAACTCTTCAATTCGGTTGTAAATTTGTGCCAAAAATCTGCCTACACATTTAAAAATGGCTCATGGTAGCACGACTGCACAATTCAATCCACTAAAAGTTTAATAACATTATATAACTGTTTTTAAAGGTCAACTGAAGAAAACTGTTCACTGGGTCCAATGTGGAGTTTACATGCATGTGAGTACTTCACTCTTCACTTATTAACAATGAAAATAGTAGCCATCCCAATGATTATACCAATCACTACCCATCTGACCCATTCACAAGTCTGGGGGAGATTATTCATGAAAGTTGAATGAGGGTTTTGGCATTTCTTTGTATTCACACAAAAATACCTTTTGTTGCTGTGAGTTTAAGTAACCATATCAATCTGAATCTGTTTTTCCTTCAGGGTTGCTGAAGTTTCACACGACTACATCTACAAGAATGTCTCAACAGCTATAGCTTCTGGTTTGTTTTTAATCTTGTTTAAAGTCAGTGCAACCTAATAAATATCAATTTGATGCAAAGTTGTTGCGTCTGTGTTTTTTTGTTTGTTTGTTTTTTTTTTTTTAATGAAGGAGAATCTGTTCAGGGTTGAAATATATTCCATATTATCTACATTTGTGGCAAGACTTATTTGCTTATTTGCGTCCTTTTACCTTAAAATCATGCATGGACTGCTCAAACCATAACTACTCCAACAGGGACCTTCCTTTCATTGTTTTGGTTATTACTGAGATAAGCATACTTCAGTGTCTTTTTGTGACTCGTATGCCCCTGTTTGTTGGCCAAGCAGTAAGAGGGTTCAGCAGTGTTTTTATTATAAATAATGTTTACGAATAAAGAAAATTGTTGTTACTATGATATTAAAGACACTATTTAATTCAGAATCAGAAATACTTCATTAATCCCAGGGGGGAAGTTTAGTATTACTGCTGCTGTACACATAATACAGCAGTTGTAAAATAAGATGTAATCGGGTTATAAAATAGGGGATCGATATATGATAAAATAAGCCATTAAGAAAGCAGTAAGTACCAGTAAATACTAAAACTGAATTGAAAAACTAAAACTAATTATATTAAGTAGTAAGACAAAGCAAGATAAACTATGTTAAACAGTTATTGCGCTAAGTGAACTGTATTAAACTGATATTGCAATGTGTTAACCAGTGTACAGACGCCCAGTTTTAATCAGAGTAGATAAGTACCAGTTAAATTCTGAGTTAACTTTTAACATATTAAGTTAAATTAACTAAATTAGATCGTATATATATTTTTTAGTTTTTTATTTTTTAAAAACTATAAAGTAGTTTTTATTGTAAATAATGTTAACGAATAAAGAAAATGTTACTATGATATCAAAGACATTATTTAATTCAGAATCAGAAATACTTCATTAATCACAGGGGGGAAGTTTTGTTTCACCACTGCTGTACACAAAAAACAGCAGTTGTAAAATTAGATGTTATGGGGTAATAAAATAAGTGATCGATACACAATAAAATAAGCAATTAAGTGAGCAGTTAGTACTAAAATAATCAGTAAGTACTTATATTAAAACTTTTGACATTAAGTAGCAAGAAAAGGTGAGTTTAGTGAATTGTTTTAAATAGAGTATTGTACTAGTTTACTGAAATTAAACAGATATTTCACTTAATAAACTGTATTAAACAGATTTTGCCGTGTATTAACCAGTGTTTACAGATGCTCATTTTTGTGAGTGAATAATTACCAGTTAAATACTGAGTTAACTTTTATCATGTTAATTTAAATAAAATAAAATAAATTAAATTATAAATATGTTGGTCTTTCTTATTATTAAAGCATTAAAGTTAATTGTTTTCGATGTGTTACTTCGTATTAGCATAATTAGCATTTTAGCCTAGTTAGCACTTCGCCTCGCGACGTCCCCGGAAGCTGTTGTTCTTCTTCGTGGGAGGAGTGGATTGTTGTTAGTGCCACGTTGATGGAGACCAGTGGGGACGTGGAAATCTGCCTTGAGTCCGTAACCGGGACCCGGTAGCCTCTTCTTCTGCTTTTACAGCCGCTATTCTTCAAGAAGGAGCAGAAGGGGAAGTTAGAGAAGAGGAGGCCGTTAGTGTTTGTGTTTGTCAGCCTGTGTATGTGTGCGTTCATGTGAAGAGGAGAAGAGAAGGTAAGCAGCTTTAGAGGAGGAATAAGATCTCTGTGAGTAACTGTCTTCTGTTTTATTCTGCAGCTAGCAGGCAGGCAGCTACACAACGTAACGTCCTCCTGTAGCTTTGGGACATGCTGTACTGTTCCTAAGTCAACACACAGGAAAAGCTCATTAAACCGCAGCTTTAATGTGTGTTTTACTCTAATTTCCCCAATAACAGAGGCTTGTTATCTGCATTACTCTGTGGGGCTTTTACTGTAAATGGCCCATCAGCTGTTAGCATGCTGCTAACCTGGGTTGTACTTTTTGTTTGTTTGTGCCAACCTTTAAATCACAAGACAACAAAGATTTAAAAGTCGCCTCCAAAAGCTTTTTATTAGTATCATAGGAAGTGTGTGTAACTTCATAAAAACCTGTATTGATTTTGCAGATTTAGAGAAATGTGCTGCACAAAAGTAGGAGTAAAACGTTATAATCTCTGTATTACTTGTAACAGTAACTTGTGGATTCAAATCAAGCTTTAAAAAAACTGATTTAACTATTGTAATACCAACTTTAAGCCTGTAGCCACTTTAAAATGCCAAAAAATGATTGAATGGGACCAATAAAGGCTTTATTATCTGATTGTTTGCACACAAAAGCAGATAATAATAATAAGAAAAAAAGCATGCAAACTGTTTGCACGGTATTCCCACAACAGAGCCCTGTTAAAGTGTTAAATAATAAGTTAAACTATCGCTCAAAATTTGGAAATTAGTTTTTATTATGGGGACTTTAGAGGGGGAATTAAGTGGACCAGATTGCATAAAAACATATAACTGCAAAAAGCCTGAACTGATTGCCAGACCAACCTGTTACAGCTCTGTGAGCGACAAAGCAAGGCCAGTTTTTCTACATTGTAAACGTCAGCCACAAGGCAAACCAGAGAGCTTCTCACAAATATAACAAAGGAAAACAAGAAAATCTTTAAAAGAGGACTTAAAACTCAGAAATGACAACAACAAAAGGTCGTTAAGCTAATAGGAGACTTAGAAATAACTGCGCTAATGCTTCAGTGCACAGGTGAGTCTTTAGTCCTTAGTGAATCCTGCAGCTCTCACACAGACACCAGACCACCTGAGCCCTCAGAATGGTTGTGTTTCCTCTTATTTAAAGTAATTTTTGAGGCTTTATTTGTCAAACAACTAAAGAGATGTAAAACATTGGGAGCAGTTAGAAACTTTGTGAAGACATGCAGCAAATATTCAAAGCTGGAATCTATACGTATACGCGATCCACTTAAACCACCAGGCCAACAACACCCTGGTTGTAATATTTTGTGTTGTTTGGATACTTTGCTTCACTTCTGTCATAAAAACAGAAACTTGTCTTCATATAAATGTGAAAAAAAGTGCTTTAACATTATTTTTGGTGTGAATGTAAGCTGCAACTCATGAAAACAAGAGGAAAAAAATGTCTCTAGTTTATGAAAATGGTTGTCCTCAACTACTCTGCCAGCCTTTAAAATAATAAAAAGTAATAATAATAAATATAATAGTAATCATAATGAATGAATGAATTAATTAATGAAAGCTTATTTTGAAAATGTAGAAGAATAACATTACAGAGAAAAACAGCTTAAGAAAATAAATAATAAAAAAAGGTTAAATCCCTAATTCATTGTCTTTTACATGTACAAAAAGGAGTGGAAAGAAGTTAAACTTATTAATTTCACCCCCTCTCCAGTTTTAATTGATTACCATACTGTAAGCCAACCTATGTATATAAATAATAAAATAAACAGTAAAAAGAAATAAATGAGAAAAGGTAGAAAAAAAAAAAAAAGAGAAAAGTGAGAAAAAATATAGAAATATATAAAAGCTAAGAACCACCACCAGGTAAAAGAAAACATCTGTAAAATAAAAACAATAAAAGATAAAGGATGACAGCACGGCTCCTCTGAATGGGTGAAGAACACAAAAGCAGAGCTGTTCGACAACTTTTCATCCATGCATGTGAAAAAAAATGAAAATTTGTGATTTTTCCTTCAATCCATACTCACTGTAGAATTTTTATAACGACAAAAGCTGTTTGGGAAAAAAATCCCTCATTGTTGTGTGTTAAAATGCTTTAAGAGCTGTTTGGTGGACGGTAGTTTTGATACATCAGGCCACACACTCTCTAACACACACTGTACACAGCTCCATCTATCAATAACAATCAGTCTATTGATGAGCAGGAGAGGATTGTGAACCTTCCCACTGTCAAAGCCAAAAATACCCACACTATTATTTCCTGCAAACGCCACATGAGCACAAACTAAAAAAAACGATTGTGATCACTCAGAGGTAATTACTGCACGTCTAACTCTGCACGTGAAACTTCTGTTTTTTCCAGGATGAAACTCAAGGAGATCAACCGCACAGCCATCCAGAGCTGGAGTCCAGCACAGCACCACCCCATCTACCTGGCCACAGGTGAGAGAGAGCACGCAGCGAGCGTAAATCAGCTGGTCCATGTTTGACAGGGCGTCTTTTCATTTTGGTCAAATGCTGCAGCCACTTAGAGTAATGAGTCATCAAGCAAGCAGCGCTATGAGAGACGGAGAGATGGAGAGGTATGATTTGGTCTGCTCAGTGGATTTGGTGCCTGGACTCTGTGAGTCATGTTGGAAACAGATCAGGATGAATGTGAGGCTACACGAATGCAGTATGCACACACATCTGTATCAGGGATGAAAACAAAACGAGAAAACACGTCAGAGGTTTAAATTGCAACAACTTAAAACCAATACTTTTATTATTCCACTAAATTTTCATGATTTTACTGTTTTTTAAACCCACAGCAAAATATATTTCCTGCTTAATTTGGGTTTAAAGCCAATTCTGACGTGTTTTCCTTTGATAATCTGTTTGGTTTAGTTCAGTTTGTCTTTATTTCATTCATGTTTGCAGCTGCCATGCCAGGTCCCCCTTGAAAAAGAGATTTCAAATCTCAATTAGGCTTTTATCTGGTTAATTTAAGGATATAATAATAATGTTTTTGTAAAAATATGTGTACAATCTAAAAATAAAAAATCTCAAACGAATGAAAAAGAGCAGAAAGAAAAATAAATCTTGTTTTATCTGATCCCTTTTCCCCATAAAATGTTGAACACATGATGGAAAAACCTGAATGAAGGAATCGTAGATGAACACAGACTGTGAAGAGTTTGTTGTTGTTTCTGTAGAAATGAAGCAAACAGAAAAAAATCAAACAAAAAAAGAGAAAGAAACTACTCCTTGCAGAAGAAGTTATAAAAGTAAGTTGATTCATATTTATTTACCGTAAAAACAGATTCTTGTAAAGTGCTTTGACAGCGAAAGGGAGCGACTCAGGAGGTCGACAGAACAAACAACCAAGAAGAAAACGAAGATCAAATCTTAACGTTTTATGTCAGAGGATAAAAGACATGCCTGATTTGGTCTGGCTGGTTTGTTCCTCTGTACGCTGAGCAAACATGTCAGACATCATGTGACGGCTGAGGAGACAGAGAGCTGCTCCAACAGGTTAGAGAAATCCTTCAGAGCACTTAAAGACGACCAGGAATCTATGTGTAGCTTACAGACACAGAGGAGAAAGATTTTATAATCTGACGTGTCCAAACTGTTAAAACTCCAGATTTGAGCTTTTTCTTGAGCTGCAGGCAGAGGGCACTATCGGGTTTCATCCGTTTCTTTCTTATTATTGTTCCACACCGTCAATGAACGCTAATTTGACCCCCTAAACATGCTCAAAAACCCACCAAAATCTGCACCTCGCGGAAAAATTCGATAGAATACCGAACATGACCTCCAACATCCCAAAATATGCTCTGTAGCACCAAAAAAACCTCTCAAAAACACACTGAAACGGCTTTAGCTGGGGCTAGGTATGTTGTAGAAAGATGAAACCAACACCAAAATGTTCATCTCATTGAGACGCAAAAATCATACACTGATACCCCTGACCTTTCTCCAACAGGAAGCCGGCAATTTGCCTTTCAAAATAAGATTTTGCCACTTTTTTACCCTTTCTGCAAAAATTATCTCGTCCAAAACCACAAGTAGCTGCGGCTTGAAATTCACTCACATGACAGACTAGACCCTGCTCTACAAAAGTTGATCAGGAAGTTGTTATTTCAGGCCCGGTTTATGAATGGCGAGCACTCAAAGTCGCCGACTGCTTTCAGCTTTCTCCATGCTCACAGATGGGAGAACACTTTTCAGCTCCACGCACGCACCCCCCTGCTGCCGCATTTGGGCCTCTAGACACATAAAGTAAAAGTCGTACAGCTTTATAAATTACATGGTTGGATTCCTGACAAAATTTCCTACAAAAATATCATATTTTTACACAGATGAAGTCATCATTCTGGCCTTTAGGACAAGTAGTTTGGACTCTTTTCTAAAATAAATCCTCCATTTTCAGCACTCCGGGCCAGGATTTCTTACGCATTTGGACCTCTAGAGAAAAAAGTAAAACTCTTTCAGATTTAAAAATGCCAAAAATGGATTCCTGACAAAATTTTCTACAAAACTATGAAATTTTTACACAGGTTTGGGTAAAATTGTAGACTCTGTGAGGACTTTTTCCAAAAAAATTCTCATAAGATGTCCCTCCCCACTCTCCTTGATTTCCATCTCACACTTATTAGGAGTTCCGTGCAGCTGATGATGTCACTCAGCATGACAGAGGATACGTTACCATGGTATCAACTGACTCTCCGACATCCCATAACATGCTCTCACTTCTAACTAGGCATTAAAACGGCCATAGCAGCCAGTAGGAATGTCCTAGAGAGATGAAACCAACGGCAAAACGTTTGCCTCATTGAGACGCACAACATGACGAACAGGCAAAAGTCTCGAGGACCCTTCTATCGCTGCTTGCAGCTTTAATTTCTGATGTTTCTTATGTTTCTGTCAAAGCATCATTCTGTTGTTCTGTAGTACAAAAAGAATAACTTCACTGATATTAAAAACAGAATTTATCATAGTTAAAGAGTGAGACATGATTCGGTTGGATTCAGGTCTAAGCGTCCTGACCATGAAGCCAGCTGTGATCGCCTACGTGGTTGTAGAAAAATCAGAGGATTCATTGAGTCTGGCTTTAATCGTTAACCTCCCTGCGTCTCTCTGCAGGAACTTCAGCTCAGCAGCTGGACGCCTCCTTCAGCACCAATGCCTCCTTGGAGTTCTTCAAGCTGGACCTGACTGATCCCAGTCTGGATATGAAGTCATGTGGCAGCTTCGCCTCCCCTCACAGGTGTTTGTCCCTCACAGTGCAGACCCAGAAATTACGTTTCAAAGCGTCCGTTAAAGCGTGACGTTCCCGTCTGCTCCCTCCTCTCCACAGATACCACAAACTGGTCTGGGGTCCGTACGGGATGGACTCTGCTGCCCACCCATCGGGGGTGCTCGTCGCAGGAGGGGAGAACGGTAATGTGATCCTGTACGACCCGGCGAAGATCATGGCCGGAGTGAGCGACGTGGTCATCGCCGAGAGCAGTCGGCACACGGGACCTGTGAGAGGACTCGACATCAACCCGTTCCAGGTGAGACCGGTTTACCCCACACCGCAAAAAGTCTAATCAGGTGTCGTTTTTGTGTCTTAATATCTTGAAGTTTTTCTTGACTTGTGCGGTGGATGTGGCTCATATCAAGCCACGGCTTCGTTTTTCTGCAGTGACTTATTTTCTTTCTCTCCCTGCTGCAGACAAACCTGTTCGCTTCAGGCGGGAACGAGTCTGAAATCTACATCTGGGACCTGAATAACTTCGGCTCTCCGATGACACCAGGTCCCAAGTCTCAGGTACGACAAAGATCCTCCTTCTGAAACAACTTTCAGCTGCTCAGTGAAGAAACTTTAGGTCTTAAGGAGCTACAGATGTTATCGTAAACTTCATAAATGTCTTGAATAAGAACTTAAGGTGTTGTAAATTACAATAATCATGTCTCGTTCTGCCTTAAAGCCTCAGGAGGACATCAGCTGTGTAGCGTGGAACCGACAGGTCCAGCACATCCTCGCCTCGGCCAGCCCGAGCGGCCGCGCCTCGGTGTGGGACCTCCGCAAAAACGACCTCATCATCAAAGTCAGCGACCACAGCAACAGAGTACGTCAGGTCACATGCTCCAGCTGTCTCAGGCCCCCCCCCCCCCCCCCGGCCGCTGTGTCCAGCCTCTAAATCTGTGTCTGTGTCTGATTTCAGATGCATTGCTCCGGACTCGCCTGGAACCCTGAAGTGGCCACTCAGATGGTCTTGGCCTCAGAGGACGATCGGATGCCGGTCATCCAGATGTGGGATTTACGATTCGCTACCTCTCCTCTGAAGATTTTAGAGAACCACACAAGGTAAACAAACTTTTGACATCAGACTCAGAAACGTAAAAACTTCTGAAAATACCAAAACTGCAAAAGCACGGATTGATTTGAGGAAGATTTTCTCTGCGTCTGTGTTTGACTTTATCTTTATTGACTTAACTATCAAAAACAAGGCCAAACTAGAGATCCAACCCAGGTTTTATTAATGAATTGTGTCTAAAAGAGAGTTTAAGTATGTTGCATTCACTGGAGGTGCAGCAAGATCTGCCTTAACCAATAGGTGGCGCTTTTCCTGTTCTCCAAATGTACATGATTTTAAGGCTAAAGTGTGACCGAGAACAACTGTAAAATTTGGAACAGATTGGAGAATGTGTGTGAAAGACAGTACCATGCATTCCCAGAGGGTGGCGCTGTTGCAGTAGCAGAGATTTGAGCTTATATATGTGATGGAAGGTGGACCTTGATGGTGTGTGTGAAATTTGAAGCAGATTGGAACTCATATGAAAGAGTTAAAATGACTTCCTGGTTCATGGAGGGATATCAGAGTTTGAGGCGGCACCACAGACAAAACGTGACTTCATGTTCACAGTAGGGGGCGCTGTGTTTTAAAGCTCCCATCTCCTGCTCCTTTCCTGCAGTTTAATCTGGATCATTGATGTCTTCATGAAATGGTAGTAACATGTTTTGGTCCAAAAAGCCAATAAATCAAGCACAGCAGCATTGTTTCCAGGCTCTCATAGCCCCTCTGTTCAGAACGCTCTGATTTAGTGGGCGTGGCCTTCATATGTAAATGAGCCACCGCTGATACCGCCCCGCTCTTCCACGTCACTGAGAGCGGCGCCACGAGCTCCGAGTGCACAATGTTAAGAAAACAGAGAAGCTCCTTTACCGTAACATTACAGGCTTAAACAACAGGCTAACTGCAGCTAAAGTTAGCATCCTGAAGCTAACACAGAGACAGGGGGGACACTGAGGAAAAGCAGTCGGCCGTGAAGTGACTAGCACACACATGCTCAGTTTTACTGAGTGTAGCTGGAACATTTCCTGATAAATGAACTCTAGACACTTAGCCTGTCTTCTTCTGAGATGGGAAGCTTGAGCATGGAGCTATGTGGCTGTTTACAGCCCAAAACAGAGCAGTGATGGCTCAAATTGGTCAAAATATCACATTTTGTGGGCTGGGAGGAAAGACAAAGACCCACAAATTTCACTAAAAGACTTAATAAAGTGATTTTTGTATAATATGGGACCATCAGGGGCATCCTGGCCATCGCCTGGAGTCTGGCGGATCCTGAGCTGCTCCTGAGCTGCGGGAAGGACAACAGGATCCTCTGCTGGAACCCAAACACAGGAGAGGTAGGTGGTCTGAAGACGTGAACACATCAGGGGAAATTTCTCTGCTGTGGGTAAATAATCTGCCGGACTCCTCAGATCCTGTACGAGCTGCCCACCAGCAGCCAGTGGTGCTTCGATGTCCTGTGGTGTCCCAGGAACCCGGCGGTGCTCTCTGCTGCAGGATTCGACGGACACATCGACATTTACTCCATCATGGGAGGAAGCAACCAGGCGCAGAGCCAGCGACACGCCGACCAGGTGAGGAGAAACCACCGCTGCCGTCTCACCTCAAGCGTCTTCAGCGTCTCACTCTGCGTCTCTGTTCCAGATCAGCACCTCGTTTGGGAACATGGATCCTTTTGGGACGGGACAAACTCTCCCCCCGCTGCAGCTTCCTCAAACCACAGCTCCCTCAGCCACAGTCCTGCCCCTGAAGAAACCCCCGAAGTGGATCCGCAGACCTGTGGGGGCGTCGTTTGCAGTGAGTCCTCCTCCTTCGCTCCTCGTGTCTCTGTAATCTTTAATCTTTCCCACAGTCTGAACTCGTCCTTCCCTCCGTAGTTCGGCGGTAAGCTGGTGTCTTTAGAGAACTCAAAGCCGGGTCCTCAGCAGCTCCAGCAGCCCACCGCACACGTGGTCCACGTCAGCCAGGTGGTGACGGAGACGGACTTCCTGCAGCGCTCCGACCGGCTGCAGGCCACGCTGAGCGCCGGCAGCTTCGTCGACTTCTGCCAGGGGAAGATCGACGGGGCGGAGAATGAGTTTGAGAGGACGGTTTGGTCGTTTCTGAAGGTAAGATGTCTCCCAGAAACACCCAGACAAATTAAAACGACTATAAACGTATAATGTTTACGTCTTTTTTATCTTTCAGGCTAATTTTGAAAGCGATATCCGCAGCAAATACCTAGAGCTGCTGGGATACAACAAAGAGGAGCTCGCCTTGAAGGTGAGACACTTCCTGACGTCTGCAGAGTTTTTCTTTTTAAAATCTGGTCATAATCAGATTCTCTTTCCAGATTTCAGCAGCGCTGGAGGAGAAACCTGCAGATCCTCCACAGGTGAGACAAACTCTTACCCTTGTTGTCCAGTTAAAGGTGTGTGTTGTGTGTGTGTTTGGAGGCAGACGATGCTCAATCCTCTGAGCTGTTTCAGTCGTTCTTGAGATAATTTTGTGTATTTCATTCTCAGATTTCAGCTGCACCTGAGGAAACACCTGCCGTCCCTCTGGAGGTGAGTCTGTTCAACACATCTACTCCTGTTCATTGTTTAAAACTTTTGTTTTTCCAAATATCTTTCTGCAGGTTTTGAGATAATGTTTGTTTTTTTATCTGCAGATTTTACCAGAACCAGAACCAGAAGAGATCCCTGCAGACCCTCCACAGGTCTGTCTGTTTTTTTTAAGGACAGTTAAATTTTCTGAGGCGCTGATTTTTGAAGCAGAAGTTAGTTTTTTTATTTACACCCCCAAGTATACACATATGATTTTCCCTCTGTATATATATCTTATAATATCTGTGTGGTTAAACCAGCCTCTGACTTCTACGGAAGCCCATTTCTGTCAAATTACCTAAAGAATTAAACTCATGATCAAATTAAAAAAACCATTTTAGGCTAGTTATGAGATAAAAAATGTGATTTATAAATAAGAGATTTATAATTATGGGATAAAAAGTCAGAACTAAAAGAAAGTCATACTCAACTCAGATAAAATTTGTGAAATTAAGCAAAAAAAAAAATCAGCTTAAATATTTAATATAATATTTAATAATATATTTTATATAATATTTAAGGTTTAAATTTGACCTGATTATCAGAGAGTGAGTCTTTTTCATTTGGTGACAGATCTGTCTGTGAAATAGAAAATAAACATAATGAGAATATTTTATAGTTATGAGACACAAAGTCTGAATTTTAGGATGAAAGATAAAAATAAAGTCAATAATTAAGGGATAAAATGATAAATTAACAGATAGCTGGTCAGAACGTCAAGAAAAAAAATCAAAATAACAGAAAAGTAATTAATCCCCAGGGATTTAAAGTTTTAAAATGAAATGAATATGAGAGTGTTTGTCTGTTAGTTATAATTATGACATTAAAGCCAAAGTCCTGGGAGAAGAAGTCAAACCTACAACATTTTAATTCTGAATTTTCTTGTATTTTATGACTTTGGATTTTCCTCTCATTTTTTATTTGTCTAAATCATAATTTTGATTTTTCAACTTTTGACTGTGACCCATGATGTTGACTTTTATCTTATCATCAAGATCAGGGGTCTGCAACCTTCACTTTCACAGGAGCCGTTTTTCTTCAGCTCACCTGGATTAAAGTCATTTCAGAGCCATAAAATCTACTTTATCTTCACAATAAAGACGAAAAAGTGTATTTAACTAAAACACAGTGAAAATCTAGTGAAAAATGATCTAAAAAAGAAGTTTCTTTGTGTTTATAGAGTTTTACATCGCACATTTATAGTTTTTTGAATTTTAATAAATTTGCAAATATTTTAAAACAAAAAAATAAATTAACATTATTTAAAAATTTTGCAAAATTTATAGAATTTCAATAAGTTGCAAAATATTTCTTAAAGTTTAAAATTAAAACATTTTTTTTATTTTTTTTGGAAAATGAAATTTAAAACATTTTTCAAAAGTTCGAAAATTCTTCAAACTTAAAAAAAAAAAATCATAAATTTGCAAAAAGTAAAAAAAAAAATAATTTCAAATATTTGCAAGATTTTTTTTTAAAATAATAAAACCTTATTTTTGGAAAATGAAATTTTTAACAATTTTCAAAAGTTCGAAAATTCTTCAAACTTAAAAAAAAAAAAATCATAAATTTGCAAAAAGGAAAAAAAAAAAAAGGAATTTCAAATATTTGCCAAAAAAATTTAAATATTGTGAAAAATGTTCCCGTTGAAGTCTGACCTCCTCTGAACCTTCAGGTGGACGCTCCTCCTCCCGTCTGCCTGCCGCCTCCTGACCTCAGCTTCATGCCTCCCATCGACACTCCTGAAGCGGCGTTCGACATGATCGCTGCAGCAAACCTCCAGCCTGCCGCCACGCTGGAGCTGGACTCCACTCCTGACCCACAACCTGCAGAACCTGAAGAACCTGAAGAACCTGAAGAACCTCTAAAGACTGAAGAACCTGAAGAGCCAGCAGCCGCACCAGAAGAGGCTCCTCTGGGAGATCTGGGACAAGAAATGGAGCAGGTCCTCCTGGAGGAGGAAGCAGAGGAGGAGGAGATCCCCCTGGAGGAGGTTTGTCTCGTCACACTGTTAAAACTCGTCAGCCAATCAGTTTGAAGGAAACTTTGGGTCTACTGTTTTTCTGCTGTTTCAGGAAGTGGACGCTGTTGTGGAGGCGGAGCTTAATGCTGCTGAGGTCTTAGCTCCTCTGGAGGAACCGACTGAAGCTCCAGCTGCAGATCCAGATCCAGATCTGACTGAGGAGCCCATCGAGGTCCCCGCCCCAGTTCTCATTGAGGAACCAGTCCTCATCCAGGATCCCATGGAGGTCCCAGCTCCTGCAGCAGATCCAGTCCTGATGGAGGAGCCCATTGAGGCTCCGTCTCCTGTTCCTGCTCCGGCTCCCGCTCCGACCCCAGCTCACGAAGGAGGCGTCAATCTGAGCATCAGTCAGGGTAAAGCTCCTCCCACAGGCGTGACGCAGCAGGTCTCAGGTCAGCGCGTGGCGCGGAAACGTCCTGACGTGTGTTTCTCTGCAGACGTGGACGGGCTGATCACTCAGGCTCTGCTGACCGGAGACTTCGAGGGGGCGGTGGAGCTCTGCCTCCACGATAACCGGATGGCGGACAGCATCATCCTCGCCATCGCCGGAGGGCCGGAGCTGCTGGAGAAAACCCAGAAGAAGTACTTCTCCAACACGCACAGCAAGATCACCAAGGTAAGAGCAGCTTCAGGGGGTTTGTTTCTCTGAGGGTCACAGGAGTCGCTCAGTCTGTGTTTCCTCCAGCTGATCAGCGCCGTGGTGATGAAGGACTGGCACGACGTCCTGAAGACGTGCGACCTGCACAACTGGAAGGAAGCTCTGGCCGCCGTCATGACCTACGCCAAGCCGGAGGAGTTCTCCTCCCTCTGCGGTAACATCCACATCCTCCTTTACACCGTCCTGTTTGAGGTCCGTCAGATCTCCTCGTTAACCTGTCCCCTCTGCCCGTCAGATCTCCTCGGAGACAGGCTGGAGGCAGCTGAGGACGCTGCGCTGCAGGCTCAGGCCTGTCTGTGCTACATCTGCGCTGGGAACGTGGAGAAGCTGGTGCTGTGTTGGAGCAGAGCGCAGAGCGGACACAGCCCCCTCTCCCTGCAGGTGTGTGGGACCGATTGGACACACGGGGACAGTTTCCTCTGGTTTTAGTCTCTAAAGTCTTAATGTTTCAGTGCAGCTCGTCCTGAGTCTCTGTTTTCGTCCCTCAGGACCTGGTGGAGAAGGTGATGGTGCTGCGGCGTGCGGTCGAGCTGACGCAGCAATCTGGAGCTGCCGCCATCGGCATCCTGATGGCGGAGAAGATGAGTCACTACGCCAACCTGCTGGCCTCTCAGGGGAGTCTGTCCACTGCCATCACCTACCTGCCCGACAACACCAACCAGGTGAGGAACAAACTCTGGAGCATGTTCTCCATCAGGGGGCGCTGTGGGGGCAGGATCAGGATCTGGTTTTCTGATTCAGACTTGATGATAAATCCAGTTTTGGTTTGGTTTTCAGGTTGCCGTTCAGCAGCTTCGTGATCGTCTCAGTCGAGCTCTGGGAGTCACATCCGCGCCGGCTCCAGCGGCTCCAGCTCAGCCTCAGAGGGTCCAGCCCCAGCAGACCCGGCAGGCCCAGCAGCCCGTACCTTTCCAGCCCGGTCCAGCCATGCCACGGCAGCCTTTCATCCCAGCTCAGCCTCCCATGGTGCCTCAGCCATCAGCGGCTGCTCCAGCACCAACACCTGCTCCTCCTGCCTCCGCTCCTGCACCGCAGCAGTACTACCAGCCTGTACGTACCTCCTCCTTATCGTCACAAAGATCCAGGTTTTACAGAGCTCCACTTTAACTAATCTGACTCTTCTGCTCATAAAAAACTCAGGAATAAGAAAAGATTTATTTCCCATCAGTAACTTTTGAGCTAGATTAAAACCGCCTCCCTTTAGTCTCCTCTGGTGGAGTTTTCATCCCAGTTTGTTCGTTTGAGTCATTTCATTGATTCTGTTTTCATTTAGCTGGGGTTTAAATCACACACTCCCCTCTTAAAGCTCTTATCAAGTATTGTTTTTTGTTATTATTATTATTATTACTCTGACTGTTGGGGCTGTTTGCTGGGAGTTTCTGAACCAGGGGTCTGCAGCCTTTACTTTGATAGGAGCCGTTTTTCCTCAGCTCACCTGGATTAAAGTCGTTTCAGAGCCACAAAATCTACTTTATCTTCACAATGAAGACAATAAAGATTATGAAATTCTATACATGATAAAATCAAGAGAATAATTATCTGAAAGAGATTTTTTTTATTTATGTAATTGTACATGTGATCTCTTAGTTTTTTAATTAAATTAAATTGGCAAAAAAAATCAATTTAGGAAATTCTGTAATCAATTTTGAAAGCTCAGAAAGTATTAAAAAAAAAAAAAAAATTTTAATAAAAGATTTTGTAAAAATTTGCTTTTTGAAAATTAAAGAAATAATTGATTTAGTAAAACTTGCGATTTTTTTTTTTAAACCTTGCTTATATTCAAAAAGTTGCAAAATTTTCAGACTTGAAATTTAGTAAATTTGCAGAAAAAAATCAAATAATTTTGAAAGTTCAAAAAGTAGCAAAAAAATTTTTTTTTAAATTCACAAACTTGTAAAAAATGTGCTTTTTAGAAATTAAAAAAAGAAAAGATATAGTAAAATTTGCAAATTTTTCAAAGAACTTTTAAAATTCCAAAAGTTGCAAAATTTTCAGACTTTCGAAATTAACTAAATTTGCAAAAAAAATTCTAACAATTTTGAAGTTCCAAAAAGTTGCAAAAAATTCAAAAAAATAAATTTTCAAAAATGTTGAAAAAAAAATTGTGCTTCTTTAAAATTAAATAAATAATAGATTTAGTTAAATTTGCAAATTTTTCAAAGAACTTTTAAACTTCAAAAAGTTGCAAATTTTTTAGACCTTTAAAAAAAATCAATTTTGAAATTAAAAGAAACCTCAAATTTGAAAAAAATTGCAAAAATATATTTCTTTGAAAATTAGAAAATAAATTTACTGCATTTGCAAAGATTTCAATTTCTTATTGAGGTTAATTAAAAAATTTAAGTAAAAAAAATGCAAAAAAAGAAAATAAAAAAAAAGTTGATTAATGTGTGTAGATGTAGTTATCTTCCCAGGGCTGTTAAACTTGAGGTTAGCCACAGGTGCATGGAAAGTTGGTGGGCTGTTGATGTTGTTGGAGGTGAAGTAGAGCGGTGGCAGGCTTTATTGACAGATGGGATGAAGATTTAGTTCAACTAAATGTTAACACAGGATTTTATTTAGTGTCAGTGTCTTTAATCATCAATACCCTCTGGAAGAAAAATATAAACTCTTTATTTCAGTAACATTTTTTAAAGCTATAAAAAGCAGCAGGTTGCAGACCCTGGGTGTAAACTGTGGGATGTTGGTGTTTCATCATTTGAACCCTGGCTCTTGTTGTTGGTGTTTTGGTATTTGGTGACCTCCCCCTCCTCTCCTTCCTCCCCCCTCCTCCCTCTTCATCCTGCGGCCGTCACTGGTATGTGCCGTGTGTGTGTGTGTGTGTGTGTGTGTGTGTGTGTGTGTGTGTGTGTGTGTGTCTCTGTGCTTCAGGTGAGGGCTGCCTCCACTGTCACCTCCTGGAGTAACCAAACTCCCACAGCCCTCCCCAATGTCCCTCCTCCTCCTCTTCAGGCAGAGCAACAGGTATAAACTGACGCCCATCCTACCACCTGACCCCGACACTCACCAACCATGAGGTTTTTCACACAGGCCGACCTTTAACGAACCTTTAACGAACCTTTAACAAACCTTTAACGAACCTTTAACGAACCTTTAACAAACCTTTAACGAAACTTTAACGAAACTTTAACTCCATCAATCAACACCTGACTCCCTGAACTTTTCCCTGAACCTCTGGTTTGTCTGAGCGAACTCCTCTCACCTGCTGCTGCTCATCGCTCCTCCTGGTGTTTCTCCTTACATCCTCACCTGTGATGCTTTCACTCCTCCCACATCGTTATTTCCATTTGTATTTTGCATCTGTGTTAAAAATCTGACAAATAAAGTCACAATCTGAGGTTTATTGACAGAATTTGAGGACACAAAAGCAGAATTCTGCATCCTTTATCTTCTCTTTCAAAAAGTGCAACATTTGGTTTGTTAAAGTTTTCCTCTTTCATTCTGACTTTATGTTTATGTTTGTTCTCCCTGCAGGTGGAGCCTCCTAACCCCATGTACGGGATGCCTCCTCCTGCCTCTGCTGCTCCTCCTCCCTCCTCCACTCCTGCGTACATGCTCTCCCATCAGTACCAACGTGAGTTTTTCACATATTTACAACTTTTTTTACAACTTTTCTCCCTTTAAACCATCGTCTGTGAATGAAGAGAGCCTCACTTTTGAGGAGCTGACGTGTCGTCCATCTTTTCATACATTTATAACGATGTCAAACATTTCTTTCAAATGTTTGACGACCAAACTAACTGAAATGAGACTTTTCTGTTTGATAACATTTAAATCTCAACCATTAGCATGTTAGCATGTTAGCACGTATCTCTCTGCTCTGACTAACAGCGTCTTGTTTGTATCCTGTGTGAAACCCAGGGTACCCCCAGGTCAGCCAGTACCCTCCTGGAGCTGGGGGGGCTCCTATCTATCACCCTCTGCAGTACTCCTCCTCTTCCTCTGCTCCTCCTCCTCCTCCTCCTCATGCGGAGCCTCCGGGCTTCCTGTCTCAGTACACCCAGCAGCCCGTCCCCTCTCAGTCCGCTCCTCCTCTCTATCCGGGCCAGCCTTACAGCAGCCAGTGCCTGTCCTCCTCTCCTCCGTCACACCCTCCTTTCTTTCCAAACGCTGCACCCTCCTCCTCCTCCTCCTCCTCTTTTCCTGCTCCTGCACCGTGCGGAGCGTCTTTCCAGCATGGTGGGCCAGGATCTCCTGTGTCGTACATGCCTCCTCCTCCACCGTGCGGAGTCTCAGGTACACAACCGGACCCTGATCCGGTCCCGGCTTCTCGGAGAACAGGTCTGCATGGCTCTGATCACTGATTGACTCCTTATTTAAACTCTTTCAGTCTGTGTTTGAAGATTTTACCAGCCTCAGGTTTTCCCTAAAGCTAAAGTCTAAATCACCTCACTCTCCACACACTGCTGGAATAAATAATCATACATAATCAAACTCAATATTTATTCAAATTCATCCTCTTTTCTTCATTTATTCATTTTAAAATTCCTTTTTTTCCATTTCCTGAAATTCACTGATGATTAGCTGAAACGATAAATAAAATCAGCTGCTTCGTTTTTGTTTCTCCTTTGCTGCGATGGAGATTATTCTGATGTTTTTAGGGTCCTCGGCCTGAGCCAGGGCACCTTCTAGCAAGAGCTAGAAGGTGCCCTCGGCCGAAGGCCGAGGGCACTATTGTATTTCGTCCGTTTCTTTTTAGGGTCCTCGGCCTGAGCAGAGGGCACCTTCTAGCAGGGCTAGAAGGTGTCCTCCGCCGAAGGCGGAGGACACTATTGTTCCTGCTGCGTTTCTTTCTTATTATTGTTCCCTCCTACGCGTGTCCTCAAATTTGACCCCCTAAACATGCTCAAAAACTCACCAAAATTGGCACGCACATAGTGTAAGTCCGAAAATTTGATAAAATGAAAAAATTATCCCCTGACATCCCATAATATGCTCAATAGCGCCACCTAGGCACACGCTAAGAGCCCTAGCTCGGGCTAGGAATGTCGTAGAGAGATGAAACCAACACCAAAACGCTCGTGTCATCGAGACGCAAAAATCGTACGCTGCTACCCTGGACCTATCTCCAACAGGAAGCCGGCTATTTGCCTCACAAAATTAAAAAAAAAATTTTTTAACTCTTTCTGCAAAAATTATACCATCTGAAACCAAAAATGGTACATGCTTGACAATACCATCACATGACAGATTAGACCCTGCTCTACAAAAGTTGTTCAGGAAGTTGTTATTTCGGGCCCGGTTTTCGAATGGCGAGCCCCCAAAGTCGCCTACCGCTTTTGGCCGTTTTTGGATTTCTCCATGTTAGCAGATGAGGAGAACCGATTTCAGGTCAAAACACACATTCTACTAGTGCCGCATTTGGGCCTCTAGACAAAAAACTAAAAGTCAAAGAGCTTTAAAAATGACATGGTTGGATTCCTGACAAAATTCCCTACAACAACATGATATTTTTACACACATTAAGCCAACATTGTGGCCTACAGGACAAGTAGTTCAGCCATTTCTCTAAAGTAAAAAATCCATTTTCAGCACTTTTCCAGCGCTTTTACAGCATTTTTGTGACGCATTTGGGCTTCTAGACAAAAAAGTATAACTCGTACAGCTTTAAAAATGCCAAAAATGGATTCCTGACAAGCTCTTCTATCAAATATGATATTTTTGACACAGAGTGGGATAAAATTGTGGACTCTGTGAGGACTTCTTTACATTACATGCCTGATAAACTCTCAGTCTCCACTCTGTTTGGGGTTCTGTCACGCTAATTAGAATTCCAAGCATGCAGCAGGTGATGTCATTCAGCACAGCAGAGGATACGTTGCCATGGTATCAACTGACTCCCAGACATCCAATAATATTCTCTCAAGGCCATTAGGCTCACTTTCACCCTATGCACACCAAAACAGCCCTAACTGGGGCTTGGAATGTCGTAGAGAGATGAAACCAACGCCGAAATGTTCGTCTTATTTTGATGGACACATTGGAGGGAAAACCGGCAGGAGCCCGAGGACCCGTCTAATGCTGCTTGCAGCTTTAATTAGGGTCCTCGGCCTGAGCCAGGGCACCTTCTAGCAAGGGCTAGAAGGTGCCCTCGGCCGAAGGCCGAGGGCACTATTGTATTCCGTCCGTTTCTTTTTTCTTATTATTCCACAGGCTCCGAAAACGCAAATTAGACCTGCTTAACATACTCAAAAACTCACCAAAATTGGCACGCACCTCACAATTGCGAAAAATTGCGTAATGATACCAAACATGACCCCCGACATCCCATAATAAGCTCAATAGCGCCACCTAGGCACACGCTAAGGGCCCTAGCTCGGGCTAGGAATGTCGTAGAGAGATGAAACCAACACCAAAACGCTCGTGTCATCGAGACGCAAAAATCATACACTGCTACCCTGGACCTATCTCTAACAGGAAGCCGGCTATTTGCCTCACAAAATAAAAAAAAATTTTTTTTAACCCTTTCTGCAAAAATTTTCTCCTCTGAAACCAAAAATGGTACAGGTTTGAGACTACCATCACATGACAGACCAGACCCTGCTCTACAAAAGTTGTGAAGGAAGTTGTTGTTTCGGGCCCGGTTTTCGAATGGCGAGCCCTCAAAGTCACCGACCGCTTTTGGCCAATTTAGGATTTCTCCATGTTAGCAGATGAGGAGAACAGATTTCAGGTCAAAACACTCACTACTAGTACTTCTACTAGTGTCGCATTTGGGCCTCTAGACAAAAAACTAAAAGTCATAGAGCTTTAAAAATTACATGGTTGGATTCCTGACAAAATTGTCTACAACCATATGATATTTTTACACAGATTAAGCCAACATTGTGACCTACAGGACAAGTAGTTTGGACGTTTCTAATAAATAAAAAATCCATTTCCAGCACTCTTCCATCTGTCTTGTGACGCATTTGTGCTTCTAGAGAAAAAAGTAAAACTCGTACAGCTTTAAAAATGCAAAAAATGGATTCCTGACAAAAATTCCTATCAACATGATATTTTTGACACAGATTGGGGTAAAATTGTTGACTCTGTGAGGATTTCTTTACATTAGATGGCTGATAAACTCCACCTCTTCACTCTGATCACACTAGTGTCACGCTAATTAGAATTCCAAGCATCCAGCTGGTGATGTCACTCAGCTTAGCAGAGGATACGTTGCCATGGTATCAACTGACTCCCTGACATCCCATAATATTCTCTCAGAGCCACAAGGCTCACTTCCACCTATGCACAGCAAAACCGCCCTAACAGGGGCTCGGAATGTCGTAGAGAGATGAAACAAACGCCAAAATGTTCGTCTCATTTTGTTGGACACATTGGAGGGAAAACCGGCAGGAGCCCGAGGACCCGTCTAACGCTGCTTGCAGCTTTAATTTTTTCTTATTATTCCGCCCCGTCAATGAACGCTAATTTGACCCCCTAAACATGCTCAAAAACTCACCAAAATTGGCACACACATCAGGATCGCGTGAAATTGCAATTTGAAATCAAACATGACCCCCTACATCCCATAATAAGCTCAATAGCGCCACCTAGGCACACGCTAAGAGCCCTAGCTCGGGCTAGGAATGTCGTAGAGAGATGAAACCAACACCAAAATGCTCGTGTCATCGAGACGCAAAAATCATACGCTGCTACCCTGGACCTATCTCCAACAGGAAGCCGGCTATTTGCCTCACAAAATTAAAAAATTTTTTTTTTAACCCTTTCTGCAAAAATTTTCTCCTCTGAAACCAAAAATGGTACAGGTTTGAGACTACCATCACATGACAGACTAGACCCTGCTCTCCAAAAGTTGTGAAGGAAGTTGTTATTTCGGGCCCGGTTTTTGAATGGTGAGCCCTCAAAGTCGCCGACCGCTTTTGGCCGATTTAGGATTTCTCCATGTTAGCAGATGAGGAGAAAAGATTTCAGGTCAAAACACACATTCTACTAGTGCCGCATTTGGGCCTCTAGACAAAAAACTAAAAGTCATAGAGCTTTAAAAATGACATGGTTGGATTCCTGACAAAATTCCCTACAACAACATGATATTTTTACACAGATTAAGCCAACATTGTGACCTACAGGACAAGTAGTTTGGCCATTTCTCTAAAGTAAAAAATCCATTTCTAGCACTTTTCCAGCGCTTTTACAGCGTTTTTGTGACGCATTTGTGCTTCTAGACAAAAAAGTAAAACTCGTACAGCTTTAAAAATGCCAAAAATGGATTCCTCACAAGCTCTACTATCAAGTATGATATTTTTGACACAGATTGGGGTAAAATTGTGGACTCTGTGAGGATTTGTTTACATTAGATGGCTGATAAAAACTCCCTCCAGCCTCTAGTCACACTGGTGTCACGCTAATTAGAACTCCAAGCATGCAGCAGGTGATGTCATTCAGCACAGCAGAGGATACGTTGCCATGGTATCAACTGACTCCCTGACATCCCATAATATTCTCTCAGATCCATAAGGCTCACTTCCAGCCTACACACACCAAAACAGCCCTAACTGGGGCTAGGAATGTCGTAGAGGGATGAAACAAACGGCAAAATGTTCGTCTCATTTTGTTGGACACATTGGAGGGAAAACCGGCAGGAGCCCGAGGACCCGTCTAACGCTGCTTGCAGCTTTAATTATGATTGCTAATTATGGAGTAGTGAGAGTGCCAAATAACAAAAAAAAATCTATAAAAGAATAATTAAATAATTAAACAATTTATACAAGAATCTATAAATAAATAAATAAATAATTTATATAAGAATCTATGAAAGAATAAATAAAAAATTAATTAATAAATGAATTATAAGAATCCACAAAAGACAAGGCAAATAAAAACGAATAGATGAAAAAATGAATAGATAAATAGAAAAGTGCTTAATAAATAAATAAATAAGTAAATGAATAAGAAAGAAAGAAAAAAAATACTTTTATTAGCCTTTTCTTTTATGTATTCTAATATAATTTATATATAAATTCATTTTTTAATTCTTTTATAGATTCTTATATAATTTATTTATTGATTCATTTTATAAATAATTCTTTTATAGATTATTATATTATTTATTTATTCATTCATTTTTCCTTTCATTTTTTAATTCTTTTATAGATTCTTATATATTTTTTATTAATTTATTTATTCTTTTATAGATTCTTATATAATTTATTTATTGATTTATTTTTGTAATTATTCCTTTATAGATTGTTATATATTTTTTTTTTATTTATTTATTCTTTTATAGATTGTTATATATTTTTTTATTAATTTATTTATTCTTTTATAGATTTTTTTATAATTTTTTTATTAATTCATTTATTTATTTTCGTCCTTTATAGATTTATTTTTGTAATTTGGCACCCTCACTACTCCATAGTTAATGCCCTCAGTTTGATAAAGTTAATCCCCTGTAGTGAAATCAATGATTCATTAAGAGGCTCTTAAAGAGTTTCTTTTACATTTTAGCCCAAATGTGTTTGTTGTTTGATTCGGAGAGTTATGTGGAAGTTGAAACTGCTCTGTTTGTAGTTAAAAGTTTGAGCAACCACAGACTGTGACCAATCAAAAAGGTTTATTCAGACTTCACTCGTACTTTGAACCAGGCAAGTGTCAATTAGTTTATTTTTCGTTTTTATTTTCAGGACCTCAGAACGGCTGGAACGACCCTCCAGCTCTGAGCAGAGCATCCAAGAAGAAGGTACGGCTCTGAAAATCACTCATAAAAACCTTCACACAAGAAGTCTGAAACATCATGAGCTTAATGAGCTTAAAAACTTAGTTGCTCTGAAATTTGACTAAGAATCAGAAATTTTACAGTTTGGGGAAGAAAAGATCTTTTATTTACTGTTACGCTACAAAAAAAGGCAGCTCAGTGAGTCTTTAAAGGAGACATATTCCGCTAAATTGGCTTTAATATGGTTCACTGACAGAAATATGTGTCACTGACGTGTCTACAACACCGCCTGATATAAAAAATAAATCCACACACACCCCTCTGCCAGCTCCTCCTTTCTGAAAATCTCTGCTCAAGCTGTTCTGAAAAAACTGCCTAAAGTGATGTCATTCTGAAATGATGTCATTGCACACATTGAAGCATTCCGGAATGCTTCAATGCCTGGCAGTTTGTTTGTTTGTAGTTAAGTTACCATGAAAATGGAACACTTACCAGTACTGCAGATCTACCTGTTATTGGCTGATGCCTTATTCGCGCTGCTGCTCATTTGCATAAAGTTGAGCTTCTCCCAACTTCAGCTCATCGCTCGCTCTGCTCGCAACATGCCGCTCCATTACGCACGCAACCCGCAACATGCAACCCGCAACGTGCAACCCGCAACTCGCAACGCGCCACTCACAATGCGCCACTCGCAACGCGTCGCAACGCACCGCTCGCAACGCACCGCTCGCAACACGCGGCACGCAACGCGCGGCACGCAACGCGCGGCACGCAACGCGCAGCACGCAACGCGCGGCACACCACTCGCAAAGCACCACACGCAACGCACGGCATGCAACGCGCCACTCGCAACGTGGCGCTTACAATGCGCCACTCACAATGCGGGACTTACAATGTGCCACTCACAACGCGGCGCTCGCAACGCGGCGCTCGCAACGCGCCACTCGCAACGTGGCGCTTACAATGTGCCACTCACAACGCGGCGCTCGCAACGCGGCGCTCGCAACGCGCCGCTCGCAACGCGGCGCTCGCAACGCGGCGCTCGCAACACGCCCCTCGCAAAACGCCGCTCGTGATTGCCGCTGCCTCAAACACTGGCGATCATAGAAAACGAATGGCAGCTGGACGCCGCTGACGCTCAGACCGCTTCTGATGTGAATGTACAGTTAGGCTGCAGGTTACTTCCTGAAGGGGATCAAACTTTTCTTTGGGGGGAACAACACCACATACATGATTTGGGGACATCAGTGTTCTAAATCAGTTGACTTTTAGGTTTTTTTAAAAGTACAATATTTCACCTTTAAAGGAGCAGCAGGTAAAAAACGGTCACGATAGGATTACACAAAATAAGAAAAACAGACGGTTAACAAAAATAACAAAAAGATATTAAAAACTTCTGATGATTTTTAAAGGAAAGAAATCAGTTAAATGTAAAAAATGTAGAAAACTTTACAAAAATGTTGATAAAACATTTGAACAGTTGGGTTAATGTCGTTTATAAGAGATTGAATCTCCATCTCTGTTACTTTTTAAACAAAGACAGTTTACTTTACGCTCATTATTGAAGTTATGTTATTGTTTAGGTTCATTTTTCTGACTTTATGATGCTTTTATGTTCAGTTTTTTATCTTTCATTAAGAATTTGGTTGAATTTAATCCATCAATTTAATTAAAACTCTTAAAGTCTGAAGGTTACAAAGCACTCTGGGAATAAGAGACCATACCTCGTATTCAACCTTTGATTCTGTATCTGAACTGACCTTCATGAATTAACACTTTCCTCCGTCTCAGCTCGCTCCTCAGAATTTCACGCCTCCTGCTCCCATCACCGCTCCCATCATGACTCCTCTGGGTGCAGACCCTCAGGCCCAGCCTCCTCCTCCTGGACCCCCTCAGGCCATGGTCCAGGGGGGTCCTCAGGGAGCCCAGGTTCCTTACTCTGGCATGCAGCAGCAGCCGCTCGCGCCTCCAACCATGAACCCCGCGATGCCCAAAACCAGCATGGAGGGAGCACCTGGAGCGCCGACTGGAGATTTCATCCAGGTAGCTGCACTTCCTGTTTGATATGACACAGAGCAGAACACCAGAGGAATGAAGAATAATGAAAAACTTTTCTTGGCTCTGTGTTTAACTCTCTCAGCCTCTGAAGTCGATCCCCGCTGAGAAGATCCTGAAGAAGCCGATCCCCGATGAGCACCTGGTCCTGAAGACCACGTTTGAGGGTCTCATCCAGAAGTGTTTGGCTGTAGCCACAGATCCTGTGAGTCAAACGGCTAGGATATAAATCAGATTAATCTCTTTTCTGTAAAAAAACACTCGTCATTAGACCCGTTCTTGTGCTTTTTGTCTCCTCACAGCAAACCAAGAGGAAGCTGGACGACGCCACCAAACGCCTGGAAGCGCTCTACGACAAACTCCGAGAGCAAACGGTGATTTCCTCCTTTCACTGTGACAAACACGAGACGTGTGCATCCTCGCGTTTAGGTTTAGGTTTTCAAACACGTCAGGTTTCTGATCTCTGCCGTTTCCTCCTCTCCAGCTCTCTCCTGCCATCGTGGGAGGACTCCACAACATCGCCCGCAGCATCGAGTCCAGATCCTACGCCGAGGGCCTCAACATCCACACACACATCGTCAGCAGCAGCAACTTCAGCGAGACGTCGGCGTTCATGCCCGTCCTGAAGGTGGTGCTGACGCAAGCCAACAAACTGGGAGTCTGACCGGACGAAGGAGCTCGGAGGAGGAGGAGGAGCCTTCAACGGGACGCGTCAGAGGTCGAGCTCATTTCACAGGGACTCAGTTTGACCGGTTAATGGAACGACGAGGAGCTCAGAGATTTACAGAAGTCTGGTTTAAACTCTTCTCTGTGCCATTCATGTTTTTTATTTTACTTTGGAGGAACTCAAACACAAGCCATGGTATCAGCCGCACTCAGTGGTGAAAGTAACTCCAGCCCAATGCAAGCGTTTCTTTTACACGTGTAGTCAAAGGGAATCAAACCAGTTTTTAATGAATGAAAACAGGAAAAGCTGACGTCTTTCAGGGCATTTCTCTTCTCTCGTGTTACGACGATCAAATAACTGAAGTCACTTTCAGAGTAAACAACATTTCAGACAATAAACGAAGGATGAACGGCATAAACAGCAGCATGCTCGGCCTCAAACTGTGCAGTCTTTAACAATCATTTCAGAAACAGCAGCTTTTTTATCACGCTTTGAAATTCATGCACTACAGCGTCGTGTTTAAAGCTTTCTCTCTGCGCATGCATGCACTTTGAGACTCACCCTGAAATAAGGCAAAATAAAAAATTACTACTTCTTTCTAACATCTGAAGCAGTATTAATGCTCGCTTTGACTATTTTCTTTCTCCTTTTTTAGTCTTCGTCGCTTATTTCTGCCAAATAGAGGAAAAAACAGATACGTGAAATCAGTTTTACAAGAAACTCTGCTCAAAAATATGTCCTAAAAATATTCAGGTTTGTTAACACAATGAACTAGCATAAAAACATGACTTTTATTTTGAAAAGCTTCTTCAAAGTCAGTTATTATCAGGAAATAAAGTGTTTATACTTCGATTATGGATTAATTCTTTAAAGAAAATGAGTACAACAATCCTCAAGAGTTATTACGCCAAAACAAAAATGAGTCTCTTTGATTTTAGAGATGGTATTAATATTTTTTGATTTTTTTTTCGTGAAGATATTGAGATGATATCTTAAAGTAATCTATTATTATCTCAGGATTAATCAAAAATAACTTATAGAAAAAAAATCTGGGTTTGCTGATCTCAAAAAAGGAGTTTGTTTTGGGGAATTAAGAATTTAAAATCAAATTAACAAGTTTCTTGAGGTAGCATCTCCAGATCATGAATGTTGTATTTTGTAGCTTAGAGTTAAATAATAATGAGTTATGATCCTAAAATAATGACGAATAGAAGAGACACAGGGGATCTCAAACAAAGACCTTTCTTAAAAGAAAAAAAAAAAGTAAAAAAATAAATTTGCTTTAGTTCATGTCTCAAAAAATGACCCCATGATTTGTTTGATGGGGTGTTTTTGTTTACTGCGTCTAATCTCAAAGTGACAAGGCTAGTTTTTTTTTATCAAATTGTCAGCTTTGGGCTTCCATACCCCGCCGTGCTCCATCTGCTTTCACCTGTCTTACTTTCACCACTGGTGTCCCTGCATACAGCTCATCGGACCAAGATCATGTCAGTGTGGGAAAAGTCAGCGCAGCACAGTACAGTTGCGTCTGTTTCACATGTTTTATTTCTGTTTTAGTTTGATTTCTTCGTTGTAATCGTGCGGCTCAGCTGAGCACGATGGACTTTTTAAACAGGAAGCTGTGCTTTTATGAATCTTTACAGTATGCATGCTCAAATAAATGCTACCGGCCTTCTTCTCTAT
Source organism: Halichoeres trimaculatus (assembly GCF_033239565.1). NCBI lineage: Eukaryota > Metazoa > Chordata > Actinopteri > Labriformes > Labridae > Halichoeres > Halichoeres trimaculatus. The sequence goes on from NW_027437194.1 coordinate 1,204,886, forward strand.
CAGCGTCGGAGGTGATTTTGTGCTAATTCATCAGACCTCTGAGAGAAACTGGATGGAGACTTGATTTTTCATTCCAACTACGATGAGGGCTGCAGTCTGAGTGGTCGACCTCAGTTTGTGTTGTTAATACAGGAAAACAAGTCTTTGTTTCAAGATTGACTACATGCAATATTTTCAATAAATAGTATTTATTTACTTTTGGATGTTGGGTTTCTTTTTTTTAAGGCTTGTTCTTGCATACATTTTACATCATCCTAGTTTTTTATTTAATTATTGAGCAAATTTTGTAAAAATAGGAATAGAAAATACTTTATTTTTTTAATAAATGTATTTTTATATATTAATTAATTTATTTATTTTTATCCCAGTTTTAAATTAAATTATTGAGCAAATTTTAAAGAATAGAATGGAAAAAACTTTATTTTTTATGTATATATATATTTCTATTTTTTTATCCTAGTTTTTAATTTAATTATTGAGCAAATTTTATAGAATAGGAATAGAAAAAACTTTATTTTTTATATATTTTTAAAATTATTTTTATTTTTTTATTATTATTTTTTATTTTTTATCCTAGTTTTTAATTTAATTATTGAGCAAATTTTATAGAATAGGAATAGAAAATACTTAATACATTTATATATATATATATATATATATATATATATATAGAGAGAGAGAGAGAGAGAGAGAGAGAGAGAGAGAGAGAGATTATCCTAGTTTTTAATTTAATTATTGAGCAAATTTTATTTAAATTGAGATAAAAACAATATGATTTCCTTTTTTTTAAGTGTACTCCTTCCCTAAAAGGCTCTTTCTAAGTTAAAAAAACAAAATATCTTAACACTCAAGTCTTATTTATATCATACAAGTCTTGTTTGAGTTATATAGGATATCTGCGTACCGCCTTGTGTATCCCTGGTTACGTTTTCCATTGCTGTGCTCTTATTTTGAAAAGCCGCCAACCCGGAAGTCCCCGTAATCTAACCAGTTTGGGAGCAAAACACCAGAAACGCGGAGTAAACCACTTCACCGTGCAATGAGGAGGAGGGGGAGACATCCAGGGTCATGAAATGATATTTCTATGAGGGATTAACCCAGATTAATGTAGATTATAGATTATAGATTAATTTATGATTTTAAAGGTTGGACGATCAGTGTCAGTTGAAGGATAAACAGCCGGCGGAGCAGGTGAGCTCTTCAGTTACCTGTTATGTACAATCCAACCAGAATATCCAGTTTCAGACACTGCCTGTTTGCACTTATTAGCATTTCGTTTGTTTCCGTTTTGTTTTTGTGTTTTTTTAATGCTCACGATGCTTTTAATGATTTTAAAAACTCAGGTTAAATAACCCAGACTTCCTCTTTTTTTTGGTTTCAGATAATAAAGATGTGGAGGTGCAGTCCCTGGGCTCTCCTCCCTCCTCTTTTCTCTGTCCTCACTGCAGCCGGACTCTGGATAGTGTAAGATCTCTTCTCTTCCTCTGCTTTAAGGACGAATTTAGAGCTAAAAGTCCCCTGTTTTTAATAACATGGGGTTCCCTGATGAGTTTGGTTTCATTTCTGAGGAAGAAGAAGAGTTTTATCAGACATTGGTCAGAAAGAGATAACACTATGAGAGTGGACACAACCACAAAATGTCAAGAAAATAAACCCCAGTTAATATTAAGTCAAATTCTAGTTGTTGGAATCCACCTTTACTGTGACACATTTAAAGATTTTTTTTATCTCAAAAATATGAGCTCTAATCCATAAGTTTACATTGAAATTATGTTTGAAACATTTAAAGAAACATTAATACAACACAAAAACAAATAGTTACAAAATGTGCAAACTCAAACATATGTAAGCACCTTTATTATTTGTATATTTTATGTGTATAGATAATGTTGATCTATTTCTAGGGAAGATATACATAAAAATGCATGAGTAGATGTAAAATAAATGCAAAAATTATTAAGGTCAATGTATTTAAAAATAAAAAGTTATTAAAAAAAGACAAAAACAAAGATGTAAATGAAAATTATAATGATAAATTATTAAATCATAAATGAGAACGTAACTGAACAGGTCTTGAAGTGATAATGAGATGGAGGAATATATTTTATATCCATATATGGACCTACATCTATTATTATAAATAATAACATCAATAATTATTAAAGTGATGGTATTGTCAGAAGATTAAAAAAAGACAAACAAATAACAATAAAAGCAACAACGAAAAAGGATAAAATGTAAACAGAACTTGACAAATTAAACTAGAAAATAATAAAAACTAACCTAATAATACTTTTTTTTCCTCCTGTGATAAAATTATACTGGAATGTTGAAAAGTAATATGTTAATTGAATGTTTTGTGAGAGAAGCGGGAGATATAATAACAAGTTTCCTTCTTTCTGCTCCTTTTCATTACTTCGAGATTTTTTTTTATGTTGAATATATATTTTTATTATACAATGAATAAAATACAGACCAACTAAACTAAACTAAATTAAACTAAACTAAACTGAACGAAACTAAAAAAAAACTTAAATAAATTAAAATAAACTTAATTAAACTAAACTAAAAATTAAAATATATACATGATAGAGATATAAAAATAAGACTATTTAAAAAAATGCCAGACAAAACTGAAATAAACATATAATTGTCACCTGATAAAAGGAATGTTGTGACAGAATATATGAGAGCTATAGGAAACCTATTAGCTTTACAAAAGGAGCAGATTCACACGTACTACAGCAGCTGCAAGGACATGAATCAAAACCAAAACGTCCAATAAAGAGACACAGAAATGTTGCTGAAAGAAGCAAAAAGAAAAAAATATTACAGTGGCACAAAAATGAAGTAAAGCAAAACAAGTCCGAACAAAAAAATGAGACAGCTGAGAAAAACAATCAGACTGAAGTGAGGTCTGTCGACGTCCTGTTGGAGAGTTTGAAGGAGTGTTTAATAATCTTCTGTGAACATCTCTTTGTTTCAAAGGTATTTCGTAGCCGTCCATGATATGAGGATTGAACCTCTGGGATCAAAATACACGTGAGATTTATTCTTAACATGATGTAAATGTTGATAATCATCACATTACTTTCCCCTGATACTTATGGTCTTTATTTCCAGGAGGGAAAAGCGTCCTCCCTTCATCAGGTGTGTACCTCATCAACGCTGATCTCATGGTTGATGTTGGTTTGAAGCAGAAACCAGACGTCTTCTCTTTGCTCTGTCAGTGTTGCAGGAAACTACGCTCCAGCCAGCTGCATATTCAGCGAGGTCATGAACTTGGCGGCATTTTTGGGTAGGAGGAAACGTCTCCCTTCAGTACAGCCCTTCTTCTGTTCTTGCTGTCTTTGTGTCGTCGGGTTGTTTGAGGACACCCTATGTGCCGTGTTTGGTTGTTGATCAAACTTCATCTTCTTTCTGTTTCTGTTTCTCTTGATCACAGGGTTCATGATCGGTGTTCTCAGGTACGTCCAGCTGAAGAACTACTCAGTCAAACCGTGGCTGAACGTCTGCAGCTTGGTGACGTTCTCTCTCGGCTGCTTTGGGATGACGCTTGTGGGAAACTTTCAGGTAAAAACTCACAGTTTGTGAGCAGATCTGAGTTAAGCTCCAGAGATCTGAGTCTTTGATTTTGCTTTCAGGTGTTTGCAGAAATGGCCGTCCACAATGCCGGCACCTTCATGACGTTTGGCCTGGGGACGTTGTTCTGCTGGATTCAGTCCTACGTCACTCTGGTGGTCAACATAAAGAACGAGGGAAGGACAGTCGGTATCATCCGCTTCGTGTTGGCTGCCTCCATCACGATCAGCATGATAACCCGTATCCTTTGACCTAAGCTCAAACTGTCTGGACTTTTCTAAAGGTGAGATGAGCTGTAGCAGACTGTCTCTGATCCTTAACTCACCTGTCAGACTTCTCCCTCGTCGCTCAGAAGCTCTTCATGCAGGGGGCGCAGTGCCAGTGGGCGCTGGTCATGTTCTTCCTCCTCTTCATCGGCACCTTCGCCGTCGAGTTTCGTCACATTCGCTTCCACATTGTGTGCACCGAGAACTGCAGGGGTCCTGAAAGCGGGTCGGGGGTCTTAACCGAGGTGCCCATGTACCATCCGGACCAGCTGTAGGAGGGAGCCATATTGTCTGTGTTTATCAAAGTGTACATGGTATTTTATCAACACTGGATTTATTTCGTTTCTATCTTTCAATGTCAACTCCAGCCAAAATTATCTGGTCCATTCGTTGTGTTCAGGGTACATTTATACTTCATGAATCGTCCCTTTTGAACAGAATACTTGTTTGTTGAAATTTGGGAATGTAAATTTTTCTGAGTTATATGAAGACAATCAATGAAAATATGAAGATTATTTTTTAAATAAAGCACTTTTGAGTTGTTTCTTATTATTTCTTCAGGAATCTGTGGTTAAAAACTGCCAGCAGCAGCATCAGGGGTCACCAACCTTCAGAGACAGAGCGCTACCTGTCTGATACAAACTTCCTGAACACTTTACTTTTTAATAACAATAATAACATAATATGATAAATATAGCTTCATAGTGGTGTCATCTTGTGATATCCTTCATAGTACTTATACTTATTTATTGACCAGTCATACGTCATGTCATATTTAGCTTTATGAATCATTCATTTCATAACGTTAGCATTAGAGCTATATTTATCTTAGCTAAGGGTTAAACTAGAAAAATATCATTACTTGCTTGAACATTTTTCTGTGTCCACCAGGATAGCTGTCTTCTTAACTTCTGTTGTGTTGTGGCTTTTACAGCCTGGTTTACAGTAGCATAACATTCCAGGTTTTAGCATAAATGCTAAAGTGAATCTTTGATTAGCTGATATAAAACAGATAAAAACAGTTAAGAAGCTTTTTTTTTCTTTTCAGGCTCATATGATATTTTACTTGTTGAAAATTTGACAAGTGTTTGACTTGGGACAAGCTGCTCTACAAAATTTTGTGTGAGTGAGCACATACGGTACAGTACACAGCACACTTCATATTAATGGAAGGACAGGATTTGATACGCAGTTTGTGTTCTTGCTAGCTTAGCCCACAAGTTTTTACAGGTAAGTGTCTCAGAACAAACACAGCTGCTTCTCAATTACTGGAGAAGACGATCGTAATCACAGCCGTTCACGGGTCTTCATCAAATATCCGTTAATTAATCGTTAACACTCGTTTGATCCGTTCGATCCGTTCCCGCCCTTTCCGCTACGTAGCCAAGATGGCGACCCTTGAGGGTGAGAAGTGTCGAACGTCCCAAACTCTCAAGTTATTCACCGTGACTGCACTGAAACACTCAAAATAGTAAGTGTGAGAACAAAGATACACAATTTGAGACACAGTAAAGCCTTTTTCCTCCCAGAACTCGGTCAGAAGGATGCTACCTTTCTCATTTATTGAAAATAACTCGATATCTGTAGCCTACTCTACCTACCGCTAAAACAGGTGTCTGCAACCTTTACTTTCAAAAGAGCCGCTTTTCCTCAGCTCACCTGGATGAAAGTCATTCAGGAGCCACAAAATCTACTTTATTTTCACATTAAGACAAAAAAAAGTGTATAATCAGGCAAATAATTATCTAAACGAGAAGTTTGTTTATAAATTTGTACATGTGATTTTTTAGTTTTTATTTTCATTTATTTATTTATTTTATTTATTTTTTAATAATTTTGCAAATTTAAGAAAAAATTTGTAGTGTCATACATTTTATAAATTTTGCAACATTTGGAAATTGAAAAAAAAAAAAGATCAAAAATTTGCAAAATAAAAAATGAATTTAAAAAATGTGCAAAATTTCAAAGAAATTGATGAAATGTCATAAATTTGGAAAAAAAACAAAACAAAACAAAAACCTTAATAATGCAATTTCAAAATTTTGCTTGATTTCCAAAAATTGTAAAATCTTTCTAAAATTGCAAAAAAAAAAGAGGGATATAAAATAAAAATTAAAAAATTTGCCAAATCTTGAAAAAAATGTGGAATTCTTTTTCTTAATTTGCAAAAATGTCAAAAATTGAAAAAAAAAAAAAATCACAAAAAAATTAAAGCTTTGTTTCAGGAGGTGATGCATTTTTAGTTCAAATTTTATATTATGATTTTACTTGGTGTCCGTGTCATTATCATTAAAATAATAAAAGCCCTTTATTTTAATAATATTTTTTTCGAAGCTTCATGGAGCCACTGCAAAGGAGTAAAAGAGCAGCATGAGGCTCCAGAGCCACAGGGTGCAGACCCCTGCGCTAAAACCAGAGCACGGTAGAAAACTGAAATCTTATCAAGTGTTTTTGTCTTATTTTACTTAACATGAGCCACATTCACCTAGACAGCCCAGAAATGTCTTGTTTTAAGTTATTTAAAGACTAAATGAGGTCTGAATTGCTGAAACAAGTTTTAAAAAATCTGCCAATGGAACAAGAGAAATTTGCTTAAAAATAGATTAACGTCTGGAATTAAAATAAGACATTTTCTGGACTGGTCAGGTGAATGTGGCTCATATTTAATCTAAAAAAGACATTTTCTACTGAAAATAAGACAAAAACACTTGATAAGATTCCAGTTTTTCCCAGTGTGTTCACAAGTCTAGCACAAAGGATTATCGAGTATTCATAGCCATGGCCACAGTGTTAGCATAAAAAAAAAACATGTTTTGGAGGAGGAAGGAAACCAGCTTCAGTGTAAGACAAGGCATTTATTGGAAGATTTTCAGATTACCGTTTCCTGAATAACACCAAATATGCTCACACATAAATTATCAGTTTGGCAATATTTTGGGTAACTTTCCAACACGGACAGTACGTCATGATGAACGAGGATGGCACATTTAAATAGACATCATTCACCTGTGAGGGGGTTTATTAAGACATTCAAAGAAAAATGAGAACTTAATGTCAGCAGCACCAATGCTCAGTACGTCTCTACTTTGGTTCTACTTCCTAAAACATGGACAGGGTCCTTTCACGGGGTGGTTGGTGTGTGTGTGGAGGGAGAAAACAGCACATGAATGGAAAATGTTGAACATCACAAACAGCTGGAAAGTTTGACCAAGCACAGTTCTTCTGAACAGGTAAAAAGGTAACACCAAATGTTGCGTGCTGTGTTTTTTCTCTTCTCTTTTGGATCAATGGAGCGGTCCATGAGAGTGACGTTCCTTACATGGTGACCAACGTTTGAAAGGCATTCTGAATGAAGGGAAAGGTACATTTCTTACAGGGTGGGACTCCAGCAGCCTCACAGGCTACCTGCAGTCCCAGAAGCACCTCAGACACTTTCTGAACAGTCAAAGCGGAACAAATAAAACATCAGAAAAAGTATGGGGAGGTGTTGAAGGTGGGAAGGGGCAGAGGGAGCAGGAGCGGGTCAGTAAACAGAGCCATGCTCTCTGCGTTAAGCACGGCCCGACAGTTCAAGTTGGCTGAAGGATGTGATGAGGTTATAGTGGGCCCTCTCGTCGTCTGTCAGCTCCATGTTCCCAGGTCGGACCACCACCACCACGTTAGCACCAGCTTCCTCTGCTGCTTTAGCCTCTGCAACCACAATTCAAGAGGGTAAATACACAGGAAAAGCACGTGATCTCACAATGAAAGAGCCAGAGGTCAGATTTTAAGACTGGAGAAATACAACTGGGACGTTCTTTGAGTGCCACTCAGTTCTCTAAACCAGATGTGTTTTGTGTGTATAAAATTGTACATGTGATGGCTTAGTTTTTTATTTTTAATACATTTACAAGTCTATTTAAAAAAAATGCAAAAAATTTGTAACATCATGAATTTCATAAATTTGCAAAATTTATATCTCAAAAAATTACATAATTTTTCAGAAATTTTTTTATTAATGCAAAATTTTAAAAAATAAAATAAAGAAGTGTGCAAAAAAATTGCAATTTTTTATGCCATAAATTAACAAACTTTTTCAAAAAATTAAAATTTCAATGATTTATAAAAAGAAATAACTAAAAAAATTGAAAAGAAAAAAAAATCAATAATTGCCAAACATTTCAAAATTTGCAAAAATCTTCAAAAAATATATTTTTTTCTAAATTAAAAAAAAATTTTGAAAAAATTGAAATAAAAAAAAATCACAAAAATCTAAAAAAAAACCCAACTGAAAATCTGTTTTGCAAGAGATGATGCATGTTTAGTTCAACAAAATTTTAACACATGATTTTATTTAGTGTCAGTGTCTTTTATCATCAATCCCCTTTGTAGCAAAAATAAACAAATCTTTTATTTCAAAAATGTTTTTTAAAGCTACAAGGAGCCACTGCAGAAGAGTCAAAGAGCCGCATGAGGGTCCAGAGCCACAGGTTGAACACCCTTGGTCTGGAGCATCATCTTAGAAGTCACATTCATTATCAACAGAGGTTTTTTCTTGTGAAACCAGCTCGTTACAGTAAGGTAAAACCCGTTGTTATGAAGTTTTATAAAGGAAATACATGAACATGCAAACATCTGGGGGAAGACAACTGCAAGTTATTTAACAGTAGAGGTTTCAAACAGGAAAGTACTTTGCAAACATTTAACAGGAAGAAAAAAAGCACTGAACTAGTTTTTTCAACCTCCAGGACACAGTGTTGTTTGTTGAGCATGACTGAATGTACACTTTGTTTACATCCACTCACACTCCCCAGGGAAAAAAAAACCAAACCAAATGCTAATTTCAGGGTGCAACTTTTCTCAAACTGAGTCCAGTAGTTTTAATACTTGTTGGCCAAGTTTAGAGCAAACAGACGTTGTGCATGGATAAATAGTTTGAGATAAAAGTGTAAGGTACCTTTTTACTATTCAGCTTCTAGGATCTCTGAACAGAAAGCCAAAAGATTTTTAATAGGAACACTAAAATGTAAATGTCAGATTTGGCTCAGAGCTTCTGCAGCCCTCTTCTCTCTTTCCTCTCAGCTCTACACACTGCTCTTTACTTTCTGAATATCAGCATAAAAGCCTCAAAACCTTTAAAAATGAACCAAACAAAGCATAAATGTCAAAGCAACAGCTGCTGGATGTTCATTTTAGTACACCATCCTAAAAACACTGACCTCGAGTGACGTCTGTCAGGAAGGTGATCTCCTCGGTTGGACAGCCGATCCTCTCAGCAATCCTCTCGTAGCTTTTACTCTCCACTTTGGCTCCTATAGTGGTGTCAAAGTGACCGTCTAATAACTGAAGGACACGAAAAAGATCACATCAAGCATAAATTGACAATAAAACCATGAAAGCCATAAATTCAAAGTGTCTGTATGTTTCTTTTCCTGATTTACTCACATCTAGGACGTCTCCCTCCACAGAGTATCCAAACAGGAGTTTCTGTGCCTCCACACTTCCAGAGGAGTAGATGAAGACTTTGACTCCTTTTTCTCTCCATCTCTTGATAGATGGCATCACATCCTGGTAAATCCTGAGAGAAACAAGCACAAGGGTGTGTATTCAGGATCATTCCCAGAGTGGATGATAAAGAAACAACATATCAACATATTCTACCCTTCGTCTCTGCGCCTGCATTTAGGAAGGATGTTAATTATTCATGTTGATGATGTTTTGGAGACCCTGGGGGATCCGTATGAAGTTGTAAAAAAAAGCTCATTGTACTTACTCGCCTTTGATTCTCCCTGAAGAGTACGCCGCTCTCCACATGTGACCCTGGAGCTGTTTGAGAGCTGTGGACTTCCTGTCTGCCGCCATCTGCCACAGCACGTTATCCACCACCTCCCTGATGGCCTTCTCCTCGTCTGTGTGGACTGTCTGATCCACCTCGTGGACGGGACAGGAGCGGTTCTGTCTGATGTCCTCCTCAAACTGAGACACAGACGTTTCAGAAACAGAGTGTGTGAACGGTATGTGACATATGCTGATAAAGTTTTGGGGGTTTACCTGTTTCTTTAGGAGATGAACATCTTGTTTGCACTCGTCTTCTTCCCAGTGGGCAGACAAATAATCCTCCAGATGCTCCCTGATGTATGGAAATAAAACATCCTGCAAATTTTAAAAAGATGAGTCGTTGAGGTTATTATGAAAGCTCCTCATGTTGATATACAGTTTATCACTTACAAAATGTATCTGCTTATAAAACCAGAGTTTCTAAGATACCCAGCCCTCTTCATTCATGGATACTCCTCTAATCATACTGTGAAACTGCTGCATCATGTTGCAGGTCAGTAAGGAGCCCAGATGTATTGTTGTAATTAGTGAGGATGCATTAATACCATATGGAGAAGCTGGGAAAGACGAGGGATGTCTCCTTATTGCTAAGAGCTGTGTGATAAAGTGGGTTTAATGGGATTTAAATTAAGTACACTAACGATATAACTCTATTACAGAGAGGGATGTGATGTATTTTTGTTGATTTTAGTTTTCCATAATTACTTAATAGGGATAGACCAATTATATTCAGGATTTTGAAGCATATCGGCATCTGACTTTTTTTTTCATACAAGTCGAAACAATTAAACAAAAATTAAAAACTGTCTCATTTGGGATCTACTCTGTCACACCCACAGTACTACACCTTAAGTACCTTAAAACAAAGATAAATGAACAATAACATAACATTTTAGTTTTATTGAAATTGTAGAAAACTTTATTTACTGTAGAAAACTTTAGCGTGCTATTTATTTTTACAGTTTTCATTTAGCTTTATGAGAAAAAAAAGGCTTTTGAACAAAGTTAACTGTTATTCAAAACTTTGATGCCAATATTTTCACTATTACTGCAAATGGATATTAACTCCACACATGGTTATTTATTTTATTTTATTTTATTTATTTTATTTTATTTTATTTATTTGCACCATAAAGTAAAAACAATTACATTGGCATTGCAAAGAAAACACAAGATAGTGCAGGAGAGGTAAAAAAAACCCCAAAGTGTTTTATCAAAGATACCTCCCCAAATAGAGTTAATAATAAAAATATAGGAAGAAAAAGAAATAAGATTCAATACAATGAAATAAACTCAAAATAATTCAACAACAAACAGACAACAAGCAAATTAATGAATTATGAATGAGAACAAAAAGAAGCTTGAGGATCTTGATGAATTATATATGACTTTAGTCTGAACTTAAAATTGGTCAGAGATGTAGATGTTTTTGTTAAATGATAACATAAATTCCAAATTAATGAAGCTCTGTAAGTAAAGGAAAACTGACATTGAGAAGTACAGCAAAAGGGAGTATGACGTTTAATGGCATGTCTCCTTGACCAATAATCAGTCTCTAATGGTGGATTTTCAGAGAAAACTCTTAAGGAAAATAAAAAAATGGCTTTCAAAATACTTTTTTTTCTCTGGAGCTGGTTTAATTCATTTTACATGAATGATGTCTAATGGGAGGAAATTTGGAACTACTTCGCAACATATGGTTTAAGGTCCCAGATAGTGTGTAATGGTTCTAGTATTAATATTATGATCGGAGAAAGTTCAATTTTACATATAACCAGTCTTCAACCAGGTTGGTTAAATTTAAAAAAAAAAAAATCTCATTTCATCTTATATTTTAAGTCATTTAGAGACACCAGTTCATTGAGTTTCATGTTATTGTGCGAAAAGGTAGTTAATAATGATGTAATAATTACAAATGGCTGATTCATAATGTAAATAATTTTAAACAAATGAAAGTTTTTAGCTTGGCCTTGCTACGTGTTTATAATTGTTAAAACAGCGTAATTGTGCTGACAGCTCCTGGTGGTGTTCCGGTTTAACTCGCGACCCTGTCAACTGGCGACTCTCGGCGTCAACGGTTGACGTACAGCTATTGAAAGCGAAGAAATGATACGCAGCAGCTCACGAGAGTTTTTCCATTCCCATTTAACAACAAGATTAATCTCTTTTAAACTTCCCCTGTGAAATGTATGTTAACGTATCATTAAGATGGCTACATATCCGCTTTCCGTCTCAAATCCGGCCGAGGGTCGTCAGTTAAAAAGGTCACTATTAACACCGTAACACTGGCATCTGCTAGCATGACCCCACCGTAAAGAGGCGTTGTAGAGCGCTACACGTATCACAACAATGCTGTTAATTTTTAACCAAAATCTACTGTTAAATAAAAAGAAACGTACCTTAACAAACGTGATTGGCGTAGTCGTCCCCTCAATATCCAGTAAGAGTGCACTGGTACATGCAGGGATTGAAACAGAGGCCATTTTTAAGGAGAGATTGCAGCTGCTGAGCTACTTGACGTTAGCTTTGTTAGCTGCAACCACAGTGTTAAAGAAGGAAAGACGGAGCTCCTCGTTCCTGTCTCACACGGTCAGTCCGAGCAGATGAAAGTAATCCACGCGCAGGAAAAGGCAGCACCTGTTTACCTGTTAGCCCCTAGCTGACTTGTCTAGCCATCACCTCGCAGCTAACTGACTGCTCTGTATGAGGAGTGCACACGTTCAGAGCTACGGAAGCCTCAAGCGGACACACAGCGGTACAGTTCATTCAATCTATATTACAGTTAGTTACATAACTCCCCTCATTTATAGAGAAGAAAACATTGACCTGGTCACATTTTTTTTTTTTAATCACTAGAAAATTTTCCTGTTTCTATATACAATTAATTTTGGTGCAGTACGAGATAAAATTATTAAGTCAACTTTTTTTTCTCTCTCAAAATCAGACAGAAATTACAATAAGATCTTAAAAAAAAGGCAAAATAATGTTTTGTTTCCAAACTTAATTTCTATTGTGTTTTAAAAATGTTTAGAAAACAGAAATGGCATGATGAAATACTGCTTGAACACCATGCAATAAAAGATAAAATAGATGAATAAGGGCAGAAATAAACTAGAATAACGAGTAAGAAAAATATGGACTGTTTGTTCGCAGAATGATACATTATGTGCAACATGAAATATGGGATGTGTGATGGAGGAAGACAAACGGCATCAAATCACTAATGCTGAAAAATCGCTGCTGTCATGATACAATTATTGTAGCATCTTCACAGCCACCCTTTTGTCTTTCCTGCAATCTGTCATTTTATACTTGGTTTTATACTTGACCATAACACTCAACATGTGTCTCTCCTCTGTTCGGGGAACCTCATCAGGTTTGTTTCTTCTTGAGTTGACATGTTAACTCACACTGGAGCCGCTCTGTAGCAGTGCACCTGGATGCTGGAGCTGTGACGCATGAATGTACAAAAGCAGGAAGGGACAGGAACACTGTAGCTGAAGGATGCATTCAGTGTATTTCTCCTATAAACCCTGAAAAGTCAAATTCAAATCACATATTTTGTCAATTGACAAGGATACCTGCAAAGCTGCCTCTTGGAAAAAAAAACGGTCTGGTCTACCAAAAAGTGGCTTTTAGAAATAACCTTTTTTTGTGCTGATCTTGTTTTAAATTAAGTATTGTGAACAAGAAAATATATAAAAGTGAGACTATTTCGATATCACTTAGAAATTCCTCACCGTGTCTTTAATAACGCCCGTTGAGTGAAATAAGTAGGTTGTTTTATTGTCAGTTCATGCTGCAGCCCGGTAGATGGCGCTGCAGCCCTGAGTCATGATAAGAACACTCGAAGAAGAAATAAAAGGAAAAGAGGCTGCGATGAAAACAAACCGATGCGCACAAAATACCTCTCTGTTTTTCACTAATCCTGTCTTACTTTATCACACTTCTGCCTAATTTTGGTCTTTAATCTGATTTAATTTGAATAATTTGTCTCTAATTGACCGTAGGAGCTGTAAATAAGAGATACTATAGAGGATATTAGCTGTAGCTATTAGCTGACAGCAGGCTAACGAGCTAACTTGGTGATTTTTTTTGACGTAGCGAGTTGAGGAAGTTTTTTTTGGACAACTTTAGATTTTCAGGAAGATTATATGATGGCAGACGATTACGAATTCACTGATGACACAAGCATGATGAGGATGGAGGAGGACGGAGAGGCGAACAGTGATGACCCGATGTCTGCGGCCGGGGACTGTGGCCTGATGGGGGGCGAGGCCGAGGGATCGAGGATCGACGCGAGCAAAAACGAAGAAGATGAGGGGTACGGTGATAAACACACGTACACAGCTAACATCTTAATGTTAAGACACTTAAACTAACAGCTGTGCTTTCTTTGTGTTGGCAGGAAGATGTTTGTTGGAGGGCTCAGCTGGGACACCACCAAGAAAGACCTCAAAGATTACTTCTCCAAGTTCGGAGAGGTGGTGGACTGCACATTAAAACTGGACCCCATGACTGGTCGCTCAAGGGGCTTTGGGTTTGTGCTCTTCAAAGACCCAGAGAGTGTTGAAAAGGTATTACCTGCTCACAGAAACTGCAGTCTTTTTAGCTACACTTATTTTGTTCTTATTGTAAAAGAAACCTTGTTTTTTTTGCACTCATCACTTTGCTAATTCTGTTAGCTTCAACCTCAATCTAGAAAAAAGGTCTTCTGATAATGCAGAAAACTAAATAAAATACAACAAAAAGAACTGCAAAGTGAAAGTGATGAAATAGAATTAAAGGAAATTAAAATATCTTAACACTTTGTCCAAATGTCTGATGTTTTTAAACCTAAAACCTTAAAAGTGATGATCCTGAAAGACCTGTTTTTGATGGAGTGGTCATCTTCTCTCCCAAAGGTTGCCTTGCAGAAGGAGCACAAGCTGAATGGAAAGGTCATAGACCCCAAAAAAGCCAAGGCCATGAAGAGCAAGGAGCCGGTGAAGAAGATCTTTGTGGGTGGTCTCTCTCCTGACACTCCTGAGGAGAAAGTCAGAGAATACTTTGGTGCCTTCGGAGAGGTAAATGTTTCCACGCTCAAATCTTGACCCTTAAAGCTTAACATTCCTTTTTTTTTTTACATAATTAAACTATCAAAGTTTTTAATCAGCATGTTGGATGACCTCGACAGGTGGAGTCTATTGAGCTTCCTATGGAAAACAAGACAAACAAACGGAGAGGCTTCTGCTTCATCACGTTCAAGGAGGAGGAACCAGTCAAGGTGATCATGGAGAAGAAGTACCACAACATCGGACTCAGCAAGGTGAATGGAAACAGAAAACATCCTGCTTTGGTTGGGCTTGATAAGTATTTTCTTTTCACATAACTTCATGTTACTGTTTCTCCTTTAGTGTGAAATCAAAGTGGCCATGTCCAAGGAGCAGTACCAGCAGCAGCAGTACTGGGGAGGCCGAGGCGGATACTCATCCAGGTCCCGAGGAAGAGGTGGTGGTGAGTACACAAGATGTTTTTTACTATCAATATAATACAAGGATCTTTCTGTGTGTGGTTCTCTGTGTCCTCGTCACACACCCAGCAGTACGAGAGCAAATCTGTGAACTCTTCCTTTATTTCCAGCTGTATCTGTGTTGATGTATAAGGCCATAAAACTCGACTACTCGGATGTAAACAAGTACAGACAGCATCATACCAGCCCAGTTTGTGTTTACATATTGGGAAATATGAGATGAAGTTAAATGTAGTCTGTGTCATGTGTTGAAGGAGTGATACTTTCCTCTGGTTTGATGAGTGAAGCCAGTGTCTAGGTGGTGGTTACCTGCATTACCTCCACAGACCAGCAGGGGGACTCATAACTGAACTGAAAAGCAGTTGGAGGCTGTGAATAACTCAGTGAACTTTAACCTTTATGACCCTAATAAACATTTTACTGATGAGATAATGATCTCAGCCACAAGTTTCAGTCTTCGTCTGTTGATTTTTATTTTGTACAGGAAAAAAGTCTATAAAAATGTAATTAAAATAAAAAAATCTATAACTAGGGAAGTGTGATTTTTAATGCATCAAAGCAAAAAAAAGAAACAAAAATATGTAAAATTAAGATAAACTTTAACCACTATTGAACTATCAATATTACTATTGTTGAAGTTTTAAAATCCTGAAAAGATTAATTTTTTTTTAACCAAATCAAAATAATATATAAAAAGAAAAAAAAATTAAAAATGTTTATGGTGTTCTTGTATTTTTGAAATACTCAAGAAATGATATTTTCATTTAAATAACATAAGAATAGTAATATAAATAATATAAAACTCTGGGTGAATTATTCAGTATCATAAGATATATTTTTTTATAATATTGTTAAAAATTTAGAATATCCCAAACTTGAAAAAGTTTTAACTGATAAAATCAAAAATAATTTAAAAAAAAAACTGTTAAAAATATTTTAATCTATTTTATATATGATTTTTTTAATACGTCAAAGTAAAAAAAAGTAAAAAATATAAATAAAAAAACATAAAATTAAGATAAAGCAAATGATTTTTTTTATAAATCAAAACTAGATTTTTTAATTACATTTTTCTAAGTTTTAAATCCTGAAAAAAAAAAAATTAACCAAATCAAAAAAATAATTAAAATGGAAATAATAAAAGAAAACGTTAAAGGTGTTTTTAATTTTAAAAATGCTCCAGGAATAATATATTTTACTTAAATAATGTAAAAATAATAATATAAAAAAAAAAAAAAACTTTTATGCTTTATTTTAATTTTTAAAATACTCCATGAATAATATATTTTACTTAAATAACATAAAAATAATAATATAAAAATAAAACTTTGAGTGATGTATTCAGTATTAAAAGATATATTTTTATACTATTAAAACTGTTAAAAATTGTACATACCCCAAACTTGATTAAGTTTTAAATTGAAAATCAAAAAATTAAATAAATGAAAAATACTATTTTTTTAAATCAATATTTTTGATTTGAAGTACATTCAATAAAAAAGTAAATGTAATAAATTTTATGATTAAAATCAACATATCAAATTAAAAAAAGTTCATATTGGAAAATTCAAAGTTTGAATTTTAAAATTAAACAAATGGTTATGGTTGAAACTACAGACTGCAAACTACAGCACTAAAAAATGTGTTTATGGTGGACCAGAGTTGATGATGCTTTTTTCTTCATTTAGAGTTTAGTGAATGAAATCTGAGGCCATTTGTCGATAAAAAGTGATTTAACTTGATCCCTGTTTGGTTTCAGGTCCCAATCAGAATTGGAACCAGGGTTACGGAAACTACTGGAATCAAGGCTACGGAAATTATGGCAATTATGGTTACAGTAATCAAGGCTATGGAGGCTATGGTGGCTATGACTACCCTGGTTACAACAACTATTATGGATATGGTGACTACAACAGTAAGAAAGCCTTCAATAAAACGCCCTGACGAGCTTCAGTTTCATGTCAGTTATTTCATTTCTTTTCTTCACGCCTGAAAATGTCTGAAACTAAATCTTGTGCCACACCTGTAGATCAATCTGGTGGATATGGCAAGTCGCCACGGCGTGGTGGCCACACCAACAGTTACAAGCCGTATTAAAGGGGATAAGCCTCTTCTTCAAGTCGGTATGTAAAGACAGAAATACTCCACTTCCTGTTAACTTAAAGTAGTTACTTTGACTTTGCTGTTTTGGTAACGTAATGTGTAATTTGCTGTTGTAAACTTCCTGACAGTAGTGGTAACATAGAGGCTCCACTCTTTGTGGCCATGTATTTTAACAGCCGGCCTTCTGCTGCCTCTTTTGCACCTTCTTTTTTCTTTCTTTTTTTAAAGTGTAAAGTTAACAGGTAAAGAACTGCTACTACAGTTAAAGGATGTGCAAGGAAACAGAAAAGGAAGTATGTTGTCTCCTAACTCTGACATACCTTGTTTGTACCTGCCAGCGGAGCTTCCTTGCAGGCCATGAGCTGACTCCCAGATACTCTCAGGGCCCGCTCAATGCGGACCGGGTACGAGAAGCATACGCTCTCGAATGCTGCCGTTTGGTATGGTCTTACAACATCCTGTATCAGCATTTCTAATCTAAAACAATATGGGACACGTCCAGCTTTGTCATCTTTCTTTCCATTTTTAAGTTGTTGCAACTGTTTGTAATGTAAACGTAAAACATACACGTGTAATTGTCATTTTTTACAGGCCCTTACTCCCCCACAAGTAATCTGTAAATATGAATAAAATTAACTACTTGCTTTTCAAAGGATACGTACAGCTTTCTCTGGACTTTCCAGGTCGTAATATTTGCATTCCTAATCTTAATCTTAAACGCTTGTTTCTTTATTTAGCTCTTGTAGCCAGTAGTCCATGAGCTAAAACCTGGATGCTCCAGTGTTGGGGGATAAAGTGCTTTCTCGTTGTGTACTTGTATTGCTCTTGTTTGTGTTACTGACAGCGATGGAAGAGACTCCTCTTTTGTTAATTCTCTTGTAACAAATTTTCCTTTTTTGATGTAAAACACTGAAGAATCAAAGTGTGGCAGAAACGTACCTGTAATGCTTTCTTTAACGTGTATTTTTTGACCAATCGAAGGTTTCTTCCATTAAGTATTTTGACTTCTTCGATTTATTGCACTTCAGGATTTCTAGCTTATGGACTAACTAATTTTTTAACTGTAAAATAATTGTTCTCAGTTGCTTTTTTCTTTTACATTGGACATAATAAACACGGGGGATTCCTATATTTTTTATTTTTCTGTCAGACCTCAGGTTTCCTCTTGGACTGATCAGTGTCTGTCTGTTTTTCGCAGGTGTCAGAGCGAGGAAAGACGGCGTTGGCCGGGCAGATGATGATGATGATGATGATGATGATGATGATGATGCTATCCAGCTAAAGCTGATTGTAAGAAAAAAAAACGAGGAGCACTTTGACCCACCAAACGTTTTCCTCTAAACTTACCGGAGTATTCGTTGTGTCTTTGAACCTTTTGGGATTTTTTGCATTCTTTAGACTCCTGCAGTTGGCGTTTCTTCCTCATCCCTCCTTGGTTTTGTATTTATTGTCCTCTTACGCTTCTTGTGAATGCTTCATTTATCAGAAACGGTAGATTGGTTGGAAAACAAACACATATATTCAGTCATGTGGTAGAAAAAAACAGCTCTGTTGCGATTTATCCTCCCTTCATAATCATCAGTCTTATAATACATGTGTTATTACAGAGTTTGACAGCATTCAGTATATACACCCAGAATTAAACAATATGATATGCAACAATAAAAATATTGAAACATTCTCTGAGTTCCTGATCTTTTCTGAAATCCTGTGAGTGGTGCATCACTTTTTAAAGACTGTTGGAGTGTTTCAGGAAAGTTTAAAAACTTCTTCATTCACTTTCATCAAAAATCATAAAAATGTACAAACATTTCTCCTGTAATATCACGTCTGGTGAAATCTTCGAAAACTCTCATGTGAGGTAAATTGAGGCGATCACCTTCAGTCCTGAGCTGGTGGGAGAGCAAAGTGTGAACATTTAAATCGTATTAGTGGCAGCGAGGATGATGAGGATGAGGATGATGAGGACGACCACGCCGATTATGATCATCATTTTGATGTTTTTCCACCAGTACTTCCTGGCCACGCGCTGCGACGTTCTTTGGAAAGAGTCGGCCTGCAGGAAAATACCAGAGATCTGATCAAACACCAGCGACGGAGGAAAAAGACCCAAACATTTCCCCAAACAAAAAATCTGTCTATTAACGTCTCACTAAACTACATTTAGATTGCGCAAAGGTTACTTGTACAAAGCTGCAGCACTTTAAACTCTGCAGAAATTCAACTGCTGACGCCCCTAAATGAAAGGATTTATCAGGATGAGAAGATGTGAGAGTTGAAAAAACAATTTGGAGGAAACAAGACCAGATTAAAGTCATGAAGTGATGCAGAAAATAAAAAAATGGCGCATAAAAATAGTTCAGAAAGCAGAATCATTAATAATTGGGGCTAAAAATGATTGCAGGTCAAAATACTCTGAATCTGTTATTTATTTCTCTATTTTATTTTATTTTTTTGAATATGTTTATACACATTTATTTATAAACATATTTACTTTTTGTTTCTCTATTTTATTTTATAATTTATATGTTTTAACATATTTTTTGTGTACATATTTTTTTATTTCTCTATTTTATTTTATTATAATTTTTATATGTTTATACGTTTATTTATACACATATTCATTTTTATTTCTCTTTCTTATTTTATTATGGATTTTGTTATTATTTATATGTTTATACATGTTTATTTATATACATATTTTTATTTCTCTATTTTATTTATTATTGTTATTATTTTATGTTTATTCATGTTTATTTTTATACATATTTATTTTTATCTCTCTATTTTATTTTATTATTATCATTGTATGAATATATATCGTTAATATATAATTATCTAAATGTTTTTGTATCAGTATGTAGATATATTTGCAGATCATATCATATGTAAGTATGTGTATGAAATCATATATTTTCTAATTTCGGAGTGCATTTATGTGTGTATTAATTTAAAGTATGAAATAATTTGCCTTCAATCTATTATTATTATCATATTATTCTTATAATTTTTGTATCTGTATTTAAAAATATAAAAAAAAACTCAAATAAAGAGAATTAAAAATAAAATGAATTCAAAAAATTAAATCTGAAAAAAATAAATGAAACTTGACAAAATCCTGATCCTGGTCCTGCCATGAAACCACCCTGACCTATTTCCCCTATATCGCCCCCTACTGGAGAACATGCTCCTTGGTCTGAAGTAGAGTTTGCTGATGTTAAAGCAGGACATAACCCTGCAGAAAACTGATCATCATTGACACCTGAGGGACAGGTGAGCTTTGATCGTGGTCGTCTGACACTCACAGAAGCCTGCAGGTCGTCGGTTTTTCCAATCAGGTCGTCCAATCGGTCTCCTCTCTCCAGAACTTTGCTGATGTTGTCGGTCAGGATCACTTTCACCTCGTTCACCTGACTCTGCACGTGCTCCATCTTGGCAGCCGAGCCAGAGGCCGGCGTCTGATTGGGCGGCTCAGCCTGAGGAGGAACAGACGACGACAGAAAGATTTTTACATCGAGGAGTTTTTCACTGAGAGTTCAGACGTCTCACTCTGGAGGGAAAAATTAAATCAATCAACAAAATCTGTGTAAGTTATAGGATACGGAAGCCTGAAGAGGACATGGACGTAGTCTCTGTGAGGTCACTGTTTCTGAAACAGCTTTGAAGAAAACCATCAACAGTGAGTGTTTTGGAAATGAGCCTCTTCTCTAACAGCTATTGGTCGCTTGACTGTCAATCAGCTGAGCTCTGCCTCTGATTGGATAAAATTGTGATCTTATTATCTTCTGATATGTGAGTATGAAATTCACTCCCCACACAGTGTTCAGTTTTTTTTATAACCTGGCTGTAAACATTTATTTCTGCTGTGAAAATGTCTTTTTTTTTTTTTTCTTTTTGCTTGGTATGTTTGTGGTTTCTGGTTCTTCTGGGCCAGCCTCTAGTGGACACTTGAGGAACTGCAGTTTTTAACACTTTCACATCACCTCATATTTTCAGACCAGAGGTTGATTTTGTCTACACTTTCGTCCACAAATAGCTTCAGGCTGTGTATCCTAAATGTTTGGAGCTCCCTCTACTGGCTGGTTTGAGTGCAGGTCTTAAACCCCGCCCACTCCATTGTAACAGATGAGACATGAGTCAAACTTTAACACTGATAATTAATGTCTAAATATACTTTTATACACAGATTCTGTTGTTATTGATTGTTACTCATGTTGTGAAGTTTTTTTTCTGCGGGTCACATGATTCCCATGGGATTTCCAATAAGCCTACACTCTAAAGAACTACATTTCCCAGAAGCCAACAGTAATCTAAAAAAGACCTCAGCTGGTGGAAGTTTAAGACAGGACGGGATTTTTTTCTGTAGGAGATACCGCGGCACAGAAACATGTTCATCATCGAGAAACAGAAAAAAGAAGATAAATTCAGACTTATTGAAGAGACTAACTCGTCTTTTTTTCAGACAAATTAGTGACTTTCAACACCCACAAAGAAAGCCCATCATGAGGCTGGTTTGTTTCCAGGTGTTAAAGGTCCCATATGATGCAAAAATCCCTTTATTAAGTCTTTTAGTGAAATGTGTGGGTCTTTGTCTTTTCTCCCAGCCCACAAAATGTGATATTTAATGACCAAACCTGTTCTTAGTAGAGCTTGTTAATGTAAAATCCTGACCTAAAACCAGCTGTTTGGATTTTGGGGATTTGCTGACGTCAGCAATTTCCATTTTTTGACCAATTTGAGCCATCACTGCTCTGTTTTTGGCTGTAAACAGCCACATAGTTCCATGCTCAAGCTTCTCATCTCTGAAGAAGACAGACTAAGTGTCTAGAGTTCATTTATCAGGAAATGTTCCAGCTACACTCAGTAAAACTGAGCATGTGTGTGCTAGTCACTTCACGGCCGACTGCTTTTCCACCTTTGGACAGTCCAACAGAGGGCTAGCCAATAGACTGGTCCTGAATCCAGGCGCATTACCAACCATCCTCCAACAAACCTGGGACCCTGGAAATGTGAGTATTTTAAATGCTGTGTGCTGTGGAGCAGATGGAAGAGCTTTTCCTCAGTGTACCCCCTGTCTCTGTGTTAGCTTCAGGATGCTAACTTTAGCTGCTGTTAGCCTGTTGTTTTAGCCTGTAATGTTACGGTAAACGAGCTTCTCTGTTTTCTAAACATTGTGCACTCGGAGCTCGTGGCGCCGCTCTCAGTGACGTGGAAGAGCGGGGCGGTATCAGCGGTGGCTCATTTACATATGAAGGCCACGCCCACTAAATCAGAGCGTTCTGAACAGAGGGGCTATGAGAGCCTGGAAACAATGCTGCTGTGCTTGATTTATTGGCTTTTTGGACCAAAACATGTTACTACCATTTCATGAAGACATCAATGATCCAGATTAAACTGCAGGAAAGGAGCAGGAGATGGGGAGTTGAGTTTTTTTGAGTAATTTGATTTTAAGCCGAGGATTTGATCTGTATCGTCTGTATCGTCTGCTGTGAGCTGGACCCACCTGAGCTAATCTTCGCTGTGTAATCAGGTTACAGGAGACGGTGTGATGTCAGGTTTATGAGCGCAGCTTATCAGCGGTTATGAAGTCAGGATGATAAAAACACAGGAAGGGTTTTAGATTGTTTTTAAGTTGTGTCAAAGTCTGACCCATCACCGTTGTTGGATTACCAAAACAAGCTTTGTTATCACAGGATGAGAACATAGAGTTACCTCCTTAAAACTGAGGAAATAAACATAAATTCATCTAAAACAACAACATATTAAACTTTATTTTCACCCCTCAGTGTTTATCTGACAACACAAACACTGAAAAGTGACTTTCAGGAACGCTACCTTCTGTTTCTACTTTCTGCAACCAAGCCTCACTTCCTGTCGAGTTGACAGGAAAGCAGGCGCTATCAGCAGTAAAACTAGGCCAGTGTGAGAGTCACATGAAAACCTCAGACACCAAACTTCACCGTTAAAACCCCGATAAAAACACGCACAGCGATCAGGACAGAGTCAGCCTGGACGATCAAAGCCAGCAGATTATCTCTGATAGGTGAAATAAGGAGGTTTATCTCTGACTGAAGCTGTTTAAAGAGTCTCAAAGAGCAACACTCACCATCGCAGCACGGTCACACTCACAACCACAAACTGAATGTCATGAAAGACGCTGAAACTCCCACAAACTCCTGTAATCCCTGACTCCTGACGGGTTAAAAAACAAACACAGAGGACTGCTCCTGGTCGCTGTCAGAGCTGACAAACGTCTGCTAAAGGTTGCTCCTTCACCCTGTTACACATTAACCAGCCCCCGGCCTCAGTCAAAGTCTCACAGGCCTGACAGAGACCAGCAGAGAGACCAGCAAAGAGGGCCTCAAAGATCTGCTCTGAACGTTCACACCAGCTCTCATTTCCTCATTTTCACCAAACGCCTGAAAGTGAAGCTCAAACTGTGGCTCAGACAGAAATAAGACAGGTTTACTCTCCTCT
The DNA here is from genome assembly GCF_033239565.1 of Halichoeres trimaculatus. NCBI lineage: Eukaryota > Metazoa > Chordata > Actinopteri > Labriformes > Labridae > Halichoeres > Halichoeres trimaculatus. The sequence goes on from NW_027437194.1 coordinate 1,228,643, forward strand.
CTCTACTTCTGTGTGTGTGTGAGTGTGTGTGTGTGTGTTTCACCTACCATCAGCTGATACGGATGCAGGCCAGCGCTGAGCTGATGTGTCTGGGCAAAGGGCTCTTTTCAACAGGCTGATATTTGCAGAGCAGTAAAGGAGTGAAGTCACTCCCGTTGCTTCATTTCCTCATCCTGTGAGCGCGCCGCTTGTTGTTTCAGCCGGCAGCTCATGCAAATATGCTTCATTCAAACTGGGTTAAAGCCTGAGTCCAGCTCTGACGGGCTGCTGGGAACAAACCAAACACTGACACTCCTCTGAGGAAACATGCTCTGCAACCAGGAGGTCAAAGTCAAAGACATTTGGAGTAAAATGTGTTTCACTCAGGCTACAATAAGACAAACTTTTACATTTTTACTTTCTGGATCATTGATGTCTTCATGAAATGGTAGTAACATGTTTTGGTCCAAAAAGCCAATAAATCAAGCACAGCAGCATTGTTTCCAGGCTCTCATAGCCCCTCTGTTCAGAACGCTCTGATTTAGTGGGCGTGGCCTTCATATGTAAATGAGCCACCGCTGATACCGCCCCGCTCTTCCACGTCACTGAGAGCGGCGCCACGAGCTCCGAGTGCACAATGTTTAGAAAACAGAGAAGCTCCTTTACCGTAACATTACAGGCTAAAACAACAGGCTAACTGCAGCTAAAGTTAGCATCCTGAAGCTAACACAGAGACAGGGGGGACACTGAGGAAAAGCTCTTCCATCTGCTCCACAGCACACAGCATTTAAAATACTCACATTTCCAGGGTCCCAGGTTTGTTGGAGGATGGTTGGTAATGCGCCTGGATTCAGGACCAGTCTATTGGCTAGCCCTCTGTTGGACTGTCCAAAGTTGGAAAAGCAGTCGGCCGTGAAGTGACTAGCACACACATGCTCAGTTTTACTGAGTGTAGCTGGAACATTTCCTGATAAATGAACTCTAGACACTTAGTCTGTCTTCTTCTGAGATGGGAAGCTTGAGCATGGAGCTATGTGGCTGTTTACAGCCAAAAACAGAGCAGTGATGGCTCTTCAACTTTGGCATTCTCCTCCACGCTGCTGGAGAGGGGGTTTGGGGGTATCTGCTCTGGTGGACCAATCAGGTCAGACTTGCTCCTGATTGGTCAAAAAAGGGAATCGCTGACGTCGGCAAACCCCAGAAAATCCAAACAGCTGGTTTTAGGTCAGGATTTTACATTAACAAGCTCTACTAAGAACAGGTTTGGTCATTAAATATCACATTTTGTGGGCTGGGCAGTCCATCCTTCCCTTGCTCACAGTGCCCCTGGTGGAGTGTGTGGATAAGGCGACTGAAAGAAAGTGTGTCAAGCACCAGGAGGGGCAGATCCTTGGGCAAAGGCTGCTGGGCCACAGGCCGGGGTCAGATCAACCACGGTCAGTTCACCTGGGCGAGGGCGTCTGATGTTAAAAGACCTGAACCACCCAATGACCCCAAGTTACATCACAGGTGATGTGTCCCAGAGCATCTGCAACAGGTATCTTTCACCAGTAAGAATATTTGAATAACAATAGAAAGAAAAAAAGGTATTAAATAAACAATAAAATACAGAAAAACTACAAGTATGAGCAAGGATAAAGAGCATCGTAGACCTGACCTGCTTACTGTACACCTGCTGGTATTTGGCAAGAGTAATGTTTCCAGTATGCACTGTAAAAAACATTGCAACACAGCCTCTGTGTGTGTGTGTGTGTGTGTGTGTGTGTGTGTGTGTGTGTGTGTGTGTGTGTGTGTGTGTGTGTGTGTGTGTGTGTGTGATAGCATGTATCAGTGCTCTATAAGGGGAAGTACATTCAAGCATGGAGGAAAGGACCAACTGTCAACTCTCTAACAGCAAATTCTAACCCTTAAATTTCTCCTGTGATATTGTTTCCATAAGTCTAAAACAAACAAACAAAATATTTAAAAAAAAGAAAAATAAAGACATGAACATAGATATTTTCCTAATGTCAAACTATTTTCTTCAGTGCCTTATTTACTTTTATTTTATTATCATTATTTATTTTTTATTTATTTTATTACATTTGATTGTATTTTATATTTGCTCTGGTTTTATGTTTTTAAGTATCTTAGTGCTGTATCTTGTTATTTTTACGTCTTTTTTTATCTGTGCAGCACTTTGGTCAACCTCCGGTGTTTTAAATGTGCTCTATAAATAAAGTTTGAGTTAAGTTGATTATCATGTTCAGAATTTTTTTTTCCTCTATAATTATTACGGCATTTAAATTGTTGCTTTTTTGGACTTTGTTGGATGTATGAATATACATGTTAATGATATCCTATTGGTATATTGGGAGAAAAATTAGTAAAATAAAGTTATTATTATTATTTTTTAAAAATGTACGACAAGTGTGTGAAAATTCTGAGATAAACATTGTTCACCTGACATTCTCCAAGTTTTATTATTTTCCCTTTCTAATAATTAATTGTATTTACTGTAATTGTTTTGTGAACAACTTTTTATTGAAATTTAACAATCTGACAAAAACAGAAAAAATGAGGACAAACAGCAAAAGTTACAAAAAATAAAAGTCACAGAGCTTGGGTGCGTAATTATAAAAATTTAAAAGAAAAACGTAAAAATGCATATAAAGAATATATTTTTAAATATTTTTATTATTTATGTTTATTTTTTATTTATTTATCTTGCTATCCTGATGATTAATCTGAGGGGAAAAAAAAGTTTGATTTTTTTTTGAAGAAGCACAAACTACTGTTTTTAGATCATTATAGTTTATTGTATTTACTGTAATTTTTTTGTGTGAACAACTTTTTATCGAAATTTAACAATCTGACAAAAACAGAAAAAAGGAGGACAAGCAGCAAAAGTTACAAAAAAAATAAAAGTCACAGAGCTTGGGTGCATAAATGTCAACACATATGTAAAAGTTTATCATCAGAACCATTGGAACCAAGATTGAATAGGAAAGCACCCAGCGTCCATAACCCCCTGCCCAACAGTGCCCATTACACAATAAACATATTTTAAAGGAACAAAATAAAAAAAGGAAAAAAAGGAAAAAAAACACAACAGGTCCAGGCTACACTGAACAACCTTTGTAATTTTTTTTAATGTACAGACATACGTCTGATTTCGGACGAGTATTTTGAAAAAAATAAATAAAAAAATCTTCGATAAAAAAGGAGAAAAAAGAGGTTAAAATAAAAAAATAAAATAAAATAAAAAAAGTAAATAAATAAATAATTAAAAAAAATTAAAAAAAAACAGGTCCAGGCTACACTGGACAACCTTTGTAATTTTTTTTAATGTACAGACATACGTCTGATTTCTGATTAGTATTTTGAAGAAAAAAAAGTTTAAAAAATTATTAAATTAAATAAAAAAGTAGAAAAAAGAGGTAAAGAACAAAAAAAAAAAAAAAAAACAAAAAAAAAACACAACAGGTTCTGTCTACACCAGACAACCTTTCTAATTTTTTTTTTTTTGCAGACATACATCTGATTTCTGATTTGTATTTTGAAATTAAAATGTTTAAAAATTTTTTAAATTAAATAAAAAAGGAGAAAAAAGAGGTAAAGAACAAAAACAAAAAAACAAAAAAACAAAACAAAACAAAAAAACACAACAGGTCCTGTCTACACCAGACAACCTTTCTAATTTTTTTTTTTTTTTTGCAGACATACGTCTGATTTCTGATTTGTATTTTGAAAAAAAAAATGTTTAAAAAATTTATTAAATAAAATAAAAAAGAAGAAAAAAGAGGTGAAAGACAAAAGAAAAAATTAAAAATAAAAATAAAAAAATACAGAAAAAAAATCGTCAGTAACGTTGTCGGCGTTACGTCATTACAGCACCATCCTCAGGCTGCCCGCGCAGGCGCAGCTGCCTGCAGGACTCTCACATGTAAACATTCCTCCTTCAGCACACACAGACCTCACAGAGAGCACACAGACTTGGAAGAGACCTTGAAGCCTCAGTTTTGTGAGTTGGTCTCATGGTTGGTCTCCTCTCGGGCTGCTGCTGTAAAGTTGCATCAGTCGTTTTCGGTGGATTTCCGTTAAACCCTCGTGTCCTGATCCGAACCCAGCGCGCAGATGCGTCCAGGCTCTGCCCCCGGAGTTAATGATTGCTTCATTGAACGAGTGTCGGTGATATCAGAAGACACGGTTATTCCAGAGGAGACGTTGGTCCTTTGAGGTTTGCTGATTTTTATACCGTTAAATTCAACTTTTGGGCTCCGAGCGACCTGAAGATGAACACCAGCGGAACCAGCGGCGGGAAGACCTTCCTGTTCACGTCGGAGTCTGTTGGAGAGGGACACTCCGGTAACTCATTCCAATGGTTGAACGCTGAGTATGACACATGTCCAGACCTGGTCAGGACTTGTTCTGGACCAGGTCTGGACATGCTGAGACTTAACAACATGTGTAATAAGTGTTTCTGTAAGAGATGTGAGATTAAAAAAAAAAGATTATTTAAAGTTTAAGGCACGAATTATTCAGGTTATAACTGTCTGTAAAACACAAAACACGTATTAGTGAACAGAAAAGTTCAATAAACCGATTTAAATTGCACAGATTAAAATTGCTAAACTACTTAACCCAGATTTAAAGCATTAATAACACAGCTTTGCATTGATATACACCGTAAACTACCAGCTGTTTAAGCATCCTGGTCCAAACTTTTCACTTTATGTGGCGAAAACTTGGCTTTATAACGATTTCTACATTAGATACACAGGCAGTTTTTCATTTTCTTCAACAAAGAAACTTTGCAATAGATATAAACTCTTAAATTTTAAAATTATAATCTAAATTTAGTGGTAAAACTGGAACCTTTTAATTAGATTTCAATAAAGGAAACAAGTTGTATTCATAACTTTACAAACCATGTCAGACTTCAGCCACTAATTTTCCACTTCTTTAACAAAGTTTGAACACTGGAAATTTTTTTAATATCTTATACTGATTTATAAAGTTCAACTACTTTGAATGGCTTCTCTAAATAAAGGAAAACTTTTCTGCATTATTAGATTTCTATGTGTCATATTTCTCAAAAATTAGAAATATTTCTCAACCTGTGAGCACACCTGTTTGGCGGTTGTCCTAGTTTGATGTTTTATTTCCTTCAACTGTCAGCAAACATTGATGCAGCTTATTTGTACCAAGTTCACTTCACTTTATTTGTCTTAACGTTAGATTATGTAAAACTAGAATTTTCATATCTTACATTAGAGGTGTGAAAAAATATGGATAGAGGAATAAATAGTGACACTTTGACTCTAACACAATAACAGCTCTTAATATCGATATTTTTGTTACAATAAAAATATATATTTTAGTTGAGTTGGAAGTAAAACCAAAGAAAGTACAACTTCCACACCTCCACTGTGGTAGATGGCGCCAAAGAGCTACTCCGCTGCATGTCGCCCATAAACTGTGTCATAAATATAATCCCAAATAAAATATTTGAAACAGTCTATCCCTTGTATTTAGTGTCCCATACTGAAGTAAATATATATCAACATTGATCTGTTTCTAATTCTGTTTTTTTATCCACAGATAAAATGTGTGATCAGATCAGCGATGCTGTTCTCGATGCGTACCTGAGCAAAGACCCAGACTCTAAAGTGGCGTGTGGTGAGTCTTCATCCTCATTTTATCATCATCGCTCTCATTATTCAGGTTTACATCTGAAGAAAACACAACATGAAAAGTGAGAGAAACTCTGTGCAGTTTATTTCTTAATATCGTCACACTTTTTTTTTTTTTGATTCATGGGGAAATTAAGCCATAAAATCTTATATCTTGTAGATAATTCTTTTATCTGGTTTCCATTGTTTCTTTATGATCCCATCTGGTCTTCTTCTTTCTGTTGCTGTAGAGGTGATATTTGTGTTGGACTTGCTTCAAAGGTTTATTGATAACGTTTAATTAAACAACCCTCTGAATCAAAGTTCAGCTCAGCATCTCTGCTTCACTGTTAGCTTGATGAGTCCTTGTTCTCTCAACATGCTCCCTGCTTTCTTCTTCAGTTTTCATCAGGATGTTTTCCATTAGGCTGCTAAACCAGGGTCTGCAACTTTTACTTTCATAGGAGCCGTTTTCCTCAGCTCAGCTGGATTAAAGTTATTCAGGAGCCACAAAATCTACTTTATCTTCACAATTATGAGGATAAAGTGTATAAAGTTCTGAACAAAGTTAAAATCAAGTGAATAATTATCAAAACAAGAAGTTTTTCTTATGTATGAAATTGTACATGTGATGTTTTAGTTTTTTATTGAAAATACATTTGCAAATACTTTTTCTTATGAAAAATTTGTCATAAATGTCATAAATGTGCGAATTAATGTTTAAATAAGCTGCAAAATTTTTCAAAAATTTTGGAATTTGAAAAATTTGCAAAAATTAAAAAAAAGGAAAATCTAAAAAATGCTAAAATTTCATACATTTGCAAAAAAATAAAAGCTGTCATTTAAAAAAATTGCAAAAATTGAATTTTAAATAATTAGCAAAAATATGCAGAAATTCAAAGAAATTTTAAATTTGCAAAGGTTTGAAAAGATCTGTTTTTTTTTTCTTAGTTTTTTATTTTATATAAATTGGCAAAAAAAAAATTATAAATTAATACATGAAAACATAAATTACTAAGTGAATTTTTAAAAAATTTCAAACAATCTTAACATTTCAGAAAGATGCAAAAGTTTTTTTAAAACTTTTCAAATAAAAAAAAAATTGCAAAAAAGTGAAATTTGAAAAATAGAAATTAAGTGAATTTGCTGAACTTGCAAAAATTTCTTTTTTGAAATTTCAAAAATTTTCCAATTTCTCTTTAAGTTTGTAAGATCTTAAAAAAATCTCAAATTCTTTTTTGAATTTCATAAAATTTTGAAAGTTAACAAATATGCCATTTTATATTTATTTATTTATTTATTACCAATTTTGAAGTTAGTAAAAAAATGCAACAATTCCAAAAAACTGAAATTTTTTCAATTTGCAAAAATTTTAAGTTTTTGTAGTGATACTTGAGTTTGAAAAACAAATATTTATACCATTGCCTAACTTGTCCTTTTTTGTTGTTTGCTAATGTTTGGCCACATATCAAGCCCGTGTATTAATCCATCACGTTGTCAGTTAAATGAATCCATCCACACAGAATTAAAATCAGTATTTTCTTCCAGATGAGTCTTTTTGTAGATGTAGTTATCTTCCCAGGGCTGTAACATATGATTTCATTTAATGTCAGTGTCTTTAATCATCAATACCCTCTGTAAGAAAAATAAAAAAATCTTTATTTCAATAATATTTTTTAAAGCTACAAGGAGCCACTGCAAAGGAGTCAAAGAGCCGCAGGTTGAAGACGCTTGTGCTGAAGCTTTAAATGATTTGTACAAAAGTGTATTTCTTCTTCTTCTGTCAAATAAAAACATGTTGTTTTGTTGCAGAGTGTGTGGCAAAGACAGGGATGATTTTACTGGTGGGAGAAGTGACCTCGAAGGCCATCGTGGATCTACAGTCCGTGGTCAGAAACACCGTCAAGTCGATCGGCTACGACAGCTCAGCAAAAGGTGCAGAGTGAGGAGAGCTATGGTGTTTATTTTTCAGCAACTCGAGGTGATTCAGGGATTAAAATCTCCTTCTCTGATCTTCAGGTTTCGACTATAAGACGTGCAACGTGCTGCTGGCGCTGGAGCCTCAGTGTGTGGAGATCACAGACTGTGTGTTTGAAGGCCGGGACCAGGAGGACATCGGAGCAGGAGACCAGGTTCAGTTTTTGACCTTTGAATCTTGAACTTTAAGACCACACAGAAGCTTTAATGAAGTCTCTTTTATACGGTGAGGATGGTCGTAAAGAAATCCTGATAAGGAGCCATGGGTCAAACACAGCTCTGTCTTATGTAACCGTTACTGTGGCGTGTTTCTGATTGTACGCCTGCTGTGGCGTCTTCGTCTCTCCAGGGTTTGATGTTTGGGTACGCCACCGATGAGACTGAGGAGTGTATGCCTTTAACCATCCTCCTGGCTCACAAACTCAACTACAGGATGAAGGAGCTCTCCAAATCCGGAGAGTGTCCGTGGATACTCCCAGACTCCAAATCACAAGTTAGCCTCCACAGAAACCAGAAAAAAGCGATTTGATGAGTTCCTCCTTCCTCCGAGCTCAGCGGACGCTCTCCTCTCTCTGTCCTGCAGGTCACAGTCGAGTATAAGGACAACAAAGGCGCCATGGAGCCGCTGCGAGTCCACACCGTGGTCATTTCTGTACAACACACTCCAGACATCACGCTCCAGGAGATCAGACACCTCCTGATGGAGAAGGTGGTGAAGGTCGTCATTTCCGCCAAGTACCTGGACGAGAAGACCATCTACCACCTCCTGCCCAGTGGGAAGTTCCTCATGGGGGGTCCTCAGGTGAGTCCAGACTTAACCTTGGAGGTTTCTGGTTGAAGTGATGCTCACTGGGTGTTGATTTCAGGGCGACGCAGGACTCACCGGGCGTAAAATCATCGTGGACACGTACGGCGGATGGGGAGGTCACGGAGGAGGAGCGTTCTCTGGGAAGGATTACTCCAAAGTGGATCGATCCGGAGCCTACGCTGCACGCTGGGTCGCCAAGTCTTTGGTCAAAGCTGGACTTTGCAGGAGAGCTCTGGTCCAGGTGAGGAGCGGCAGCCTTGAGAGAGACTTTGATTGGTTTCTGCTGAGTGTGTCTTTACGTTTTGGTTCGTGTCCTCTCTGCCTTCAGATCTCGTACGCCATCAGTGTGAGCCACCCGCTTTCCATATCCGTGTTTCACTACGGCACATCCAACCGGGACGAGGACGAGCTGCTGCAGATCGTGCAGAAGAACTTCGACCTGAGACCTGGAGTCATCGTCAAGTCTGTATCACCTAACGAAGCTTCTGACGCTTTATTTTCCCTCAGATCAAACACGCTAACGTGGCGCATTCTTCTCTCGCAGGGAGCTGGGGCTGAAGCGGCCCATCTACCAGGCCACGGCCTGCTACGGCCACTTCGGCAGAGACGAGTTCCCCTGGGAGAAACCCAAGCCTCTGGTCTTCTGAGTCCCGTCACATTCCACTGAAACATCTCAACAACCATCGTCTTCTTTCTGTGTCTGACCATAAACTGTGAAGGCAGCAGTCAGGGCCTTCGTTAAATGATCCATTTGATTTAATCAAACTCACTTTTATTCTTTGAAAAAACTGTAGCGCTTGAAAACAATCACAAGATAAATGTGTTGATGAATTCTGTAAGAGATCACATATTTTGGTAACATGAAATAAACAGTTTATATTGATTAAAGTCTCACTTTGTTTCTGTGTTTGTTCCTTAAAGCTCCTGTAAAGACTTTTTGACAGATTTAAAATTTATTTTAATGCCTCTTTATGACCTTGGTGGGGAGAAAAAGACCCAAAAGCTACATCAACACCTTCTGCGTAATTATTTTTAATTTAATTTTTAATTTTTTGATCAATCATTATAAACTTTTTAAATATGTTTATAATTTTATAGTTTAAGTATTCAGTTGAGTCTTTCTTTTAATTATGCGGGTGGATTTTTTAGTTATCTCAGTGTTCTTCACTTCCTGTTTTGATTTTTGATACTTGTATTTTACTTTACCTTGGGTGTTTCCTCCAATAAGACCTCATAATAATGCACTGCGAAAACTAAAAACTTGGAAAGTGTTTTATTTTAAGTAGAAAAAAAAATTATTTGGATTATTTATGGAAGCCTATTTGCATAGGTTAAAAAAAATCAAAAGAGGTAAAATTATGAGATACAAAGTCATAATTATAAGATACACAGTCGAAATTAAAGGTGATTTTATTATTTTTATTTTATTATCCCATAAAAAATGTATTTTAAATCTTAAAATTATGTATTTTAATTTAATTTTATTTTTTTTATTTTTTAAAATTTCAATATTTATTTTTTACGTCCTAATTATGAATTTATTTTCCCACAATTATGACGTTTGTTGCATAATGTCAACATTTATGTATTTATATTTATTTATTTATTTTTAACTGGCGGAAATGGACTTCCATATTTATATAAGCTACAGCCACCAGACGACTTTGGAAAAATGTAATTATTCAAAACTTTTATTTTTGTTGTTTTTTTTATTAACATAATCTATTTTTCTGTTTTTATTGTATTTTTAGTTGTGTTTTATTTCTTCGTAATTACTTTTTAAAGAATCTATCGCTTGGTAATTTTGCTTTTCAAATGTGCTTTTTGGGATTCTTCCATAAATAGATCCTGTACTCACTAGCGCTACCACTAGATGGCGTTGATACTTTAATAATATTTGGTGCAAGGGAAACATGGCTGCGGCAGAAACGGTTAAAAAATAAAGTTTGTATTCATGTTTTACTACTTAACAAAAAGTAAAAAACAAAATTGTGAGGTGTTTTGTCTCCCTTTAATCGATTCAAATGCAGCCGACTACGTTTTCATGCTCCCTTTGTGTGTTTTACACTTAAGGACAAGGAAGATAAACAGAGGTGACGCTTCCCGCCAATCAGAAACGTCAGCACAGAAATATGGGCGCTGAGAAGATGTTAGAGCGGTTGTGATTGGCTGAGACAGACACAGCCACACAGCGCGAGGGCTGGCTGCTCTGTGTATGTGTGTGTGCTCCTGTGTGCACTTCCCCAGCTAACTTAGTTTTTAAATTTAGTCTTTGACCGAGAGGCTCGCTGCTAAAACCCGCTGCACTTCACAGATGTGGATTATATCTTCAGATTACTGGGATTAAACCGGAATATAGCGACACTTCTCACCTCTTTTGAAGGTTTGCTGTACAGAAACGTACAGGGTGTGTCCGTGGATTCAAGAAATTAAACTTTTTTTAATGTATACTTGGAGTTTTTTTCTCTGAAGTGAAACCGAAGAGCTGCGGGAAGCCTCCAGGCACCATGCCGGGAAATGGTGGAGTGTACGCGGTGAAGAGGAGGAAGAAGCCCGTCCAGAAAGTGTGAGTTTAATGAACAAACGCGTCATATTTTGACTTCTTTATGTCTCCGCAGGGTATGTTAGTACATTAAGCCACAGGCCCGCGCTGCGTGGGCGGGGTTTGAGCTGGTCACTGGATCAGTCACTCATCACCATCTTTAGGCCTGTGCTTAAAACCGTGTTACTGATCCATTCACCCCGTGTTTCCACAAAAACAAAGTGGCTTCAGCAGGTCTGTGAGGTTCATGATGTGCGGAAGGTTACCCGCAACGAATGTCACGCAAAGGTGATGACGTCAGGAGTAGATAAGGTCAGAGAGGTCCAGCAGGTGATGGTAGGGATGGAAAGGTTGCTCACTTAGGTACTCAGTTCAATCCAGAAATCTTGTATTTTAATCATTAGAATAAATTAATATTTTCTTTCCTTTTTGGAAGTAGTTGGAGGGATGGTATTACCTTTAAATGGTTAGTTTTAAAATAAAATGACCTTACAGTTGTAGAAAAGCTAAGTTTTTATTACATTTTGGTCCTATACATTCACAAAAGCCATGATTTTCTGCTTTTTTCAGCTATATCTATCAGAAATAAAGTGAAAATCCTGTGAGAATAACTTAAGCATCTCATAACTCCTACTGAAATTAAAACTGGTGACGCTTTGTGACCTAAAAAGCAAGCTAGGTAATCAGCACAAAGACTGGATGTTTATTTATTTATTATTTTTTTAATGACTGAAGTCACTGAGGTGGTAGGCGACAAAAACCCCGTTTCCACCAAGCGGTCCAGGTTGGATCAGTTAAACCTGGTCCTGTTTGCATTCCCATAGCTAACTGTGCCCCCTTGTGGTAGGTGATGTGTATGCAGGATGCTGATAGCAGAGTCAGTCATAGCAGCGTGACTAGGGATGGTTACTGAAGTACATACTTTTATAAGTACCAACCGAAATCTGTCAAAGTACCGGGTACTGATTCACAAAAAATCTAAAGGTTCCATGTTTAGGTACCTAAACGCACCCTTGTGACTATGAAGGAGTGGAAGAGTAGGTGATTTTCCATGCTGGACATGAACACAGCATTACAAGGTTATATATTAAAGAATAAATATTTCAAATGGAAAAACAAAAAAAATATATAATTAAACAAATTGATATTTTTTACCAAATAAGCACAAAAAAGTACCGAAAACTGGTATCGTTGAGTACTGGTACTGATTACTAGGTACCGGGTATCTGTACCGTATCGTTTCATATGTAAAAGATACCCATCTCTAAGCGTGACACAGTGTACCCCGCTTATAGATACAAGAAGAAGAAAACGTGACACAGTAAAAAAAGATTGGTTTAGTTCATAGACTGTTAAAAAAAAAATGGACGTCCGTTTGCTCGGCTCAAAGTGAGGTCTCCACAAAAACTGCTCCCCCTGGTGGCTGGCTGCAGTATAGATAAAAAAACTCATCTCCCCAGTCATTCCAGATGGGCTGTGGTCAAACTTTAAAAAATCAATACACCTTGTAGAAATGTTTCACACGTCCGGTTGTTGTGGTGATTTGAAGATATCATTTGGCTGTCTTGTATTCAGGTCCTCTTTTTTTCTGAAAAGTTTTGTTTCCATTAGTTATAAGAGGTTAAAAATGAGGTTTTACGCAACGTTTAACAATGATTGACAGCTGACGTTCTCGTGTATTTTCCCTCACAGTCTCTACTGCACAGACTAATGGTGGCGCCTGTGACGGGGGCATTTTGGCTTCAAAACCGTACAATAATAGATAGTGGAGCCATGCTGTCCACTCTATATACGGTCTATTATTTAGTCTGGTTCCCCAACAGAAGGGAACCATAAAGTGGGGCGGCTTGTCTCGGTTATTTGGGGATCTGTCCAGGGATTAGTAGGTGGAAACGTACCAAGACGAACCGAACTGAACCACTTGGTGTAAACAGAGCTAAAGAAAGAGAAGGACTTCTTCAAGACCAGTGGTTCCTGGAGTGGAGGGCTGCAAAACACTGAAACACACATGAAATACCTTCCAATTCACAAACTCAAATAAAAAATAGGGGTTACATTTGATATAAAATCATGAAAATAGAAAGTTTTTGACCTGTTTTCCACAAACTGTGGAAACTTAAACACTCCAATAACATTACATGATGTAACGGTGAAATATAGATAGACCAGTCTCATGTTATCATCATAATACTCCAGTTGGAACAGGATAACTTGACCTTATCTTTGAGACATACACTGTCTGAAGCCATCTGAAGATGTGAATGGATGAAGACAAAGGACAATGAGTGTCTTAAGATGTCTTAAGACACAAACATCTGTCCAGGTCCATCCATGTTCTGCTCTGTCATGTTTTAAGTAGGGATGGACGAGTACTGATGCCAGGTATCAGTATCGGGCTGATACCAGCCTTTTTTTAAGGTATGGGTACTCGTGAAGGCTGCAGATACCATCAGCAGATACTGTAGAAAAGAAAATCTTATGTTGAGCAAGTCCTCCTCACCACTAGTTGCTGCTAATTGCTGCAGTTTAACACCACGGTGAATGTGTGCCAGGTCCTGTTCAGACAACATGACTGAACCAGGGAGAGTTAACAGTTAAACTGTTTTATTTTGCACTTTGCACTTCGATACTCGGTATCGTTGTGTACTCAAGAGGGAGTACTTGTACTAGTATCGGTCTGCATAAAAAGTGGTATCAAACATCCCTAGTTTTAAGACATGAGTGGCAAATTTTTGTCTTAAGATGTCTCGATAAACAAAAATGTCTTAAGACGCCTTGATTTTGGATATTAAGACACTGAATTTTTTGTTGAAACTCCTGAAGTGACTAAACCAGGATAACGATGGTGTCAGTGGAGGCACATTAGTTAATAAAACACAGCGTTTATGCTAGGAGTAGAAGAAATAATCAAAGTATCGTGACCATTTTGTTCAAAACTTGACTTTTTCTTCAAATTTAATTTTTTGGTTTTAGTCCTTGTTTATCAGCTGGGTTGGGAAAAAAATGAGATGTCAGATCCCCTGAATAAATCTTAAAACGGACTCATTTTTAGGGATAGTATGGCTCCTGACATAGCCTGTAGACATCATCATCATTTATCTTTTTCACTTTGTCTGGTGTTAAAAAAGTGAACTAAAAATCAAAAACATTGAAGAATTTGAATCGAACCAGCACCCAAAAACCATAAAGAAATAAATTAGAGAAAAGCACATCGTCCCAGCCCTGATATGTGCAGTTCAGATCTGATAACTGAAGTATTTTAGTCATTTTTTGTTTGTTTTGTCTGTTTTTGGATCCGCCTTTCACTGTTGTCTAAAAGGAAGGGGGTCACCAGTCTCTGGATTTGTTTTTTCTTGGGTCTCGGGCTGAAAAGTTCAAAAACTCCTGAGATACATGATCCCATAGGATTAGTGCGTCACAGGATTGACTTTAGACTCAGATGCTTCAGTTTTCTTGGTGTCTGATGAAAGTGTCGCTTTAAAATAATCCATAAAATCAGACCACAGAGGAGAAAAACTTCTGTTTTATTCAGAAAAAGTTGAGTTAAAGTGTTAAACTTGTAAGAAGCAGAGAAAAAGTGCTTTAGATACTAAACTCAAGTGTTGCACAAGTCTGAAAAGTTTTCCTGAACTTGTGTTTCTCTTGGCTCGTCTTCAGTAATCAGCTGTCCGTCTCCCTGTCAGTGAGTTCATCTCTCATATTATTCACCAGCAGCTGACAGGAGTGTAATTTCCTACAATAACTGCTTCCTTTCTTTCTAAGTTTGAACGCTGAGGCTGAGTTTTCGCCCCCTTCCCTCCTGCCCTCCTTTGTCTCCTCTCCCCGTCCTTTCCTCCGTCTCTGCTCTTAGATCTCCGTGTGTTTAGTCAGGGAGGGATGGCACACAGAGCCGCTGCGTGTCCCGACATGTCAGGGAGGAATTATGTTGTGGTAAATTTGTAGTAACAATGGTGCAGGCCAAGTGGAAGATCAACAGAAACACGCTGTCACAGAAATATGATGTAACGCTGTGTTTGGAGGCGCTTTGCTGCTTCCACTCCAGAAAGCGTTACTGTTCAGTCACGATAGCCGACAGTCAGGCGGAAAAAATGTAAAGTGTTATAATTTCAGACCAGAAAGAAATCATGAACAGATGGAAGAAGAAGAAGAAGAAGAAGAAGAAGTCCTGGTCTGTAATGAGCTGGAGTATCTCTGTGTGCTGCTCCTGCTGCAGCTCAGAGAGTTTTTACCCAGAGACTTTGGCAATCCCTTCACCGTTATAAAACATCCTCAAAGGTTGGTGTTTGAGTTCCCAGAAATATTTGTGGCTGACTTCTAGCTCCACCACTAAACAGACCAGAAGTACCAGGAACTCTAAACCAAACCAAAGGTGCATTTGGGGTAACAACAGCCCTGCCTGGGAGTTAGTACTTTTAGGATCCCCAGGAACCTAAGGAGTCGAGGCAAGTAGTATGAAAGTTTCTGATTGGTCGATTAGCCACAGTGTTTTTTAATTAACCCCTCCCTTTGTCCAAAATAAATGAATCTTCATCTTGTTCATTTAGACGTCAACTTTAAAGGTCCCATATTCTCAATCAATCAATCAATCAATCTTTATTTGTATAGCGCCAAATCATAACAAATGTTATTTCAAGACACTTTACAAAAACATTCACAGGTCTAGACCCGTAAATAAAAAAAAGATAAGGAGTCTTATCTTATCTTAATCCACCATGAGTACAGGACTTAGCAGCATTTAGCAAGTTACAATGGAGAGGAACAACTTCCCTTTAACAGGCAGAAACCTCGGACAAAACCAGACTCATGTTAGACAGACATCTGAGGAGACTGATGGGATTAGAGAGAGACAGATAGAGGAGAGAGAGTGGGAGAGAAAAGTATGGTGCTGTGGCGACAGTTAAGGTGAAACCAGCAGGCAACAATCCAAAGCCGTAGCAGCTGGAGTCTGACAGGAGCACAGCAGCAGGCCGTCTACTTCACCGATCCTTTCCTGCAGTTTAATCTGGATCATTGATGTCTTCATGAAATGGTAGTAACATGTTTTGGTCCAAAAAGCCAATAAATCAAGCACAGCAGCATTGTTTCCAGGCTCTCATAGCCCCTCTGTTCAGAACGCTCTGATTTAGTGGGCGTGGCCTTCATATGTAAATGAGCCACCGCTGATACCGCCCCGCTCTTCCACGTCACTGAGAGCGGCGCCACGAGCTCCGAGTGCACAATGTTTAGAAAACAGAGAAACTCCTTTACCGTAACATTACAGGCTAAAACAACAAGCTAACTGCAGCTAAAGTTAGCATCCTGAAGCTAACACAGAGACAGGGGGAAATACTCACATTTCCAGGGTCCCAGGTTTGTTGGAGGATGGTTGGTAATGCGCCTGGATTCAGGACCAGTCTATTGACTAGCCCTCTGTTGGACTGTCCAAAGTTGGAAAAGCAGTCGGCCGTGAAGTGACTAGCACACACATGCTCAGTTTTACTGAGTGTAGCTGGAACATTTCCTGATAAATGAACTCTAGACACTTAGTCTGTCTTCTTCTGAGATGGGAAGCTTGAGCATGGAGCTATGTGGCTGATTACAGCCAAAAACAGAGCAGTGATGGCTCTTCAACTTTGGCATTCGGGGGTATCTGCTCCGGTGGACCAATCAGGTCAGACTTGCTCCTGATTGGTCAAAAAAGGGAATCGCTGACGTCAGCAAATCCCCAAAATCCAAACAGCTGGTTTTAGGTCAGGATTTTACATTAACAAGCTCTACTAAGAACAGGTTTGGTCATTAAATATCACATTTTGTGGGCTGGGAGGAAAGACAAAGACCTACAAATTTCACTCAAAGACTTAATAAAGGGATTTTTGCATAATATGGGACCTTTAATATATTTATGTCTCAATATATAAACTTACAATGCTTACATGGTACCTTTTGATTTCACGCAAATTGGTACTACAGATGGAATTTGGTCAGTACCATAGACTGTAAAAAAATGGGAGTTATCTTGCTCGGCTCAAAGTGAGTTCTCCACAAAAACTGCTCCCCCTGGTGGCTGGTTGCAGTATAGGTCAAAAAATCCATCTCCCCAGTCATTCCAGATGGGCTGTGGTCAAACTTTAAAAGATTAATCCACCTGGTAGAAATGTTTCTCACGTCTGATTGTTGTGGTGATTTGAAGATATCATTTGGCTGTTTTGTATCCAAGTCCTCTTTTTTTCTGAAAAGTTTTGTTTTCATTAGTTATTAGAGGTTAAAAACGAGGTTTTACGTAACGTTTCACGATGATTGACAGATGACGTTCTTGCGTATTTTTTTCAGGGATTGTAAAATATGTCTGGAGGTAGAGTCAAGAAGTGATCAGACTCTTGATAGGAAAAAAATAGAAATAGAAATTAGATTGAATTAGCAGCTAATAACACAGCTGAAAGAGTTACACAAAGCAGAAAGATGCAGTCGTTGATATTTACAGTTATAGTCTTATTTTTGTTTCACTCAAAGTGATGCTGAGTCTAATTCTGTAATCTGTTTTTCGGAAGTAGACAAAGTCAGTTTTTGCGTCTTTGACACACAAACTAAGTTGTAAACACTGATAATTGACTCATAATGAATCTTAAACTCTTAGCGACAAACAAACTTGTGAATGAAGAACCCAGCTCTGCCCTGTCTGTGTTTCTCCAGTGAAGCAACAGTAAAGAATGAACGACTCTTCAAACCAGGAAGCTGAACTTTGTTTGATGTGGTTCAGAGTTTATTTGGGCAAACTTTGTCTCTTAGTAATTCGAGACTGGAGTTTCTGGCACACACACAAACACACACACACACATACGCGCTGTTTCTGTGGTGAGGAGTCAGTATGACACACACAGGCCTCCTCCAGCTCAGATTCACTGCTTTGTTACAGGATATGAAAAATCTGTCTTGTATCAAAAAACTCCCTCTTCAGCCGAGGATGGAAATTCCTCCGAGTGCTGCAGATCGTCAAACAGAGCGGACGTGTTTTAGCAGGCGCTCAACGTATCCTCTTTGTCTTGTGTTGTTTTAAAGCCCAAAGCCTCCGCCGGTGAAGACGAACCCGTCCAAAAGACACCGCGACCGCCTCAACGTGGAGCTGGAGCGCCTCACCGGCATGCTGCCGTTCTCCGAGGAGGTCAGAGGCCGCCTGGACAAGCTGTCGGTGCTGCGGCTCAGCGTGGGATACCTCAAAGTCAAGAGCTTCTTCCACGGTCAGTGAGCTGGGAAAGCTGCACAGAAAAGGTCAAATGTGTGTAATATTGAAAGTGAGAGGCAGTGTGTGTGTGTGTCAGGTGTGCAAACACGCAGCTCCAGACATTTTTGTGGCGGGCGCTGAGTGTGTGGGGTGTCAGAACGAGAACCTGACACTGTGCATAATGAACAGTCGCCCCGCTGGCAGAGAAACAGGAGAGTGTGCTGCGGGGCAGATGGAGTGGAGGCAGAGCAATATGAGACCTGCAGACGGGAACAGTAGGTCTTTATTCTGACACTGATCAAACACACACACACACACACACACACACACACACACACACGAAGGCGAGGGGGCCGACACAGACAGCGTGTTGTTCAGGTGTCAGAATGTGCCGCTGACATGATGGAGTCGACTTTTCCTTCAGCTGGAGGTGTCAAAGTGTTGAACTTGTGCTCGCTAAATCCCTCATGAGGTTTCATTGTCTTAAAGGTACATTACACTGTTTCTTACCCACTGTATGACTGTACAGTGCATTTGGCCGCCATGTTGTTTTTTTTGGAGTAAGGAGTCACCAAAAACCATAACCATTTACAATAACTAATATTTGTAAGCATGATTCAGTTTAATTGCCATATCAAATGCCAATGTGGAATGCCAAAGCTTGTGGCAGGGAGAGCACACATCCCCTTTATTTCACAAGCATGCTGGAAGATCCAAGGCAAGGAGAGCACACCTCCTGATGCTCTTGTGTAAAAATACAAATCACAGGCAGGGAGGGCACACCTCTTCTTTCTGAAATGTGATAACAAGAAAAAGCCAAGGCAGGGAGAGCACACCTACCATCTCTTTTATGTAAATACAAGAAAGCCTAGGCAAGGAGACAACACATCCTGTCCCTCTCATGTACAAATATCAAGCACAGGTAGGGGGAGCACACCTCTTTTTGATGAAATGTATTTAAAACAAAAAGCTAAAGCAGGGAGGGCACACCTACCATCTCTCTTATGTAAATACAGGAAAGACAAGGCAAGGAGAGCACATGTCCTGTCCCCCTCATGAATGAATAAAAAAGCAAATGCAGGGGGAGCACACACTTCCTCTTTCTGAAATGTGATTTCAAGAAACATCCAAGGCAGGGAGGGCACACCTACCCTCTCTTTTATGTGAATACAGGAAAACCAAGACAAGGAGAGCACGTGTCCTGCCCCCTCATGTATAAACAAAAAAAGCACAGGCAGGGGGAGCACACCTCTTTACTTTTTAATGTGATTACAAGAAAAGGACGAAGCAGGGAGAGCACACCTACCCTCTCTTTTATGTGAATACAGGAAAACCAAGACAAAGAGCCCACACGTCCTGTCCCTCACATGTATAAA
Organism: Halichoeres trimaculatus; assembly: GCF_033239565.1. NCBI lineage: Eukaryota > Metazoa > Chordata > Actinopteri > Labriformes > Labridae > Halichoeres > Halichoeres trimaculatus. The sequence continues at coordinate 1,248,177 of NW_027437194.1, forward strand.
GATAAAGCACAGGCAGGGGGAGCACACCTGTTTTTTTCTAAAATGTGATAACAAGAAAAAGCCAAGGCAGGGAGAGCACATGTCCTGTTTCTCTCATGTATACATAAAAAGCAAAGGCAGAGGGAGCCAACCTCTCCTTTCTCTGATGTTATCACAAGAAAAGTTGAAGGCAGGACAAGCACATGTCTTGTTTCTGTCATGAATAAATAAAAAGCACAGGCAGGGAGAGCACATGTCCTTTCATGTCTTCCATGAGCATACTGGAAGATCCAGGGCACACCTTCTCTATTTCACATGTACATACATAAAAAGCAAAGAGAGGAAGAGCACACCTCTCCTCCCTTCCATAAGCAAACACCAAAATCTGTGGCAGGGAGAGCACTCCTACCTTCCTTCACATGTACATACAAGGAAAGCTAAGGCAGGAAAAGCACACCTACCCTCTCACTTATGTATAAATGGAGAGCCAAGGCAGACAGAGCACACATCCTGTCTCTTTTATATATACATTAAAAGCCCATGCAGAGAGAGCACACCTCTTCTCTTACATAAGCACTTGTACTGGAAGGTTCAAGGCAGAGAGAGTACACCTACCCTCTCTTCAATGTGAATACAGGAAAAAGGGAAGGCAGGGAGAGCATCAGCAAAGATTCTCAAGTCACAAAACGATAAAATATCACTTTATTATTTATTTGGTACAGAAAATTGCATCGTCACAGCAGAAGTGGCAAAAATACATTTAATGCATTCTAAACATGCAACATATTTTATTTTATTAATCAATTAATCAACTGTAAAACCGATTAATTGATTAGTTCAGAAAAAGACTCATAGAAGTGAGGTTAAATCTGAAATAGCTGCCAAATCAACACTGTAATATTTTCTACATTTACTCTGATTCTTCTGGAGCTTGAGCTTCCTACACTTCCCATAATGCACCTCATCTTCTGTAGGTAAATCCTCCTTGTTGTGTTTTCAAACAGTTTTCCACCCTGGCTTTTCCGTTGAGCCTGAGTCTTGTGTCTAATCGACATCACGGTGTAGTCATCAGCATCAGGAGCAGACGTTTAGACTCATGAAGAGCGTCTTTAGTGTGGAAAAACTTTGTAGTTTCACTCTGACTGTTTGTGCCGAGTGCTCAGAGATGCCTCCACCAGCTGCTGTCTCAGACCGACCTAAATAAAGGCTCGGGCTGACTAAATTAGTACGTAGCTGGCTCTTTTTGTGGCCACAGAGTGGAGCAGGCTGCTCCCCTGCCTCTGTGCCTCTGCGGCTCCGCTATCAGCCGGCCGATCGCTGCTGCTGATGGAGCGGAGGGGCAGAGGGGGCGGCTCTGAGGCACGGTGGCACGACATGAGGGCTCCTGAAAAGATGGCAGAGTTTATGAATGGAGACGCACATCTGTGACAGTTGAACCAGAGAAAACGTAAAATATGAAGTTTTTAAGACGTCATCAGCTGAATTAGTAAGAAATGTAGATGTGAGGTGAAAAGAGAAGTAGCTAAAGATGTAAATGAAGAAGAAGTCATCCAAGAGCCTATCAGATGGAGTCTGTATCTGCATCAGCTCGTTCTGCATCGCACCGTCCAACGTCATATTGTGAAAACGTTATCTCTGCTCAACTTTGATGTTCGTCCAACTGACATCACACACAAGCTGTTGCCTAGCAACGCTGTCCTGTTGAACTTTTGAGTGTGTGAAGCTTTTGAACCACCCTTTAACAAACTGAACCCCTGCACCGTGAGTACGGGCACTTCCTGCGCTGACAGAGACTCACTGACCTGCAGTGATTCACTGTGAGGAGAATCACAAGGTAACTCATGATGTGGTTCAACACATAAAGATGTGTTTGTAACTAACGGATCTGTTGTTGTCTAAAAAACTGAGTTCTCCTGAATGAGTTTTCAGAGAATTAGAGAAAGTAAGTTTTCATCCTTCTAAGTGCAAGGACTCATGGGAAATTTTAACCACAGAGTTTGTTGCAGCTGCTTTTCACCGTCCAAAAACAAAACCTAGGATGAGTTCGTTAAATTTACGTGCTTGATGAATTGTCACAATTCTATCTTTAACTCACATTCCCTGATTTCACACTAGTTTTTGGCTACAGTTTTACAGTCACTAGGGGGCGCTGTGAAGTGCATAGTGGCAAAGAAGTACTTCATTCATTTTTTGGTATTTTTTCCAAATGAGGGAAACATTTTTTTAGCATATTGATATCACACACTTTGGGGTTTGAGCGAAAGAGAGAAAAAAAAATTAAGAAAGAAAGAAGAAAAAAGAAAGATGACAAATGAAACAAAGAAAAAAGAAAAGAAAAAAACAGAAAAATTTTATAAAGAAGAAGAAAATTGAAAGACAGAAAGAGAAAAAAAATAAAAGAAAGAAAAAAAAAAGAAAAGTAAGAAGGAAGGAAAAAAAGTAAAGAAAGGACAAAGAAAAAGTAGGAAAGAAGAAAAATAAAAAACGAATGAGAGAAGGAATAAAAAGAAAAAGAAAAGAAAGAAATAAAAAAGGAAAGAAAGGAAAAAGAAAAATTTAAAAGACAGAAAGAAAGAAGAAAATTCAAAGAAATTAAGGGAAAAAAATGAATGAAAGAAAGAAAAAGTAAAGAAAGAAAAAAAGGGACAAAGAAAAAAGAAAGAAAAAGAAGGAAAGAAGAAACTGAAAGAAGAAAGATAGAATAAAAATCAAAAAGAAAGGAAAGAAAGAAAAAAGAAATGAACGGAAGAAGGAACATTTAAAAAGAAAGAAGACAATTGAAAGAAAGAAAGATTAGAAAAATTAATGAAAGAAAGAAAGAAAGAAAGAAAGAAAGAAAGAAAGAAAGAAAGAAAGAAAAAAGAAAAAGCAAAGTCAGAAAAAAGAAAGGGACGAAGAAAAAATAAAGAAAACGAAGGAAAGAAGAAAAATGAAAGAAAGAAATAAGAAAAGAGACAGAAAGACAGAAAACAGGAATAAGGAAAGAAAAAAGAATCAAGAAGGAAGGAAAAAATGAATGATCACTTGAGCAGTGTAAAGTCAGGTCAAGCCAAACTTTATTTATGTTGCTAATTTCACAACAACCACAGTTGACCAAAGCGCTGTACAACATAAATTTATAGTATATAAAAGTGTGTTAAATGATTTAAAAAGAGCTGATAATGTGTCACCTTCAGTATTTATACCCACAGGCTGATGTTTCTGTGAGAGTCTGGGCGTGAAGCAGCTGAACATGACTCCTCACCCTGTTCCCGCTCCACACCTCGTTTTGTTGTTTCCGTCTCTGAGCGCTGAACGAGTCCCAGGTGATGCTGCTGCATCCATCACCAGGAGCAAAGGTTCCCATGGTGCACTCTGGTCACCTTGGTGAGGGCTGTGGGGGAGGAAGAGGAGGAGGAGGAGGAGGAGGAGGTGTTTGGCCTGGGAGCTGGCTGCTGGTGTCTGCTTCCTGTTTGTGGATACGAAGGGTGAACAAGGTCGCAGTGAGGTCAGAGCGGCTGTTAACTCCAGCTGCACTCTGCGCCCCGGGACAGAAAAGCTGCTCCTCGTTCTGTTTACGGAGAAAATCAGCAACAAACAACCTCATTTTTTACTCATTCGCTTCAGTGTTTGGTTGGAATTAGAGAGAAGGGTTCGCTTCATGAACTTTAATGACTCTGATTTAATTTCACATATTTTAGCCTCTCTGCACTTCAGAGTGAAGGGATAAACCTTTTCATCTCTTTCTTTTTCTAACACAGCTTGAATAATAACTTAAAATAATAAAAATACACAAATAATACAGTAAAATAGTGATGGGGTATCTGGTATCAGGCCAGTACCAGCTTTATTTCAAGGTATTAGTACTCGTGAAGGCTGCCGATACCAGGAGCCGATACTCAAAGAATAAAAACCTTACATGGAGTTAGTCCTCCTCACCAGTAGTTGGCGCTGCATTGCTAACTGTTTACGGTATAATTAATGGACGTGGTCTCCCTGACGTCATCTGTTTGTTTCTGAAACAGATTTTTTAAGCTAATCGGCTGAAGCGGCCATATTGGAAGTGATGTATGCTTCGAGTCTCCACACTAACAGCTAGGGGGCGCCCGTCAGTCACGTGAGCTGAGCCATGCCTCTGATTGGACGAACTAACGAGTGAAATTAGTAGAGATAGACTGATATGGATTTTTGGGGCCGGTACCGATACTGTTTATTAGTAGGAGAGGAGGCCGATAACTGATATTTGAAGCCGATATTAATTTGCAGTCAAAGGGAAAATATTGCCTTAAAAAATTTAGAACAATACAAACTCCTGCTCCTTTCCTCCAGTTTAATCTGGATCATTGATGTCTTCATGAAATGGTAGTAACATGTTTTGGTCCAAAAAGCCAATAAATCAAGCACAGCAGCATTGTTTCCAGGCTCTCATAGCCCCTCTGTTCAGAACGCTCTGATTTAGTGGGCGTGGCCTTCATATGTAAATGAGCCACCGCTGATACCGCCCCGCTCTTCCACGTCACTGAGAGCGGCGCCACGAGCTCCGAGTGCACAATGTTTAGAAAACAGAGAAGCTCCTTTACCGTAACATTACAGGCTAAAACAACAGGCTAACTGCAGCTAAAGTTAGCATCCTGAAGCTAACACAGAGACAGGGGGAAATACTCACATTTCCAGGGTCCCAGGTTTGTTGGAGGATGGTTGGTAATGCGCCTGGATTCAGGACCAGTCTATTGGCTAGCCCTCTGTTGTACTGTCCAAAGTTGGAAAAGCAGTCGGCCGTGAAGTGACTAGCACACACATGCTCAGTTTTACTGAGTGTAGCTGGAACATTTCCTGATAAATGAACTCTAGACACTTAGTCTGTCTTCTTCTGAGATGGGAAGCTTGAGCATGGAACTATGTGGCTGTTTACAGCCAAAAACAGAGCAGTGATGGTTCTTCAACTTTGGCATTCTCCTCCCCACTGCTGGTTAGGTCAGGATTTTACATTAACAAGCTCTACTAAGAACAGGTTTGGTCATTAAATATCACATTTTGTGGGCTGGGAGGAAAAATAAAGACCCACACATTTTACTAAAAGACTTAATAAAGTGATTTTTGCAGAATATGGGACCTTTAACTGCATTCAAATACCTCCAAGCATATGTTTATTAAACAGCTCCCACGCTTAGCAGCATGTTTTATAAAGTAAAATGAAAACTTAATAAAAAAACAGTTAAAAAATAAAAAGCTAAAGTTTTCTACAGTAAATAAAGTTTTCCCAATTTTCAATGTAACTGCAATAAAACTGGACAGAGTTGAGTTTGTGCTGCATTTTACAGACGTGTAATGCAGCTGAATTAATTTTCTGTTTGGTTTTACACGTCTGATTTTAAATGACCATCTAGGGCTTCCATACTGTAGACAGAGAATATGCCCCAAAATGCCAAATATCAGCCCTGATAACGGAATAATCAATCTATCCCTAGAAATTAGCGATACAGATGTGCAACGTTTTTGTACCAGACTGCTAATATGTTCATCTCTGCAGCGTGAACAGCTTTTTTTGCTCAGTGTGTACGTGACTTCCTGTTGTTGCAGAGCCAACCTCAAGTGGATACTGGAGATACAGCAGATTTTAGCGCTTAAGCACTTTACAGTTATGCTAATCTTATAAAAACAAATAGTTAACTCAGAGAGAGTTGTTTGTTTTTTATTCTGGACTTAGTGTTAGATTGACTGTGCTGTCTGAATGATCTGTGACTGTTTGTTGCGATTATATTTTTTTAAAGTCCTAGTAGTATCGGTACTTGGTATCGGTCTGAAAAAAGTGGTATCGAGCATCCCTACTGTAAATGATGAAATAATTAAAAAACAGTTGTTATAACTTATTATATTCATGATTTATTATCGTTTCCGACAATATTTTCACTATTACACAAATGAATATCGGCTCCAAATATCAGGTATCGGCCCTGAGAAACCACATCAGTCTATCTCTGCCTGTTACAGCGCACACTCACAAAGGCACAGAGTGGCCGATCAACCAGAGGAGCATGTTTTTTAGCTGAAGGAAAAGAGCAAACTCCATAACGGCACCTGCCTGGTCCTCCTCGCCGTGCGGCGTCAGATCCATCAGCACGCTCAGATTTATTTTCCTTGGCAGGTTTGGTCTTTCTGCAGATCACAGAGAAACTGTTCATCCAGCATCAGACTCTGATTCCTGCTGTTAGCTTCCCGTCAAACACGGAAAGTAAACCTCATCAGCCGTCGCCTGCAGCTCGTTCCTCTCTCAGCTGTTTCCACAAACTCTGACGGCTGCGCCCCCCCCTCTGAGCACGCCTCCATCGCTGTTTGGCAAGGTGCGCTGACTCTGCGTGTGAACCCTCTTCCTTGAAACCTCCACAGCGCCGAGCAGGAGGAAGTCAGGGGGGAGGAAAGGATGGAAGTGAAGGAAGGAAGGGGGTCAGATTACAGGCTGAGGATCAGACTTTTCTGGGACGGTCTCTGCGTGCTGCGCTCGTCCTGAGCCCAACACTGCAGGACTTGTTGATGTGTGGCACCGGTCCCAGCAGATCCCCGAGTCGGTTACAGTTCGTGTTGCAATAACAAACGAGAGATTCTTTCAGCCGCCGGAGCGCGGAGCGAGCTGCTCTGACCGAGATGACAGGGCAAATTCCTGGGACGAGAGGCAGATCCAGCGGGTTTGTTTTAAAAAGGGGAGGGAGAGCGGAGGGAGAGCGGAGGGAGGAGGGCTGGGAAGTTTGTTAGCGTGCCATAGAGTCATTACTGCGGGGAAAGGAAAGGAGGTATTACTTAACTGAATGAATGCCAGCGATCACAGATTAGATTACACAAGATTTTGCTGAAAACTCACATCAGAAAAAAAACAGCTCCATCCTGTTGGAGCAAAATAAAACTCCTTTGTGTGAACGTTTCTGTGGAAAGCCCCACTTTTCAGCAAGTCCTAGAGTTTTAACTTCTGTGTATGAGACGTAAAGACTGTGTCCAACGCTCAGCCTGTCGCTGATACGTCGTTTCACAAATAAACTGGATACCCTGCAGTGTTGTGCTTTTGTTTGCTTTGGAGAGCGTTTGGCTGCGTGCAGTGACGAGTTTGAAGCCTCTCTGAGTGAAATCGAAGGATCTTTCAGCATCAGTCCTGTCAGATATAAAACATCATCTTCATCTGTCTGTTTTTTTAGAGATGTCTTATAGATTTATCAGAGTTATAATCATTTCTGATCTAACTTTTTTCTGAATGAAGCCAGAAAAAAAGCGTTAAATCCCAACTCAGTGAGCTGCAATCTGCTGCAAATGAAATGTTGGTGTATCTTAGAAGACAGAGCAAAATCTTTGCATCAAAAAAGCAAAAAGCAAGAAGAAAAATAAATGTTTAGATCAGGGGTCTGCAAAAATTACTTTCACAGGAGTCATTTTTTCTCAGCTCAACTTGATTTAAGTCATTCAGGAGCCACAAAATCTACTTTATCTTAAAAAAATAAATTAAGTGTATAAAATCATGTAAAGAGTTAAATAAAAATAAATAAATATAGAAAAAAAATGTTTTTTTAATTAATAAAATTGATCATGTTAAGTCTTTCTTTTTTATTTTAAATTAATTTGCATAACTTCATAAAAATAAAAGTAATTGCAAAAAATGCAAACATTTAAACAAAAAAATTCAAATATAAAAAAATTTGCAAAAATGTTTTACAAAATTTTGAGAAAATTAAAAATTTAAAAAAATTAAAGCTTGAAAATTTTGCAGTTGTGAAATGTGTAAAAGATTTGCAAAAAATTAGAAAAAAAAATAAAAAACAGAAATTTAAAAAATTTAACAAAAAATAAAAATCAAAATACAAATCTAAAATTTAAAAAAATTAACAAAAAAAAATTGACAGTTTTTGATTCTAAAAAAAAATACAAAAATTGACTTTTTGAATTTTTTATTTTTTTGAAAAAGTTAAAATTTTGAAAAACAAAAAGAAGAAATTTCTTAAAAAATTTACTGAAAAGGAATTTTATTTTTTTTATGTGACTTTTATTTATTTGCATTAACATTAAAACTCAGGGAGGAATACTTGAATTTGATAATGTTTATTGATGACATTGTTTAACTCATTTTATTAGTTCTTTTGCCTACATTCTGTCACGTATCAAGCATGTTCATAAAGCCCACATGTTTAATCTTTATTTTCTTCTGTCCTTTACTTTGTAATTTACTCACAACTCAGAACAAGTTCCTGGAAGGCGTACAAACCCAGTCTGGACTTTGTGCCAGAAACGACACAGGGGAAACTTGGGTTAACTTGCTCTGGTTAAGGAGATGATCATGACTACATGAACACACTCTCTAGCCCAGCAACCACCTGTAGCATCGTGTGTTTCTATGTGGGAGAGACTCGAGAGCCGTGCACCTGCCTCAGCCTGACTTTAGAAAAAAATCTCTTGTGATGTTTCTTTTCTGACGCTGTCCTTTGTTCGTGTCCAGCAGCAGCGCTCCAGAAGAGATTGGCTCCTCCGCTCCCTGCGAACGGCAGAAACGGGCAGTCTGTGTCTCTGGACGGAGTCAGCTTCTCAGAGGGAGATCTCCTCCTCAAGGTAAAAACGTTTTATCACCTTCAGCTCAGTTCGATGTTGTCAGTGTGTTTATACCGTGTTGTTTCCTCTGCAGGCTTTAAACGGCTTCGTCTTGGTCGTGACGACAGACGGCACGATCTTCTACGCCTCCCCGACCATCCAGGACTTCCTGGGTTTCCATCAGGTAAAACTGAAGCTCCACCCAGCTCAGACCGCGCTCAGAGGAGTGTAACACCGTGCGGTTACTCAGAGTCTATTTGTCCAATAAATGAAGCTGATAATTTGACTCTGACATGCTCCCTGATAAAAGCTTCGTCACACGGAGGTAATAATGTCTGAATTAACTTTCAGTCGGATGTGGTGCATCAGAGTGTGTACGACCTCGTTCACGTGGACGACAGAGAGATGTTCAAATGTCAGCTCCACTTCGCCCTCAACCCCAGCCAGAGCGACACGGATCAGAGAGGAGGTAGGAGCTCATGTTAAAACTATCCCACTGAAATATATATTTACATTTTCTATCAAGGGCACAAATAAAACCAAAGTCTGTGTAGTAACGTCTCACTAAACCACATTTGGACTGTGCATCAGCTTTCTGTACTCCTTGTATGAAGCTAAAGCTCCGAACAATCTGCAGAAACTCAACAACTCTTACAGCTGACGTCTATAAATGAACAGATTCATCAGGATGTAGAAATATGAGAGTTTAAAAAACACATCAGACGACACAAAAAGTGATTAAAGTGCTGAGCAGAAAAGGTAAAAACTGGTGCAAAAAAATTCAGATCCTGATCCTGCCATGAAGACGATAAATGATGATAATACACTTATTTATGAACCACTTTTTATCAGATGATTTCAAGGTGCAAAAGCTCAATAAGAGCAGAAAACAATTTAAAAATATTTTAAACAGTTCAATTTTTTTTAAGAATTTAAAAAGAATTACATTAGTAAAAAATTGACAATACAATTTAAGAACAAAAAAAAAAAAAAAATTGAACAGTTCCAAAATTTAAGAAAAAAATAAAAACAACTTTCTCTTAACATTTACAAAACAATTTAAGGGCAATTAAAAAAATATTTTTTTTTAACAGTTCAAAAGTTCTTTTTAAATAATTTAAAAGCAATTTAATTTTAAAAAAATTGACAATACAATGTGAGAACAAAAAAAAAAAAAAAAGAAAAAAATTTCAACAGTTCCAAAAATAAAAAATATAATAATAAAAACAACTTTCTATTTAAATTTACAATACAATTTAAGAGCATTTTGAAAAAAAAATTTAATAAGTTAAAAAAATTCAATTTTCTTTTGAAGAATGTTGAAAAATATTAATTTAAAAATAATTACAATAAAAATTAAGACCAAATTAAAAAAACATTTACAATATATATATATATTTAAAATTTAAAGAATTTAAAAACAAATAAATGTATTAAAAATTGACAATGCAACTTGAGAACAAATAAAAAAAATGACAATTTTTTTAAACAGTTCCAAAAACAAAATTAGATAAAATAAAACCAACTTTCTTTTTTCATTTACAATTCAATTTAAAAGTAATCTAAAAAAAATTAAAATAGTTCAAATATTTTTTAAAGAATGTTGAAAAATATTTATTTAAAAAAAATTACAACAAAATTTAAGAGCAGTTAAAGAAAAATTAAAAACATTTTAAACAGTTCAAATTTTTTTTTCTAAGAAATTAAAAACAATTGATATTTTTTTTTATTTACAATTCGATTTGAGAGCAATTACAGAATTTTTTTTTTTTTTTTAAGAATTTAAAAGAATTTGATTTTTTTTAAATTTGCAACACGATTTGAAAGCAATTTGAAAAAAAAAGAAAAAAAAAACATTTAAAAAATTACATTAAAAACAGTTAAAAAAATATAAAAACATTTAAAAATGTTTTGGTTAAATTAAACCAATTTAGAAACAATTAAAGAAATAAAAAATTAACAACAATTTTAAACAACTTGCTGTGGCAACAACTTTAAAAACATCAACAACCTTAAAAAGCATCAAGGTGTCCAAAGCTTTGCTAAAAACAAATGTCTTAAGCCCTTTTTTGGAAACAGTCGGTAGATTGTGGTGCCCTCAAGGTGTCCAGAGGTTTCTCCTTAAAAAGTTTGTCACAACCAAGACAAACTTTCTTGTGGGAAATTAAGATGCTCCTGAACCCAGAGCTCCGATCTGACTGGTTCTGGTTCTGGCTGTCCCCTTTAGACGGACAGTCCTGCAGTAAAGCTTCCTGCAGCTCTGCGTTGCTGCCTCAGTACATCCCTCCAGAAAACTCGTCCTTCCTGGAGAGGAGCTTCTGCAGTCGACTCCGCTGCTTACTGGACAACACGTCTGGATTCCTGGTACCGTAAAAACTTTTTTACACTTGAATCCTTTTAAACTTTATTTAAAAACTCATCATCTGACCTCATCTCCTCCATCCAGGCTCTGAACTTCCACGGCCACCTGAAGTTCCTCCATCTCCACGGACACACAGAGGTCGACGGCACCACGGCTCCTCCTCCTCAGCTGGCTCTCTTCGCCATCGCCACACCAGTCCAGCCGCCATCCGTCATGGAGATCCGCATAAAGACGCTCATCTTCCAGTCCAAACACCGGATGGACTTTGCTCCAGTGGGCATCGACACCAGGTGGACGGAGCGACTCAGTCTGAGTGTGGTTGTGGCTGGATGAAGCTTGTACCTTTGATAACGTGTCATTTCCTCTCCTCAGGGGGAAGCTGGTGTTAGGGTACTCAGAGACGGAGCTGGTCACCACGGGCTCTGGGTACCAGTTCATCCACGCCGCTGACATGATGTACTGTGCCGACAATCATCTCAGGAGTGAGTTCCTCTGCCGACACGTCCACCCATTGATCTCTTCGTCGATAACTCCAGGTTTTCTGTGAACTTTCTGTTTCACTCGTCCTCAGTGATTAAAACTGGAGACAGCGGCTTCACCTTCTTCAGGCTGCTGACCAAAACCGGACAGTGGCTGTGGGTTCAAGCCAACGCCAGGGTGGTCTTCAAGGGAGGAAGACCAGACTTCATCATCGCTCGTCAGAAAGCTCTAACGTAAGCAGCAGCTGCTGTCTCCATGTCTGTAACTGATTACCCAAACTCAGGGTCTGATTCACGACAGCGTTGTTCTTCTGTGGCCTGTGCAGAATCTGTGCTAATGAGCCAAACGAGGCTTTCTGCTAAGTGCTCAGAGCTGCAGAGCTTTGAGACAAATCTGGTTATCCCATAGAGGGTTCACGTAGTCATGGTCATCCCCTCAACCAGAGCAAGAGGTATTACGGTAATTAGTTTATACAAGCTGTTCTAATTACCGTAACTCTTCTATTATAAAAGCAAAAAAAAAATGCAAACAGTTCCTAAAAGAAGAAGGAACAAACTCTGACGCTTTTAAAGTCCCTGTAAAGAGTTTCTACGTGATCTGGAAAAAGTCTCTCTTCAAGATATGCAGAAGAAGTTTAGCAGAGAGAAGAGAGATCTGTGTTTTTCTCTGTTGAAAATAATTTCTGTGATTAATTCTGTAGTGATGGTGGACACTGGAGCCTAACTGTCAGACAGAAAAAGGACAGAAGAGCAGAAGAAAGAGAAACAGGAGGGAGATAGAGCACGAGCTAAAGGCTAAAACATGAGCTAAAAGCTAAAGTACTAGCTAAATGCTAAAAAAACATGAGCTTAAGATAAAATACTAGCTGTAGGCTAAACTACTGGCTTAAGGCTTAAAAAAACACAAGCTCAAGGCTAAAACACAAGTTAAGTCTAAAACACTAGCTAAAGGCTAAAATATTAGTTAAAGGGTAAAAAATCATCAGCTAAAGGCTAAAATACTAGCTAAAGGCTTAAACACGGGATACAATACTACCAAAGGCTTAACTACTCCCTAAAGGCTAAAGCATGAGCTAAAGTCTAAAACACCAGCTAAATGCTCAAATATAAGCTGAAGGCTAAAAAATCATCAACTAAAGGCTAAAATACTACCTAAAGGCTTACATACTAGGTGTAGGCTAAAACATTAGCTAAATGCTAAAAAACAGGCTAAAACATGAGTTGAAGGCTAAAACACTAGCTTGATGCTAAAATATTAGCTGAAGGGTAAAAAATCATTGACTTAAGGCTAAAATGCTAGCTAAAGGCTTGACTACTCGCTTAAGGCTAAAACATGACCTAAAGGCTAAAAACAGGCCAAAACATGAGTTGAAGGCTTAAATACTAGCTTGATGCTAAAATATAAGCTGAAGGGTAAAAAATCATTGACTTAAGGCTAAAATGCTAGCTAAAGGCTTGACTACTCGCTTAAGGCTAAAACATGAGCTAAAGGCTAAAAACAGGCCAAAACATGAGTTGAAGGCTTAAATACTAGCTAAATGCTCAAATATAAGCTAAACGCTAAAAAATCATCAGCTAAAGGCTAAAATACTAGCTAAAGGTTAAAATATTAGCCGAAGGCTGAAAAACCATTAGCTAAAGGCTAAAATACTACTTAAAGGCTTAAACACAAGCTACAAGCTTAAATACTACCTAAATGCTTAACTACTTGCTAAAGGCGAAAACATGACTTTAAGGCTACAACACGAGCTAAAGGCTATAAGGGCTAAACTTTGTGCTAATGTTGTCTCCAACCCACAGTCAGCAGTTATTCTGCAGTGGTCTGTTCAAACTTGAGAGTCTATCAATAAAATGAAGAGCCAGGTTACGTTAGCTCTGCTTGGTGAGGTTGGAGTTGGTAGATGAGCTCTGGTAGGACAGAACCAGGATTCACTAACGTTACACGTTACAGACACGTCTCAGAGCACCAGGCTGCTGATAGCACTACATATAGCTGGCTACTGACACATGGTACAAACTTTCAACGTTAGCTTGTTGTCACATTTCAAACAGCGCTATGTCCCTGTACTGATTAATACCTTAGCTCGTGGCGTTGTATCTGTTGAAAAGTTGACTTGAACAGAGAAACACGCCTGGTAAAAATTCACATTTTAAAATCAGTGTGTGTGAGACTCCAGGCCAGAAGGTGGCGCTGCAGTCACATGAAAACAGATCTGAACAGAACTGACTCTCCTTTCTGCTCCTTCCTCCTCTGCAGGAACGAAGAAGGGGAGGAGCACCTGCACCAGAGGCGCCAGCAGCTCCCCTTCAATCTCGCCACAGGCGAAGGCGTCCTCTACGACACCGCCCTCGATGCTTTCCCCCCAGGTCCTCCTGGCCCTGGTGAACCAAGCTCCACGGATCCTACTTCAGAGAAACCGTTAGACCCCGCCTCTCTCCTGGGATCCCTACGCCGCCAGGATCACTCGGTCTACACTCAGCCCCAGAACCCGGGTCCTCCACTCCCGGTCTTTGAGCAGATCGACGAGCTGGAGTGCGAGAAGTCGTCGTTTGAACGAGCCTTCCTGGACAGCCACGCGCTGCTGAGCGTACCGGGGCAGCCCCAGGCGTCCCAGAAGAGGGCCATCACGAGCGACCTGACCTCGGACGCCATGATCGACTCATTGGAGCAGATTCTGGGGGATTTTGGGGACGGCGTCATGGAGGGTTTGGAAGTGGAGGAGACGGAGCTGAGGGACTGGGAGAGCGCTCTCATCAGCGTGAACCACAAGAGGGAGGACGCATCGGCGGACCTCGACCGCATCCTGGCCAACGACGTGTTCTCGTACGTGGAGGAGGCTCTGAGGAGGGAGACCGCCGGGTTTCAGAGTCAAGGGAACAGTTTCACCCATCACGGACAGCTTCCTGGGTCTGTGTTTTCTAACAGCGCGCCGCCAATGGTTGACAGGACTTCTGGGTTTGTGGATCAGACTCTGGTGGGACCAAAAGGTGCCTCCCAAACTGGGTCAACCAGGGCGGCGCTCACGCCGTGTGGCAACAATCCACGGGAACACACCTCGCCGCTGTGGGCTCTCAGCAATCAGCGATGTGGCAACCGAGCGGTTTCGACACAGTCATTCCACGCCGTTCAATCACCGCCCGACGTGACGCAAGACGCCTGGCTCCCACCGCTACAAAACAACCTCCACCAGCCCCGCTCTGAGGCGGCCAATCAGAGCGCTCAGTACAGACTCAGCCACCTCGGCTCGCAGCAGGCGTATGTGGGGCAACCACTCCAGAGCCTGTCGGCGTGGCAACAACAACAGCAGCTGCCGCAACATTTTCCCCATCACACACTGACACATTCCTCTCACACACCAGGCGGCGTGAACTCAGCGGCTCCGTCCCTCCACCCGCAGACGCAGCCGCCATCCGGCAGCTGCATGTATGAAAAAAGAGAAGGTCACATACCGAACGCCGCTGCTGCCGTTCCTCCCAGACGGAGCGGACCTCCCCTGGGACCCGCCAGATCCAACGGTCCCACACACGGCGCTGAGAGCTCGCACTTCAGCCTCTCACATCCCTGTGTGGCTGGCGTGGGCGACCTCGGCGACCTCGGGTTGGGGGCGCCTCAGTCCGAGTACCTGAACGGGGACGGGGCGCTGCAGTCGTCCTTCTTCTGCTGGAACAGGGACGCTCAGGTAAAACCAAAGCTGTGAGCAGAAAAAGGTGATTTCAGGCTCGTTTAGGAGGAAATGAATCCTGAGCGTCATCGCGGCAGAAGTCTGGCTCAGGTTTGGGATCAGTGTCGGGAGTCCTCCCCGCCTGTTTGTGCAGATGGTTTTAATTTGTTAGGAAACACACGGAGGCCTCGGGCTCTCCTGGCTCTGTTTGGATAAGCCTCTCCTTCATCTCAGCCGTCCTGAACACGCCGAGCTGTTCGCCGTCTGCTCAGGGACCGATCGTTTAAAAACTCAAGGTTTTATCCTCGGTACAGGACGGAGAACATCTCGTTCTGTTTGGAAAAAGTTACAGATGCAAGTCTGAGCGTTTAAAGGAGCTCGATGTATCGCAGCCAAGAGTTTTTACCACAACTTTCCTCTTTAACAGAGACAGGAATGAAACAGCAGCATGAAAACCTCAGTTATTATCATCAACAAACTCTGAAAGTCTAAAAACTTTTTCATCAACTTCATCAAAGTTGGAAACCAGCTTTTTTAGGGAACGATAACCAACTGGAACTGAGCTGAATTAAAGCAAGGATTAAATCAGATTCTGACTTTAAAGTCACAGTTCAGACCTTAAAGAGAGGGTTAATCTGTAATCTGATTAAAAATGCTCCACCCTAAAAGAAATCACAAGATCTTCTCCAGATTTTAAAGGTAGACTTTAACAAAATAGAATAAATCTTTTTTGTCCACTGAAGTGGGAAATTGAGGAAAATTGATGGCAGTGTCGTTGGGTACAAAAGATTTTTTAGAGAAGACCTTTCCCCGGAGGATGGGAAATCCGTGTATGGTTCGTTCTTTCGTTATTCTGTTTCAAAACAAAATCAAAAAAACAAAAAACAGACTTGTTTTTTTGTTTTAAAACCAAAACGGAAAAATGGAATAAGAGAAAAACAGAAAAACACGTTTTTTCTGTCCTGGTTTTAAAAATGAAAAAACGAAAAATAATAAAAGATTGTGTCAAAATTGTTTGATATCTTGATATTAAATATGAACGTCCAGATTAAAACTAAACTGTAATGGAAAAAAAATGTCAAAACTAATTAAAACTAAACTATAATGACAAAACCAAAACCACGCCTACTCTGCGCCCAGAAACTTCCTGAAACAACCAAAACCTCAACATCCAGGCAGAGGAGAGGGTTAGAGGCAGACACAGACACTGACACACATGTAAAGAGACCCATAGGAGACGACTGAGCAGGATTATTCCTGTAAAAGTTGACTTTATTTTTTAGTAAAACCTTACAGACTCTACCTTTAAAGCCACAGTTCAGACCTTAAAGAGGGGGTATTTTGCAAATATTGTAAAAATCCCTAAATCTATCCTGAGACTCAATGAAATTATAGTTATCACATAATGATTTCCTAGCTGGTTCATGACAAACTGGAAGGGGGAGGCCTCAAACGCAGAAAGAGGGCTGGCCAATCAGAGAGAAGGGGGTTTGTAGAGCCAGGAGCCTTAAAGAGACAGGAACCTAAACAAAGTGTTACATACAGAAGCTGAAATAAGGGTTTATTAAAACATCAGGGAGAGAAAAATTCATTTGTTTTTTTTTTATAGTTTATGTAACGCTACTATGGCATAATACCCCCTCTTTAATCAGCCCCAATTTTAAACATTGTTGTCCATTTCAACCGTTTACCATAAGTCCTGCTCTTCTCATAGGTTAGAGTGTGTGGTGATGTGATGTTACGTTCCTTAAAGGTATCTTTTGGGTCTCCTGAGGTGTCCCATGATATAAAAAACTGAAACCAAGCAATTAAAAAAAAAAAAACAGCTTTAAATGTTTTTAAAACTGAGCAACAACTCGAGATCGCTCACGAACCTTAGGTGGATGCTGATAGACTGAGTTTTTGTAGCTGTTTTAATCACTCCCATAACTTTAGAATCAGACAGTTATTGTTACAATAACAGAAAATAAATCAGAAAAACTCAAAGTAGAAGAAATCAGGTATATTTGAGGAAACACGGCGTTCCTGTGAGCGCTCATCACGTCGCTCTGAGTCTTCCCTCTGATCATTTAACGACCATAACGTCTCCACTTCTCTTCCACAGATTTCCAACGCCGCCCTGAACGGCGTGGACGACTCCTTCCCCTTCGCTCCTCTCCCCTCTGGGAACATGGCCCTCGCTCAGAGCGGCGGGCCCCAGCCGCCTCTACGCTGCCCCCAGAGGCTCTGACGGACCCACAGACCTGACACGACCTGGACTTAATATTTTGAGGATGTTGTGTCTGCTGTGGCGAACCAAAGACTTTGGACCGTCTCATTTCAAACTTTGCTGCGTCGCCGTCTTCTGACGGGGACGTAGGGGGAAGTAACACCTCATTTTGGACGATGTAAACTTAAATATTTATCAAACTATTTTAACCCAGTTATCAGCTTTCTACCTGTACTACGCTCAGACCAGTTTGTGAAGAATGAACGGCACACACTCTGCATATGGAGGACTTCCTACACCAGTTTAACGCCTCAGACTGTTTCACCGTGTGAATGTGGGAACGTGTTCGTCTGTTGTTTGTTTCTGTGCTTCTCTGTCTGACGTTAAACTGACCGTCGGTCTGTAAACATCCATGTCCAGCTTTAAGACGAGCTAATCTTTGTTTTTTAGTTGAGTCATTTCAACTTCTTCACCGTGAACCAAACCAAACCAAAGTCAAATGAGCTGATACCGCCCCGCTCTTCCACGTCACTGAGAGCGGCGCCACGAGCTCCGAGTGCACAATGTTTAGAAAACAGAGAAGCTCCTTTACCGTAACATTACAGGCTAAAACAACAGGCTAACTGCAGCTAAAGTTAGCATCCTGAAGCTAACACAGAGACAGGGGGAAAAACTCACATTTCCAGGGTCCCAGGTTTGTTGGAGGATGGTTGGTAATGCGCCTGGATTCAGGACCAGTCTATTGGCTAGCCCTCTGTTGGACTGTCCAAAGTTGGAAAAGCAGTCGGCCGTGAAGTGACTAGCACACACATGCTCAGTTTTACTGAGTGTAGCTGGAACATTTCCTGATAAATGAACTCGAGACACTTAGTCTGTCTTCTTCTGAGATGGGAAGCTTGAGCATGGAACTATGTGACTGATTACAGCCAAAAACAGAGCAGTGATGGCTCTGCAACTTTGGGAAGTGGGGAGGGGGTTTGGGGTATCTGCTCCGGTGGACCAATCAGGTCAGACTTGCTCCTGATTGGTCAAAAAAGGGAATCGCTGACGTCAGCAAACCCCCAAAATCCAAACAGCTCATTTTAGGTCAGGATTTTACATTCACAAGCTCTACTAGACCCACAAATTTCACTAAAAGACTTAATAAAGTGATTTTTGCACAATATGGGACCTTTAACTCCACTAAAACCACTTTAAGGATCCAGTCAGTGAAGAAACGAGGACATGTAGGTCACTTTAGGTCATGTATTGGACTTATACGACTGTTTAAGAAGAATCTGAGAAGGTGTCTGCTGTTAAACGTTGTATTTCATGTCACATTAAGGTCTTTTCTGCGTAACTGTTAAAATGCTAAAATATCCTGAGATTTTAAGTCCAAACTTAAAGGTCCAGGTGTGTCACGTGCTCCTCTGATGTAGGAGAGACGGCAGCTTCAGAACGAACAGATCTAAACTGGCTCATGTTTTCGTCACATGCTGTATATCCTCACTTTAATCGTCAGCTGAACCAAAGAAGAACTGGTTGATTCGCTCTCCGCCTGCAGAGACGGACATGTAACTGTGCCTGTGTATTTATAGGTATCACTATAGCTGCTTGTGTATCAGATATAACCAATGAGGACAGTTTATTTTGCCATTAAAGAACTGCAACCGCTCGTTCAGCCTCATGTGTTATTCCCCCACAGAGCACGCAGAGGAGAGGTCGTGTGAGGAGACGCCGCTCAGCCTGACACCATGACTCCAGACCTCAGGTGTGTGCAGGTATCAGGTGAAGCCTTTTATGAGTGTGTGCTCTGTCTGCAGCACCTGTGCTGACTTGTGTTATCATCCGCGTGCTATCTGAGGTCATGACGGCTCATTCAATGTTTTTTATGTCCCACATCCTCGCTCCTCTGAGACGTTTCAGCTCCTCGCGGTGCGTTACGTAACCGCCCTCAGCCTCCAACTTTACACAACGTACTCATCGCTCCGCTGTTTGGTCTGTGCTGTTTTTTTACTTTATAAACCATAATTTAATAAGGATGTGCTGACAGAGCTCTGGAGTATGTCTCTGAGCGCTTTGAGCTTAAAGTCTAAACGTTATAAGTCGATTTGTTTGTCGTTTCTTGTTTCAGTCAGAAATATGTTTTGTAACAAGACCAGAAAAAATAGGGGGGGATTTGGGGACAAATGCTAACTGAATGATATCCAACATCTGGTTTTTAATCAGATTTAAAAGTGAGGCTCAAAACATGGAGCAAGTATTGAAACCCCAAAATTGCAGTTCCTCAAATAACCACTCGAGGCTGGCCCCAAAAATGAATCATTTCCCATAGCACTTCATGTTACTGGGACCAACTTAAGAGCAGAGTATTTATATATAATATATGATATAAAACATCAATACAGCCTTAAGTTTGTGGGTGTTTTCAGGGTTAGCTGTTTGCTGAGCTTAACCTCCTCATTATTGTTACTGTATGTTAGTTTTTTCTTTTTCTGATATCTAAAATGCTGATATTTCAGAGAAGCCGTTTAGCTCCATCACTCAGACACTGAATTCAAACTGGAAGCAGCTCAAAAATGTCTGTTTTTTTCTGCGGTGTAGTTGCAGATGTCAGAAATGGTACAAAAAATTAGTAGATAAAAAAGATAAAAAATATATTATTTTGTTTTTATAAAACTTATTTTTTATTTATTTATCCTGCTTTATGGTGTGTTATGATTACTCTGGGAGTTTAAAGAAAAATCATTTGATTTCCTATACAGAAGCGCAAACTACTGTAAAAAAAAAAAATATATATATATATATATATATACTTAGAATGATTAAACAGAATTAAATGCGATAAAGAATTTTTTTGTTTTAATGTTTTATTATTTATGTTCATTTTTTATTTATGTATCCTGCTATCCTAAGATTGAAACAAAAGTTTGATTTTCTTTGAAGAAGCATGCACAAATACTGTTTTTCAATCATATATATATATATATATATATATATATATATATATATATATATATATATACAGAGGAATGAATAAAGTTTAAAAAAATCAAAACATAAATAAAAACAGATCAATAAATTTATAAATTAAATTAATAAAAATTTTTCAAAGGAAAACAAAGAATTAAATGCAAATGAAAAATAATTAATTTTTTTTTTTTTTTTTTCATTTTTATTTATATTTTATTTGTTTATCCTGCTATCCTGAAGATTAATCTGAGAGATTAAAAAATCATTTAAAAACCACAAACTACATTAAAATATATATGTATATATGTATATATATATATATATATATATATATATATATATATATATATATATATATATATATATATATATATATATATATATATATTTAAGTGAATAAAAATAAATTAAATTTTAAAAGGAAAAAAAAAGAATTAAATGCATATAAAAAATAAATACTTTTTTATGTTTTATAATTTATATTCATGTTTTTTTATTTGTCCTGCTATCCTCTCAGAGATAAAAAAAAAATCAGTTGATTTCCTATAAAAAAGCCCAAACTACATAAAACTATATACATATTTACCCACACACATACACATTATCTCTCTTATCTATTTTAGCTTTTAGAATTAAATCCAAACCAGTCTAAATTTATCCGTTAAACAAAAGACAAAACAAAAAAAAGACCCCGTTGACAAAAATGCTGTACGGACAAATAAGTTCATAAAAAATAAAAACAGATAAATAAATAAATAAAAGAAGAAAGAGATAAAATAAAAGAAACAAATGTCTATCACTTCCTGAACGACCTTTAGTGATTTAAACGCAGCCTTTCAAAGACTTGTCTGAGCATGAAAGGGTTAATCCATGCTCTTCACATTTAAACTCTCAGATTACCCTTTCCTTTGTGCTCCTGAAGTCCAAAGTGAGCAACCAGCTAAGGCGAAGCTGAACCTCCACTTTACTCTGAGTGAAGTCCTGGTTTTCAGCCGTTTTTCCCTCTTCGTCTGCGTCCAGCTCTGAAACCCAAGCTGTCCCTGAAGAAAAGGTTGACTGGCCTCCCTGAAAGAGGGATTAAAAGACAAGGAAAAATAAAGTAACTCAATATCCCAATCAACCTGACCTGATAGCACGCTCTCACGCGAGGAATCTGATGCTCTATTAAAGAGGGGGAAACAGAGAGGGAGGAAGAGGGCTGTGAGAAAGAGGGAGACGGAGGAGGAAGAAAAAACAAATGACTGCTCAGGGAGTGAGTTCATTACGGCCGAAGGAGCAGAGGTTCAGATGTAGGTCACAGCAGAGAGCAGCAACGCTCCTAATGGATTTCTACGACTCATTTATTCAGGGGAGATGTGTCTGAAGAGGCTGCAGAGGGAGATGAGGAGATTACAGCTGGTTTAAGTTGTTTTGATGCTTGTGTCTGAGTGTTTTCTCTTCTTGGAGGAAGTGTGTGATCAGGTCCTCTCTGTAGGAGGAGCTGGGGCAGACTTTCTGGTTAGGCCTAAAATCAGAGCTCACTTTTACTTTCTGCTCGTGGTCTTTACAGTTTCTGATGCTTTGTTTCAGCGTGTCTCCACGGTTTGGAGTAAAGTTTGCTCCTGAACACGAGAATGGTGAATTTATCATTTTATCTTAGACTGAGAAACAAAGAATCAGGCTCTGTTTGAGTCAGTGACTGTTCAGAGGGTCAGGCTTTTATTTTGGTAACAGCTGGACAAACTTTAAGCTTATCAAACACTCAGACTCTCTGTTCTTTTATGGATGAGAAACATTTTTCATTCACTTTTTCTTTAAACAAAGTTTTACTCTAACAGAACGATTTAATCCTTTATGGATTTTTTGCTCTTCTCATGTTATTGACCAGCATCTTGGCCTCATGTGACACTGTAACAAAAAGAAAAACAGTCCAACTGGTTTTTGAGGAAACACCAGGCAGCTACTTTGGCACCACCATGTGGCAATGAATTATTTTTACAGGTATGACTTCTATGACAGTTTTCTAACATTATTTTTATGAGACAATTTGACTTAATTAAATAGATTTGATTTAGTTTTAATTTTTTATCCAATTCATTTTAAATAATTTCATTAATTTAAATTTATTCCAATTTATTTTTTAATTTTTATTTATTTATTGATTTTTTTTTTAATTTATTTTTTATTTTTATAACAACTTTTTTTTTTTAATCTAAAACGATATAATTACTATAATGTTGTTTCAATTTATAATAACAATAGTAATAATAATAATGACAATTACTATTATTATTATTATTATTATTATTATTTTGTCATTATTAATATTTAAAGTGCCATAATTATCTAAACTTACCTTTTTTAGTTTTTAGTTTTGACCTTAATATATTTTAGTTATTTTTATTCTATTTTAGTTATTTTTATATAATGATAATTATTATTATTATTATTATAATTATTATTTTATTAATATTATTATTATTAATTTTCAAGAAAAAAAAATTATCTTCACTTACCTTTTTCATTTTTTTTACCTCAATGTATTTCAATTATTTTTAGTTTATTTCAGTTTTTTATACAATCATTTTTTATATTGTTTCTATTATCACTATTGTTATTATTATTTCATGATGATGATGATGATGATGATGATGATGATGATGATTATTATTATTATTATTATTATTATTATTATTATTATTATTATTATTATTATTATTATTATTATTATTATTATTATTATTCGTATTTAAGGTACTAAATTTTATCTAAACTTACCTTTTTTAATTTTTTTTTACCTTGATTTATTTTAGCTTTTTTATTTATTTTAGTTATGTTTTATTTCAAATTATTGTGTTTATTTTTTTAATATAACTGAATTATTTCTTATTTTAATTATTTTAATAATTTTTATTTTTATCCTGATTAATTAATTGTTAGCTTAATTTTTCTTGTGCCTTTTTGTATTCGTGTTTTCCTGTTTGCCTTCATGTTTTCCAAAGGGCGGGTCGCGTTTTTTCCTTTTGTGATACTACAGAAAACTGACCCCTTTTAGTCTGGTTTAAGGATCAATTGAGGGACAGGTGAGAAAGTCTGGGTACTCCTGCTCTGAAGGAGTTTGTCCTCAGGTATTTGTGAAACTAAAACTGAAGTATAATTTCACAGGATGCTCCACGATCTTTATTTTATTCTATTTATTTTAAATCTTTAACCTGAAAGTTTCTTTTTTCCTCTGTCAGGCTGTAGAGTCCTCGCGCTGTGACTGGTTTTTATCTCCAGCTCTTTGTTTATGTTGTTTTAATGTTCACAGAGGCCTGAAGGGGGCGCCGTTAGTCTACAAACCAGAATGAATCAGACCTTTTGTTACTGTACTGAGTGAGTAATTTCCCTGAGAGGAAATCCTCTCCGCCTGCCAAACACACACGTCACACACCTGCTGAGTAACAGCTGCATCAGCTGTTTCCCAGAAACTGATGATGAATCTGATCAGACTGAGATTTTTTAACTCTGCTGGGGATCTCTGTGAATATGTTGGCAGTTAGAGTCTGGCTTTAGCTCATTTCCAGGATTCTTACATCACTTTGTGTTAAGGGAAACAGACTGAAACTTTAGGAGGACGTTTAAATCTTCACATTTTGACGGTTTAACACTTTAACATCACCGTCCTCTGTAAAAAACCTCCTTTTGTTCTTTTTCCACCTCTCACCGCGTCACAGATTCATTCTTCGTTTTCAATCAGCCGTCCGTCAGTGTTTAACAGTAATTGAATTTTGATATGAGGGCAATTATTCTTCATTTAAGGCTGATTTGCATTAATTTGAAATATTAATGGGTTCTTTGGGGCGAGGAGAAATGAGGATTTGGTCACAGAGGAGCTCCTCAGCACTCCAGGCGCTGATATTACCCAGCATCCTCTCTACCTGCTCAGGTCGAAGGAGGAGGAGGAGGGTTTCAGATTTAGTCCTTCAGATTTGAGGAGAAAGTAGACTCGGTTTGTGAATCTCAGGATTATACATGTTTTAGTGTAAACTGCTTTAAAGACGGTGAAAAATCGGAGCCTCGTCAGTTAAAGTGGAGGTGATTTCAGTCTGAACCACACCTCACTCAGAAATTCAGGAGGACGACGTCCAGCTCATGAAAGTTGCAGATCCTTATTAAACTCAGAATCATTTAACACGGAGCGAGGAGCCGGAGCAGGAGCGGACGTGAGCCTGGACGTCTCCGACAGAAAACTCAGAGACGGCTGGTTTTAATTTCCTCCAACCAGGAGTTTTTATATCTTCTGTTTTTATATTCCCTGTTATAAATCTAAACCATTTCAGTCAGTATAAAAAAAAAAACGTCAACAACCATTTAGAGACGTTAATATTCCTGCATAGTTCAGCATCAGAGCGTCCACGTTGCTCTGCAATACTCTGCCTTAACACTTGGGGGCAGTGTGATTTCTACATCAGTCAGATCACCTGTTTCCTGTCCACCTTTGTCTTCTGCTTGTCTACAGAGAGCAGGGGAAACTCTGAGCGAGCGGCTTAAGAGGAGGAGGAGATCATGTCCGCCAAAAAGTCGACGTACGTCAACTCCACAGATGGTCAAAAAGCCGGCCAGTGGACCCATCATGGCGCCTACAGGAGGTAAACTTCCGGTTAGATGAGTCTGATCAAGAAGCTGATGTGGACCTGCAGTTCCTCTGGTGTCCACTAGAGGTCGGCTCAGAAAATACTGTTTCTGAAGCAGTTTTAAAGTACATCTTTGACAGGCACAGTAATGTTCCTATTCTCTAAAAATAAGGTGTGTTGTTGACTTCATGCTAGCATAGCTAGTCCGTTTATTAGCATCAAGCATGCTCAGTTGTATACATTCAAACTACATAGTCTGACTCTTAACTCTTGGTTGGTAGATGCTTGACATGTCTGCAAAGTCCGTACGGCTTCGTGTGGACTAGGGGTGGGTACCAAATTAGCTACTTTTATAGGTACCGACCAAGCGGCAACCTCTGGTCTTGAGGCTGGCTCCAGAAGTACAGGAAGTCACAAACACACCAAGACAAAAAAAGCAGTTTTCAGAGCAGAAATTAACCTATTTACAGCCTGGTTCAAAAAACGTCTCCTGTCTGAGTCGCTGATTTTACTACCAGCTCCCACTGTACGGGGGTGAATGTTTTTCTAACTCGGCCGTTAAGAGGATATTAAGATCGCAAGCTCCCCCAATAAGAGGCACAGCTGAGGGTCACGTGACCGACAGGCGCCCTATGGCTGTAGGCGAAGCCCTTGCCACTACCAATATGGCCGCTATGGCCGATCTGCTTCATTTTCCGTTTCAGAAACACACGGGTGACGTCAGCGAGACTACGTCCATGTTTTATACAGTCTATGGTACAGACCAAATTCTGTCAAAAGTACCAGGTACCGATTCACATAAAATCAAAAGGTCCCATGTTTAGGTACCTAAATGCATCCCTGTGACTGTGAGGGAGTGTAGGGGCGGGAGATTTCCCACGCTGGACATGAACACAGCATTTTAAGGTTATATTTTAAAATATATATATGTTAAATTGAAAAAAAAATTACACTTTATTATGAAAAAAAAAGATATTTTCTACCACATAAACACAAAAAAGTACAGACAATTGGTAGAGTTGAGTACTGTTAGCGGTTGCTAGGTACCGGGTATCGGTACCGTATTGTTTCACATGTGAAAGGTACCCATTGTGAGGCAGCGTAGGAAATTCAAAATGAGCGACTATGACAGCGACGATGAAGTTTCATTCACTTTGGAACCAAAAGGATACCTGTATGAACCGGAGCACACAGAAGAAGAGCTGCTACAGATGGAGACTGAAAGAAATACAGAGGAAACATCCACGGACACTGGACATCGAGATGCTGAGTGTTACTGCTGCCACGACTGTTGTTGTTGTTGTTGTTGTTGTTGCTGTTACAGGACACTCCAGAATTCAGAAGAGCAGGGAAATCTGTGTGATGAGTTATACAGACGGCTTGAGAGCCAGCAGTGTCCTCAGACTCAGACAAATCCTGAAGAGTGTCTGTAACCAAGTTCCACTCGTGACAGCAGTAACACTCAGCATCTGTGGGCATTGAGTCACAGCTCAGACATTTACACCACTGAGTATTTCCAACTCTGTCTTGATGTCCAGTGTCCGTGGATGTTTCCTCTGTATTCCTTTCAGTCTCCATCTGTAGCAGCTCCTCTTCTGTGTGCTCCGGTTCATACAGGTATCCTTTTGGTTCCAAAGTGAATGAAACTTCTTTGTCGCTGTCATAGTCACTCATTTTGAATTTTCTACGCTGCCTCACAATCCTTAGAGTACAAACAAAAGAATTACGATACTTGATCAAACTTACACGAGGCTAAAACCAGCGCTCGAAGCATAGCTTGTTTACATTCCCTACAGCTGAAAGGAGGAGGGGGGACGGAGCGCACTAGCGCTGCGCGGAAGGACACATGAGTTAGTTAGGTCCAGATAAATGTTTATATTTCCGAAGACTTAATGCACTTAAAAAATATTTTATGTATCGTACTCTTAAACTGTGGTATTACTTTTTGATTTGAGTTCTTGTAGGCAGAGAAAATAGCCTTTGAATTTGGTACCGTCTGTCCCTGTTAGCGTCTATTTCCTCGTCACCATCGATTACAGTTTGTGTCTTACTGAGGGAGAGGAGACAACTTTCTACTGTATCTAATGTCCTTAGTGGTCACATAGAGCTCATGCAACCCCACTTCAAAAAAAATGAACTGTCCCTTTAATGGACGTCCAGATGAGATACAAATCTGACGTCAGATCAACGTCTAAAAAAGGTCCGACAACGACATCTGAACTATGGATCTATTTGGACGTTTTGATGACGTCATGATTTTGTTGTTGACAGACGTCCAGATGAGGTACAAATCTGAACGTCATTTTAACGTCTTTAAAAGGTCCAATTATGACGCCTGATTTATGGATATGTTCGAACGTTGTGCTGACGTCTGGATTAAGTCCGGGGTGGCCAATCTCTGGCTCGCGATTGATACTTAAGTTTCAGTTTCTCTTCTCTAGTACGAATTGAAACACACAAACACAGTAAATCTCGCTTTGAAAATTGGAAATGTTTTGATTTTCATTTAATGACATTTATGAGTGAGAGGAAGTGTGTTCGTAATACCACGTGTGTGATGTGGCTCTTTGTGATACCACGGCCATTTTTGTGGCTCTTGGTCTCTGGTTTGGTCTTTAATGGACGTCCAGATGAGATACAAATCTGACGTCAGATCAACCTCTAAAAAAGGTCCAACAACGACATCCGAATCTTGGATCTATTTTGGACATTTTGATGACGTCATGATTTTGTTGTTGATGAGGTACAAATCCGAATGTCATCTTAACGCCCAAAAACGTCTGAATCTTGGATCCTTTGAACGTCTTATTGGCGTCAAGATTTGGTCTGCAAATGACGTCCAAAAAAAGGTCAGATTTGGATGTCAAAATTTGTACCTTTTTTGCACGTTGCTCTTTCGTCTAGATATGGTCTTTGATGAACCGACCCAATCCTGACAGGATCGGCACGTCTCTCCAAGAATTTGTTGCTGTACAGGATCAACTTCCTCCTCCTGAATCTGAAATCTACTTTCAGAAATCAGGTCGCACCGTTACAGAAATCTGTCTGACCCTTTCAGCGGCGGCGCAGACGTGAAGCGGACGTTTTCCCTCCTTGAGCTCGTCCGTCGTGATGTATCACCTTGAGCTCCACAGGGCGTCCTCCCTGGAGTCCCTTTGTCTATGAATGCTAATGGGATCTCTCTGTGTTAATAATAAATAGCTGCTGATAAAATAATAAATTCCTAATGTCCCTCTCAGACCTTTTCCCCTGCTTCTCCTCCGCCTCAGATTAGTTTATCAGGGCCTCGCCGCCCCAAACACTTTGGGCTTAATTATTAAAAAAGCCTGAAAAATTCATACGCTTCTTTTTTGGGGTGCAAAAGCCATCGTTCAGCTGTGGGTATTTGGAAAAAAGAGGCGGAGAGGGATGAAATATTCAGCAGCACACAGCCCCTTCAATTATTTTTTCCTAATGCTTGGATGTTAAAAACAGGCGGGCTGAAATGAGCATTTTAAGGCGGAATAATTCCTACAGCAATATAATACAGCTTAATTATTCAGGCCTAAATCTCCCACTGCCACTTTACACATTTATGTTTAATCACATCCAGGGAGTTTGGATGCAATCACTTGTTATTTTTCAGCCTCTAGCAACGCAATTAAGCGTGAAAAAAGACAGATGTGTTTTTTTTCTGCTGGTAAATATAAAAACGAAGAGAAGAGCTGGGTCCAGTTTCCAGTGGAGCAGGTTTTCAGATTTCTGCGGGTCAGACCTCGCCATCAGAGAATCAGACGATGTTTCAGTCATCCCCCTCCGTCGCTCCTCTCAGCACGAACGCTTTGTTTGCCGTAGTGTCGTCGTGCTGTATTATTTAGAGGCAGCACAAACAGAAGAGCGCTCGCTGTCTTCGCTCAGCTCCTCGGGCCTGCCGCTGCATCCACCGCGGGGATCGATTTCACGCAAAGCCGCTGGATCAGATCAGACAGTCACACCCACTGAGAAACACCCACGCTGCCTCCAGACACTCAGAGGAGAGAGGAGGGAAACTCTGAAACTTTCTGACTGAAGGAGAAGACTCAACACTTTAAAAACACGTCAAACTCCTTTTTGAACATGTACAACCTGTATTCAAACAGGTCCATCATAGACAAGTAGCAACACAGTCAGACTTGTGTTTTTAAAAGTCCCATATGATGCAAAAATCACTTTATTAAGTCTTTTAGTGAAATGTGTGGGTCTTTGTCTTTCCTCCCAGCCCACAAAATGTGATATTTAATGACCAAACCTGTTCTTAGTAGAGCTTGTTAATGTAAAATCCTGACCTAAAACCAGCTGTTTGGATTTTGGGGATTTGCCAACGTCAGCGATTCACTTTTTTGACCAATCAGGAGCAAGTCTGACCTGATTGGTCCACTGGAGCAGATATCCCAATTCCAAAGCTGAAAGGCCATCACTGCTCTGTTTTTGGCTGTAAACAGCCACATAGCTCCATGCTCAAGCTTCCCATCTCAGAAGAAGACAGACTAAGTGTCTAGAGTTCATTGATCAGGAAATGTTCCAGCTACACTCAGTAAAACTGAGCATGTGTGTGCTAGTCACTTCACGGCCGACTGCTTTTCCAACTTTGGACAGTCCAACAGAGGGCTAGCCAATAGACTGGTCCTGAATCCAGGCGCATTACCAACCATCCTCCAACAAACCTGGGACCCTGGAAATGTGAGTATTTTAAATGCTGTGTGCTGTGGAGCAGATGGAAGAGCTTTTCCTCAGTGTCCCCCCTGTCTCTGTGTTAGCTTCAGGATGCTAACTTTAGCTGCAGTTAGCCTGTTGTTTTAGCCTGTAATGTTACGGTAAACGAGCTTCTCTGTTTTCTAAACATTGTGCACTCGGAGCTCGTGGCGCCGCTCTCAGTGACGTGGAAGAGCGGGGCGGTATCAGCGGTGGCTCATTTACATATGAAGGCCACGCCCACTAAATCAGAGCGTTCTGAACAGAGGGGCTATGAGAGCCTGGAAACAATGCTGCTGTGCTTGATTTATTGGCTTTTTGGACCAAAACATGTTACTACCATTTCATGAAGACATCAATGATCCAGATTAAACTGCAGGAAAGGAGCAGGAGATGGGAGCTTTAAAGTCACAAAAACAACATTTTCTGAAAACTCTGGCCAAAGTGAAGATTTTGGAAAACTCTTGTTTGTGTAGTTTTGACAGGGGTTCATTCTGATTGGCTGGCACAGGTTTTACGTCTGAAAAACACCGAAAAATAACCAGTTAACCAATACATCCACCAGGGGGGGCAGCCCGGAGTCAGTCAATAATGGTTTGCTTGCATAAAAAACAAAAACAGAGGCAGCGTCGTGGCAGGTGGTGGATGGTATTTCTTCTTTGTGTCTCACTGAAGCTACGTATCAGGTAGCAAGAGCAACACTGCCCCCCATGGTTTTCAGTGGTACTGCTCCGTTTGATCAGTATCCATAAGCTTCATGGAAACATGCAGAAATACGGATGAAATGAACGCAAAGCACTGATAGAAAGCTCCGACCGTATCCGTATCCGTACGTAACGTTGATCATAAATGGGGAAACAAATTTTAAAAAATCTGCCAATGGAAGAAAGGAAAAGTTTCTTGTATTAAAACGTTCTTCCAGCTCCAAACAAATTTTCCATCCAACCTGAATCTTTGTGTAAATTTGACCCACAGTGTTTTTTTTCTGTGACAGACCCGTCCAGCTGACTTCATCAGAAACACTGATCGACTCTGAGAGCAGAGACATTATTCAAACATTTATTAACCTGCTTCATGCGTTTAATTATTCATCTGGACAGCTCATTTAAAAACACTGTGTCTGGTACATAGCTTATTATTATATTAATAGTGTTATATTAGCATCACAGCATGAATAATTAACGATCACGGTTCAGCGTGTTTGTAATACGTCTCAGTCTGTGCTGATTGACTGAGCGAAATAAACTCAGCGCTTCATGTTTTTATTCCGGGAATTTAACTTAAAGAGAGGTTACTGTGATTTTTTTAGTCTTTATTCTGCTTTATATGATTTAAAGCTCCAAAAAATTAACCCATTTTTTCTCTCACTGGTGTTTTAGAAAAACTAAATTCAGCCTCTGACATGCTTCTTTAAAGCTGCTGTCTCTTTAAGGCTCCCTGCGCCAAACCCCTTCACTCTGATTGGCTGACCCTCTGGAGCAGGAGTCCTCAAACCTTTTTGGCCTGTGTGCATAGATCTGAAAAACTTCTACACTGAATTTGTTGTTTTAATTGTTTAATCTTTTATTGTTTTTATTCTACAGACGTTTCCTTTCTCTGGTGGCGGATCTAAGCCTTTTATATATTTCTATATTTTTTCCCACATTTCTCTTTTTCCTCTCTTTTACTTCTTCTCTTTTATTTCTTTTTACAGTTTGTTTTATTATTATTATATAAAGCGCTTTGTAACATTGTTTTTGAAAAGTACTATATTAATAAAGTTAAGTTTATTATCATGTGGTTTTAAAGTGATATAACAGTGAAATGAAAGATGACACAAATTCTTTTCTTTTTTAGTGAAATATTTTTCAGAAATACAGACTTAGGAAACTAGAACCTTTGATGGATCATGGTTACAAAAATTAAATCACATTTCCTTTTTTTTATAGACGTAAACAATCATAGACATGACAATAAGTTGCCATTGGTAAATGTGATTTTAATCTGATATGTTTGATTTCTTGTTATGCAATTTAAAAAAAAACATTTGTCACACGTTCCTTGTTGTACTCCCATGTACCTGTAGGGGGGACTATCGGGTGTTAAGATACCGTAGACTTGGGTGTTGGAGGTCTGGCCATAGACTGTATAAAACATGGACGTAGTCTCGCTGACGTCGTCTGTTTCTGAAACGGAAAATGAAGCAGATCGGCTATAGCGGCCATATTGGTAGTGGCAAGGGCTTCACCTACAGCCATAGGGCGCCTGTCGGTCACGTGACCCTGAGCTGTGCCTCTGATTGGGGGAGCTTGCGATCTTAATATCCTCTGAACGGCCGAGTTAGAAAAAAATATCATCCCCCGTACAGTGGGAGCTGGTAGCAAAATCAGCGACTCAGACAGGAGACGATTTTTGAACCAGGCTGTAAATAGGTTAATTTCTGCTTTGAAAACAGGTTTTTTTGGCTTGATGTGTTTGTGACTTTGTGACGAGAAACAGCAGATTTTAGCGCGACTCATTTTTTTGGCCCAGAGGTTGCCGCTTGGGTCTGGCCCATAGACTGTTAAAAAAACGGACGTCATCTTGCTCGGCTCGAAGTGAGGTTACCACACAAACTGCTCCCCCTGGTGGCTGGCTGCAGTAAAGGGTTTAAAAATCCATCTCCCCAGTCATTCCAGATGGGCTGTGGTCAAACTTTAAAAAATTAATACACCTGGTAGAAATGTTTCTCACGTCTGATTGTTGTGGTGATTTGAAGATATCATTTGGCTGTCTTGTATTCAAGTCCTCTTTTTTCTGAAAAGTTTCATTTTCATTAGTTATACAGGTTAAAAACAAAACTTCACGTCATGTTTAACGATGATTAACAGCTGAAGTTCTCGTGTATTTTTTTAGGGGATTGTAAAATATGTCAGGAGGTAGAGTCAGGAAGTGATTAGACTCTTAAAAGAAAAAGAGTCTGCCCAGTACCTGACAACTGGTATTGGTACTTAACGGTACTAAATATCAGTACTTTTGTGTGTCAATGTGGTAAAAAATATTATTTTGTTTATTGATAAAATTCCAAAGTTTTTCAATTTAACATGCTTCGTTATTTTTCAATATATAAACTTGTAATGCTGTGTACATGTCCAGTAGGAAAATCGGCTACTCCCTCCTCTCTCTCACAGTCACATGAATCGGTACCACAAACAGGATTTGGTCAGTACCCATAAAAGTACCTAATTCAGTACCCATCCCCGTTCACAGCTGACCCTGGTCGTGTTTTTTGTGGAGGGGGGGTCAGGAGTGTGACACCTCCAAATGAGATCATGAGCAGTTTTTCCTGAATATTCATAAAGCGTCGAATCATCAGATCATCCGTGTCCAAAGAGGAGGCGCCGGGTGGGGGAGGGGAAAGGTGAGAAAATAACCTGCTTGGATTTCATTATCAGGGGTTGTAATCCTCTGCTCCAGATACTCCTCCAGCCCTAGAGGAGAGGAGGAGGAGAGGAAGGAAGAAAGGGAGGAAGGAGACAGTGCTGTTTCCTAAACACTTCAATTGAGGAGCTGCTCCTCGCTCCTCTTTCTCTCCTCACTTTCTGTCCGCTCATGTTCCCCTTCACTTTCTTTCTTCCCAGTCCTTTCAAGTGCTCCTTATCCTCCCTCCTCCTCCTCTTCCCTCCCCTCCTCTCTCCTCCTCCCCTCAGCGTTTAGTGATTAATGCGAGTTTTAATTGTCATGCTCACTTTTATGCTCATTAAAGTGTATTATGCAGCAGTTAGGGTATTAAAGTTCAGCCTGAAATTTCATGCATACTGATGAGAATGCAAATGAGCCCAGCGTGAAAGGATGGTTTGGTTTGTGTCGTGTGTGTGTGTGAGTGTGTGTGTGTGTGTGTGTGAGAGTGTGTGTGATTATCCCCAGGAGTGAGCCCGAGTGTCATTATCGCCTGGACTAACCATCTTAGCTGAGCGGGGCGAGCCCATCCGTAGAAATCACCTTAATGGGAATCTAGGAGTTTTATGCATGAGTGCCTGAGACGTGTTGGAGAGTTTGTGCTGTGAGGAACTGCTGCACGGGGTTTACAGCGGGCGTTACGGACGCTCTCTGCTTTCCACACGTCATTTTTCACATATGAGCATGCGTGACAAACCAAGGCAGGCAGAGCATCAGCAAAGAACACCAGAGGCCCCAGAACAGAGCGAGCATCAGTCAAATCAGACACAGCCCGTTGGAGCAGCTGATGCTCTGCAGGTCGGCGCTAACGTGTTAGCCACCTGAGCTAACGCCGTGCTCAGTTTTAGATCTTATCGAGCGTCTTGTCCACAAAGGGCGCCTTTGATGAAACGTCTTGTTCCACCACGTCCACCTCAGTCTGACGCCTCACGCTGCGGGTCGCACCGTGAAAGGAGGTCTTTGTCACGGAGGCGCTGTTTGAGGCGATGCTGTCGACGCCTCCTTTGATGTCGGCCTCACGTTGACTTGTTTATGGATCTGTTCACAGTCGTCAAGTGTCCTCAGATTTGTTTTGCTCTCATCAAGTGATCCCTTTCTAGAATAAGACAAAACCACAGGCCTCTGGCGTGGATGATGAGTTATAATTATGGTTTACTGACTCATCGTTACACGTCCAGGGACCTGCAGCGGAGCAGAAAGGCTCTTTTCTGTCCCATGATTGTTCTGAGTGTACCTGCCACAGGGGCTGCAGACCGCCGTGAACTTTAGGAGGAATTGGAGCTTAGAGGAGTCGGTTTCCTCAAACTGATAGAGAGAAATAACAACGCTGCATAAATCAACATATTACCTCTCTGCTGTGCATCCTGGGAAAAAAAAGCCTCAAGTAAAAAAAAGTGGCGTTGAAGTCACATCTTTCCAGCAGTGGGAGCTCGGGCTGATGGGAAATGGAGTTGTCAGCTGTGTTCAGAGTCAGTTAATGATAGAAACCACTGTGACCACACAGTTTATGTGGATCCTTGTTTTTGTTTGTTAACATGTCAGATTTATGGTGCATGGACGAACATTTAAAAAAAAAAAACATAATTATGAGAAAAAAGTCAAAGCTATGAAACAAAAAGTCAAATTTATAAAATAATTCTTATTATTTTGCCATTTTTGGAACAGCATGGACAGAGATTCATTACCTGAATTAAGCTGAATATGAACATATATATTTACACATATAAAATAGAAAATGGAGAGCCATGCTGAGGGAAGGGGAGGGGTGAATTGTTTTAATGTTATTTTATTTTATTTCATTTTATTTTTATTTTTGTCTGTTTGCTTGTTTGTTTTTGTATGTCTGTGTTAATATTTTTTAATAAATAAATAAATAAAATTTAAATAAAAAAGTAGCAATGGTTGCATCTGATTTAAAAAAAGTGAAAGTTATCATATAAGATAAAAGTCAAAATTATGAGCCTAAAAAAAAAAGATTTAAAAAGAATACATAGCTCTTTTTTAAAAAATGACAAAATTATGAAATTAAAAGTCAAAATAAAAGAAAAAAGACAAAATTATGAGATACAAATTCATTACTAAAAAAACAATATTTGAGATAAAAAATTCGTAATTATAAAATTAAAAGTCAAAATTTTCAGATAAAAAGTCAAACTTTTAAAATAAAAGGTTGAAGTTCTGATAAAATTGAAAATTATAATAAAATAAATAAATAAAATATATAATAATAATAAAATAATAAAAATAATAATAAAATAATAATTGTGAAATAAAAGATAAAAGTCAGGATTGTAAAATCAAATCTTGAAATTATGAGATAAAAATTCATAATTATGAATTAAAAAATAAATAATTATGGGATTAAAAAAGATCCATGTCTAATTTCTAAATTAAGTTTTTAAATCATGTGTTAAAAAGTTAAAATAAGTTTAAAAATCATAATTTTGAGTTAAAAATTCATATTTTGGAGATGAAAAGTTGGTGATTTGACTTTTTATCGCATAAATTTTACTTTATCATGCCATAATATCGACTTTTTAATTTTCATTATTGCTAGCTGGAGGCAATGGGCTTTTATATTGGTGCCAGACCTGATGATGGGGTCATAAACATGGGTACCACAAAGACCTCTGCTGTTTCCATCCAGGCCTCAGGCTGCTGTGAGTTAGCGATCAGTTTTAAAACTGTAAAAACACAGATTTTATGTTTGTTCATCATCTCTGTTTGAGCTGTAAACTGAATCTGAGTGGCAAAGGATGAAACAAAGAGTGAGCAGCAGCAGCAGCAGCAGCAGCTCGGTGCTGTAAATGAGCTTCTCCTCAGCACAGATAAGAGAAAAAGCTCATTAGCATAATGAACATGTGAAATCTAAATGTAACAGAGAGAGAGAAATGCCTACAAACCAAACAGAGCAGCGTTATTAGAAGGTGTGTGTCTTATTCAGAGCAGCGTGTCAAGTATCCGTGCTGCTGTCTTCCTCTCCCGGCCCCCTGCTGCTCCCACCACGTTGAGCGAATAGGCTCCGTCATTACTGCGCTTCAAACACGCCGTCTGCAGGGGGAAATGAGACAATAGTAAAGATTTTCAACCAGGGGGCCTAAATCATTTACCCAGCATGCAGCGGCGTGCTGAAATGAGGCTGCTGATGACTCTGTCCTGCAGCAGCAGCAGGTGGTACTGTAACCCGGAGAAGACAACATGGAGGCAGGAAGACGGATGGAGCCATTACGCCGACAAACTCAGAGTTTATGCTCGAGTGTTTGGGATGTTGGCTGAAACGGTCCCGTGGCGACGATCAGAGAAGGCAGCGAGCATCTTCTGCTGAGGCTGAGGGGACAGACGTAGCGTTTGAGCGTTTGTTTTTAACAGAAACCTCAAACACTCTGCTGCTTCGGCCTTTCAGTACCCACACACACTCACACACACACACACAGCGTAAACACACACTAAGACTCCTGCTGTGTTTACAGGCCAGAGTCCAACACCGGGCACCTTCACTTTAATCTTTCCTCACACACTACACCGAGCAGCGCCTCTTCCCCTCTCCACTTTAACCTTCGACGTCACTTTTTCAATTTAGCGTAGCTTGAGGCTACGAGACGCCGCTGAGACCAGATTAGATCCATTAATCAATATGTCTCGAATTAACACTGAGTCCGCAGAGGATCATCACATGACTTTCTAGATTCTTAAGCCTCCTTTATTTTTTTATTCAGGCTCACCGCTCTTAGTCATCTGGTTTCCAACGGGTCAGAAAGTAACAAACATGCTGTTAAATCCTTAATTTCACCAAACGACAGACAAACGCATGAGTGAAAAAAAAAGTTTCACAACAAAAAACTTCACCCTTTACCTCAGTGATTAAACTTCATGAAGAAAAAAAAAGCTACTGTCAAAGTACCAAAATCTGCAGTTCCTCAAGCGGCCACTGGGGTAACACCCCAAAAATGAGTCACTCTCCATCAAACCCCTTATTAAATTTAATTTAATTTAAACTTCGGCATTGACTCTGTGACATAGTAGCAGACGTGAGCGGTACATTCTTCAGCGTTCGTGTGTTTCTCTGCTATACCCCTCCAAGACCCCAGGGTGCAGTGTGGTCAGTTTGATTATTAGAAAGCCTGTTTCTGCTCCTGCTTCTTTTTCTGTTTACTTTCTCACAGTATTTTAAATGCTTTACATTAAACTATAGCTAAAACATGTTTCTATTGATTAAAAGATGAATAGATGAAATATACGTCTGATGTGCGAGAGCATGACCCAGCTCAAAGGACCAATAACTAGAATTACAGTCTGGGTCATTTTTATGCATTATTACATTTAACTTCTAAGGAGAATGAAAGGTTTTCAGACAAAAATGTGTCAATTTAAATTTTTGAAATTATCTCTTAGCATGTTTTGTCTGTGTCTTTTTGATTCTTCTTATAATTATATTATTGTATTTTATTTTTTTAATTATTATTATTATTATTATTATTATTATTATTATTATTATTATTATATTTTTTATATTTATTTTCATTATCAATATTATTATTATTATTATATTATATTTTTATTTTATTGTTATTATCATTATTACTTTTATTATTATTTTCATTATTATTATTGTCATTATAATTATTGTTATTATTATCATTATTATTATTTATTTATTTATTTTGTTTAATTTTTGCACAAAAGCATTTACTTGCTGACTTTACTGATCGTACAGAAGCATCCAAAGAGTTTGCAATTCAGATTTTCATAAAATTCTGTCCTCATTAGTTTTAATTATCTGAAAAAACATGTATTTGTTGTTTTCTGAACCCAGGAACCATGGCTTTTGTAGTTTTGTATTTTATCGTTAAAGTAGCAAACTTATACATATTAGCTTCAGGTTTAACTACTTGTGTCGGGTACCACAGCGTTCACAAACCTCTCTTTGTTTCCTTTGCGCCGTTCTTTCTTCAAGGTATGGTCACCTCTGGTTCTTAAAAGACACAAATTATGATAAAAACAATGACAAAAACAAACAAAACAAAGAAAAAGCACAAAATATGGTCTTACTTTCGGCTTTAAAGAAGAGGAAATTATTGATGTTTGGGTCCTTGTGAGGTTGTGTCTGGTTTGGCGCCCCCTGTGGATGGAATAGTAGCTCGGGTCTTTGCTAGTTTTATCTTCTGCAAATGTGGACACTTCTTTTCAACCTTATCCTTCTTCTTTAACAAGTAAAGACAGAAGTTATCAGAACTGAGAGACATTAAAAATACGCAAATCAAAAACAAATTTAGCTGCTGATGGTTTGGTTCATCATGAGGAGCCATCAGTATGAATTTCAGCCTGTTTCAGAAACATAAAAAACTCTACATAGGAGATTTAAACACTGCCAGGAGCACAGACACGTAAATATACAGACATGTAAACGCCACTTTTCCTGAAGTTAGACGTGATGCACATTTAAAGGTTATGAATTAAGTCGTCCAGAGTAAAAATATCCCCCTGTCTTTGAGGAATGATCCACATTTTTCGGTTTAAGTGCAGCTTTCCTCAAACAGAGGTCGTGTTTCCGTGCAGTACTATACTTTCCATGATGAGCTGTGCTTCCTTCAAACAGACCCACATTCCAGCGGACCTTTAAACGTCACAGGGGGCGGTGCTGCGTTCACTGCCCCTCCCCCCAAACCACGAGGCTTTGGTGTTGACAGGCCAATCACCGCCCACATTCAGCACAGCGTTTCTGTTCCGGCGGCAGACAAAGCACGTCGGCCCGTCGTGTTTCCGCTCACATTTGAAATCCTATCAGTAAAGAAAATAAAAAACATCGATTTTTTAATCTGATTTTTCCTCAAAGTGTTTGT
Organism: Halichoeres trimaculatus; assembly: GCF_033239565.1. Classification (NCBI taxonomy): domain Eukaryota; kingdom Metazoa; phylum Chordata; class Actinopteri; order Labriformes; family Labridae; genus Halichoeres; species Halichoeres trimaculatus. The sequence goes on from NW_027437194.1 coordinate 1,286,923, forward strand.
TTCAGCCTCGAATGTGATTCACAAAGGATGAAAGCAGCCGTGCGGGAATTCCACCCTCCGGTCTCGTTTTCCCTGCAGAGAGCGTGACGAGCGGTTCAAGGACGATCCGACTCTTTGAGTCGGCTCTTTACAAGTGACGTTAACATCGTCTTTAATTTTCCTGTTTCACTCCTTCTTTTCTCTGTTTTGGTAAATAAGAGGTGGAAAGTCTTATTTTTTCACAAAAAAGTGGGGTATATGATAGAAAATCATTTATCAGTGATGTTATTTAATAGTAGTATGTTGTAGTTTGTAAGATTCACTCAAGTTTAAGGAGTGTACAAAAAAAACCTACCATAACTAGAGGATCAAAAACTCTTTCTCAAAATATCCTGCTTTTAGAACTAGTATGACTTCACATTTATAGTTTTAATTTATATATATATATATATATATATATATATATATTATAATTGTTTTAGAATATGAATGTAAGTATGTTACCATAGATCATGGTATAACAATGCTCATTTCTAATTTTTAAAGTGATGTACAGCAGCCTTTTTATTAGTGGCTAGGGGTGGGCGATACTGGGAATTTTGGTATTGATCTGATACCAAGTAAATACAGGGCTAGTATCGCTGATACCAATACTTTTTACATGAAATGTAATGATCATTGAATAATTTTGTGATTTTGCCTTGAGTTGGTTGATTATGATTATGGTAATACACAGCACAAATATTTTAGGCAAGAAAAATGTTTTTTTTTAACTAACCACAACAATAGAACAACATTTTATCTGTATAAAAGTAATAGAATAATTATTCTACCGCTAAAATTGTTTAGGGAAAAAAAATCACAAGTGCAAAATAACAAAATTTTCCCTCCCATTTGCACAGAGAAGCGGCAGACAGAGGACAGTAAAGTAAATTGCTGGACAACATAGGAGAAACTACAGTATCGATCTCATCACTCTAGTATGATCTGATACCAGTACTCATCGATACGCCCAGCCCTATTAGTGGCACCAGAGACTGGTGAGTGGTGACAATCTGCTGTGGGAGCACACTATTAGGCCAATTTAAAAAAAGAAAAAATGAACAAAAATAAGTTAAAATTGGCCTATGTTTGTGCACTTTTTGCTTTTTCCTGATTTAATTTACTGTCATTGAATTATTGTTATGCTTGTTCAGTAACCTTGTAAACAAAGAAACGTGGAAACAGATTAGAAAAAAAAATCTGACTACTACTAGGTTGGTATATGATTGCAGATTTAACATAATAACAATAACATTCGTAATATATATATATATATATATATATATATATATATATATATATATATATATATATATATATATGTGTGTGTGTGTGAGAAAAAAATGACTATAAATCAGGATGTATCTACAAAGGGTAGAAGTTACAGGTATCTATTTCAAGTATCATGAGTGAGTCAAGGTGTAGTGTCGTGTATTTTCCAGTGTATTTTCCAGTGTATTTGTTTATCTTTACATCTGTAAATGATTTTATTTTGTCTGTCTTGAACCCCAGGGAGGAAGGTAAAGGCTGACTAATATCGCTCTCAGAGCCAAATGTAGTGACTCATAGAAACGAAGCGGAAATCCCATCACTACCGGACAGAGCCCGCCCCTCTCAATTTGTCAACAAAGGGGTTTGACAAGCTCGGATAAGCCCCGCCCCCCTGTTTCCTTAAAAGGGTGATTTGGCCATACCCGTCCAACAATCAGACCGTGGGTAACCTTTCCTTTCCCATCCCGTTCATATGGTCCGTTGACTTCCTCCGTGGCCGTCAAAGCGGAGCTATCATGGCGGAGCGCGTCCAGCAGCCCCCGGCCAAGCGGCTCTGCTGTAGACCGGGATACATCTGTAGGCAAGGCCAGCGGGCCGCGGGGGTGCCGTGCGGAGCCTCGGCTTCCCCTGAGTCGAGCAAAACCCACAACCCGGAGTCTCTCCTGGACATCGCGGCGCGAAAAGTGGCGGAGAAGTGGCCGTTTCAGAGAGTGGAGGAGCGTTTCGAGCGGATCCCGGAGCCCGTCCAGAGGCGGATCGTGTACTGGTCTTTTCCGAGGAGCGAGAGGGAGATCTGTATGTACTCGTCGTTCAACACGGGCAGCGGCGAGGAGATTGGGAGTAGCGGGGAGAGCGGCGACGAGACGCGGCTTCCGTTCCGGAGAGGCATCGCTCTGCTGGAGAGCGGCTGCGTGGACAACGTCCTGCAAGTCGGTGAGTGATGAGGCGGGGAGAGCGGGGAAAAACAGACCAAATACACCTTTTCTTCTCCAAATCATCAACCCAAAACCTCGAGAAGAGCTTCACGGAGCGTTGTGTGTGTGAAGCGCGGTGGAAACATTGGTATTTAAAGTGACAGGGGTGACAACAAAGGGGGACGCGGTCAGGCGGCAGAGGAGCGGCGACAATGGGGCTTTAAACGCGCTGTGTGCATGAATGGGAATGTGTGACTGGGGGCATTTAAATCCTGTTTTGCTCGGGGGTAGTTTGAATGTGAAACACTGGGCACAATGACTTAAAATCCAGTAATTGAGTTGAAAATGAAGGCGTGTTGATGACAAAAGGAGGAATCCCCTTATTTCCCACATCTCAGCTGCTGCTAACCTTTTCAGAAACTTTCAGATGCAAGAATTTACCGCTTATTCAGGGGGATTTTACATTTAACACACATCCTAGCTGATTTAAAGTCTTAAAACCAACACTACACACCATTTTCTCCTCTAAAAATTAAAATAAATGAACCGATTTGACTCCAAAACATAGCTCTGAGTCTTTAAAGACTATTTGTATCTATTTGTATCTTTAAATGTGATGATTTCAAGCTATACCTCACATGCCCGGCCTTTTGGAAATCCATTTTGAACACTTACATAAAAGTATTGAGTAATAAGGGAAGTGTTCAAACAGTGTTGGGTTGGGTTTTAACTGACATGCATTGCATTTGAATGAGTTGTTCAGTGTGGCACAATTGATAATACACACATTGTGTGTTTTGTGAGTATGGAAACAAGCTGGAGCAGAGTCAAATATGCTGCAGACTGTGTTGTTGTACTGATACGTAGATGGGTGTATTGGATTTTTGGTTGTTTTTGAGGGAAATTGAGTTTTTTTCTGAGTGAAAGAGGAAGAAACACATGTGCTCACAGCTGCTAGTGCATGACAACTTTCCTCCCATGACTAAACGTTTGATTTCTCGTCATTCAGCAGTTATTTCCAAACGCTTCTTCCACGATTTAATCACCCAGGCAGCACGCATTAAATCCCCGCCGTGCCTTTTTGTGAGTTTGGCACTTTGTTCCCATTTTCATGTTCATTCGTGTCTTTCAAGCGTCCCATCGCCTCCGAAAAGGGAAGGCAAACAAAAGCATCTTTTCACTCCCTTGTTAAGTGGAGGAGATTTGGAAAGAGGAAGCGTATTCTTCTCAAATGGACCCATGATTCACACCAAGCCACAGCCAACTGGGTCAGGACGGAGGTCTGGGTTTTTTGTGTAGTCGCAGGAACCTTGTGGATGGCTCACTTTGCCGCTCTTTGATGGCGTCTGTCACCTGTGAGCGCTGTAATCCCATTACTCCACATCAGGGGTCTGAGACCTTTACTTTCAAAAGAGCCGTTTTGCATCAGCTCACCTGGATGAAAGTCACTTGGGAGCCACAAAATCTACTTTATCTTCAAATTAAGACAAAAAAGTGAATAATCTCGTGAATAATTACCTAAATGAGAAGTTTTTGTATGTGTGTTTTGTGATTTCTTAGTATTTTATAAATTAATTTTTTAGTTTTTTTAATAAATTTGAAAATTTAAAAAACAAAAAACAAAAAGTTGTTGTCATAGATTTTACAAATTTGCAAATTTTATGAAGTTTCAATAAGTTGAAAATAAAAAAAAATCAAAAATTTGCGAAATAATAAAGGAATTAGAAAATTTGCAAAATTTTGATATTCAAAACATTTGATGAAATGTTGTAAATTTGCAAAAAAAAAAAAAACTAAATTATGCAATTTCAAAATTTTGCTTAACTTTCAAAAAAATTAAAAAGCTTTCTAAAATTTGCAAAAATGGGATATTTTTTTTAGAAACAAATTCAAAAATTTGCTTAATCTTCAAACAAAAAATAAAACATTTTTTTCTTAATTTAAAAATATCAGAAAATTGAAATAAAAAAATTAAAAGCTTAATTTCAAGACTTGTATTATGATTTTACTTAGTGGCAGTGTAGTTATCATTAATACCATCTGTAAGAATAATAATAATTAAAAAAAAACTAAATAATAAAATTTCAAAATATTGCTTAACTTCCAAAAAATTAAAAAAAATCAAAAATTTGCAAAAATTGGATATTTAAAAAAAAAATTAAAAAAATTTGCTTAATCTTCAAAAAAAATTTTTTTTTCTTAATTTGCAAAAATGTCAGAAAATTGAAATAGAAAAAAATCAAAAGCTTAATTTCAAGACTTGTATTATGATTTTACTTAGTGGCTGTGTAGTTATTATTAATACCATCTGTAATAATAATAAAAAAAAACACTAAATAATGAAATTTCAAAATTTTGCTTAACTTCCAAAATAAATTAAAAAACTTTTTAAAATTTGCAAAAATGGAATATTTTTATTAAAAAAATTCAAAAAATTTGCTTAATCTTCAAAAAAAAAAAAAAAAAATTAATTTGCAAAAATGTCAGAAAATTGAAATAAAAAATTGCAAAAAATTAAAAGCTTAATTTCATGAGGTGTATTATGATTTTACGTAGTGGCTGTGTAGTTATCATCAATACCATCTGTAAGAATAATAATTAAAAAAACAAAGTTATTTTAATATTTTTTAAAGCTACAATTTTTGAAACCCAACACTTGAGTTTCTGCATCCCCCCACTTTAAAAATGCAGGAGGGGGACACACACACACTCTTACACACACACACACACACACACACACACACAAGCAGGGACTGTCCTGCCAAAATAAAAGCCTTTTTCTATTCCCAGATATTGAGAAATGTTTCTGCAGAGGGGGGATCTGGGTTGTTATGCCAGAGAGCAGAGGGGGGCTCGATCTGCATGCTTACAAAGAGCACACACACTCACACACACTCACACACACATGCAGGGAGGGTTTCTTTCTTGGCTGATTGCACCCCAGCCTGGAATTTGCTGGAAAAATAGAGCCAAGAAGTGATAAATAAAAGATGTAATCTCCTCATGTGTGGGCTGTACCAGCGGAGGGGGCTTTTTCTTGCAGCAGACCTTGAGGAAATGAATTGGCACACAATATCTGTGTGTGGACCCCCCCGACTCCTCCTCCTCCTCCTCGCTGCTCGCTTCACAACAAACCCTCACTGTTAATCAGCGCAAAGATAAAGGAGGCCATTTTTTCTCTCCTGCGAGGGTAAATACTGCAGCAGCTTCCACGCTTTCGACTTCAGGGCTGCTTTATTCCCTCAGTAGCAGCCAATATCATATTTGTTGGGATGAAATTGAGCCGCAAGGTGGAAAAACAAAGAAAGTTGGCGGGTTTAATATCAAACAGGGGACGGTTGTGTCCAGAAGTGAAGAAATTAGCAGATAAATCGAGCGGTTTGTGAAGTAATCAACTGTTTGGACGCCAGGAAAGCAACACTTTGATCATCTGAGCGGGGATAGTTGGGAAAATTCCTGCTTTTTATCCTCTCGCTTGAAAGGAAGCTGAAGACTTTGAAGTATTTTGGGTTTCAGATGAATAAAAAAATGCTTGGAAATTGATATAATCTAATTAAAGTTAAAGAAAGTGGAGCTAAATGCTAATTTGGGCGCTCATCAGCTGTTTCTTTTTCTGCAGCTGTCTCAAACATTTCATCAACTTTACAGTTTCCAGAGTTTAAAAGAAGTTGTGGAGTCGTCTGCGTTTGAGTTTCACGCAGAGCGGCTCAGAGGATGTGAAAGCCTTTTGTCTCCTCCAGTTTACACTCTGGGTCAGAAAGCAGAAAACACATCCTGTGTGAAGAAACTGTCTCTCTGCAGGCTGCTCTGGGTCTGTTTCAGAGAGGCTCTGAGTTTAAAGCTGTCATTTTTTTTAAACCAGTATTGGTATCAGTAAAAATCTGTTATCTGCCATAACGACAGTATTAATATCGGATATCAATATCGGCCCAAATTTCCATATCGGTGTATCCCTAGTTTAAACGACGGATGGTTAGTATAAAAGATGGATGTAGGGTTGATTTGATTTCTGGTTGGATGAAAGGATGAGTTTGATGGATAAATGAGTAGATAGACTAAAGGAGGGGTGAATAGAGTTTGATGATGGATAGATTGACAGATAGACAGCTGAGAATGGCACAATGCTTGGGACAGGTGGATGAATAAAAAGAGGGCTAAATGAAAGAATAAAGACATGATGTGTAGGATGGATGGATGAAAGGATCGTTGGTTGGTTTAATGGTTGGATGATTAACAGTTGAATATTTGAATAGATGGGTTAAAGATGATGTACAAACTTTTGGGTTATTGAAACTGAGCAGGGTTAAAGATGTGATGGATGGATAGATGAACAGATGGATAGATGAACAGATAGATAGATGAACAGATGGATAGATGAACAGATGGATAGATGAACAGATGGATAGATGAACAGATGGATAGATGAACAGATAGAGGGATGGATCAATGGATGTATGGTTTGATGGATGGATGATTGGATGGCTTGACTGCTGGTTGGATGGATGGATAGATGGATGGTTTGATGGATGGATGGTTGGATGGATAGATGGATAGATAGATGGATAGATGGATAGATAGATGGATAGATGGATGGTTGGATACATAGATGGATGGATGGATGGACAGATGGATAGATAGATGGATACATGGATGGATAGATGGTTGGATCGCTGGATAGATGGTTGGATAGATAGATGGATAGATAGATGGAAAGATGGATAGATGGATAGATAGATGGAAAGATGGATAGATAGATGGTTGGATACATAGATGGATGGATGGATGGACAGATGGATAGATGGTTGGATACATGGATGGATAGATGGTTGGATACATAGATGGATGGATAGATGGATGGTTGGATCGCTGGATAGATGGTTGGATAGATAGATGGATAGATAGATGGAAAGATGGATAGATGGATGGTTGATAGATGGATGGTTTGATGGATGGAAAGATGGTTGGATAGATAGATGGATGGATAGATGGATGGTTGGATCGCTGGATGGATAGATGGATGGTTGGAACGATGGATGGTTGGATAAATAGATGGATAGAAGGTTGGATGGATGGATGGATAGATGGATGGTTTGATGGATGGATGGTTGGATAAATAGATGGATGGAAAGATGGACAGATAGATGGATGGATAGATATATGGTTGGATCGAAGTATTGATAAATAGATGGTTGGATGGATGGCTGGTCGGATAAATAGATGGATAGATAGATGATAGATAGATAGATAGATAGATAGATAGATAGATGGATAGATGGATAGATGGATAGATGGTTGGATAGATGGATAGATGGATGGATAAATAGATGGATGGATAGATATATGGTTGGATCGAAGTATTGATAGAGTGACGGTTGGATAAATTGATGGATAGATAGATCGATTGATGGTTAAACTTCTCCAGAGACTCTTAGACTGAAACTGGTCTAGGTTGTGTGTGTTGATGTGTGTGTGTGTGTGTGTGTTTTTGTGTGTTTGTGTGTGTGACACAGTCCTACCAGCTTCAGACTGAAGGAGCACTCAGACAGTTTGTGTCAGACCAAGGTAAACATTCTGTCACGTGTTGATCACCTGAGCTGCTCCAGTCGACCATGAGGTCAAGTCCACAGCTGCAGAGACCTCAGACGACCTCAGACGACCTCTTTACCTCATCACTTACTGACGAGCCGTGTGAGGTCAAAGGTCATGAAAACAGAAGCGTGTGGTCATCAGAGCTTCAGCGTGGAGGCGTTTCTCCACCTTTAATCCATTTGTTGGAGTCTGAACGAAGTATTTGAAGAATCTTTGGATCCTCGTGGTCTTTTTTCCAGGAGAAATGTGAAACTTATCAGTTTGCTGCTTCTTAAATTCCTCTCTGTGCTGTTTGTCTCTGGTGTTTGTGGAGTTTTGAAACAAAGCAGGAACCTGGAGATAAACTGTGCTTGTGTTTTAGATTTAGCTCTTTCTCTTCAGTCGGTTTCAGGCTGCACCCTGACACGCTCTCCCTCCGTTTGTTCACTGAAGTGCAGAATTTGAGGCTGAGCCCTGAAGTCTGTCACAGTCGTGTTTCCTCGCAGACTCAGAGCCGGTGTGTGCTGTCGCTGCAGGCTGTGGGTCCTGGCAGCCCGCGGTATCTGCCGTTTCCCTCACATTTCATCATGTGATGCTGGAGCGGCTGCGACGCCGCGTTTGGTTCTTCTGTCACCACGCAGAGAGGCTCAGCAGCTCTCTGTGGCCGACTGCTGTCATCTGAGGAATGAGACAGTTTGGCCGAGGCTTCACCAGCTCGGGCTCTGGACGCAGTCGCTCTGCGCTCCATCTGTGGTCATCGTCTGATGCAGATCTTCCTGCAGCAGCAGAAAAACGTTAAAGCAGGTGTTGGATGAAGCTCTCAGGAATGTGTGAAATATCCAACTTTAGATCTGGAAACCAGGGGCGGCCTCAAGGGTGGCCCAAGGGTCCCAGGCCCACCTCAAACTTTTCTTTGAAATTTTTTTTTCTTTTGAAAGTGGGATATTAGGACATTTTGTTACTTTAAGCTCATTTCGTTATCATTAGATGTCTTTTCTTTATCAAATGAGCCAAGTTTGGCGATCTTAGGATTGCGTTAGGATGAGAGGATGATTTTGGGACAGACTGTAGATTTTTGTCTTTTATTTAACTGTTGTTTATGTTGCTGCTTTTACAGCTAGAGCATGGATTCCCAAACTTAGCTATGCTAATGCCCCCAAACAGCATTAGCTCCTGGTCGGTGACCCCCTTTGGAAACCAATGGATAACGTTTCAGATTATGTAATGAAATGTCAACTTTAAGAAAGTGTTTTCTTACTTTTATTCACTTTTCAATAATTATTATGTTTGTTTAGAGCAGGAAATTATTAACAAACAAAAGCCAGACACAAAGGGAGATAGATGGTACAATGGTAAACACGTGGACCTGACGATTACGGCACTTAATGTGTTGTATCTTCCGGACAACTGGTTATAAAAAGAAAGACAACAAACCAACAAAAAACTATATAAAAATGTTAACATAATTAGATTCTATTTTTTCCTTCCCCTTCAATTTTCTAAGGCCCCCCTAGTGCCCCCTGGTGGCCCCCTCTTTGAAAACGACCGCTTTAGAGCTCGACTCTTTGGCCGTCAGATAAAGTGAAAAAAGTAACTAAATCTAGTTTAAAACAAACAAACAGAATAATAGTTTTATATCTATATCTATACAGTTATAGTTATTTACTAACTTTTGTCATTGAGGGCCCACCCAAAATTAAAATCCTGGCTCCGTCCCTGCTGGAAACTCATCGTACTAATCGATCTGTGACTGTCTTTGTTTGAGGGATGGATGAAAACAATAGAATAGAGCTTTATTGTCATTGTAACAAGTACAATGAAATTGAAGTCACAGCAGCAATCAAGAAAAACCAAAGAAAGAAAGTGTAAAGAAAGAGCAAAAAGCTCCATCAGAAAATAGATGCTGACAGCTTGTCCATCATTGTCCAGTCAGCCAGCCTCCACCTCCACAGGGTCCAGGACTGAGCTTCTTCAGCAGTCTGTTCAGTCTCTGTCTCCTGGATCCTGTCTGCTCACAGCAGGTGAAGCTCTTCACATGTGGCCTTGGTGTCTGGTGTTAGCTCTGTTAGCCATGTCTGTGAATAGCATGATGCTACTCTGCCCTCTGGTATTCCCTCTGTTGCTGGGTTAGCACAGCTAGCTCGTCCATCTTATTGGAGATAGATCTTACGTTCCCAATAACGATGGATGGAAGGACAGGTCCATGTCGTTACTTTTTAGCTCACATCTGAGAACCAGCACGTCGTCCTCACCTCCTTCTCCTCACTTTGTGGGAAACATCTGGCCTAGCACTATTTAGCATTGACTTGGATAAAAGGGTGAGACTGTTGGATGAATGAATGGATAAACTGATGAAGGGGTGAATGGAGTCTGATGGTAGATAACTAGATGGATGGGAGGACTTTTGGTAAATTTAATTGTTGGATAAATAACAGTTAGATGGAAGGAATGATATCTCAAACTTCTGGATTGAGGAGTTTTATAACATTTTGTCTCTTACAGCTTGTTTTGTTATCATTACATGTCCTGTTTTTATAAAATGAGCCATGTTTTGCGTCTTTGAACCAGTTTGTAAAAAAGTCATGACCCTTTCAGCCTCATGTTAGACCCGTATGACCAGAGAAGTGTTTTGGGAAAGACTGTAGTCTGCTGGAAACTCTTTGGACCAATCGATCTGTGACCGTCTGAACCGAGCCTGGGCCTCAGGAGTCGTGAGAGAGAAACAAACACCAACGTTTTGGGTCAAAAAGCTAAAAAAATGAGCTTAATCTGCTAATTCTCTGTGTGTTTAATAATCTCTTCTGAATGATAATTTATGGATTATGGATTATCACGGCGTTATCTGAATCTCTGATGCCGTTTGAACTGAAACACAGATCTGCTGAAGTCAGCGCTCTTTATTAGATTAAGCTCCAGTTTTTAGCACTTCAAAGCACACTTTGTCTTATCTGCAACACACACACACACACACACTGATACACTCTGATACACACTGAAGCCTCTGGCTTCTTGTACACACTGATTACTGCCGACCAGCTCTCTCATCTGCAGTTTTATGAAGGATCAATGAACGGCGTGCACCTATTGAATGATGCAAAGCTCTGTAAGTATGCACAGGGAGCGCACACACGCCTCACCCAGCCTGCAGCGTGTTGATCAGCATTAATGGCAAAAGCAATGTGCTTCTTCTTCTTCTTCTTCTTCTTCTTCTTCTTCTTCTTCTTCTTCTATGTGGGATCAATTTTTCTTGGAGCTGCAGCTCGGCTGGATTTCTCAGGGAGCGGTCGTGGCGAGAAGCCGCCGCGTTGAGAAACGGTTTCACGCCACAGTGACCAAACTGGTCTGAAATTAAGGGGAGAGCGAAATGTTCACAGAGGCGAGGAATCTCAAACCAGGTCAGGCTGAATTTTTCTCCGGCTGCTGGTCGACGTCTTGGAGTTCTGCCCAGGTATTTTCCAGGCTGGTGTCAGACAGCACCAGGAATGTGGAGTGACTTTTTCAGTTTCCACACAGGAAGGAGAAGCTGCTCACTGATGCATGCGTTCGCTTTAGGAGTTTAGAAGAAAAAACGCCAGATTTATTCTGTGTTTTTACAACAATCAGATCAGAAACAAAACCAGCCTGTTCTTCATCTTTTTGAGCTTCTTCAACTTTCTGTACGGTGGCTGAGAAGTGAAAACCAGAATTGAAAACTCTTACAAACTTACAAAACATTTATACAATAAAAAAAACTAAATTAAGTGAGCAAATTATTTTAACAAAGCACAAAACAAATTTCAAAAGTCAGAATTTTGACAGGAAGGAAATTCTCCCTGAGGGCTTGGCCAATTTGTGTAAATAGAAGGTGTTGAGGAAAGACAGAGCGGTGTGAATTTACAGAGTTTATAAAAAATTAATGTACGAGAAATGTCTTTTGTTCGTTTTGTGAAACCTGTTTTTTCCAAAAACTGTGGTTTTGCTTTTCGTGTGGCCAGTCTTTGAAGTTTTCAGTGAAATTCAAAAATTTCCAAACTTACATAAAATTCTGACTTTGTTGATTTGTCTCAGTGCTCTTAAAAGTGTTTCACATCTTTTAATTTATTTAAAATCTTTTTGAAAAATGTTTTCCTGATTAGATTTAGTTTTTTTTTATTTTAAAAATGTTTTGTAAAAGTGTTTCAAACTTTGTAGTTCTGGTTTGCACTCTGCAGCCTCCGTACTTCTGGTCACTTCTTGAAGTCAAAACTCTAAAATAAGGCTCTACAATAAAATAAGTGGCTTCAGTTTTAGCTAAAGATGCTAAAAATAAAAGTAAAAAGTTCAAGGGCTGGGAACTTAAATCTACTTTTTGTGCTCTTGTGAAGATTTAGAGAAGGGGAAATGAAACTGGGATTAAGTGAGTTCACAAGATGTAAATACTCTGAGTTTGTTTTTTTTGTGAGCCGCGTTCATGAACGTGCAAAAATCCTGAAGTTTTCAGGTGGAGCTGCAGGTGTTTCTACCTACTCTACCTGGACCTTTCCCTTCTTGTAAAATTCCTGCAAGTTGTCAGTGTGAGAGCGTGAAGAGCAGAACTGAAACATGGAGGAAATGGAGTTGATATTTATTATGCAATTAGTGCAAAACATCACAGTGTGAATAAATAACATCTGGGCGTAATTTTAACGATGAAGCTTCAGGAAGCTGAAATTTGCCTTTTAAAATAAAATTAAGCCAATTTTTGGGGCCTCAAACAAAAATGATCTACTCCTAGGCCATAAATGGTATCGGCTTGAAATTTGCTCCGATGAAAGAGTGAAGCATGCTTTACAAAAGCTATACACAAATTTGTTGTTTCTCAAACGGTTTTCAAATGACAAGCTCTCAAAGTTGGTGAACCCTAAAGAAGCCCTTTCAGTTCCCCTTATTAGAATGAATGGGAGAGGAGGATCCAGCCCCACACAAGCTGCAACAGTCAGACCTCTACACAAAAAGTAAAAGTGGAACAGCTTTAGAAATGACATGGATAATTTCCTGACAAAATTCACTTCTAAAATATCTGATTTTCAGAGAGATTTGGTCAAAATTGTGGCATAAATGAGGAGATGTTTCTAAAAGGATGAAAACAGGGAAGATATCCGCAGGTCACACAGCAGTGACTGAAATTTTGGCTATTTTTGGATAGAGGAATGTCAAGGAGAGATCAAACAAACGCCAAAATCCTTGTCTAAATGAGACGCACTAATTATATGCAGATACCCCTGACCTATCTCAAACAGGAAGCCCGCAATTTGCCTTTCAAAATAAAATCAAGCCAATTTTGGGGGCCTCAAACAAAAATGATCTACTCCTAGGCCATAAATGGTATCAGCTTGAAATTTGCTCAGATGACAGAGTGGACCCTGCTTTACAAAATTTATTTATGAATTTGTTGTTTTTCAAACGGTTTTTGAATGACGAGCCCTCAAAGTTGGTGAACCCAAAAGAAGCCCTTTCAGCTCCCCTTATTAGAATGAATGGGAGAGGAGGATCCAGCTCCACACAAGCTGCAACAGTCAGGCCTCTACACAAAAAGTAAAAGTGGAACAGCTTTAAAAATCACATGGATGGATTCCTGACAAAAAATACTTCTAAATTATCTCATTTTGTGGAGATTTGGTAAAAATTGTGGCATCTGTGAGGAGATGTTTAACTGCATTGATCAACACTACACCCTGCGTTTCATCGCAAGCCTTTACTGTCACGTCTCACCTCTTTAGACTCCTCCCCCTTTGTCTCTACAATCCAATCTCAAAACAATTTTACGGGCAGATCCTGGAGTGCATGTGTGAAACTCACCACAGCGTCTCCAATCTCTGCCTCTACATCCATCCACGTCTCCCTGATCTGTATTCCCCCGCCGTGCCCCTTCATCATTAACCTTCAGCTCGACGGAGAGGAGAGGATGAGGAGGACGGAGGATGGAGGATGGAGGATGGAGGAGGGGAGTTTACCTCTGTCTCTCCTCGGCTCGATGTATGCATTGTCTTGAAAAATCTCCAGAACAGCTTCAAAAAGAGCATCCTAGTTTATTTAAATCTGAAGTGATGCATTTACGCTGTTCTGATCAGTGATAACGAGCGCTCAGGTTACAAAATTCTGATTTCTCAGGGATGAAAACACACAGCACGTGTCTGAAAGCTGTTTTTGTCCTTATGAGGGTTAATATGATGTAGGAATGTGTAAATGACAATCCTCTCCTGTCCTTGCACAGTGATGCGGTTTCTCCTCTTTAGCAATGCTTCAGGGACTTTCTATTTAACCCCACGCTGTCGCCACAAGTCAAAGTCTGCTGCTGCTCCGTCCTTGCCTCCTGGGAGCCCGGGGCCCGTGGGGAGGAGGGGAGGGTCTCTGGAGAGGAGTGCCCTTCAGACCTCTGCGGCTTTGCAAACAGAGCTTCGGTTAATAACAGGTGAAGTGCTTCAAGCGCTTCAGGAATATGAGCTCTGTGAGCGAGCTCCTGAGGTCATCACCACCCAACGCCGGCTCGTGATCCTTTTTTTAATCCTTCAGACTCAGAAAGTCTGAACATCTCAAAGAGGAGGAGACGGCTCGACTCTCAGGCTGAGCGTTGGTCAGAAGAAGAGCTAACGTAGCTTTTGATGGGAGCTGAGAGGCGTCATCCATCAGAGGCTGTTAGCTTAGCTCGCAGCAGAGCGGCTCATAATGACAACAAACAAACCACTGAAATTAAAACTGGGGATAACCTGGTCTCCTATGGTGTGGGGAGCTGCTAAGACCTAGCAAGGCTGTTTGTTACTGTGACTTCAGGAGGGATGGTGACAACAGTTAGCATGCTACTCTGCTAAAACAGATGCTAACAGCTCCTGTTGGACTTCCTGAGTCAAAGCGTGTCGCTCCAGCTTGTTGGCCACAAGTTTGTGATGAGAATGCAAAATTTAAAGAGTGCCATGACTCAAATCTAGAGCTGCAGCTAACAATTAATTTTAGTAATCAATTACCCTGACGATTATATTTATAATTAATCAATGAATCGAAAAAAAAGGATAAGAATGCATGACAGTAAAAATTGCAAAACCAAACATGCGTTGTTGTTTTAGTTGATGACTATTGTTTGCTTAATGACATATACAAAGAAACAGCATATTTAAACTGAATGAAACTGACCAGATGCTACATTTATAAAATATAAATAGTGAAATGAATGTATCGTCACTTAAAGAATCAACAGTTTGGGCAAAATAACAGAAAGTATATTGTTATGTCATCAGATTAAGAACTTAGTGGGACGAAAAGATAAATAAATAAAAATGTGTCCTCACCCCCTCTGTCCCACCACTATCCGTAGCAGCTAACGCTAATGCTAATGTTGGTTTAATGAAATCCTCTTGGTTTTCGAAAGGGGTGACGATTTAATAAAAACACTAAACAAGTCCTTAAAGACAAACCATGCATTTCATATAAAGGAGTAGGGCTAAACGATTTTAAGAAAAGATTGAATTGCGATTTTTCTGGCAGATATTGTGATTTCAATTCGATTCACGATTTTCTTCAAATCAAGCTTTGGGATATTCACATGTAGGGCTGAACGATTTCATGAAAAGATCTAATTTTTCTGGCAGATATTGCAATTCACGATTTTTTAATCATCAATAGTGATGATAAATAATCTGTTTTCATCAATTTCTACTGCTAAAAAAGGCTTTGTGTTGTTGACCTGCTTACCAGCACTTTTAACATATAGATTAGGGCTGCAGCTATCGAATATTTTAGTATTCGAGTATTCTACTGAAAATCCAATCGATTAATCGAGTAATCGGATAAAATACATTTTTGTTTAGTTAAAGAGCAGTTATTTTTCAAATGAAAATTTTTCTCTTTAAGAAATAGAATTTTCTGATACAGCATGTCAATAAGAGCACTTGCTTTGGTAGATCCAAAATTTGTAAACATTTTGACACATTTTTTGTGCCTTGTACATCTCATCAAATGTTGCAGACCCAAACGGCATCCGTTTCGTAGAATGACCCATTAGTCTCCAAACTCCAGAAAAGAAGCCAGATTTGTTGCTAGTTGCTATTTTGTATAAGAGGTAGCTTGAGGGGTCTGAAAACTCTCTAAATATGGCCTCAGCTCTGTTTGAAATACCACTCTTTGATCTTTTTCAAAATTAAACGATTCTTCGAGGCGGAGAAAATAACTCGAGTATTTTTTGTAATCGAGTACCTCGAATCATTCGAGGAATCGTTTCAGCTCTAATATAGATTGTCTACAAATTTGTAAAAAAGAATGTGTATAATACTTGGCACAACAGATCCTGAGTCAGTCGGGAGCGCTGCAAAAAAATTGCTGCTTTGGCGATCTCAAAATTGCATTGTCTAAAATTGCGATTTGAAAACGATAAATTGTTCAGCCCTATAAAGGAGTGTATGTGGGCTCGTTGAGCGCCTGGCTCGTCATGGATGGGGCGGAGCCAACATTTGTAAAGATCTCCTCAATACCACCAAAATACTGCCTGCCTAATTTCTTGACGACGAATATGAAGTCTTTAAATCAGGCACTAGATTCTTGCCTAAGTTGTTGAGAGGGCTTTACATTTTCCAGCTCTGAAACTTGGTTTCTTGACCCCACATTAGTGTTTTAATCTTATAATAAAAGGATGTTAAAATAATACGCTAGCTTCCACACTCTGGTTTTAAAGCTCTCTTAAAGGTACGGTACAATCTTTAAAGGTCTGGTACAGTTGGAGATGATGCCTCACACTGAAAGGAGCTTTATGGACACGCAAATGAAGACTCATCAGATAAACACGAGCCCAGAATGTAAACTCAAGCAGCAGAAACGTTGAGGTATCGTTCTGGTTTGTGGTGAGAGTCTTAGCCCGCGAGTCTGCCTCGCTCCTCTGTGTGAACCTGCTCTGCCAGATAACGCTCCTGCCATCTGCTCGCCGCTCCTATCCGCCCGTACACGTCTGACCCAGAGAGAGGGAACATCAGTGTTTGTTTAACCAAATTTACTGAGTGCACAGACCGTGTGTCACACAAAGTAAACCCCTCCCCGCCCCCGTGGTTGTTTTATCACGGGACCTGTAACCATTCACTTCCTGCTCCTGCTGGGCTCTACGCTCGGGGATCTCCTGTCGGGGTTTCAGTTTATTATTCTGCCTCTCTGCACGCTCCGCCTCCGCGCCGGCGCCTGTGTCTGAAATAAAAACCAAATGATCTTGTTCTCCTGGTCCGACTGTAGCTGCAGGCTGGGCCTGACCTTCATTGACTCACAGCTGTGTCAAACTTCCAGGTGAGTGCCTTAAAGCTCCAACAGGCACAACATGTCACAGCTTAGACAAGCACAACCTGGTTTTGAGGCGCTTCCTGAAACTATTTGGCAATATCTCTATTGTCTAAACACTGGCAGGCAAACTGTTCAACAAGTTTGTTGCATCACAGGGAAATTTACCAACGTTCTTCACGTTCTTTGTTCATTGGAGACAGAAAAGGACATAATTCAAGCCTTCAGGTGCTTGTTTTTAAAACTTAAGCCCATCTGTTCATCATCTCTGTGTCCAGGCTTCTCAGTTTAGCTGTTTTTTATGTTTTATAAGAAAATACACTTTTTGAGGGTTGACCCCCTAAACATGTAAACACCTCAGATTTGGCCAGAAATTTGATAAAATACAAAAATTGACCCCCGTCATAACAGACTGTACTCTCTAGCGCCACCTAGGCACACTAAAACAGCTCTGGTGGGCAGTAGAAATGTCATAAAGAGCTCAAACCAACATTAAAATCTTCATCTCATTGAGACACACAAATTATATGCAGATACCCCTGACCTATCTCATACAGGAAGCTGGCAATTTACCTTTCAAAATAAACTCAGGTCAATTTCAGGGGCCTCAAACAAAAATGATCTACTCCTTGGCCGTAAATGGTATCGGCTTGAAATTTGCTCAGATGACAGAGTGGACCCTGCTTTACAAAAGCTATGCACAAATTTGTTGTATCTCAAACAGTTTTTTGAATGACGAGCCCTCAAAGTCGGCGAACCCCAAAGAAGCCCTTTCAGCTCCCCCTATTAGAATGAATGGGAGAGGAGGATCCAGCTCCATGCAAGCTGCGGCAGTTAGGCCTCTACGCTAAAAAGTAAAAGTTGCAAAGCTTTAAAAGTGACATGGATTAATTCCTGACAAAATTGACTTGTAAAATATCTTATTATTGAAGAGATTTGGTTAAAATTGTGGCATCTATGAGGAGACGTTTCCAAAATTCTAGTCAATTCCACTCCTGAGAGAGCAGCAGTTGGTGATGATGTCACAATGACTGAGAGTTCCGTGCAGCTGGTCATGTGACCAGGATGGAAAGTAGCAACATCACTCTGCTCCTGAACGCAGCTCTTTCAGCACAGTCCAGTTTGAGTGAGGCAGGCATCACAGAAACCGTCAGAGCTGGATTCGGTGGCTCTGTTTGAGGCGTGGATGAAACTCAGCGGCGTACTCAGGTTGGCGTGTTGTGACCGGTTGAGGAAAGTTTCACACAAACCGGACGTGTAGGAAAGCGAGAGAAAGCAACCAAACTGGAACTCCTGAAGAGTGCACACGCCGTGATCAGAATACCTGAAGGCCGTATCGAGACAGATTGTACATTTTGTACTCCTTCATGTTTCTTTTTGCGCCGTTTCCTTGAAGACGAAACTTAAAGGAAGCTCTGTATTTGACAGAAAAAGCTCTTTGAAGCCGTTTCCTTCCTCTCCATCATGGTTTCAGACCACACCGGTGCAGCCGTGCAGCGCGTCTATGAATAATAAACCAACACTTTAAGCTCATCAGGCACATTTTCATTGCTTCCCAAATATGAATGTGTTAGATCTGCTCTACATCACTTCAACACTGTAAAAAATGCAAATTAATGTGACTTAAACCATGAAGTTTAGCTAAATTGTTAGCTATAAATAAACCTGATACTCACTGAATGCAAAAACAACCTCTCTGCACGACAGTGTCGTACAACTTGTTACTAAGAACGTAGCAACTATAAGTACATAGATACAAAAATGAGTTTTGCATCTGATGAACCAAGAATAATCAACAGTTCTTTAGTCGTCGCTCCATTTAAAGACAGTGAAGAGAGCTAGTGCTCTAAAACCAAAGTGGTGACAGTTAAATATGTTGTTATATTTGGATTTAAGGGGCTTGAAGACTCTTCAGCACTTTTGGTTTGCACAGCATTTGTTCAGGAAACTGTTTCTTGTGTCCAACATTATTTTGTAAATGAAAAATAAGACGATTTCCCAGTTTTAGGATGCCAGAAATTTGTGCAAATAATGGTGATGCAGCTGCAGGTTGGTGATGTGAAAGTTTTGACCCCCATGAGTTAGAGTTTTGTTGATATAGTTTGATTTTCATGATTTATCTCCTGGCTGCTTTACTTTATTGGAGTGTACTTCAAAAGCTGGGCAGTTAATTGTTTTATTGTATGGTTTATGACTCAGCTGAACGCCTCATTGTGTGGAGAACCTGCTCCACAGACCTCACGCTCTCACCCCACAAGCTGCCACAGGCCCTGCAAACCCAGCCGGTACGTTTCTGCACGGAGCAGGTTGTTCAGCGTGCGGCTACAGGTTGAGTCATTGTTTTCGTCTGTTAGAGATGAACGTGTGACGGAAACATCTGAAACCTGTATTGACTCAGCTTTAATGCACTGGATGCAGGAGGAGGAGGGGAGGGCTGAGGTGAACGTGTGAGAGTGAAGCTGCTTCCAGTTTAATCAGGCCTTTAAAGTCCTGTTCTACAAGTCCTGCATATAATAAATCATTACATTAACACCATGGAGGTGTAACAGACATAACTGACTCCTGGCCCTCAGCAACACCGAAAAAAATGACCGTTTAAAGAATCTCTGAAAGAAGCTGAATGAAGTTTTATGAGTCCAGCAGACAAAGACCAGATTCTGCATCAAGTTTAAAGTCAAATGTGAGCCCCTCGTTAGAATACTGTTTAGTGCTAATTTCACTAACTATCAGGAACTTTTGGTACTTTCGTGTTTATGTGGTAATGAACATTCATTTTTTTAATAATATAATCTTAAAGTTTTTCAATTTAACACATTTACTCTTCAGTTTGTAAACTTGTAATGCTGTGTTCATGTCCAGTAGGAAAATTTCATGCTCTTCCCTCACTGTGACAAAGACGCGTTGAGGTACCTGAACATGGTACCGAGGATGGGTACTGAGTTAGGTACTTTTTTAGGTATCGACCGAATTCTGTCAAAAGTATTGGGTACCAATCCATGTAAAACCAAAAGGTACCATGTTTAGATACCTAAATGCATCCTTGTGACTGTGAGTGAGTGGAAGAGTAGACGATTTTCCGTGCTGGACCTGAACACAGCATTGAGAGTTTATATACTGAAGAATAAATGTGTTTCATTGAAAAAAAAAGATATTTTATTAATAAACAAATTTATATTTTTTTACCACATAAACACCAAAAAGTACTGAAAATATGGTGTAAGGAAGCTGTCAAAAAGGACGTATGCGTAATTAATGATTCGTATTTTTAATTTCACAAAAATCTGCTGTCATATACGTAAGTCTGTGAAACTGGGTTCAGGTTACAGTTGTTTTTATACGAGTGCAAAGTCTTATGAATACAACTCAACTTTCTATGACTATGAATTCTTCCCTACGAATACGAATCCAAGATTACGAGTACGTAGTCATGTATCACATATCTCTGTTCTGACTGTTAAACCGCCGCCTTTGTTTGTGGAAGAGGTCTATGCTGGTATAATTTTTGCCTTATTTAACCAGCTCGGACTAGTTGTGATATGTGATAAATGACTTTTTAGTTGTTACATGGAGAGTACCAACTCCCTTTTCTCCACAGTAACCTCTCTGGGCTGAATGATCCACGTCTCCCGCCCCGCAATCTCTTGCAGACAAGACGAGTCTTTAGCTTGCTCGTTAAAGCAATAGGTTTGTGACTCTAAGATAACTTTATTTTATGTAACATATTATATACAATCTAAACATTATGATAAACATTACCTGCTGTGTTTCTCTGGAGCTGGAGGCACCTGGGAGGCTGTCTCCGTCCGTATTCGGCTCCATGTTGACCTCTGAGGCTTGGGCATGCGCGGTTGGAGAAAATTCAGCACTTTTTCGATTTGTACTCGTAATCTTGGATTCGTATTCGTAGGGAAGAATTCGTAGTCGTAGAAAGTTGAGTTGTATTCATAAGACTTTGTGCTCGTATAAAAACAACTGTAACCTGAACCCAGTTTCACAGACTTACGTATATGACAGCAGATTTTTGTGAAATTAAAAATACGAATCATCAATTACGCATACGTTCTTTTAGACAGCTTCCTTACACCATACGAAAATAGGTACCGTTGAGTACAGGTACCAATTGCCAGGTACCAGGCATCAGTACTGTATCATTTCAGATGTGAAAGGTACCCAACCCTAATGGTACCATTTGATTTTACCTGAACTGGTTCAACAGACAGAATTTGAAAGTACCGACGTCAGTACCATCCCTACCTCTTAACCCCAAACTTTAAAGGCTCATTGGTTTGGGGTTTCTGAAAGTTAAGACAAATTATGTGACAGACTTTTGCTTCGTTTGTGATCCGTTTCTTTCCACAGTTTATCATTAAAGTGACCGAGCTGCCCGGCGTCCACTGTGGCTGGATGATAACATTCAAAAATCTGAACTATCCCTTTAAGGTTTCAAATCAAGTATAAGTTTCTGTGACCCTCCCTTTGTCAAGCTTTTAATACCAAAGGAACCAAAAGGAAGTAAAAAATAAATCTGCCAACAGAATAAGAAGAAAAATTCTCAAATTTTTCTTAAAACTAGAATAATTTTCTCTTCTTCTGTTGGAAGATGTTTTAAACTTACAGCAATTCAGACCTCTTTTTTTTCAGTAAATGACTTGAAATCAAACCTTTTTCTGGACTGGTCAGGGTAATGTGGCTCAGATTTAGTCTTTCTACTGAAAATCAGACCAACGCTTGATAAGAATTCATTTTTCAGTGCAGAGGGACGTCATGAAAACAGGACATCACTCTGGTTAAATAAATAAACTAGTTTGAATAAACTGAGCGGTTGGATGAGAACAAACAGGAACAGGTCAGTCTGATAACATCAGCTTCATTCACGCCACATTGAAGAACAGAAATTGAGGTTTTGACGCTCAGAGTCCACATTCAGAGTTCCCCGTTAGCTCTCACTCTGACATCGTTTCTGTTTTATAAACTCACGCTCACTGACAGCTGGATCCTTTCCCCGCCGACGACCTGAGGCTAGCGAGGTCAGGACATGTGCCTCTGAACCTCCAGAAGTGTGACTTCATATTTTTTTTCACTTTGCTTCAGCAGCATTTCCACCACGATCACGCTCTGACATTTAACCCACGCACTCGCCGTGTCAAACTGCCTGCTGTCGGTTCAAAGGTCGGAGGTCACGCTGCTGCAGCTGAAGGGGAGCGCTTGTTGGTTTTAGCCGTAGCCTGCAGCAGGTGTGTGTGTGTGTGTGTGTGTGTGAGCAGTGTGTGTGTGTGTTTTGACAGATGCAGGCCGTGTTTCTTGCAGGGTTGTTTTGTGCGGTTTGTCCCGACAGTTTAACATTTTATAGCCGAACGCCTCCTCCGCGGTTTATGGCCGTAAGAAGATAAGAACACAACAGACCGTGTGTAAACCTGCGAGAAGGAACAAACTGCTCTTTGTCAGCGCGTCCTGCAGTCAGGGGGAAATGTTTTTATTTGGTTATCATCATGTAGGAGTCTAAACATGTACGCTCTTATTCTGAAAGCTTGTTTCTCTCCGTGCTCAGGTCGATCTCTACCACGCTGTGAGCTGAAGCTATATGCTAGCACAGCTGATAGCTGGAAACAAGCGACGGTCAAAGGTTTTCACAACTTTCCTCATGATCTGACCTCCTGACTCACTTTCCTCAGCGAGTGGAGTCACAGAGTTCAGGAAGCTGCTCACAGATACTATCAGTTTGCTACAGCAGCTCTGTCCATCTGTTTCCTGTTGCGATGCTAAGCTAACTACACCCTGGTTCCCTATTTTAAAGAGGGGTGTTGTGCTTTTTTTTAGTCTTCATTCTCTCTGCTGCCCTTGTTGTAGATTTTCAGGATGGTCAGCTGAAAAAATCCAGATTTTTCTCACACAGGTGTTTTTAGCTACTGTCTCTTTAAGGCCCCCTGCTCCACAAACCCCCTTCCCTTTGATTGGCCAGCTGTCTGGAAGCCTGTCCAATTTACAGTCTACGTAGTTTGCTCAAGGGCACCTCGACAGAGCTCAGGAGCTGCAGACCTTGGTGTTTGAGGCCCCATCATTGAGTCATTAACATCTTAGGATGTGATGACATCATCATTTCACTGAGCTGTTTTTTTTTTCACTTTGCAGATTCAGGAATTTCTACAACATTCAAATATTTAGCTGTTTGAAAATTTGCACACTTTAGTTTGAACTCTGAGCTTTGTTAGTTTATATCAGGGATGCACCGACCTGATCCTGGTACCTGGTATCAGCCCCTCAAAGCTGGATCGGGTATCAGGATCAAGGTCTGAACTTGACATTAAGGCTAAACTCTGATTTAGTCTACAGGGTGTAAGATTTAAACACTAATAGTTAGGGCTGAACTATTAATTGACTTTAAACCGACATTGCGATGTTATACAATGCAATTTTGAAATCACAAAGGCTGAAATTAGAAAACAAAATAAAAGTTTCATGTACACAGACCTGGAGGGAAATGAAAAAAAGACTTGTTTACATGTTAACAGTATCTTTTGTTGTGTCAGTTATACTATAGGATGCACAAGAACTTGTGTTTAGTGAACAATGCAGAAGATAAACATCCCCCTAAAAAAATTGTTTGCTAAATCGCAATATTGGTCTAAAAATGATTAAACATTTTTTACATTTCCAAAAATGGGTGAAAGGAAGTAAAACTTATTGATTTCCACCCC
The DNA here is from genome assembly GCF_033239565.1 of Halichoeres trimaculatus. Classification (NCBI taxonomy): domain Eukaryota; kingdom Metazoa; phylum Chordata; class Actinopteri; order Labriformes; family Labridae; genus Halichoeres; species Halichoeres trimaculatus. The sequence goes on from NW_027437194.1 coordinate 1,310,639, forward strand.
TTCTTCATTGTTGATTGACAAATAAAAATATGGTAAGCTAAACTTTGAAATATATATGTATTAATAAAGACATGGATGCATATCTATCTATCTATCTATCTATCTATCTATCTATCTATCTATCTATCTATCTATCTATCTATCTATCTATCTATCTATCTATCTATCTATCTATATTTGTATGGGTTTTTACATACACACACGCATATATATATATATATATATATATATATATATATATATATATATATATATATATATATATATATATATATATATATGTTATAATACAAAATAATTTAATTTAATATAATATAACAAAATATAATATAAACTAATTTAATTTAATATAATATGATACGTTATAATATAATATTGTAATTAGAATAGAATAGAACTCTATATGTTATAGCAACAGGTACAACAAAACAGCAAATTTTGTAATTATTTTATTATTTAATTAATTAATTTAATTAATAATTAATTGAATTAATTAATAAGTAATTAATTTGATTTTTTAAAATTATAATTATTATATTTTTGTAATTATTTTATACTGGTGTCAGATCAGTATTGGTCGATACCCAAAGTCCAGGTTTTTGTATCGAGACCAGAAAGGTTGGATCGGTTCATCCATGTTTCATACGAGGTCAAACGTAGAACAACATTTAATGCAGAATCAGATAAACATGTAAACAAACACTGACTGATTTGTTTTGCTGATGTCTTTATGGATCCTGATCCGGTTAGCAGCCGTGCCGCTCTCTGGACCTCCGTGAGGACCTCTGTGAGGACCTCTGTGAGGACCTCTGTGTGCCCACCGGCTGTATCTCAGGAAGGGGAATAAAAGCTTTTGGAGTGGAGAGGCTCTGGTCGACCCCGCTGATGGTCCTCAGAGGACACACACACACACACACACACACACACACACACACACACACACACACACACACACACACACACACACACACACACACACACACACACACACACACACACACACACACACACAGAGATGACTTCTCTCTGAGCTCTCCAACAAATGCTCTTAAACACTGAGAGTCAGGGGAGGGGGAAATCCTCTAATGCTCCTGCAGCAGCTTGTTGTGAAACCTCAGACGACCATGAGCGGAGACGCTTGGATGGAGAAACTGTACGCTGCTGGGATCAGGAGTGTTTCTGTACATAGAGGTTTCTGTGAGACATTTTCAGACCCGCTCATTGGGAGCTGAGCTGGAGGAAGGAGCAGAAATGTCTGAATTATCACCCACACATGTGTTAGTATTGATCAGCGCGCTGTAACCTTAAGGAGCTGCTGGCGCTGCCGTACGAGGGGCACAGGTTGACCTAGTTAGCCGTCGCCCTCATTGACCTCATTCTCAACTCACATGGAGGAGCATCTTCAGGCTCCTACAGTTCAACACACGCGTCCCCTGACACTTCGCTGTGCTCGCTGTGGGCTCCTGAACTCAGCTGACCCCTCTCCGAGCTTCCTGTCCACGACCACAACACTGCAGGAGAGTTACCGGGGAATTAAGCGACTTCTCAAGCTCACGACATGACATTTGCTGTTTAGGATAAAAGCGTTAAAGACAGCCTCCATCTTTAATTCTTTGATTCTTCGATCAGACTGTCTGTTTGGTCGTCTTGCAGCCGGGTGTGAAAAATCAGAAGGTGTTGGTCTGATTGGTCAGGAAAGGGAACAGGACACTGAACCAGTGCAAACACGGTGGGCCGTTCAGACTCGTCTTGTTCCCAGCCTGCCTAACAGCATCGTAAAGTTCAGTGAGCGTGATGAGAAGCTGATCTGAGCGCGGCGTTAAGGACAGATGGTTATCAGCGCTCCATGAGTATTGATTGGTTGTTTACTTCTCCTTCCTGTAGCCCCAGAGGTGGCTCTGCCTCTCCACGGGGCCAGAGATTAGCTCCCCCATTGTCATCAGGAGTTCTCAGGGAGAGCACACCTCGGCTGAGCGGCTCTCACACGCCTGAGCGGACCTGTGTCAGGCTGCTCGAGGAGAGACCGGTGATTAAACCCAGAGAGGCTCAGGTTTCAGGTTTTACTGCTGGATTCAAGTCTGCAGCTCAGATGGACTCTCACTGATGCTCCTGCTCTGGTCTGGACCCTGGTGCTCTCTGCTGCTGCTCAGCCTGTCTCAGCTTTTCACGTGTGCTCATGAAACCAGGATCAAAAATACTTTAGTTATACCTGGGGGACATTCAGTGAGAGTTTTACTTATTAGCGAAAGGGGACCAGCCCACCAACTTTCCATGCACCTGTGGCTAACCTCAAGTTTTACAGCCCTGGGAAGATAACTACATCTACAAAAAGACTAATCTGGAAGAAAATACAGATTTTAATTCTGTGTGGATGGATTTAAAGAAATATAGTTGATAAATATAATCGTTATACGTTCTCAAAATTAAAATAATTTTACAATTAATTAAATTATTGAAAATGGATTAATTCTTATTTTTTTAATCATTATTTTTTAAATTGCAGAATTGCTCAAAATTTAACATAGTTTTAACATTTCAGTATTTTGTGAGATTTTCTTTTTTTTTTTTAATTTTGCAAAAATCTTTAATTCCAATATTTTCAATTTCTCTTTTCAGATTTAGAATAAAAATTTTGAATTTTTAAGGTTTTGCATTTTTGATTTAAAAATTTGGGGATTTTTTGCATATGAAATGTAGTTTTAAAATTCCAGTATTTTATGAGATTTTACATTTTTTTAAATTCAGCAAACTTTTTGAATTCTAATTTTTTGACATTTTTCAAAATTTAGAATAAAAATTCCTTTTTTATACGTCAAAATTTTAGGAACTTTTTTAAATTGAAATTTCATAATTCTTTCAAAATGATAATATGTGTGATAATACCTTTTTTTCTTTTTTTGGAAATATTTGCAAATTTATTTCAAATAAAAAACAAAGATATCACATGTTAAATTCATAACCAGGACAAATTAAGACAGTACTTTCATCGTTAAAATTATTTAAATGGCAAAAATGTTCAAAATCTTCAGGGTAGTTTTAACATTTCAGTATTAGATGAGATTTTTTTTTTTCTAAAATGCAATTTTTTTAAAATTCAATTTTTTGACATTTTTTCAAATCTAAAATAAAATTCATTTTTTTTTAAGTTTTTGTGATTTTTTTAAGTACAACATTTCTGGAATTTTTGCAACTTATTGAAATTTCATAAATTGCGCAAATTTATGAAATTTGTGATGATACAATTTTTCTCTTGTTTTTAAAAATATTTGCAAATTCATTAAAAATGAAAAACAAAAACATCACAGGTACAATTTTATAAACACCACAAACTCCTGGTTAAGATAATTATTTAATAGATTTTTACCATGTGTTGAATTATATTCACTTTTTTGTCTTTATTGTGAAGATAAACCAGATATTTTGGCTCCTTCATGACTTTAATCTAGCTGAGCTGAGGTAAAATGGCTCTCATAAAAGTATGGTTGCTGCTCATGGGCATGTGGAAGAGCAGGGAGCAAGAACAGAGACAAAAATTTAATTCACCATTTATGAAGTTTCGTCTCAGGTAAGCACCTGTCCTGTAGAAACATTGTGATAAAGCTGTTTGACTGTTTCCGTTCTCACACGCTCCTGATCTCAGGAAATTTTGAGCATTTTCAGGACGTTGATGTTTGTGTGAACTCAGCTGTAGTTTTAGAGGAACGCCCTCCAGGAGGAGGTTAAACAGGCCTGTGTTCTTGTTGTTTTTGTTGTTTTTTTGTTTGAGTCCTGCCTAATGAAGCCTTTAGCCTGATAGCTGAGGATGACCCCCTGTAACCACAGCGTGAGCCTCACTCAGCAGTGCAGCTCACACCCTTCAGCGTGGAGCTCTCCTCAGGATGAACCCTGCAGGGAGCCGCTCTTTCACAGGCTAACGTCCTGGCCTTGTTTTCTAACCACAAAAACACCCCCTCCCCTTCACCCCCACTCCCCTCGCTGAGACAGCCTCCTCCCTGAATCCTTCAGAGACGGCTTAAGTCGACTACCTGGGGTTTAATTGGGAGTGAAGTGTTAAAGCTCGGTTTCCAGGCGAGGGTATTCAGGGTATCTGCACGTCCCAAAAGTCGGATTAAACCACCAGAGTCGTTTTCCAGGAAGGACGGCAGAGATAGATGCTGATGTGAAATTAAATTTACAGCCTGGTTGATGTTTTCTCCACCTGGTGTAATCCAACATCGTCACACTCTGACACACTGAAGGTGGGATTGTTGTGACACAGGATTAAGCCACCGAGGCTCTTTAATCCTATTTTGTCAGATTTCAGTCAGCACAATAAGACTTATAGATTACACACACACCAACGCCCCCTAGAGGAGGGACAGAGTAACACAACATGTCACGATCGATTGTTTAATCCAACGCAAACCTAATCTGGATGAAGAAAATATGCTTATTGGTTTATTTTCACTAAGAGTGGGGTAAGGAGATTGGGATCTGAAGCCTGTGCTGGGGGCAGTTAGCTTAGCCCCACTTGCATGTTTTTTTTCTACCTTTTTACATTATTCATGCTAAGCTAATCTAAGTTAAAGAGGGGGTATTCAGCTGTCCCATGTTTATATTTTATGGTAGAATGTAGCACGAGATCTTCATAAGACACATTAGAGAGGCGGGCTTCAAACATCAGAGTCTGTCCACGAAGCTCCGCCTCTGACAGGCCTCCAAAGCGCTGGCCAATCAGATGGAAGAGGGTTTGTTAAGCAAAAAAAAAAAAAAAAATTTAAAAGCACAATAACCCCTCTTTAACTTGCAACTGGTTAGCCTGTAAAAATCAGAAGTTGTGCAGTGATGTTCTCCTGCTTCTTTCCCTATTACAAATCTTTGTGCTTAGCTAAATTAAGCTAAGCTAAGCTAAGCTAAACAAAGCTATGAATCGTATTGCTCCAGCTGTTGGCTCTATTAAATTCTGGATGACAAACCTCCATCTTTTACCTTTTGTGAGGCTCTGATGTCCCCTTGATGGAGGCTAACATGTAGCTGTGGACAGGAAGTGACAGTAAAGGCAGACAGGAAGTAGAGGGAGTAGGGAAAAGGGGAGTACATGCACCAAATGATGGAGGCTGGGGGGTCAGAGGTCTTTGACTCCTTTGCAGTGACTCCTTGTAGCTTATTATGTGCTTAATATGTGCCAAGACATTAGCAAACAGGATAAAATTACAAAGCTAGGTGATATGATCAATATACATAGTCACATTAAAGTATTTTTTCCAAAATAAAGAAATTATTGCAAATTTTTGGATTATTTTTTTCAAATTTCGATTTTTATTTTAATTTTTGCAAGTTTAAAGATTTTTTTTTTTCAAATTTATATATTATTTTAATTTTTTGCAAATTTTCAAAATTTATCTTTTTGATCAATAAACATGATCAGATTCAAGTAATATTTCCAAAATTAAGAAATAATAACAAATTAAAAAAAAACACTTTTTTTTCAATTTTTGCAAGTTTTTAAACACATTTTTTAATCAAATTATTTTTTTTCAAATTTTGTTTTAAAAAAAATGTATTGTGCGTATTTCATTAATTTCATTTTTCTGACATTTTTGCAAATTTTTTAAATTTTTTTTTTTGATTAATAAACATGATCAGATTCAAGTAATCTTTCCAAAATTAAGAAATGATAAAAAAAAAAAAAAAAAATTCAATTTTTTAAAAATATTTTTTTTAATCAAATTTATTTTTCCAAATTTTGTTTTTAAAAACATATTTTGCATAATTCATTAATTTCATTTCTCTGACATTTTTGCAAATTTTATTAAAAAAAAATGAAATATTTGCCAATTTTTCTATTTAAAAAATTTGGCAAATTTGATTTATTGCATACATTTTTGCAAGTTCATGAAACTCAATAAAGAGAAATTTTTGAAATTACAAGTTTTATTTTTAAATTCTTGCAATTTTTGAAATTGTGTCTTTTTTCCCCAAAAAAATTAACTTAGAATAACAAACTAAGATATCACACATACAATTTAATAAATTCCAAAAAACAGATATTTATTTACTAGATTTTTCTTATGTGTGGGATTCTATACATTGTTTACTGTGAAGATAAACCAGATTTTGTGTCTCTGAAATGAATTTAATCCAGGTGAGCTGAGGCAAAAAGGCTTAAGTGAAAGTAAAGGTTGTAGACCCTGCTCGGAGTCTGTGTACATGGGGTGAGTTAATGCCTTGGTTTTGCTGCATACCGCTGTCAGCCAGCAGGGGGAGCTCTGACAGTTTGGCTTCACCTCCAGGATGCTGCTCTGTCATCCATCCTTACGTACAGTCTGTGGTGGTTAATGAACATGAATCATGATTTAATCAGGGATCAGTTTTCTTTCAGAGGCTCGTTTAAAGAATAAAAATCTTCTTTGTTTTTAGTAAAAACTCTCCTGAAACCTCTGAGATCAGCTGTTGGAGCTGGTGTTTACGGTTCACCGTCGGGGCTGAAGGAGTTAAGTTTGGTTTCCATGCTCTGCTCAGAGATGTATTATGCAAGCTGTGAAGCAGACAGAGAGAGGAAGTGAATTACAGAATGCTGAGCTCAGGGCTTTGGCTCGCCGCCAAGCACACACACTCACACACACTCACACACACTTACACACACACACAGTCAGCTGAGAGCATACTGATTTTTCCAGCCGCCTCCTCCTCCTCCCCCTCCTCCTCCTCCTCCTCCTGGAGTCACTCTCTTTGTTACGTCAGTGGTTCAGCTGTGGGCCAGGCGTGACTGGGGCAGGGCTGGAGAACACCCTGCATTTTTCTGTCAGTGTGTGAGTGTGTGTGTGTGTGTGTGTGTTATAAAAACACAGGATGTGGAGCTGTGTGGCTGAATGTGTGTTTGTGTGTCTGTAGAGCAGCAGTAAAAACTGACGCGTCGTTTTTTTTCTGTCTTGTTGATCTTATTTCCAAAGATTAAATTCAAGATTTAAAAACAGACCTGACTCTGTAGTAGAAGTCACCGCATGAGCTCAGGAAACCAGATTTGTTCATGGTTTCTGGTCTTTTTGCAAAAAGCTTGGATATAATTTTAGTTTTCAGTCATAATTTAGTCAAATTTCACGATTTGTTGCTCCGTTTACAGGAATAAAGAACTGAGTGTTTCTGTTTCTGTCTGTGAAAATGAAAGAGCACAAACTTTAAATACGTTTCTTTCCGTCTGAATCACTTCTTCCTCCGACTTCACACCCTTCCACCTCTGACCCAGTCAGAAACGACTTTTCACTCACTCTGCGAACACGTCGTCATTACAGAAAAGTCTCAGCACGTCAGCTTTTTGCTGAGTAGTCATATCAGTCTGCGGGGTTTGACGCGGCGTGGTCTGAGCCTCCTACATGCAGCTGTTTAAAAACGCTCCTCCTCCTTCTCACAGCTGAACGTCCTCTGCTCCGTCTTCCTGTCAGAGATCTGCAGAAGTATGTGAAAGCTGAGGCTGACGCTGAATCGACCTCAGTGTTTACGCTCGCAGAGGTCTGTAGGTCTGATCTGTTTGGAGGCCATAGGTTCAGCCAACAATCGGCGCTCTCTGCCCGAGGAGACGTGATCCGGCGTCTCCGTCAGAGGGTGGAGGGTAAACTCTGGAGGTGTTGTGGAAGGGAAATGAAAAGGAAATGAGAATGTTTGGGGTCTTAGCCCTCGTCCCAGAGTCTGTCAGAGGAAAACGCAGACAAAGATTGTTTCTGTTTTTTCTGTGAGCTCTAAAGTCGTCACCCTGATGGCGTCACACTTACAGGATCGCAATGAAGGCATCACGCTGACGACATCACGCTGACGACATCACGCTGGCGGCTCCACGCTGGCGACGTCATGCTGATGGTTTCACGCTGACAGTTTCCCACTGATGGCGTCACGCTGATGGCGTCACGCTGACGGCGTCAAGCTGATGGCGTCACGCTGACAGCATCACGCTAATGGCATCACGCTGATGGCGTCACGCTGACGGTTTTACACGGATGGCGTCACGCTGACGGTTTTACACGGATGGCGTCACGCTGACGGTTTTACACGGATGGCGTCACGCTGACGGTTTTACACGGATGGCGTCACGCTGACAGTTTCACGCTGATGGCTTCGCACTGACGGTTTCACGCTGATGGCGTCACGCTGATGGCGTCACGCTGATGGTTTCACACTGATGGCGTCACGCCAACGGTTTCCCACTCATGGCGTCATGCTGATGGCGTCACGCTGATGGCGTCACACTGATGGCGTCACACTGATGGCGTCACGCTGATGGCATCACACTGACAGTTTCCCACTGATGGCGTCAAGCTGATGGCGTGACGCTGACGGTTTCCCACTGATGGCGTCACACTGATGGTTTAACGCTGACGGTTTCACACTGATGGTTTAACGCTGACAGTTTCACGCTGATGGTTTAACGCTGATGGCGTCACACTGATGGTTTAACGCTGACAGTTTCACACTGATGGTTTAACGCTGATGGCGTCACACTGATGGTTTAACGCTGACGGTTTCACACTGATGGTTTAACGCTGACGGTTTCACGCTGATGGCGTCAAGCTGATGGCGTGACGCTGACGGTTTCACGCTGATGGCGTCACACTGACAGTTTCACGCTGATGGCATCACACTGATGGTTTTACACTAATGGCGTCACGCTGATGGTTTAATGCTGACGGCATCACACTGATATCATGTTAACGGTTTCATGCTGACGGCTTCACGCTGTCAGCGTTGCGCTTAAGGCTTCACGCTGATGGCGTCATGCTCACGGTTATACTCTGATGGTTTCATGCTGAAGGTTTTACACTGACGGCTTCACATTGATGGTGTCACGCTGATGATTTCATGCTGATGACATCACTAACTCTCCTCTGCGTCTCTTCCAGGGTTTCATCTCAGCGGCACGGTCCGGGAACCAGCGACGTCCTCGGAGCCCGAGCTCCTCTGCAACGTGAGCGTGAGCTTCGACCGCTGTAAGATCACGGCGGTCACCTGCAGCTGCGGGAACAAAGACATCTTCTACTGCGCCCACGTGGTGGCGCTCTCCCTGTACCGAGTACGGAAGCCCGAGCAGGTCAAACTCCGCCTGCCCATCTCAGAAACTCTCTTCCAGATGAACAGAGATCAGCTGCAGAAGTTCGTCCAGTACCTGATCACGGTCCATCACACCGAGGTGCTGCCCACGGCGCAGAAACTGGCCGACGAGATCCTGTCCCAGAACTCGGAGATCAACCAGGTCCACGGTGAGTCCTGGTTTTTCAGATCCTGTCTCCTGGTGCTGATTTAGCAGAGTTTGTGGTATCGATCTGTGTTAAAGCTTAACCAGCGCTGCAGAAATGCTTCTCACCAAACGCTGAGTCAGACATTTTTATGTCGGCGCCGTTTAATTTAATCATTTCAGACTTCATCAGCGTCAGAGGAAGACGGTCTCTGGAAGTTTACCTCGACTCTAACTTTTAATGGTTGTTTATACCAGCTTCATCTGATCAGTCTTTGATAATGAGGCAGAATCAGAGTTTAAAGAGGGGGTACGCTTTCTTTTTCATGGCTTTAATCAAGGATATAAAGAGACTAAGCTGGATGTTCAAACTAAACCTGAAGATTTACAAAGCTCTACATATTATTTTTTATTTCATTTATGGCACTTATAAGAAATAAAATATATACATAATGATTTAGTCAAAGAATAAAACAAAACAAAACTGAACAAATCAACAAACAGTAAAATCAGTAAATGTGCAGGAGGGGCCAATAAAACCCACAGAGCCCTTTCAAACAAATAAAATCCAGTTAAACAAAAAAAGTAAAAAAAATAAATAAATTTATATATATATATATATATATATATATATATATATATATATATAAATATAAAAATATATTATAAAATATATATATATATATATATATATATATAAATATAAAAATATATATATATATATATAAATATATATATATATATATATATATATATATATATATATATATAATTTTTATATATTTATATATCGCGTTAGCAAAAGAGGAATAAGAGAAAAATAGGAAAAGAAGAAAAAAATTACAATTGGGAATTAATTAATTGATTCAATAAAAACAGTTTGGTTTATTTCTTAAGAGACCGGTGCACTGCAAAAAAACTGAACTCTTATAGTGTTTTTGTCTCATTTTAAGAAAAAAAAAATCTGCCAATGGAACAAAAAAAATTTGCTCAAAATTTTTCTTAAGACTAGAAAAATGTCTTAATTCAAGAAACGTTTCTCTTGTTTCACTGGAAGATTTTTGTTAACTTGTTACAGAAATTCAGACCTCAATTTTTCTTTAAATAACTTGAAATAAGACGTTTTTCTGGACTGGTCAGGTGAACGTGGCTCAGATTGAGTCTAAAAAGACATTTTCTACTGAAAATAAGGAAAAAAACGCTTGATAAGATTTCAGTTTTTTTTACAGTGTGACAAGGATTGTCCAGTCTGTGCTCCTCACTGCAAAAAATTAAATCTTATCAAGTGTTTTTGTTTAATTTTCAGTAGAAAATGTCTTTTTAGACTCAATCTGAGTCACATTCACCTGACCAGTCCAGGAAAAGTGTCTGATTTCAAGTTATTTAAAGACAAAATGAGGTCTGAATTACTGTAACAAGTAAAAACAAAATCTGCAAATAAATCAAGAGAAACATGTTAAAGATTTTGCTTAAAACCAGAAAAATGTCTCAATACAAGAAACTTTTCTCTTGAACTGGACTTTTCTGTTGACTGCTCAGGTGAATGTGGCTCAGATTGAGTCTAAAAAGACATTTTTTTTAATGAAAATAAGACAAAAACACTTGATAAGATTTCAGTTTTTTGCAGTGTAATTGCAAGAATGTAATCCTGAAGAGGTGGGAGTCAGATTTTTGACCTAACGTTTGTACGTTGGACCTGATTCCGTCCGTAAACTGATCAGAACGCTTTGTAGCTAGAGATCCTACAACTTGTTGAGATGATGAGGTCATGAGTCGTTGGAGGAGAGAGCAGCAAACACCAAGGTCTGATTGGACAGAGCCGGCCAATCAGAAAGAATGGGGTTTCTGGAGTGGGAAGCATTAGGGGACGTTTACACGACAACGGTTTTAGAGCGAAACACAAAAGTTTTCTTGCGTTTCAGCCGACCTAAAACGTAAGCTTTTGAAAACGACCTCAGAGTGGGATTTTTCTGAAACGCTGCCGACACCGTTGCCGTGTAAACAGTAAGCCGGCGTTTTCAGTCCCGTTGTTAGGATGGTGGTGATCTCCTGTGTTGATCTTGTGCTGCTCAATCTGCTGAATCTGTGACTGTCTTTAACTAAATGAGCATCTGTTGCTCCACATTTTAACTGAGCATTCACCAACACACCAGATGATCGGCCCAACTCTACTTCAGAGGAGATCTACCAAAAGCTGCTTCAGGACGATACAGTTATAGCGCCACCTACAGGCCTGACATGCTCACTGCAGGGTTTCAGTGTAAATGTAGATTTTTAGCGTTTTCAGATGAAAAGTTGTCGCGTTAACAGGGCCTTAAAGAGACAGCAGCTGGAATCAGTGTTGCCAACATAACAACTTAAGGTTTTGTCTCTGTGTTCAGCAACTTTTCAGACCCTCGAGTGACTGTGCTTCAGTAAAGCAGCTAGCGATGAATTGAGCGACTTTTCTGGAGCTCAGAGACTCTGACTTGAAGCATGAATCAGTCTTACTCTTCACAATGAGCAGCAGATGCTGCCGTGGCCCATTTCCCTCGTTCCAAAACACTCACAGACGGACGAGTCCCTCCCTGCTGCAGCCGGAGCAGGCGACTGAATATAGAGAAATCACACGGGCTCATGTCTTTTTTGTCCATTTGTAGTTTCAAATATTTATGGTGTTTTTCACTTTCATTTTTGTCTTTCCCTAGACATATCTCCTCTGTCTTACAGCGCCTAGGACAGTAACATGCAAATTAGGCGATGATGTCATTTAGTGACATCTGGGACAGCCAATTACTACTTTCTCACGGAGGGAACGAGAGTTAAGGGTAAAGGATTTTCTAAAACACCTGAGAGAAAAATTATTTGAGATGTTCACGCTCCCAAAAAGTGAAATCTTACCAAGTGTTTTTGTTTTATTTTAGGTAAAAATGTCTTTTTATACTCGATATGAGCCACATTCACCTGACCAGTCCAGAAAAATGTCTGATTCTTCTTATATTAAGTGTAAAAAGACATTTTTTTATAGAAAATGAGACAAAAACACTTGATTAGAGTTCAGTTTTTTTGCAGCAGCCCATGTAAAGATACTACGGGGACACCAGAGGGACAAAATAAAGACTGAAAACCAGCACAATACCCTCTCTTTAAAATTTCTGTTCATTAAAAAATAAACTTTTAGTTTTTCTAACAAGTTTTTTTTATGTGAAATTAGCTTAATTGTTATTATAAAATGTTGAAATTCGATGAGACGATTTCTATTTTTATCAGGAAGTGAAAACAAAATCACACAAACGCCAGTTTTGTCCTAATTTTTGACTTCTATACACGTTTATTTTTTACCTGACTCACAGATTTCCTGTCTTTAAGGTAGGGGTTTAATTTTTTGAGCCATTTCAGCAGAAGTTTTATTTTACTTTTTTATCCTTTTGTTTTTTTTAATCCTCTGATCAGAGAGGAGAGGATGGTGAACAGAGCAGGAAACCGGTACTTTGAGCTTCTCTTGTTTTCAGTTTTTCCTCTTCGAGTGAAACAAACGAGATGTAAAACAGATCAGTTCATCGTTTCCAGACAATGACCGTCTCTCTCTGTCCGCTTCAGGAGCTCCAGACCCGACGGCGGGCGCCAGCGTGGACGACGAGAACTGCTGGCACCTGGACGAGGAGCAGGTCCAGGAGCAGGTGAAGCTCTTCCTGTCGCAGGGCGGGTACCACGGCTCGGGGAAGCAGCTCAACCTCCTCTTCAGCAAGGTAACGCCGCGAGCAACGACCGGTACAACGCTGCTCTGTGTGTGTGGTGGTTTACCCATGATGCTCTCTGTCCAGGTGAGGGAGATGCTGAGGATGAGGGACTCGAACGGCGCGCGCATGCTGACGCTGATCACGGAGCAGTTCATGGGCGACCCCAGGCTGGCTCTGTGGAGGCAGCAGGGGACCACCATGACGGAGAAGTACAGGCAGCTGTGGGACGAGCTGGGTACGTGTGGAGGAGCTCCTCCTCCTCCTCCTCCTCCCTTTGTTTTTGTTTTCCTCTACCCAGAATCCCCCTCGTGCACTTGTTGTGATTGTTGCTCCAGGTTTCGTCACTCGCGCCTGACATCACTCCTCTCGGCGCTCTGTTTTCCCTCCTCTGCGTCGTCCTTGAAGCCGCCGTAACAAAGAGACGTCCCCTCCCCCTCCGTCTCTTTCTCCTTCACTTCCTCTCCTTTCTTCTCCCCTTTCATTTTGTCATCTGTCACCCTTTATTTATCCTTCAGCGTGCTCATTGTTCTCCTCCCTCCGTCTCCTCCAGTGTTGGCGATGGAGGACGGAGCTTCTGCTCGGCTCTCCAGCTTCAGACGTTTTTAAAAATCAAATCCTCCTTTCAAACCTCTGCTGAGGAGCTTTCTCTGTTTCTTTGTTCCTTATCAGCGTAATGTGAAGATTTACAGGGCAAAACTTAGACGGTGGGAAATATTATCAGTCGTTTTTTGTTGTTTTCTAACATTTTCAACTCAACATACTGAAAAAACTGAAACAAAATCAAGTGTTTGTGTCTCATTTTTTAGCCAAAATCATCTCATCAGGTTTGATATGAGGAAAATTAACCCGACAAGTCCTGAAAATGTCTCATTGCAAAATGATAAAAGAAAAAAACAACACACCACCGACAGGAAAGTAACTGTTTCCAAACAAATCAGGTGTAATTTTTGGGATTTAATATCTTGAAATGAGACGTTTCAAGGTGATTGTGGCTCATTTAAAGTGAAATGCAACTAATTTTACCTGAGATAAAGACAAAAACACTTTGTTTCTTGTCAAATTTAGCAAAACACAGAAAACATCCCTGTGTGTCGATAATAAAAACAGTGGTTTTAGGGTTACTTATAACAAAAAAAGGCAGTTTTCTTCAGTTATTACAATAAAAAGGCATTATTTTCTGGTTTTTAGGTTAAAAAGCTGCTTTGTTTCCAGCTTTTAGCTCTGACAATGAAAAAACAGCATCTACACTGTAAAAAATTGAAATCTTATCAAGTGTTTTTGTCTTATTTGCATAAAAAAAAATCTTTTGAGACTCAACATGAGCCACTTTCACCTGAGCAGTCCAGAAAAATGTCTGATTTCAAGTTATTTAAAGACAAAATGAGGTCTAAATTTACTTTTTACAGCAATTCAGACTTCAGGTTTGTCTTTTAATAAATTGAAATTTGACATTTTTAGTATAACAAGACAATTTTTACTGGAAATAAAAAAAAGCCTGATAAGATTTCAGTTTTTTGCCGTGCATCCCGATGAGTCAAAAATGAAAACATAAACTTTAGAGATGATTAAAAGAGAGGAAGACATTTTTCTTCAGTTATTATGAATAAAAGGCCATTTTGTCTGTTTTTTAGTATAAAAAGCTTCTTTGGTTCCAGTTTTTGAGGTCTGACTATAAAAAAACAGCATCTTTGATTTTTTAAATGACCTGACTTAGATCTTAAAGGAAAGTTTGCATTTAAATCAAGCATCTTAGAAATCACGTTTTCACAGTTAAATTGATCTAGAATGGTCTCAGATATTATTTTTCTTTTTTTTTTTTAATTTAGATTTTTTTTTTCATTATTTTGAAAAATAATAATACTTTTGTTTTTATTTTATTTTTTCTTTGGAGGAAACATTATAAACTTTGAAGGTAAAATAAATAAATAAATAATAAAAAGTAATGAAAATTAAATTATAAAATAAAAAATGAATAAATGAATAAAAAATTAAAAAAATGAATAAAATAATAAAAAAGAATAATATAATTAAAAAATGAATAAAATAATAAAAAAATTAATAATAAAATAATACAAAAAAAGAATCAAATAATTTTAAAAATGAACTAAATACATAAAATAAAATTAAAAAAATTATTATACACGTAATCAATAACAGGTCAACCCAGTCTAGAGTAAAAAAGTAAAACTGTAGATCAGTCCTTAAGACTTTGATGCCACATGTAGCTGAAACCCTGCCTCCTGTTCAGGTTGAAGTGAGGTAAATTGAATAAGTGAACAGATGCAGATTCACAAACACATAAATATAAAAGTCTAATGAACAAGTTTCTGTGAAAAAACATCAAACTGTAACCATGGGGAAATGTAAACACCTGACATTAGAAAATAAGGAGAGCACACTGTGTTAATCTGTTTAAAGATCCTCTGAGAGTTGGTCTGATTTTCTGCAGCTTTAAAACCGTTCAGAACAGAGCGAGTCCAGTTTTTGTCTGAAGGGGGACAGGGGGACTCCACCTGAGCAGGATAAGCCAACATGGTGACGCAGGCTGTGTCAGGTCTCTGTGTTTCCTCAGCTGTGTGGGAAAGTGGCTCTGAGCTCCGTTTGGTGGAGGTTGATGGAGGTTTCTCCATCAGGTGGTGTGTGTGTGTGTGTGTGTGTGTGTGTGTGTGTGTGTGTCTCCAGCGTTTTGAAAGGTGTGTTTCTGTCTTTGTGCAGGCGCGCTGTGGATGTGCGTGGTCCTCAACCCTCACTACAAACCCCAGCAGAAAGGTTTCTGGCTCCGTCAGCTTCGCAGGTGGAACGGCGTGGACGTGTGCCCCCTGGAGGACGGTAACCATGGCAGCGAGCTGACCAACCTGACCAACGCTCTGCCTCAGGGTCCCGCCGGTAACCCAGGTGAGACCACAGACAGGTAGACAGGTAGACAGAGAGACAGACCCTCAGCCTCTCCCCTCCTCCCCTCTTTTAATCAGCCCTCCTCCTCCTCCTCCTCCTCCTCCTCCTCCTCGTCCTCCTCGTCCTCCTCCTCGTCCCTGCGCCTGCAGCCTTATTACCTCCTTACTGTGGCTAATAGAAGCAGCCTAATAACACGGAGCAGGTCCTGCAGCTTTCTCCACTAAATCAGAGAAAACACCGACACGTGAGCGTTTCAATCAGCCGGCAGAGACGGCGTGGGGGAACGAGGAGACGTCTGTTATTGCTGCTGCTGTTTCAGCTTTAATGGACCTGAATTTGATCTGTTATCGTCTCCTTTTCCAGCCCCTGAAGACAGAGTTTAATCACCAATCTGACCGAGTTCAGTCAGACAGAAACGCCTGAAAGACGCTCACAACATAAAAAAACAATAACTCAGATTGGACCATAAAAACAGCTGGTTACAGCGGAGGATTTTACTCTTTATTTTCTTTCTTTCATCGTTTCAAACCTTCGCTTTAAGCCAGTAAACATCAGAGTGTCAGTGTGGGTTAGCAGGTACGATACAGGGCGTCACACTTACTGGCCCCTGCTCTGTCTACTGTCCTCTCTGAAAACAGGCAGAAAAACAAACAAATTTAACCTATAAATAAATAAAATTTACTAATAAATAAAATAAAGTAAATAAAATAATTTAACAAAATAGATAAATAAGATTAAATAGATAAATAAAATGACTAAGATTGAATAAATAAAATAAATAAATAAGATTAAATAAATTAAATAAATGAATTAGATAAAATAAAATAAAATAAAACAAATTAGATTAAAACAAATAAAATAAAAAAATCAGATTAAATAAATATAATTAAAAAATCAGATTAAATAAAAAAAAAAATAGATTAAATAAATTAAATAAATAAATAAAATAAGTAACATAAAATAAATAAAATAAATAAATAAGATTAAACAAATAAAATAAATAAATAAGATTAAAATAAATAAAATTTAAAAATCAGATTAAATAAATAAAATAAATAAATAAGATTAAATAAATTAGATTAACAAATAAATTAAATAACTAAAATAAATAAATAAGATTAAATAAATGAAATAAATAAACAAATAAAATAAATATATAAATACAATTAAAAAAAAGAAAAAAAATACACAAGTTTAATTTTGCCACAGAGACTATGAGTAGCTAATAATCCAAACCAGGGGTTTCCAAACTTTAACTCTGAATTTTTTTTTCCCTCTTCCTCTCTTTCTGACACTTGACTACAAAATACATAAAAAAACAAGAAAATGTAAAGCCTTTGAATAATCTTTCTCTGTTTTGGTATTTAATCATTAATTTATCAGCCAAATGCATGTTTTTCTGACAAATAAGCCACTTTTTTTTAACTACAAAATTCTGCACTCTTGTCTTCTCTTCTTCACCCAAATTTGCAGCTTTTACCGCAAAACAACATTTATTTATTCCCACTTTTATTTTGCACCAATAATTTCTGAAATTTGCATTTTTTTCTCCTGCCACTTCAAAATCTCTTTAATTATCTTTTAAATTTTTTTTTATTTCAAAACAATTTATTTAACTATCAAGTTAAATTTGCTGCTTTTTTCCACAAAGCACAACTTTGCCGACCTCTCTATCAGTTTGTATTTTTTTCTCACTCCCTGTCTCTCTGTGATTTCTAACATCGTCTGTTTTGTCACTTCCTGTCTCTCTGTGATTTCTAACATCGTCTGTTTCCTCACTTCCTGTCTCTCAGACTCAGTGACCCGCCCTCACCGGACCGTCTTCACGCGGGCCATCGAGGCGTGCGACCTGCACTGGCAGGACCCCCACCTGCAGCACATCATCACCAGGGACCAATACACCAACTACTGTTACCATGACAACCTGGACAGCTCCCTGTTTGACGCCCGAGGGTGGCCTCTGTGGCACGGTGAGGCGCAGTTTGACTTTATCTGTTTAGGGAACGCTCTGATTGACGACGACTTCATCACGTTTCTGCTTCTTCTTCTTCTTCCTCTGCAGAACACGTCCCAACGGCGTGCGCTCGGGTCGACGCTCTGAGGTCACACGGTTACCCAAAGGAAGCGCTCCGGCTCGCCATCGCCATCGTCAACACGCTGAAGAGGCAGCAGCAGAAACAGCTGGAGTTCTTCAGGTCTCACAAGAAAGGTCGGTTTCTGCTCAGTCAGCGAAGACTTTAATGTAGAAATAAATCATGTTTGACTTTTTCTTTAAATAATCATCTTTATTTATTTTTTATTTTACAAAATGAAACTTTATTCTGAGCTCAGACACATTTACAGACGTTTTAGCGCTCCCCCGTCGAGTTTTAAAGGAAACATTCGTCCTTTTTCCCCGTTTCCCCACAGAGCTGCTCCATAAAGGCATCACCTCCGTCACCAACCTGGAGGGCTGGGTGGGTCACCCTCTGGACCCCATCGGGACCCTGTTCAGCACCCTGATGGAGACGGGCCGAGGCGGCGAGAGTGGAGCCAACGCCGTGCTCGACTTCTCAGGTACAGAAACAAAAAACAGGAAGTAAAGAAACTTCTGTTCAGGCTTAAATCCAGAAAATAACACACAGATTAAATCATGGAGAAAGAAATCTGAAACATTTTACGCTTTCATTAAATGTCTTTACGGAAACATCAGCTAACTAATGTTTGAGGGAAAGCTTGGGTGGATTTACGCCTTTAAGACAAAAAAGTGAACTTACTGTAAAAAACACCTTTTTTAAGATTTGGAAACAACCAGAAAAGTTTGGATCTACACGTTAAATTTGGCTTTCAGGTTTGTTTTTAGGGTAAAACATGGATTTGTTAGAGTAAATATGGATCCTAGAGTTGTTGAAGTGAAAAGTGAAACTAAATTTATCTGAAACGAGGAGTTGAAGGCACTGCACTGAAGCAAAAATTAAAATTTGAGCAAGTGTTTTTGTCTTTTTTTGTGTAATGATTGTCTTTGGGCTCTATATGAGACACATTCAGCTGAAAAGTAAAGAAAAATGACTGAGTTAAGGATTTAAGAAAATTAAAAAGCTTTTTTTCTGTTTTAATCTTAAATCAAGGATTTTTTTCTGGCTTTTCTCTGTATTTTGGTAAAAACTGTTCAAGCAGGTTTAAATCAGAGATTAAAATCCAGTCAGTAAAAAGCTCTGGTGTCGTTTTTTTCACTCTCGGTCTCTAAAAACAGGAAATAATCCAGCATTTTTCTGGATTTATCAGCTGAATGCTGCTCATATTAAGCCTAATAAGATACTTAAAAAAATAATACTAATGTTTTAGTAAAAGCTTTGCTAAATTTATGGCTTTAAGGTGTAAAAAAATGTTAATTTACTGCAAAAACAACACATTTTTTTTTAATTTGGAAACACATTTTTCAGACTTAAGCCAGAAAAGTTTCATTTCATTTTTCATTTTTAACCTTTATTTAAATCTCGAGGAATCATTGAGGGAGAGCCCTCTTTACAGTGACGTTGAGAGCACAACAAAATAAAATCACATGAAAAACAGCCAATCAACAACTGGTAAAACAACATTAAAAGTTTGACTCTACAAGATTAATTTGGCCTCAAGATTTGATTTTTGGTGAAACTATGATTTGTTAAAATCAGTATATATGTCCTTAAACTGTTGATGTAAAAAGAAACACATGTATTTATCTGAAATAAGGCGTCGTGTGTACCGCAAAAATTAAAATTTTGTTTCTTATTCTGAGTCAAAATAGTCAGTTAGGCTAAAGATGAGACACATTCAGCTGAAAAGTAAATTAAAAAATGACAAATTTAAAGATATTAAAATAAAAAAAGACACATTTTGTCTCTTAATGTCTTCAATTAAGTTATTTTTCTGGCGTTTTCTCTGCATTTTGGTAAAAACCACTCAAGCAGTTTTAAATCAGAGATTAAAATCCAGACAGTGTCACTTTTTCATGCTCCGTCTCTAAAAACAGGAAATAAACCAGCTTTTTTCTGGACTCATATTAAACCTAATAAGACATTTTCTACTAAAAAAAGACAAAACCCCCTGATAAGATTTCAGTTTTTTAGGGTTAAAGCTGATAAATGTCTCCTCCGTCCCGGCTCTGCTCCTCTTCCGTGGCGCCGTCTCCCTGAACCTGAGTCACAGGTTTGCTGTGCAGTGATTGGCCGGTTGTGTCACCGCTCCAGGCCTCAGGTCGTAATCGGCGACGCTGACAGACGAGCTGATCGGCCTCCAGTCATCCTCCAATAACGGCTCATGAATAAGACATGCAGCAGGAAAAACTCTGCAATTAAAACACATTAATTATGCAGCGAGCGCAGACACACACACACACACACACACACACACACAGAATCTGACAAAGACAGACCTGGAAACCACGGCTCCACGCTCCTGGAGCTGCTGATGGAGGAGTTGTAAAAGTTTCAATTAAGACTTCTAACACTCAGCTCTTCATGCCAGCTTGTGTGTGTGTGTGTGTGAGTGTGAGTGAGTGTGTGTGTGTGTGTGTGTGTGTTCATCAGGGAGCGTTAACCCTCCTGGGACGAGCTGTGAGGTCTGCCAAGACATCATTAAGCCGTTAAAAGGCGTGATTAGCGTCCTCAGGAGGAAACAGGCGCTGGAAAAGCAGCAGAATGAACAAATACGTCGATACGTTTATCAATACGGCGCCCTGAGGGAGCCGTTTCCTCCCTGAGTCATCCTGGCCCCCTCAGGGCGCCGCGTGCAGACGCTCTGAAAGGAGCTGACTCTGATCTGCTCTCTCCTCTCAGGCTCCACGGGCTGCACGGGTCCAGGCCGCAGGGCGGAGCTTCCCGTCTGCCCGGCGCAGCATCATCAGCAGCAGCAGCATCAGCAGCAGCAGCGCTTCCTGGAGGACGGCGAGTCCTTCGTGTCCCTGGCGGTGGAGACGGCGCTGATCGGGCTGGGGCAGCAGCGCGTGATGCCGGACGGGCTCTACGCTCAGGAGAAGGTGTGTCGGAACGAGGAGCAGCTCCTCGCCCGCCTCCAGGAGGTGGAGTTAGACGACACGTTGGTGAAGATCTTCCGGAAACAGGCGACTTTTCTGCTCGAGGGTGAGAACAAGCGCTGGACGCTGTGTCTGTGTGTGATGCTGAACTCTGTGTTTTCACCTCCTGGTCTCCCCTACGTGGACTGACCTGACCCCTGTCTCTGTCTCCTGCAGCGGGTCCTTACAGCGGTCTGGGAGAGTTCCTCCACAGGGAGAGCGTCCCCATGCACACGTTCGCCAAGTCCCTCTTCACCTCCCTGCTACCTCACGACGCCGAGCTGGCGTACAAAATTGCACTGAGGGCGATGCGGTGAGTTCCCTGTTCGTTTACTGTGACCACGATTTAATGAGTCATTAACGAAAGATTTCACCATCACTTCTGATTCTCTTCCACATTTTTGAGTGTTTTTGAGAAAATCCCATGTGAGAATATTAAAAGTCAAAACGCGGATCCAGATTTTTCATTTTTTGATTTTCTTTATGTTTCATCTTTTATCATTTTTTTTGTTTTTATTTATATTTTTATTTAATTTGTTATATATTTTTAAATATTTATGTTTTGATTTTTTTTTTAGTATTTTATTAAGTTTTATTAAAATTTTATTTCTTAAGTTTTTTCCTTTTTTTAAAATTTGTATATATTATTTTTTAAATATTTTTTTGTTATGTTATTTTTTTTTCTTTTTTGAGCTTTATTTTTTTTTATCGAAATTTTATTTTTAAGTGTTTAATTTTTTTGGTAATATTTTTTAAATTTATATATTATTTATTTATGTTCTAAAAGTTTTAAGTGTTTTATTTGTTTTTATTTAATTTTTATTTCCTGAGTGTTATCAATTTTTTAAAATGTTTTAGATATTTTTTTTTACATTTTTTTATTTTCTGTGTATTTTTATTCTTTTTCTGTTTTTTTTCTTAAAAATTTATTTTTGAGTCTCAATTCTTTGTTATATTTTTATTTAATTTATTTATTATTTATTTATGTTTTTATTTGTTTTTATTTATTTTTTTATTTCTTGAGTGTCTTCAATTTTTGTATATTTATTTTTCTTTTTTTTTTTAATGTATTTTCATTCTTGTTGTGTTTTTGTTATTCATATTGAAATATTAATTTTTAAAGTGTTTTAAATTTTTCTTAGTTTTTTATAAGTTTTATATTTTTTATTAATATTATTAATATTTTTTAAATAATTATTATCATTATTTAGTGTTTTTATTTGCTCTTTTTTCTGTTGCTTTCCTTTTTTTTTCTTTTTGTACTATTCTCGTGTTTTAAAAATCTGTTTAGAGTCAGAGATCACTGACACAGTTTGATGTAAATAAAAATGATTTTGTTTTCAGTCGTACACACTTTACGCAGCGCTCAGACTAAAACACCAAAGCAGTGTTTTTATATCCAGTCACTTTCTGCTGCTTTTCATTCGTTGCTAAATCAGGTGATTCCTCGTTTTCCCAGCCCAATATCAGAGAGGAGGAACAGAAAAGAAGAGATCTGTGAGCTGACCTTCCTCCTCCTCCTCTTCCTCCCTTTGGTCTCATCCTGTGTTAGAGTCGACGATGAATTCAGAGGGAGTGAGGAGGAAGCAGAGTCAGATTTAGGAGCTATCTGGGGCACAGTTTAATGACAAAACCTCCTTTTGCTAAAATATTCACTAAATAATTCAGCGCTGCTGAAAACGACTTTTAGAAAATGTGTGAATAATAAATACTCGCTGTTGGTTTCCTCGCTGACCGCCACGGGTGTTAGCCAACTTCCTCTGCTCTCGTCTGAATCCCAGCCCTTTGATTTGTGGGAAATGTAAATCTGGATGTTTCTTTAATTTCTTACTTGAACTACGAAGGAGGATATTAGAGTGCAGAGAAGTGGAGTCGAAAAGAGAGCGCCGTGGAGTCGAAGGCGTCCGGCTGTTTGTGCTGATCCGTCTCTGTTTCAGTTTCTGTAAAGTTTCCTCTGTGCGTGTGTTCAGGTTGCCCGTCCTGGAGACCACGTCCTCCTCCTCAGACCTGACCCGGCCTCACCACATCGTAGTCCCAAACCGGCTCCCCCGCTGGTTCACGCTGAGCCACATCGAGACCCAGCAGTGTGAGCTGGCCTCCACCATGCTCACTGCAGCTAAAGGTACACACACACAGGAAGTCACCTCAGAGTTTGGGAGGTTTCATCTTCATTTCTCATCCTTTGTGTCTGTTTTTCTCCAGGTGACGCCTGCACGCTCCAAACAGTGTTAGAGTCCATCCAGAAAAACATCCACTCCGCCTCACACATCTTCAAACTGGCCCAGGACGCCTTCAAGATCGCCACGCTGATGGACAGCCTGCCGGACATCACGTTACTCAAAGTCTCCCTGGAGCTGGGTCTCCAGGTCCGTCACACACTGATCAAACACACCTCCATGTGTGTTTTTACGATCCATGTGTTAACCCTGTGATTTGTTTTTTACAGGTGATGAGGATGACGCTGTCCACCTTGAACTGGAGGAGGAGGGAGATGGTGCGATGGCTCGTCACCTGCGCCGCAGAGGCCGGTGAGTTTGGAGATTTCTCTTCAGCGTTTCTCTGAACGCTTTGACTCGTGTAATGTCTGGAGGGTTTTGTGCTGAAGCGGACAGGAAGCTGCATTCAGAGGAGCTCGGGCTCTATGATGATCGTCTGAACGTGGAGCGGTGACAAGGAGTCCCTGTTAGTGAGCGCGCTCTGAATGGAGTCATTGACCAGGCCGGCTGCTGATGCAGAGCGGGGTCAGGTCACGTCATGTCGCACAATTAGAGTTTCCGGTTAGACGGTGAAGAGGCATTGTGTGACTCGTGACGCCTGTTGGAAAGTTTCTTTGTTAGATTCTGGAAATATTCAGCGACTTTAACCCTTTATCAGCCGAGTACCCTACAAGCCAGCTGGACTCAGAGTCAGAGACTGTGTCTGGAAAGCTTCTTCCTTTACAGGATCTGGTTGAAAACTTTCATTCCCCAAATAGTTGAGGAGTTACAGTTTGGAGAACAACTTTCGTCACTCATTGCCTGTGATTGGGACGTAGTTGCACACAGATTCCTCAGCAATCCTGCACAGAGGACCTAGAACGACTAACTAGACTCTGTAGACTTCAGGTGTAACATGCTACTGAAGCCTGGATGATATGGGTGGATTTGTTTGGGGTTTTTTCTTTTGGTTGCTTAAAATCTCTGATACATTCATTAATTTATCATTTTTATTTTATTTGTTAAATGTATTTTATTTATTTATTTTTTGTTGAATTTATTTACTTTTTTAATTTTATTTGGTTTATGTATTTTATTTTATTAAATTCTTTTCATTTATTAATTATATTTATTTTATGTATTTTATTTGTTAAATTTAGTTCATTTATTTTTTTGTTTCCTTTATTTTATTTGTGAAATTTATCTAATTTATCTATTTTATTTGTTTCATTAATTTTATTTGTTAAATTTATTTTGTTTATTTATTTTATTTGTTTCATTTATTTTATTTATTTTTCTTATTGGTTTCATTTATTTTATTTGTTGAATTTATTTTATTTTTTTCATTTAATCTTTTTTATGAATTTTATTTGTTTTATGTATTTTATTCATTTTATTTGTTCTATTTATTTTTTGTTTTCTTTATTGTTTTGCTTTAATAATTATTAAATATATTTTTATATTTCTTTTTATAATTTTAACAATTCTTGTAATTTTTTTATTTTTCTATAATTTTAATTTATTGTAAATTTTGTTTTCATGCACAAACTCTGTCTGGGTATGTGAATTTTCTATTTTTGTAGTAAACATAAACACACCTGTAACTGTTTATAAGAAAAATAAAATAAAATAAAATAAAAAATTGATGTAAACAAAAAAAAAACAAATTAAATAGATAAAAATAAAGATAATACTAATAATGATTATAATAATAATAATAATAATAAAAAATAGAGGACCCAGGATTGAACCTTGTTGAACTCCAAATCAACTTTCCAACATCTAAACCTGATCCAAACGTTTCCTCTTCTTCCTCCAGGTGTTTTTGCGTTGGACAGCATCATGCAGAGCTGGTTCACCCTCTTCACCCCCACAGAAGCGACCAGCGTGGTGGCGAGCACCGTCATGTCCAACAGCACCATCGTCCGCCTCCACCTGGACTGCCATCAGCAGGAGAACCTGGCCAACTCGGCCCGCACCCTGGCCCTGCAGTGTGCCATGAAGGACCCCCAGAACTGTGCCCTGTCGGCGCTGACGCTCTGCGAGAAGGACCACATCGCCTTCGAGACGGCGTATCAGATTGTACTGGACGCGGCGGCCACGGGAATGAACTACACGCAGCTGTTTACGATAGCACGCTACATGGAGCACCGCGGCTATCCCATGAGGGCTTACAAGCTAGCAACGTTAGCAATGACTCACTTAAACCTCAGCTACAACCAAGACACGCATCCCGCCATCAACGACGTGCTCTGGGCGTGCGCGCTCAGCCAGTCACTGGGGAAAAACGAACTGGCGTCCGTCATCCCCCTGGTGGTGAAGAGCGTGAAGTGCGCCACCGTCTTGTCGGACATTCTGCGGCGGTGCACGTTGACCACACCGGGCATGGTGGCGCTGCACAGCCGCAGGAACTCTGGGAAGCTGATGCCTCTGGACAAGGCGCCGCTCAGGCAGCTACTGGACGCCACGATCGGGGCGTACATCAACACCACGCACTCTCGGCTGACGCACATCAGCCCGCGCCATTACAGCGAGTTCATCGAGTTCCTCAGCAAAGCCAGGGAGACGTTCCTCATGGCGCACGACGGACACATCCAGTTCACGCAGTTCATCGACAACCTGAAGCAGATCTACAAGGGCAAGAAGAAACTCATGATGCTCGTACGGGAGCGGTTCGGCTGACGCAGGAGCCACGCCACCAAACCGCCACCAAACCGCCACCAAATCGCCCTTTTTTACTTGAGTCTCCTTTTTTATCCTCTCTGACTTGAAGTGGAAAAACTCCTAAAGCAACGTTCATGCAAATCTCACTGCGAGGGTTTGGCGCTGGAGGGGCCACAGTGACCACGTTTCCTGAAGGCGAGTTTTTAGACGGCGTGGGGAAAGTCACTCACAGGAAGTCTGACTTTAAGGAGGGTTGATGGAGCGTTGTGGTAAAGCAGAAGCTCATTTCACCAGGAAATACAAAGAAGAGAGCAGGGTCAAGAGTTCAAACTCTCGTTAAAAAAGATAAAAAGTCAACACTTCAGATTTTGAGATGGTTTGTTCTGGGATCGAAATACAAACTGATGCTTTGAAAAGTTATGGGAAAAATCAAACTTGGTGTTTTTCCAGGGTCAGGACAAAAACAGTTTCCTGCACTGTAAAAACCTGAAATCTTATCAAGTGTTTTTGTCTGATTTTCAGTAGAAAATCAAGTCATTTAAAGACAAAAATGAGATCTGAATTGTTTGTAACAAGTTAAAAAAAAAAAATCCAAAAAGAGAAAAGTTACTTTTTTTAGGACACAATTTTAATTTCAAGCAAATTTTTGACTAAAATAAGTTGACACCACTTCATAAGATTCCATTTTTTTTGCAGTGCAGCGTCTCAAAATCAAAGGAAAGTACAACCAAAACAAACTGCTGCACTACAGTTCCCAGAATCCTGTCTGAGAGGATTAATGAGAACAAGTTTGAAGCCGTTTTCAGAAATTGAGAAACTCTTTGACACACTTTGCTCCTGACTGTTAGTCGTTTACGTTTCAGGAACAAAGCTGCATAATTTTAGACCTGTAACAAGATTATTTGCTGTTTTTTTCCTCAGTTTTGATGCTTCTTTAATCTCAAACTAATGACTTAAGGTTTCTCTTTCTTCAAGCCATCCAGGGTTCATTTTTACTTTTCGATTTATTGGCAGGAAGGGTTTTCAATTGGATAAAACCCTGTGTACACTATAAAAACTGAAATCTTATCAAGTGTTTTATCTTATTTTTAGTACATAATTGTCCCCTTATACCTAATATGAGCCACATTCACCTGACCAGTCCAGAAAAACGTCTCGTTTTGAGTTAGTTAAAGACAAAATGAGGTCTGAATTGCTGTAACAAGTAAAAAAAATCTGTCAATGGGACAAGAAAAATTAAGTCTAAAAAGACATTATCTACCAAAAAATTGGACAAAATCATTTGATAAGATTTGTTTT
Organism: Halichoeres trimaculatus; assembly: GCF_033239565.1. Lineage (NCBI taxonomy): Eukaryota > Metazoa > Chordata > Actinopteri > Labriformes > Labridae > Halichoeres > Halichoeres trimaculatus. The sequence continues at coordinate 1,337,645 of NW_027437194.1, forward strand.
TTTTACAGTGCAGTAATGATACATTTTTAATCTCAAACTGATTCCTTGAATTTTCTGTTTCTTTAAGCCATCCTGGATTCATTTTTATTTTCCAATTTATTGGCAGTAATGGGCTTCTATAGAATAAAACCCTGTTTACATGGCAAAAAAAACAGAAACTATTTTAAGTAAAAATGTCTTGTTTCAAATTATTTAAAGACAAAACTAGGTCTGAATTGTTTTTTTAACGAGTAAAATAAATCTCCAAAAAGGACAGGAAAAACTAAATTTAAAAGACATCTCCCACTGAAAATAAAACAAAAACACTTGATAAGATTTCTTTTTTTACAGTGCAGTCATGACACTTTTTTGATCTCAATCTAATTTCTCAAGATTTCTGTTTCTTTAAGCCATCCTGGATTCATTTTCACTTTTGAATTGATTGGCAGAAATAGGCTTCCATAGAATAAAACCCTGCGTACACTGGAAAAAACTGAAATCTAATCAAGTGAATTTGTCTTATTTTAATTAGAAAATTGTCTTGTTATAATTAGTATGAGCCACATTCACCTGACCAGTCCAGAAAAAATGTCTTCTTTCAAGTTATTTAAAGACAAAACTTTTTAACAAGTAAAAAAATCTGCAAATGGAACAGGAAAAAAAACAGTCTAAAATAACAATTTCTACTAGAAATAAGAAAAAATACGACTAAATTTCATGTTTTACAGTGCAGTTTTGATACTTTTTTCAATCCTACACTAATTCCTTTTGGTTTCCATCATTTTAAGCCATCCTGGATTCATTTTTCCTTTTCAATTTATTGACATGAATGGGCTTCTATGGATAAAACCCTGTTTACACTGTAAAAAACTGAAATTTTACCAGATGTGTTTTTGTCTTATTTTAAGGAAAAAAAAGTATTTTTATGCTTGGTATGAGCCTCATTCACCTGATCAGTCCAGACAAATGTCTGTTTCAAGTTATTTAATAAAAAAAGAAGAAGTCTGAATTTTTTTTTAATTAGTAGAAAAAATATCTGCCAATGGAACAAAAAAATTTGACTCTGCAAACATTTTCTACTTAAAATAAAACAAAAACACTTGATAAGATTTCATTTTTTACAGTGCAGTTATGATACTTTTTCCAAACTAATTTCTTAAAATTTCCGTTTCATCAAACCATATTTGATTCCTTTTTTACTTTTCAATTTATTGGCAGGAATGGGCTTCCATAGAATAAAACCCTGTGTACACTGCAAAAAAACTGAAATCTTATCAAGTGTTTTTGTCTTATTTTAAGTAAAAATGTCTTGTTTCAAATTATTTAATGACAAAACTAGGTCTGTTTTTTTTTTTAACGAGTAAAATAAATCTGCAAAAAGGACAGGAAAAACTAAGTTTAAAAAGATATCTCCCACTGAAAATAAGACAAAAACACTTGATAAGATTTTATTTTTTACAGTGCAGTCATGACACTTTTTTGATCTCAAACTAATTTCTTAAGATTTCTGTTTCTTTCAACCATCCTGAATTTATTTTTTCCAATTCAATTTATTGACAGTGTTGGGCTTCTATAGACTAAAACCCTGTGTACACTGTAAAAAACTAGTATCTCATCAAATACTTTTATCTTATTTTAAGAAAAAAATATGTCTTTTTAGACTTGATATAAGCCACATTCATTTAACCAGTCCGGAAAAATGATTTCAAGTTATTTAAAGACTAAATGAGGTCTGAATTATTGTAACGAGTAAAAAAATCTGCAAAATAAACAGGAAAAATTAAGCCTAAAAGAGATCTTCAACTGAAAACAAGACAAAAACACTTGATAAGATTTCATTTTTACAGTGCAGTTATGATACTTTTTTTAATCTCAAACCAATTTCTTAAGATTTCTGTTTCTTTAAACCATCCTGGATTCATTTTTTACTTTTCAATTCATTGGCAGGAATGGGCTCCTATAGAATAAAATCCTGTGTACACTGCAAAAAAACTTAAATCTTATCAAGTGTTTTTGTCTTATTTTTAGAAAAAAAAAGTTTTTTAAGGCCTAATATGAGCCTCATTCACCTGATCAGTCTAGAAAAATGTCTTTTTTTTCCAAGTTATTTATCAACAAAGATGAGGTAATTGTTTTTTAATAAGTCAAAAAAAAATCTGACAATGGGGCAAATAAATTGAGTCTAAAAATATATTTTTTACTAAAAATAATACAAAAACATTTGATAATATTTCACTTTTTTACAGTGCATTAATCATTCTTTTTGAATCTCAAACTAATGACTTACGGTTTCTGTTTCTTTAAACCATCCAGGATTAATTATTCCTCTTTAATGTATTGGCAGGGATGGGCTTCTATAGCATGAAACCCTGTGTACACTGCAAAAAACTTAAATCTTATCAAGTTTTTTTCTCTAATGTAAGTAAAAATTGTCTTTTTAGATATGTGCCACATTCACCTGACCAGTCCACAAAAATGTCTTAGTTCAAGTTAGTTACCAATAAAATTAGAAAAATTGGCTTGAAACAAGAATAATGTCTTTATATAAGTAACTTTTCTCTTGAATGTGGCTCATATTAAGTCTAAAAAGACATTTTCTACCAAAAATAAGACAAAAACACTCGATGAGATTTCAGTTTTTTTGCAGTGCACTTAAGATACTTTTTTAATCTCAAACTAATTTCTTTAGTTTTTTCTTTTACTGGCAGAAATGGGCTTCTATAGGAGATGTGAAAAGTGTTTGAGGGAAGTTTTCTCTCTGAGAAGTTAAAGAAAAACAGAAAACTGTAAAAGTCACAGCTGATATCTGACGTGTTTAAACCAGAGACAAAGTCGACTCTTGGAGAGTTTGTTCCCTCTGTTTGTATGAAAGTGAAGATTTTCAGCGCTGAGTGGATTCACTGTAATGTCCAGTGGCAAACCTTGCACTCCTCCTCCTCCTCCTCCTCCTCCTCCTCCTCCTCCTCCTCCTCCTCGCTAACATCCACAGCCTCAAAGAGAAGAAAAACGGCTTTAAACCAAATGGAGCAGCTCCATCTGAAGTGACGAGTACCTCTTTTTAAAGGACCCAGCTTTACTCTCTGCTGCCCCCTACCCCTGAGACAGAAACCTCACCCACCCCCAGCTTTACTCTCTGCTGCCCCCTGCCCCTGAGACAGAAACCTCACCCACCCCCAGCTTTACTCTCTGCTGCCCCCTGCCCCTGAAACAGAAACCTCACCCACCCCCAGCTTTACCACGTGAAGGACGAATCCAAACTCACCGAGTCGGGGTTTGTTCCCGCCTCCTTCAGACTGGTTGTACGCTAACTTCACCGACACGTCTTCAGGAAGTGTCGACAAACTGCCGCCGTGCTCGCTGTCGTGGAAACTTGGCAAACATTCATTCTCAGGGATCTCAGACGAAAGGAACAGAAGAGAGAACAAAAGCATTTTATCGTCCTGTAAATATGAAAGTCTATGTCTGAATATTGAAAATATTGTATATGTGAACTAATTTATGACAGAATATTCTATGTAAGGCACAATACTTGAAGCTGCAGTACTTTTGCTTTCTGAAACATATCAGAAGGACTCCAGAACAGGGACCAGGTCAGAGGTCAGAGGTCAGAGGTCAGAGTCTGGTCCGGCTCTGCAGAGCATGTGATGACCTGCAGATACAGGCCAGTCTGTCGGACAGGAAGTGGACTGGGACACACCTGAACAGAGAGAGGTGAAGAGATGGAGGTGGGTTCAGAGCGGCAGCATCCAGGGCCGGGTTGTTCCAAAGTAATCTGGATTAAACTGGAACAAATCTGGACGTGTTAATCCAGATTTATTTTCTGTGAAGGTGAAACTTCCTGTTTCACATTCTATCTTCAACCTTCGTCCCTAAATCCAGATCCTTATAAAATCCAGATCCTTATATGATCCAGATCCAGGCTTTTGAACAACCCGCTCCGTTCTGAGTCTGACTCCGGTTTCGAGCCTCTCCTTCTGGCGTCTGGACTCTGAGCCGGACAGGAAGTTGCTCCCCCCGCAGGTCGTGACTGTTCCACCTTTTTGTACGCTTTCTAAACGTCTCCTCATCTTCGTTCGACTCCTCTTCCTCACACGGGAACAGCCTTCTTTCTTGCCTTGTCTTAATGCTTTAAAGTAACCAAACGGGAGTTTTTAACGACCAAACGTTTCTCATTTCCAGCTGATCCAGCTCCGTGCTCTGTGCTTTAAAAGCTCATTTTTCCTGTTTTCAGTCTCGTCTCTCGTCCGTCGCCTCGTTGGAGGCGTTAGTAGCTCCTTTTTATTTCAGAAACAAACTTCTTTTTATTTATTACGTTAGGTAAATGATTGTACAACCATGTCAACATGCTCATGAAGTTCAAACTAAGATTTGATACACTGATCGATTTATTTATGTAACTAAATCACTGTTTTATAAACTTGTTAATAAATCAACATTTGTTTTCAATAAATTTGTTTTTTTGAAAAGATTCAGTCTTTGAGTTTTTGGAGCTTGTTATAAAACAATAAAAGCTTGGTGATGCCAGGTATGTGTTCATTGCAATTAGTGATGAAGGCAGGCAAAAAAAAAATATTAAGTTGTATTTTTTCTTTCACAATTCTGAAAAATTCTGCAAAATGTTTCAGATTTTTTGTTGAATAGTTTCTCCGGAAAATTATATAAAACAGTTTTTATTTTTCAGCAGCAACTCTTTGGTTTCTTATCCTCTGAGGGAAACTTCTGATTAGTCTGCCAGCTCATTCTACCTGCTAAAAACTGACTAGTTAAAGTTCATCCAGCTGGTTAGTTTTAGAAACTTATATATATAAACTTATATTTAAACAACCTTTGAATAAAGCCTCATTGGACTGGATGCTCCTTTTGTTACGAGAGCAATAGCAGAAAACATAGGGCAATGCTCCTCAGAAGTTAAAGTAATAATATATATATATATATATATATATATATATATGTATATGTATATATATATATATATATATATATATATATATATATATATATATATATATATATATATATATATATATATAAATATATATATATATATATAAATATAAATATATATATATATATATATATATATATATATATATATATATATATATATATATATATATATATGTATATATATATATATATATATATATAGATAATAAAATAGAAATAAAAAAGTAAATTATAAAATTCATAAATAAATAAAATATTGAAATAGAATAATATAAATAAAAAAATTATAGCAATAAACAAATGAAATAATGAAATAAATAAATAAAATAAAAGATTGAAATAAAATAGCAAAAATAAAAAATACAATAGCAATAAATTAGTAAAATAATGAAATAAAATAATACAAATAAATAAAAAATGATGAAATAAATATATAGTGTGAAAAAATGAAATAAAATAATTAAAATAAATTAAAAAAAAAATATATTGTTTCAAGAACAACTGAAGAAAAAAAAAAAACTTAAAAGAAAAGTGCTGGTCCTCGCAACATCAACCAAAAGGAGCTTTGGTTTGTAAGGATTTTGTAAGATGTGTATTTTTTTCTCAACTGTAGAGTTAAAATAACTTAATCTGCAAATGAACGTCAGAATCTGAACCTCAGACGGCTCCTGCCTACTCTAGATTTTATCAACACTAACATTTAAAGTACAGTGACAGTAACAGACCTAAATGTCTCATTTCTAGGTCGTCAGAGGCGGATCTAATGTCACAACCTCTGGAAAGTCTGAGTGTGACATTTCTCATAAATAGCAGCGCGGCTCCCACCCACTCTCAGCAGGGGTTTCCAATCAGCGCCACATTTCACCCGTTTCTGTCCTGAGGAGTGGGTTTTCAAAGAGACAGTTAAAGAAATTAACATTAACTACTAGACTGAGTAAATTAGTGTTATATTGGTCGACTGTTTCATTCCCACGTTAATGGCTCATTTAAAAACATGCAATCAGAGCTAACACACACAGAGGCTGTTCAACTCCTGTGAATTAGACACAGGTTGTTTCACAGGTACAAGCTCAACATGTTCATCCTAATGAGAATCAGATCCTTCAGTATTCAGAAAAGCTCAAATGAAGCAGTTTTAGGGTCAAACAAACAAGATAAGATGAACTGATTAAAGCAGGAACAGGTAGAAAGAGGATACTTAAACAAGGGCAGGAAAAGCTGATCTCAGACTGGTCAGTAGCTTTCTGAACTAACTGTGGATTAATCCAGAGATTGTTGGTAAAAACATAAAACTTGGATTAAAAAGATCCAATATGACAGATCTGCTACCACCATCTTCCCAGCAGCAGGAAGCTGACTCACATGTTTATCCAAACCTAAAGTTGGTCTGAGGGTAACCAGTCGCTCAGAGCAGGATAGACCACTCAGATTAACCACCTCCAGGGGGAAGTCATAATTTCTCTAAGAGCTGGTTGGACTTCCTGCAGAGATAACTTGGGAATTCTAAGCTCTGGTTATCGTACTTCCTGTCTTGGTGTTGGGGGCCTGTGGTGACGGGACGCGCTCAGAAAGGGAGTTTTGTTGAGGAAACAAAGGAGCGTTAAAGGATGGAGACTGTGGTCCTGAATAAAAAGGGGGAGTACAGACCAGAGGGTCGATGGACTGAGAGGAATGAGGTCAAAACTTCGTCTTTAGTCAAGATTCAACTTCCCTGTTTGAGCGATTACTAAATACTTAAAGTGTTGTTTAATGATAGAGCCAAACCAGCTTGGACAGTGTTTATATAAATACATCTTTATCTTTTTTTCTTTACCTGAATGTGTATACCTGATAACTGTTACTGATAATTTATCACTGTTATTGTTTTGTTTGTTTGTAAAACTGCAGGAACTAAAAAAATCTTCTTGTGTCAGCGTTTCATTCTGGATCAGACTTTTTAGGTCCAAATACAAACATTGATACCCTGAGCTTTGATTTCAGCCAAAACAAAGATCTGGTTTCTGTTTAAATACCATTAATAGTTAAACATTCTCTATTCTTATTATGTAGATGAGACTAAGGATTATGTTTTGGTAACTTCAGACTTTTCTAGCTTCTAAATTTCAATAAAAATATATTAAAAGTGGCTGAATTAATAGCATTTTTTGGATTATTATTGTGTAAATTATTTTGTTAAATCATTAATATGTAATCAATTTAAATAATTTTATAAATGCATAGTTTAACTGTATTACTAATATGTAAATTATTTTATTAAATCAAAAATCCGTAATTAACTTAACAAGAATAGAATAGAAACAGAAAATACTTTATTTATCCCCAAGGGAAAATTCAGGAGTCACAGCAGCAGTCAAGAAAACAAAAGTAAGAAAGTGTATTGACAGTGCAAAAAGGTCCACAAGAAAAAAAAAAGATAAAAATAATAATAATAATAATAATAAAACTAAATAATACAAAAAATAACTGAAAAATAAATATGTAAATTATTTCATCAGATTATATTTATGTAAATTATTTTATTGAATAATAAATCTGTAAAAATTTAACTAATTTTTAAATCTGTAAATTATTTCATTAAAATATTAGTCTTTAATTTATTTTACTAAATTTCAAATCCAAAATTTTATTTCTTATAAAAATGAAAATTATTTTATTGAATAAACAATATGTTATTTTATTTAATTATAAATATGTAAATTATTTTACTATATTATAAATCTGTTAATTATTTTGTTAGATAATAAATATTTTATTTTTACTTAAATACGAATGTTTATTATTTTATTAGATTATACATATGAAAACTATTTTATTAAATTAATAATCTGTAGTTAAATTTATCCAATAACAAATCTGTAAATTATTTTATTAGATAAATTAAAACATGTTAATTATTGATTTGAATTAATTATCTGTAATTAGTTAAACTTCATTATGAATATGTGAAAAAAATGTTAGATACTAAATATTTTTTAATTTATTTTTATTTTGTTTAATATTTTTTTATTGAATTATTTATCTGTAAATTTGCTGAATTAAAAATGTAGAAATTACTTTATTGGAATATAAATGTGTAAAATATTTTACTATATTATTAATATGTAAATTATTTTTTTGGATTATTCATCTGTAATTTATTTTTTGGAGTTTATAAATGCGTAAATGTGATAATAGTGGATCTCTGATTCAACCAGGAAGTATAAACCATCTGTAATTTTCATCAGAGGTTGTGTGAGGAATTAATCCCGTGTATTTTTCTAGAGAACTGACCCTTTATCACCAATAACTGAACAGTTTGGTTCTGTATCAGACCGATACCAGAGACCAGGGTCAGATCAGTACATTTCTAATGTTGAGGATCTCACATTATGAAAAATGAATTTTGTAGAAAGAAACGCTTCGATCTTTCTTCACATGAAGAAAACAGGCCTCAGCAGCATCCGCTGAGTCCACATTTCCTAAACATATTCAACATCTGATGCTGTATATTATAAACCCAGAGCAGTGGACCTGGATCCTGACCCTGGACCAGCTCAGCTTTAGATCACCGCCGCTCTGATGGAGGCAGAAATACGAGGCTGGACAAAGCACCTTGGTGGAGATTACTCCACTGCACCAATCATCCATCACGCTCAGGCCCGTCCTTGGAATACATAATGTGATGATAATCTGATCCAGTATGCAAATGAAGGCACAGCGGGGCGACTGCAGGGGGAGCGTCCACCTGCCGACAACACCAGCCCTGAACTGAACGTCGATCCGCGTCAGATCACAGGATGAAGACTGAGCGGCTGCGTCTGGAGGGGGACGTCTGGAGATGTTATGGTTTCTATTTCTGATCCATGTCAGAGCGGGTGAAGACGTAAATCCATTGATTTAATGCGGCGTGACTGTCACGCCATCTCAGGCCATTAGACGGGGTGTCTGGTCCCTGAAAGGATTCAACACACACCAGGAGATGTTGGTGTTGTGATGAGAAATCTTCATGTGGATGATGTTTAGAGGTATTTCATCTCAAGGCTCCTACACCCTTTGACCCCAAACGTAAACCAGGCCTTAATAAAGTCTGGTTCATATGATACGAGCCATTAAGTTTAGGGTCAGACTGGTTTTTGGAGTCCTACACATTAATGTGTAAGTCTTTTAGTTTGGTGTATTTACAAAGCCATGTTTCCACCAACGGTCTAGTTTGGATCAGTTAATCCTGATCCTGTTTGTGTTTCCCCAGCCAACCATGCCCCCTTGTGGTAGGTGGCGTGTAAGACGGATGCTGATAGCTGCATCAGCTACATGCTAGTTTGACGCCATAGCCAATAAACCCAACAAAGAAGAAATACGTGACACAGTAAACAAAGAGCAACGATGAAGACATACAGCAATTCGTCTTCTTTGTGATTGGCATGTAGCTCTGCTGTCACACAGGAAGTGACCATTCTTTCCACCAATCAATAGACTGTAGTGTTTCTAGCTCCACCTTCAGGGGTTGGATTGGTTTCGTCTGGCACCCCAACAGAAGGGTCCCAAAAAGTGGGACGGTTCATCTCGGTTATTCTGTTGCCACAAACTGTGTGCCGTACTGAGACAAACTGACCCGACCCGCTTGGTGGAAACAGAGCTAAATTATTTCACATTACTGTGCAAGTCCAGTTTAACTTTGACCATGAGCAAGAAAAGTGACCTGAGAGAACAGGAAATGAGTCAAACTGTCAAGGATATGAGTACAGAGGGATCTACAAATGATACTGGATACAAATGTTGCTAGGCGCCGCCCTGTTGGCTATGGCTGCTTTTTGCAGCAGGTCTTGTAATTTTTTTCGTCTCTTTTTCCTCATCTTTGTATTTGGAGTGGATCATTACTTTGTATGGCTCATTTGTTGGTCATGGACACCAAACTGGTTTTGTCTTCAGTGATATTTTCACTATTTTTTCTCCTGTGTTTGTCTGGAGATCCTACATGTAACCATAGCTGCATTGTTTACATGTGAAATCAGCTGTTAGCAGCCTGTAGCATGTCAATGCTAACTGGTGCTAGGCCGGATGTTTCCCCACAAGGTGAGGAGAAGGAGGTGAGGACGACGTGCTGGTTCTCAGGTGTGAGCTAAGAAGTGACGACATGGACCTGTCCTTCCATCCATCGTTATTGGGAACGTAAGATCTATCTCCAGTAAGATGGACGAGCTAGCTGTGCTAACCCAGCAACAGAGGGAATACCAGAGGGCAGAGTAGCATCATGCTAGGATCCAGGAGACAGAGACTGAACAGACTGCTGAAGAAGCTCAGTCCTGGACCCTGTGGAGGTGGAGGCTGGCTGACTGGACAATGATGGACAAGCTGTCAGCATCTATTTTCTTATGGAGCTTTTTGCACTTTCTATACACTTTCTTACTTTGTTTTCTTGATTGCTGCTGTGACTTCAATTTCGTGGTACTTGTTACAATGACAATAAAGTTCTATTCTATTCTAAAGAGAAGACGACTTTGGTGTTCATGTATGACAACACACCGTCACATGGCTCACTTTATTCCCAGGACCGGTTTGAGACGCTCACCTCATGAAGTTAACCTGACACACCAGACGGACAGTTTCATATACCCGTCATGAAAATTATTTCACTAGTCCATCTGGGTAGCAGCTCTTCTGATTTGTTTTCAGAGGTGGGACCTGAAAAAATTCAGCAGCTGGTGATTGGACGACCGTTCTGATTGACACACTCACCACAGACCAATCCACATCAAGCCACGGTATGATGAGCTTATGTGCGACGCTGCTGAGGAACAATAGACGAACAACTACAGGAAGAGGAGAAACAGCTGTGATAACGGCGTTAGACGACTGCTGACGTTTCTGTAAAGTTAACTTAAGAATCAAAGGAACACTGAAGTTGAGATAAAAAATATGTTTATCATAGACTATAAAAAACATAGACGTCCACTTGCTCGGCTTGAAGTGAGGTCAGCACAAAAACTGCTCCCCCTGGTGGCTGGCTGCAGTATAGGTTAAAAAATCCATCTCCCCAGTCATTCCAGATGGGCTGTGGTCAAACTTTAAAACATTAATACACCTGGTAGAAATGTTTCTCACGTCTGATTGTTGTGGTGATTTGAAGATATCATTTGGCTGTCTTGTATCCAAGTCCTCTTTTTTCTGAAAGGTTTTGTTTTCATTAGTTATACGAGGTTAAAAATGAGGCTTTAGTGTATTTTTTCGGGGTTGTAAAACATTAATATATGAAATTAGACTCTTCAAAGAAAAAAAAAAACTTTTTGAGTCTCGCTGCCGGAAACCAAAGTAAATCAGGTGACCAGCAACCTCTGCAGCTCAGAAAATGTCTGAAAATGTTTCAATCAAAGGCTTAAAAAGAGCTTTGTTATTATATTTCTGAAGTTATACGCTCTTATCACTAACTTGCATAACAATTTGTCACATTTATTTCTGCAGATTCTGCATTCATCTGAAGAAAACAGCCTCATTACTTTGAAAAGCACAATATCAACTACATACTTGAAGAAATATACTCACTATCTGACTTTTGAACAAATTTGAAAATGACTGTTGATGCCTCTCCCACAAAAACACAAAGAAGACTCATTAAAATCTTTGAATTTTAATCGTCAGCTCTGGAGAAATGTTTGTTTCTCTTCTCAAAGTGTTTCCTGTTGGTGAAAATGTGGAAATGATTCTTCCTCACACCAGATCCTCACACTTCATCACAGCCTCAGTTTGTTTATCGTCTGATCATTCAGTTAGCGACAGCCTCCAACCAGCTGTGAAAAGATTTCACTTTCTAACTGAACAATAACCTTTGTCTCCATCAGGATGGATTATATTTATGACCTTTTTCCAGGAGGATGAAAACGCCGTCTCTCCTCGCTCTTTCATCTGCACCAAAGGGAAACTCTGTGGGAGCTGTTGTCGTTTTCATTTCGAGTCCCGTGGCCCGTAAAGTGAAAAAAAAAGCTTCATATTCACGGCTTTAGAGGGAATCCAAAATGTCACAAGCCAGAGCGATTGCTGCCCATAAAGTTTTCATAAATGTCAGAGCGGATGGAGCGGCCAATAGCAATTAGGTGTTTCCTGAAAGGCCACCTCTTCAAAACAAAAGCCTTCCTGCCGACCTGCAGCCCGGTCAGAAACACATTTCATCTGATCGCTGCTCTGATTTCCTGCAAACGACAGAGCCAGAAAAAAGCTCCTGATGTAAAAACCTTCCTCTGAGGATAAACACGGAGAAATCACGCTCATGGTCGGCGATGACAGACCAATCAGGGGCTCCCTGGGCCATCTAATAACATCCTCTCATCGCCTAGCAACAGAGCATCCTCTCCACTTGTTGATTGGCATTAACCTGCGCTGCTGCGACGGTCCTTAACCCCAATATCAGATATCCTCTCTGTGTAATCAGCTTTCTCATAGGACGAGGGTTTAATGAGAAAACCTGAGGAATGATCGGCCGGAGGAACCTCTCAGGGTGAGGATGATGGTTTAAAAACAGTCAGAGCAGTAATTTAACACTCAGCTGGGATCCACATCACAACCAGTCTGATTTCTTACTTATCAGACACACCAAATGCATTAAAATAAAGTATATAAATAAGATCATACTAATGAGAATTTTTGTTTAAAAAAGTTAAGTATTACAACACCTTCAACAAGTGTGGCTAACCTCAAGTTTTACAGCCCTGGGAAGATAACTACATCTACAAAAAGACAAAACTGGGAGAAAATGCAGATTTTAATTCTGTGAGGATGGATTCATTTAACTGACAATGTGCCAGATTAATATACATGCTTCAAATGTGGTTAGGCATTTCTAAACAACCAAAAATTATGAGTTAAGCAACATTAATAATGTATGTAATCAGATTCAGTATTCTTTTCAAAATCTTAAAATTTTGGCTAATTCTAAAAAAGATTTTTATTTTTTTTCGAATTCTAAAACTTCTTTAAAATCTTTGCAACTTTTAAAAATATATAAAAAAAGCAAATTTATTGATTTTTTTTTTAAATTAAAGAAATATATTTTTTTTTAATTTTGAAATTCAGAAATGTTGCAAATTTATTTAAATTAAATTGTTTTTGACATTTTTTGCAAATGAAATTTTAATATCTTTGAAGTTTTTTGGAATTTTTTAAAATTTCCATTAAATTACCAAATTTGTTAAACGCTAAAAATTCTGCCAATTTTTACAAAATTTATAAAATCTTTTTTTATTATTAATTTTTTTTAAATTTATTCTTTTATTTTTCTGTTATTTTTATTTATTTATTAAAAATTAAAAAACTATGACATCACATGTGCAACTTTATAAATAAAAAACCCTGTTTACTTGGATTATTTTGAAAGTCAAATAATTTTGAATTTCAAAAATTTGGCAAATTTATTGAAATTAATTTGTTTTTGACAGTTATTGCAAATGTGTAATTTTAAAAACGTTCCAAATTTTTCGTAATTTTTTAAAATTTCCAAAAAATTACTAAATTTGTATAACGCCATTAATTTTTCCAATATTTACGAACTCTAAATACTTTTTTTATTTATTTCAATTTTCTCAAACTTTTTGCAATTTTCATTTTACTTTTTTTTTTTTAAATTTATAAATAATAATAAATCTAAGATATCAGGTGCACAATTTCATAAATAAAAAAAAACCCCTGCTTATTTGGATAATTTTGAGATTCAATAAATGTGTGACATTTCAACATCTTTCAAAATCTTTGTAATTTTTTAAAATTTCCAAGAAATTGGCAAATTTGTTCTAAGCCATAATTTTCTCTAATTTTAAACAAACAAAAAATTTAAACAAACTCATATTTTTCTCAATTTTAAAAAAAATCCATGCAAATTTTTGTAATTTTTCTGAATTTATAAAAAATAAAAATCTAAGATATCAGGTGTACAATTTCATAAATAAAAAACCTGCTTATTTGAATAATTTTACCTAGATTTTAGTTTTGTATAGAACTGTGTACAGTTTTTATTGTGAAGACAAAGTAGAGTTTGTTTCTCCTGAATTAGGTTAATCCAGGTGAGCTGAGGAAAAATGGCTCCTGGGAAAGTGAAGGTTGGAGACCCCTGGTTTAGACTGTTAAACTACAAGTGTCTTTGAATACAGTGTCACTAACTCCTCAGTAAGGGCAGTAACCAATGAAACAAAGTGAAACCCTCATCACCACCTGAAGAGAAGCAGCCTGGGTCTAATATCAGGACTCCTGATGACGTCTGACCCTCTGTTTTAATTCTCTAACATCTCTGTGTAACGTGAGATTAACGACCTCAAAAGATGAAAGGAAATTAATATAACAGAGTTGATTTATGTGCTTTTGTTAGATTTAACCTTTAGGGCAGCAACCCCCCTTCACATCATATGTGTGTATAAGCAGCAGCTCATTATCATCAGCTCATATTACTGCATCTCTGACTTTGTTAAGGTTTTTTTTCACGTCCTCTGGCTCCATGTTTTAACCCAGCTGTATATTTCCAGCTCGCCTCCCCGAGCCCGGCCTCAGGATGAGGGATCACACAGATCCTGGCTCCTCGTTCGTCAGCACTAACGTGTCGCTCACTGCCTGTTCCTCACCTGAGCCAGGTGTCGTCAGCTGCTGGAGGAGCAGAGATAAAACAGAGCTTTGGTGTCATCCTGTCAGACGTGGAGAGCCCAGGCAGAGACAAAGAGGAGTGTGACGGTGAGGAGAGGAGAAATTAGACTCTGCCTCAGGAGCCGTTCAAACGCTCTCAGAGTCCTTCAACGCCGGACGGTCGGCGTGAAGCTGAGGCTGACACAGTTTACTCTTTATTAGTCCTGACCCTAAACCGGATCTCTGCTGCACGGACAACCCTCAGAGGGGCTCGCTGAGACCCGCTGAGACCCGCTGAGGTCCGCCCCACCTGAGCGTCTGCAGAGCAAACAAACAGAGCTCAGGGCAAATGAGGCACCGAGGGGAAAGGAGATGAAGGGGAGAGCCATGAAAGGCTGAGGGAGGTTTGACTGACAGCTCAACGACTGAACAGGCAGGAGGCCGCCAAGGATTCAGGAGTCCAGGAACAAAAACATCAACAGACCAGCAGTAGAATATGGAGCGAGATGATGCAGAGCAGAAAAACCCTGAGTCTGCAGCCGGGCCAGCAGACACCAAGCATTAGCAACATGCTAATGCTGCTAATGCTGCTAATGCTGCTCCATGCAAACAAATAACTGAGCAGAAAAACCAAGCTGAAGGTAAAACATGAAGGAAAGGATGGATTCATGTAGTCAGGGAACATTTCCACCAACCTCCACCCATCCCGTACCCCAGGTCTCTGAGCTGGATCAGGTTTACAGCCCTCTGTGTCTCTTAAAGCACCCTGGGAAGATAACTACATCTACAAAAAGACTAATCTGGAAGAAAACACTGATTTTAATTCTGTGAGGATGGATTCATTTAACTGACAACGTGCTGGAGTAATATACATGATTGATATGTGGCAAGACATTTCTAAACAACCAAAAATTATGATTCGAGCAACATTATCAATGTATGTAATGAGATTCATTTTTCTGTTCAAAATCTTACAGTTTTTTGCTACTTATACGTTTTTTTTTTCCAAATTTCGCAACTTTTTAAAAAACTTTCAAAATTCAACTGATAAAAACAATCAACATTTTTTGACTGTTTTTTTTTTAATTTTAGAAATTTGAATCTTTTCAAGAATTGAAATTTCAAGAATTTTGCAGATTTATTTTAATCAATTTGTTTTGACCTTTTTCACAAATGTGTGAAATTTCAATAACATTTTAAATTTGTAATTTATTAAATTTCCCCCCAAAAATGGCAAATTTATTAAACACCATTAATTTTTCCAATTTTATGAAATTCAAAAAAATATTTGTTTATTTAAACTTTTAAAAAACTTTTGAATTTTTTTTTGTCTAAATTAATAGAAAAAAAAAGAAACAACTCAAGTTTTAATATGTACAATTTCATAAAAAAGAAGCCCTGCTTATTTGGATAAATTTAAAAATTCAAAAAATTTGAATTTCAAAAATTTTGCAAATTTATTTTAATTAAGTTGTTTTTGACATTTTTTGCATATGTGTGATATTTTAATAACTTTTGAAATTTTTGTTATTTTTTTAATTTCTAAAAAGTTAGCAAAAATTGTTTTACACCATAAATTTTCACGGGCAGCTACTGATCTGTAAAGTGACAAATGAACTCTGAAGCAGCCCCTCAAGGGGCACCAGATCTGGTTTTCAAGTCCAGATGATGCCCTCTGCCGATTTTGTTTTTAGACGTTTATGTAGCTGGTGATTTTCACCGTTCAGGACGCCACGAACAGCCTCATTTTTACCATCGACACGTTAAGGTGCAGCGTTAACACGTAGAAGTTTATATTATAGACTTAAACTTGGATATTTGTGAGCATAAGCAGCTAAACTAAAGGCTTGAACTGAATGACCTGTGGCGTCCCTCAGGGCTCTGTTCTCTGACGCCTTTTGTTTGGCCAAGTTGAGGTCGAAACTATCAGCATCCCTATGTCACTTTAATTTCTTTCTAAAATTCCTCAAGTGCCCTTTATTGAATTTTTAACACAACCTTTCCAAACATCCTAGTTTTAATTTGGATGCTTACGTCAGTTTACTTTGTAAACAAAAACAAAATTATTTAACAAAAAAGAAAAAACAGCGTCAGAATCATCAGCGCCTTAAAGAACTGACCTCGAAAGTTCAACTTTAGTCATCAAGGCTTTGATCTGTCCCTGGAGAAAACATCAAACATTGAGTTTTTATTGCCCCACAAACTGGATTACAGCTTAAGCTAAGTCTGACTGTACTGTGCTGCTCCACTGAGGCATGATGGGAAACTAAGTTTCTGCACAGCAGTACACACCATCGTAACAACTCTAGTTATCAACCAAAATTAACTGAATCGCCAGAAATTAGACGTAGCCGACCGTCCAACAAAGGTAAATATCGACTTCAAGGACCCGCTAAACTGGCTTAAGACTGATTGGTTAACAGGAAACAATTTTTAAGAAACATGAAGATATATATATTTAATGACAAAAAACAAAAATCCCCATCTAACCCGATTGACAAAACCACTCCTGCTGCGACACAATGAATAAAGAGAAAACTCTCAGGTCAAAAACCCAAAATAAAGAGTCCAACAGTCCCAGACTTAGGGATGGGTACCAAATTAGGTAGTTACTTTTAAGTTACTTTAATAGGTATTGACCGAATTCTGTCAAAAGCACCGGGTTTTGATTTACGTAAAACCAAAAGGTTCCATTTTTAGGTACCTAAATGCATCCTTGTGACTGTGAAGGAGTGGAAGAGTAGGAGATTTTCTGTGCTGGACATGAACACAGCATTGAAAGGTTATAGATTGAAGAATAAATATGTTAAAGTAAGAAAAATTGAAATTTCATTATTGAATTAATTGATATTTTTTTACCACATAAACACAAAGAAGTACCGAAACTTGGTACCGTAGAGTACTGGTACCGATTGCCAGGTACCCAGCATTGGTATGGTATCGTTTCAAATGTGAAATGAGTCCTTTATCAGATCCTTGTAAGTTATACCTAAAGAGGAAGACAAAATGGAGCAACAAAAGAGGCTGCGTTGGACACAGCCGCCACTCAGCCACGCCGACCAGGGGGAGATCCACTTGTCCAGTCGCTCAAACTCTGGCTGACCCTTCCTGAATCCCTCCTGTACAGATCCTCTGAGAATAAATCCACTAACAGGGGTATCCTCTGTTCCCAGACTGCCGAAGACGAGGACGTCATCTTTTCCCACCATGGGCCTTACAACTTGAACGATTGGATAAGAAGATCGGCCAAAATGTTAATCAGTCGATCAGGATCAGTACGTCCCTAAATAAAATCCTCTTGTGAAATCCAGTAGACAGATAAAACCAATGATTTGGAAGTTTTGTTCATCAATAGCCCCGTTTACATGGGTCCAAAAATCCTATCTACAATCAGATTGAAAGGTCAATCAGATTTAAAATGTCTCATGTAAACACCTTGGCCAATCTGATTCACCTCGATCTGATTGTATCTCAGGTCAGATTTTATACAGTAGTCTACGCCAATTGATAAACGGCTGAGTGGAGCGGATTGGGTTGATAGAAAGGATCGTTCGGTCTGCGTGTGCGCTCCCGTGTACGTAAGAGGCTCGTAGGAGACGTACGCAGAGCAACACACGGCTAAATGAAAACAAACATGGCGAACAAACAGAAAAACTGGACACAAAACACAACGTAGATCCATCTTTTCAGAGGTAAACAGGAAGCAGGAAGTGCACCTCTTCTTCTCTTACACATTTACGGGTAGTGGCAGAGTGACGTAAAGCGCAGGTCAAAAAAAACCATTACAATCTGGATACCATCAGTAAACGTCATTTTTACAGGAGCATGTGGTCCATCCTGGCTTTAGAGGGTTTATAAATGTCTGAAGTGACCGAGCTGAGGCTCAAACCTTTTTCTTTTGTCTGATAAGAACAAAGAGGACGATCTGAGCTCGTCCTGTCTTTGTTTGAAGACACCAGCCAGCGTCATCCTGCGAATCATTAAATTTGTCATTTGCTCATGCAAGTGTGCATCTGTGCATGTGGATGGTAATGGAGCTGCATGCAAGGTATGTGTGTGTGTTCTGCATAATGTGTGTGCTCTCTGTGTGTGTGTGTAAATGCACATGAACAATGGTGGCCACATGGCTGCAGCGGTGGTAATTGATGAATGGGATGTTTAAGGAGCTGAATATGAATGAAGAGGAGAGCACCCCGCGGGAACGCTCCACGCCGCTGTAATCAAAGCCTTGATAGTGTCCCCGCCTCTGACTAATGGTCCTAAAAAGAAGCCTCTTACAGCCTGCCTTTCCAATCCCCCGTCCTCAGTGAGATACAGACCTCCAGGGAGGGACCGGCGGGCAGGAGGGCGCGTTACGGCGAACCTTTGGTATGAGGATGACCTTCCTGTCAGTCAAACACAGGTGAGCTACCTGCCCGGGACAGGAAGAGGCAACAATTCCCTTTAATGGGGAGACTGCTGATGATCAACACTCACTAAACCAACATGTATAAATATGTGACGGTGCAATAGTGGCTTTTTTGTGCTCAGCAGGTTACCGTAGTATCCTGGCTGCTCACTGCGTCCCTCACAGCGCTCAAAGCATCAACTCCAGGTGAAACGTGAAGCAGGAAACAAAAGCAACCAATCAGAATGTAAAACTGCATTTGAACCATCACAACCAGGGTCGAAATTTAGTCCCTGGGTGATAAATTTACCCCTGGAAACAGCCCTACCTGAGAGTGGTACTTTCCAGAGAACGCTTTTTAACACCCCACACAGCGTCAGTTGGTGTCCATTCCTTAACTGCAGGGGGCGGTGTAACACAAATATACACAGGCATATTATGCCCATTAAATACGACTATTAATGTACGCTTGCTAGGCGCCGCCCTGTTGGCTATGGCTGCTTTTTGCAGCAGCTCTCTCTTCTTCATCGGTTTCTTGTAATTTTTTCTGTGATATTTTTACTACTTTTTCTCCTGTGTTTGTCTGGAGATCCTACATGTAACCATGGCTGCATTGTTTACATGTAAAATCAGCTGTTAGCAGCCTGTAGCATGTCAATGCTAACTGGTGCTAGGCCGGATGTTTCCCCACAAGCTGAGATGAAGGAGGTGAGGACGACGTGCTGGTTCTCAGGTGTGAGCTAAGAAGTGACGACATGGACCTGTCCTTCCATCCATCGTTATTGGGAACGTAAGATCTATCTCCAATAAGATGGACGTGCTAGCCGTGCTAACCCAGCAACAGAGGGAACACCAGAAGGCAGAGTAGCATCATGCTATTCACAGACATGGCTGTGCATCTGTGCATCTATTTTCTTATGGACCTTTTTACTCTTTCTATACACTTCTTACTTTCTTACTTTCTTACTTACCTCTTACTTTGTTTTCTTGATTGCTGCTGTGACTTCAATTACTTGTTACATACTTGTTACAATGACAATAAAGTTCTATTCTATTCTATTCTATTCTATTCTATTCTATTAGAGTACTAAACCAGAATTGAAGAAGTTTGCCTTTGTTTACAACACATTTACATCTCTGTCCCGAAGATTTTTCCAGTTTCTTTAACTGATTCTTCTTTTCTACCGAGAGTGGCCACAACTATCACGGTGATCTCTGTGTGAAGAGTCATTCAGACGCCTGTATTTCTGCATTTTTAGGAGCCATCTTGTCTGTGCGTCCCCATCCAACAGGTTAGATATTTCCAAGTGTGCACGGCGTAGAAATTTCCCACGTGAAAAGGACAGTGCAAGGGGGCATAGGTGCAAAAATGACATCATTCACAGCATGACAAGCATAAATCAGCCTTTAGGAGGCGGGGCCTAATAACTGAATGTTTCTGATTGGTGGAGCACTTGTGGTCCTTGTTTAGTTCCTCCTAACCAATGGTCTTTGAGCCTGATAGTGTGAATGTGTCTATTTTTAAGGGAGTCGGTCTCAGGTTTTGTATGATCGATTTTTTTTTTTTTGCTGTAGAAACAGGTGAAGTAATTTGATTTACCAGAGTGATTTTGTTTGTTTCTTTGTTCTTTTGCTGTGTCTCCCTGAGGTAACCTGAGTGGAAAAAAAAAACCTGCTAAAGGAAAATACAGTTTTTTCTGTTTCTGATCCTGTGCTGAGATGCTCTGGTGGTGGGACAGGAGAGGTCACTTTGTGTTTTCCCCGGTGCCCCTGACTGGGTTGTAGCATCAGACAGTAGAGCTGGCCTCTTTACAAGCGCTAACAAGCTCCATCAAAACCAGCAAAGGCTGAAGATCCTCCATGCTAACAGGCTAACAGGCTAACAGCTTCTCTCAGAGCTACCGTCTCTGCTGGCTCCTCTTCTTCTGGTTATTGCGCCTCCTCATTGGTAGGGTGTACCTGTGCTGTGCTTTGATTTATGTTCTTCATACGAAGCCGTTCCTCACCGGTCGGTGGGAGTGGGGGGTGGAGAACAAAGCCCTGATGAGGGATGGGGGGCAGAAAAGTGCTAAAAACAAAGAAAGCCATTCTGAAAAGCACAGAGCTACACGGGTTAATTAATGAGAGAGAAGAGAATGAAATGACTCTCATTCATACGTTATTACAGTGGCTGTTACCATGACATTCACTCTGACCTCCACAGAGCACGTGTGAGCATGTTACAGAATAAAACAGCAGTCATGGACACAGAGGAGGAGCCAGTTTCTACCAATTCCAGAAAAAAATAAAAAAACATGATAGTTTATGACCTGTAAAGGTAAAAGATATCAACTTTTCAGGACATTTCTGGGCAGAGAGTAAGCGTGGTTACATCAGCCAATCACAGTGCACCCAGTGTGAAAGTGACTTTGCGTGTTGATTAGCGAGTGGAAGAAGCTAGTCAGAGCGGCTATGATAGCGGACGTAGCATGGAGGAAGAAAAACAACCAAAGTGAAACGAAACTCCAAACAGATAAAGTTTTTTACTAAACAAGGGTGAAGCTTGGATCCACTTTTACTCACTTTCAGGAACTTGGAGAGCAGCACGGGACAAAGAGCTACGCAAGTTAGCTTTCTGCTAACCAGGTATGTGTCAAAGACCCATGATTAGCTTGTGCTAACATGCTAAGTCAGATGCACAGCTCTCGAGTCTCTCCCACGTAGAAATGTGATGCTACAGGTGGTTGCTGGGCACGCAGAAAGAGGCTGTTGGTGTGTGCTGCAGCTGGCACTGAGCCCAGGGGAAGGAGCCCAGTTTGTATGTTGTGTTTGCTAACAAAGAACAACAATTTTTTTCTTATTATTATTCTTATTTTTATTATTATTATTGTTATTATTATTATTATTTTGCTTTTAGCCTTGCTACTTGTGTATTCACCAATCTATATTTTTCTTATTACTTTGTTTTGTATCTATTATTTTACCCCCTTTCTAGTATTTTGATGTTGAGGGTGAGTGGGTTTTTTCCCATCCATTTATAGCTAATTTTTTTTTTTTTTACGGCTGGCGTCTTTAAATGAATGTTTACATTATGATGTGAAAATGTGAAACTTCTAAAACACATTAGAGGATGCAAAAATAGACGAAAGTCATGAAATTATGCAGAAAATAAATATTTGAGGCCAAAAATTATGCTTTCAGATTAAATAAAAAAATATAAAAACAATCCTGATAAAATCCAGATCCTTACATCTTTTCCTAACATCGCCCCCTACTGGAGAACATGTTCCTTGGTCAGAAGCAGAGTTTACCGACGTCTACACACTGTAGAACAATGACCTCTTAGAAGACTGATAAAGTCCTCCTCTGTCACTTCCTGTTGGTGTAAAATCTGGATTCTAACTGTTTAATGTAAACATAAAAACACATCTAGCTGATTTATTCCACCAGTAATGTCCCAGTTCGCCCTCTACGCCGATGACACCGCGCTCATCCTGAACACGATCAGATCCTGAAGTTACTAAATCGAGCCGTTCACGCTTTTATTATAAACTCACCGCCGTAACGTAAACACAATGTGAACATGAAGCAACTCGGCCACCTTTTTCTCTTAAATGTCACAGCAGAGCAGGCTGGAATAACAATCCCACACACACACACACACACACACACACACACACATTAGAAATGTATGGCATTACTCCTGCAGTCAGTATGTTGGTGTGGCCTTTCGCCGGCGTCCTCAGAGACGTGGCATTGACAAACCTACAAACAGTAATTGGGCCATTATGACTCCCTGCCACGGTATTGATTCCTGTGTTTTAGGAGCAGGCCGGTAATGTGAGTCTAGACACAGAGGTTCATATTGCAGGCAGCGAGGCCTGCTCCGTATTAGGTACAGTAATCTGGATGGTGATCATGACTCAGGTGTGTTGTTTGTGTCTCTCAGACGATTGGAGAAAATGTGGAGTAGAGGGAATGATGGGATTTGGTGACGGTGCTGTATTTCTACATGTTCAGGGGAAGAGACTAGAGATAGACCGATAAGGATTTTGTGGGTCCGATACCGGTTATTAGTAGGAAAGGAGGCCGATAACCGATATTTAAAGCTGATATTCATTTGCAGTCAAAGTGAAAATATTGGCGTAAAAATTTTGAACAATACAAACTCCAACACCTAACTTCATTTAATGCCTTTAAGCATATGTTTACTAAACAGGTCCCAGGCTCAGCAGCGTGTTTTGTAAAGTTAACTGAAAACTTTTTGTACTAAAAATGCATCACCTCTTGAAATAAAGCTTTTAATTTTTTTTGCCATTTTTTGAGACTTCGAGATTTTTTTTATTTTCACTTTTTCAAATTTTTTTGCAAATAAAAAAAAGGATTCCACATTTTTTGAAGATTTAGCATATTTTTACATTTTTTTATTTAAATCCCCTTTTTTTTAACAATTTTTGGGAAATAAAGCAAATTTTTGAAATTGCATTATTTGTTTTTTTTTGCAAATTTATAACATTTCAGCCATTTTTTCTTTATTTGCACATTTTTGTTTTTAATTTTTTTTTATCAATAATAACAGCACAAAAACTAAGTAAAAACTCAATAAAACATTTTGCACTAAAAATGCATCACCTCTTGAAATATTGCTTTAAATTTTTGAGATTTTTTCCATTTTTTGATATTTGGATTTTTTTATTTTTACTTTTTTGACATTTTTGCAAATTAGGAACAAGAATTCCACATTTTTTGAAGATAAAGCAAATTTTTGATTTCTTTTATTTATTTATTTTTTTTTGGAAATTAAGCAAAATTTTAAAATTGCATTCTTTTGTGTGTTTTGCAAAGTTATGACATTTCAGCAATTAACAAAAAAATTTGGACATTTTTTAAATTCCATTTTTTTATTTCGCACTTTTTTTTAATGTACAACTTGATTGAAATTGAAATTGAAATTTCATAAATTTTGCAAATTTATAAAATCTATGACATTACAAATTTCTTTTTTTTTCTTAATTTCAAATTTATCAAAAAAAAAAAAAAAAAAAAAAAAAAAAAAAACAAGAAATCACATCTATAATTTTATAACCACAAAAACTTCTGCTTTAGATAATTATTTACTAGATTATACACTTTTTTTTGTCTTGATGTAAGGCTAAAGTAGATTTTGTGGCTCCTGAATGACTTTCATCCAGGTGAGCTGAGGCATATGCCCCAAAATGCCAAATATCGGCCCAGATAATCGGCTCCTGGGGGAGACGCAAACATCCTGAGCTTCTGTTATTGTTAAAAACACCCATTTCATTTTGTCTCCTTTCTGTCTGATGGTGATCGGTAAAACTATCTAACCCCCATGAAGCCATAACTGTTGCATGGGGGTCTATGGAGCTTCCTTGACTTGTGGACTCTGCCTCTAGTGGCCGCTTAAGGAACTGCAGTTTAATGCAGACCTATTGGCTTCACTTCTTTCCATCACTTGATTCAACTTCCTCTTCCCTCTGTTCGGATGGTTTTCGTACGATTTTCGCCACAGAACGATAAAACACCGGTTTAAGCAGAAGCTGAAGCCAAGAAGCAACAATCTGTTCACCAACTCTTAAATATCAACACACCTGGGGAGCAGGAAGCAGGTGAGAGCAATCTCAGCTTTTCTGCAGATCAAAACCAAACATCACTGAGCCTGGGTTTCCATGGCAATAACATGCCGCCCCCTCCGTGACATTTGGGGGTTTTAGCCGCCGAAGAGGCGCCTCCCTGCCCGCCTCGGTCTGAGCGTGAGCAGAATAGATGAGTAAGCAGCGTCTCCACCACCTTTTCACCTTGTGCAGGTCCTTCGAGTTGTGTGCTCAGAGATCCCCAGGGTGGCCCGGGAACAGGAAGCTGCCGTGTGTGGCAAACACTCGCCCTGTGCAGCAGAGGATTGTGGGTCCGCAGAGAAATGCTGAGGCCATCGATTGCTTTCTCTGCAGGGGCAGCGTGTGCAGCCCTGAGCACACCAAATGTCAATGATATGAATTGTGTGAAGAACTTTTGATCCCTGAATTCAATATGATAAAGCCTCACCGAGGTTCAGACCAGGAGGTAAAACAACAACAAACCTTCTGTCGTTTTATTTACACTTTTCCACGTTTAATGACACCAAATCCTTCATTCAGTTTTCTTCTATTACTGTTTTATTAATACATTAATTTATTTTTTAAATTATTTTATTACTGCTATTAGGCATGTGAATATATGTAAGAAGATGTGTATGTATATGTTGACATTTACCGGCCACTTTATCAGGTAGACCTTGCTAGTCCTGGGTTGGACCCCCTTTAACCTTCAGAACTGTCTTAATCCTTGGTGGCACAGATTCAACAAGGTCCTGGAAACCTTTTTTTCTTTTTTCACTTTTTTTTCACTTTTTTTCTTCTTTATTTTTTAAACTTTTTTTCTTTTTTCTTTTTTTTTCTTCTTTTTCTTTTTTCCTTTTTCTTTTTTCACTTTTTTTCTTTTTTTCTTTTTTACTTTTTTCTCTTTTTTTCTTTTTCTTTTTTCTTCTTTTTCTTTTTCTCTTTTTCTTTTTTCCCTTTTTTTTCTTTTTTTACTTTTTCTTTTTTCTCTTTTTTCTTTTTCTTTTTTTCTCTCTTTTTTATTTTTTCTTCTTTTTTTCTTTTTTTCTTTCTTTTTTCTTTTTTGTTCCTTTTTTATTTTTTCCTTTTTTCCCCCTTTCTTTTCCTTGTTTTCTTTCTTTTTTCTTTCTTGCTTTTCCTTTTTTCCTCTTTTTTCTTTTTTTTTCTTTTTTCTTTTTGTTATTCTCTTTTTTTCCTGTGGACTTTAAACCATGCTCAGTTGGTACTAAGGGGCCCAGAGTGAGCCAAGAAAATCTCCCCCACACCATTACACCAGCAGCAGCAGCCTGAACCGTTGATACAAGGCAGGATGGGTCCATGCTTTCATGTTGTTGAGGCCAAATTCTGAGCCTACCATCTGAATGTGGAGCAGAAATCCAGACTCATCAGACCAGACAACGTTTTTCCAATCTTCTATTGTCCAGTTTTGGTGTTGCTGTGTGAATTGTAGCCTCAGTTTCCTGTTCTTAGCTGACAGGAGGGTCACCCGGTGTGGTCTTCTGCTGCTGTAGCCCATCTGCCTCAAGGTTGGACGTGTTGTGTGTTCAGAGATGCTCTTCTGCAGACCTCGGTTGTAACCAAAAAATGTGTCAGGGTGTGTTTATGGATTAGGGAGCTACCAAAGCAAGTGCTCTTATTGACATGCTGTATCAGAAAAGTCTATTTCTTAAAGATAAATAACTGCTCTTTAACTAAACAAAAACGAATTTTATCCGATTACTCGATTAATCGATGGGATTTTCAGTAGAATACTCGAATACTAAAATATTTGATAGCTGCAGCCCTAGTTCAAAATCCCTTAAATCACTTTTCTTCCACATTCTGATGCTCGCTTTGAGCTGCAGCAGATCGTCTTCACCACGTCTACATGCCGTAATGCATTGCTGCCATGTGATTGGCTGATTAGAAATTTGCGTTAACGAGCGGTTGGACAGGTGTGCCTAATAAAGTGGTAATATCATGTACTTAAATTGTTCACCTTACATTATAAAAGTTGAAAACTAATAAAAATATTGTAAAAAATAAAAAAATAAATTTGTTTGGCCTCCCCAAAAACTGAAGTCCTCGCTCCGTCCTTGGTGTTAAGTCAGATAATTAGCGCTCTGTCATGTCACAGGTTTGAAGCTAAACGGGAAAATGTTTCTGTATTTGTATTTAACTTCATTTTTCTTTTTGTTTGGATGCAGAGAATTGAGCTCTGAGGGCTGCCGTACTGAACAGAAGCAGCGCGCTCACACCTCTCCCAGTGACCGCCGTTTCTAACACCCCGCTCTGCTGCCTTCCCACCTCCTGCCTGCAGTACTCATCTGGGAGAGCGCCGTCATGATGAAACACACATTTTAATGCTTACAAGAACACGGCCCGGGGCTCTTCTCGCAGCATCAGTCACCTAGCATCAGATCAAAGCGGCCTCTGAGGGGCGAAGGCATGAGCGCACCCCACAGAGAGACCAAATAACACCAACATTTAGAGATATCTGCTCGGCTGTGAACAAACGCGCTGGTGCTGCGGCGCTGTGTGATGATCCAGTTTGGACACTCGGCTCTCTGCTCCTTTGTTCAGCTGCTCACAGATGTTCCCCTGTGTGTGTGTGAGTGTGTGATGGAGTGTGTGTGTGATGATTTTCACCGTGGTCTGCTGATCTCCTCGCTACATTAAGCCGGGTCATTCCAGTGATTGCTGCCAAAGCTGCCAGAGCAGCGAATGAGCGTCTGAGGAGGAGACGGGGCCACTACATGGATTTATTTACAGGCCAGAGACAAAAACAACACAAAGCTGGACCCAGAACCCCGAGCTTTAAAAGCAGACAGGGAAATAATGTTCAGCACACACTCACCGTGCAGGTAGATAAATATTTAGGGAGTTTTTAATGTTTATCACCTGAATTTCCCTCTGTAATCAAGTCTGAATTCCCCAAACCAGGATTACACATAAAGAGCCATTAGCATCCAACGCTAGCAGCTAGTAAAGAGAGAACTCTGATATTATGCCAATAAATTCAGGTTCCTCTGTTACGCTGCGGTTTAAACAGCTTTATTCTGTTTACATCTAAACCTACAAACTTGTGTTAAAAACCCACAGAGTTTTTATTTTTCTTCCAGAGGGTTTTGATGATTATAGACACTGACACATAATAAAATCCTGTGTTAACATTTAGTTGAACTAAATCTTCATCCCATCTGTCAATAAAGCCTGCCACCGCTCTACTTCACCTCCTACAACATCAACAGCCCACCAACTTTCCATGCACCTGTGGCTAACCTCAAGTTTTACAGCCCTGGGAAGATAACTACATCTACAAAAAGACTAATCTGGAAGAAAATACTGATTTTAATTCTGTGTGGACGGATTCATTTAACTGTCAACGTGCTGGATTGATATGTTGCAAGAAATCAGCAAACAAAAATATTTTCAATAAATATTATTAGATTAAAGTATCCTAAAAAAAATACCCTTTTTTTGCAAATTTGTAAAATTTCTTTTTTGTTGCGATTTTTTTCAAATCATTTTTATTGATTTTTAAAAAGTTTTACATTGTGGAAAATTTTAGGGATTTGAGAAATTTGTGCAATTTTTTTAGAATCTCAAAAAAAATGCAAATTTATTTACTTTCAATTTATTTGAAATTTCAATATTTTCTAATTTTTTTTTTTTTAGATATTAGAAATTTCTAGATTTTTATCATTTTTATTATTATTTTTTTTTACATTTTTGAAAGTTTGAGAGATTTGAGAAATTTTAGCAATGCAAATTTTTTAAATTTTAATTTATTTGAAATTTCTATATTTTCTAAATTTATTTTTTTAAATATTAGAAATTTCCTATTTTTTTTATTTTTATTGATTTTTTTTTTACATTTTTAAAAATTTTAGGGATTTGCCAATTTTTAGAATCTCAAAAAATGCAAGTTCATTTAATTTCACTTTATTTGAAATTTCTACATTTTCTAATTTTTTTTCAGATTTTAGAAATTTCCAAATTTTTAAAACTTTCTAAAAAAAAATCAAATTTTAACATTTTGCAAATTAATCTATCTTAGACATTTTGACTTTGTTTTAAACTATGAAATTTCAAATATTCTAGAAATTTTATCCAATTTTTTAAATCCTTTTTTTTCTGCTCCTGCCAGATTTTCTTATAAAAAATAACTTCATCAGATGTGAAATTTTCAAAAATTAAAAAAAAAAAAAACAAAACAAAGAAAACAAAAACAAAGAAAACAAAAACCTTCTTCTTTAGATAATTATTCACTTGATTAAACTATGTACAGATTTTTTTTTATCATGTAGATAAAATAGATTTTGTGGCTCCAGATTGACTCTTATCAAGCTAAGGCTAAATATCTCCTGTGAAAGAAAAGGTTGCAGACCCCTGAGTTAGACCCAGGATTAATGACACCTCTCCCTGAAAAACTGAGGAGGTTTTTCAGCCGGTAACAATTTATCAAAGCCTTTAAGCTTTTCTGCAGCATCTCCTTCAAAAATACTGAAAGCTTTTTCAACTGTACAGCTATTTTCCCAGTGCTAATCAGATTTATTAGACATGAACATGATTTATAACGGAGATAAATCAGGTAATTTGAGGCTGACTGTGCAGCAGACTCATAAAAACACAGGCAGTAATCACCATAACAGATGAGGCCTCATTCAGCCTCCTCTATTGTCTTGTCACACCTCTGTTTAGCATCCTGTGATCACTGGAGCTGTGTGAAAACACTCACAGGTCATGTATGATCAGAGGCATGCAGCACCCCCTACAGGTCTGGAGCTGCAAATACAGCATGCTGCAGAAATCTGTTTAAAAATCAACATTTAGTCTGGAATAATCTGCAGAAAACAGAGCAAAAAGCACCAAACTTTGAGTTGCATCAGTGCCCAGAAGTCTGCCAAGAAAAGTCTGAACTCCCTGGAGGTTTATGGTTATTAATTACAGCAATTTATGCTCCTCTAATCCAGGTGGAGGTGATTAATAGATGTTTGAAGGAAGGAGGACAGGGCCTTCAGCAGCTTTAACGCGATAAATCTGAAGCTTTTCAAGGAAATGTGGACAGAAAAAACATCTCCCTCCAAAGTGAACTCCATCCATCACACCAAAGGGAGGTAGTTTTACTTCACGCTGCTCCTCTGAAAACTTTAATCCCTCAGCGTTGTGTTATAATTAATGATTTATCCCTGTGTTTTCAGGAAAGTCTGCACACAGGCAGATTTATGATGTTTCTGTTGTCTGTATCCTCCTGATGAGGGAGCGGGATCCTCCGCTTTATTCGGTGTCATGTTCCTTTTTGGGGAATCCAAATGCGTCTCAGTGCAGATGAATTATTCCTCACCGAGGATCCACGGTTTGATTTCTCCCCTAATCGAACTGAAGTCTGGCGGCGCACAACAACACATGCATTTTTCATAAAAAGCCGATCATGGAGAGCAGTTTGGAGAGAGACAGTGGCGACGTATTTTGTGCTGAGCACAGCGTACATTTTTAATGAGCAGAAGTGTTTGCTCTCTATCAGTGTGTGAACGTACAGACTCAGAGGGCTGGAGTTTTAAAGGATGGAGGATGTTATTCAACCTTTGACTCTTATGCTCAAAGTCTGAACTACAGAGTGGGAAATATCTAATCTGAGATCTCAGGGGGGGGTTAGAGAGGCAGATCTGTGGCTGGTATGTCATGTCCCAGGTAATACGCAGCCATCCTGTTTCTGACGGACGTGGAGCTGTGACGCACAAATTCAGCGTAGGGAAGACTGAGCGGGACAGGAAGTTGTGATTGGAAACTACATAAAAACACCCAGAGACTTTCAAAATAAAACAAACCCTTGTCAAAATCAGTTGGTATTTATCTTGACTAAGACGACAAACGGACATAGTGAGCGTAGATCAGGGGTCTGCAACCTTTACTGTCCAAAGAGCCGTTCTGCCTCAGCTCACCTGGATGAAAGTCATTCGGAGCCACAAAATCTGCTTTATCTTTATATTAATACAAAAAAAGTGTATAATCTAGTAAACAATTATCTAAACGAGAAGTTTTTGTGTTTATAAAATTGTAAATGTGATTTCTTGTTTTTTTATTTTTTTTTATTTAAAATTAAGAAAAAAATATGTAATGTCAGATTTTATAAATTTGCAAAATTTATGAAATTTCAATAAGTTGGAAATAAAAAAATAGAATCAAAAATTTGCAAAATCAAAAAAATGAAATTAAAAAATGTGAAAAATTTCAAAAAATTTGCTGAAATGTCATAAATTTGCAAAAAAAACCCTAAATAATGCAATTTCAAAATTTTGCTTAATTTCCAAAAAATTGTTCAAAAAAAGGGGATTTATATAAAAAATTCAAAAAATTGGTTAATCTTAAAAAAAAATTGGAATTATTTTTCTTAATTTGCAAAAAATGTCAAAAAAGTGAAAATAAAAAAAAAAAATCCTAAAATCTCAAAAAATGGCAAAAAATGACAAAAATTAAAAGCTTTATTTCAAGAGAGGTGTTGCATTTTTAGTACAAAATATTATATTACGATTTTACTTAGTGTCTGTGACATTATCATTAATTTCCTGTTAGGAAAAAAAACAAAAAAACTTTTTTTAAATTTATTTTAAAGTTGCAAGGAGCAACTGCAAAGGAGTCAAAGAGCCACATGAGGCTCCAGAGCCGCAGGTTGCAGACCCCTGGCGTAGCCAGACCAGGAGTCGACAGGTTTGAGGTTTTACAGCCCAACATGGATGAAGAGAGACTGATCAATGCACTGAACACGCAGACGGTTTGAGTTGACAAACACAGCATAAGGGAGTTGGACGACAGACGTATCTGGTGGGTTTGAGGCTTGGTCACCAACCTTTTAGAGACTGCAGCTATGTCAAGGAAGCATTAACTTGGACAGCAAATTCTGATTTAGTTTTAGTCATGTTAGTTTAGTCATCTTCAGTCTCAGTCTAGTTTAAGTCGACATAATATCAGCAGATTTTAGTCAAATACAAAGTAAGCAACCTGACTGTTGACCTGTGACTGCTGCTGCTGCTGAGGGGCTAAAGACAAATACCTGTTCAGTTATGTGGCGTAGCATCAAACTATTCTTAGTAGAGGTAGACCGATATATCGGCCGGCTGATATATCGGGCCGATATTTGGACATTTGTCTCTATCGGCCATCCGCCGTATTTCCTTTTAAAAAGCCGATTTTTGATCCGTTGTATAAAATGACGCAACTTTTGATCAGGCACAAAAAAGATGAGCACCTCAAACTTGTGGAACCACTTGGATACATTACATACTTTTGTTCAAATTATATCAATAAGTTTAAATTTCTTTTTTGACATTTTAAGAAGAGTGTGAATGTTTACTACTGCTTGTTACATTGTGTGTTTACTCAGACAAAATATTTCATTGTTTTGAAAGCTGAATAAATGTTCAGAGGACTGGACACGACTTGTTGTAATAGATTTCTTTTAGTTGCTCAGAAATTGCTGCGTTTCACAAAAATGTGATAAATATATATTTATTTAACAATCGGCCTGAATATCAAATTGGAAAAATCGGCTATGCATATCGGCATCGGCTGCCCAAAAAACCCATATCGGTCGACTTCTAATTCTTAGATAATTTAGCGTTATGTTATAATGGTTCATAAACTTGGACGCTGCTCCATCTGGAGTTTCTTTTTCATCCCGCAGCTCGTCTCAATGAAAAAGTTACTAATTTTATCGCACATAGTTGTGTCAGACTCTTTTGTTATTTCTCACCTTCTCAACGCCACTCTTACCCCTTTTACTGTCAATACTCTTGTGTTTGTACCGTAGACTGTGTAATAACAGAAGTTAGGGGTGGGCGATATAGTCTCAAAATGACATCACGATATTTTAAGGAAATTTGCGATAACGATATACGTGACGATATGGGGAGAAAAAAACAAACAACTTCTCATTAGTGGTTGCTGCTTCTGAATAACAGCATTTTAATTGCACACATGGTACGGAAGCTGCTTTTCCAATCATTTACTACGACTACACAGGCTTAAAATGTAAACACAGCAAGTAGGTCAGATCTCTACCCAACCGTTACGCCTCTACAGGAGGATAGAGACAACCCCAGAAACCCACCTCTGAGTCATTCTGTGAGTGGTTTTTGTTTTACATTAAATAAAAGTCTTAAATTTGATGTCATAAGTGTAACATAGAGCAGGATAACACAGTAAATCACTGCTCCCTGAAGGAAAAAGGCCACAGAAACGACTAAATCACATTTAAACTCATGTAAATATGAACACAATGCTCATAATTTGTAATTTCCATCTGCACACAGCACAATCTCCCTCCATCATCTTTCATCTGTCATCTGCTGCAGTTTGTCACCACGCACAGCGTCCCACTGACTCTGCAGCTGACAGCTCGGGGCCCCGCTGAGGGAAATCAAATGGATCCAGAGCAGAGCGGCGTGTGTGCCAGCTCAACGCCACACACCCGTTTGTGAAATATACATTTTCAAATTCAGATTGACAAAGAAATGTAATCTCAATCCAAGGAGCGGCGGAGGCATTGTCACAGGAGAAAATTAATTGTTTCCCGCTCTGCGCCGGCGTGTGACAGTTTTTGAATAGGCTAGATAATGGCTTTATCATCTCGCCATGAAACGGCCATATTGAAATAAGTGACAAGCAAGTGCGACCGGAAGGGCACGCACGCACGCGAGCTGCAGATAACAGACGGGCTGGCGGAGAGGAATCGATGGAGTCGCGTTCTGAACGGTGAGAACATCATCTGACAAGACATCAATTTCCAGCACGTTGGCGAGTCTCAGAAGTAAAACACGATAAGAGTTCAGAGCTGCAGAGACGAGAGACTGCGGCGCGTTTAGCTCGGTTTATGAACGGCTCAGACGGTACAGAGACAGAGACGGTGCAGCTCAGAGGACTGGGTTTCTGTGGCATGATGCAGCTCCTTACAGAGCCAGACCCCAAGGCAAGGGTTTTCAACTTTTGGACACGACACTGGAGCTGCAGAGCTAACGCTAACTTGGTTAGCATTATGATATTAAAAACAAAGTGGATTGATGCAGAAACCTTCAATCCTCAAACATGAAGCTGATGCTGAAGAGCTAAAAACTGCAGTTCCCTGAGTGTCCACCTGAGACCGTCTGAAAAAACAACATACTCGCTCATTTAAAGGATGTTTACAGCAGAAATAATGTGTTTACAGCCTGGTTCACAGAATAACTCTGATCTGATTGGCTCATTTTTTCAGAGGCCCACCTCATTACCAAAGGGTTGGGTTAGTCTAAAGCTGCGTTTGGGTCAGAGGGTCCAGGAACTTTTCCCAGAACTAAATTGTTCCTGTGGTCCGTTGTTTGTCTGTGCTCCGGGTAGATCATGCAGAACCCCACCAGACCAGTAGAGGGCAGTAACAATTACGGCCTTTCAGCAAAAACGGCATCATAAAGGACCCTAAAAGCCACAAACTAGACATGCACAAATCGACCGGTGCTGATTTTCTCAATTTTGGGGGATCAGTGATCGGCCCATCCTTACATATGAAACTGACCTTATATTCCTCCAGAAAGGTCTAACAGCCAGCCTTTGTTACTTTTTGCTCTGAGACCTAAAACTCAGGACACTTTATTGGTTGTTTAAGGTAAAACATAAGGATTTTATTGTTTCACAGGTATTGTTCAGTGATTTTCAATAAAATCAGATTGGAACATTGAAGGTATATGTCAGGGGTGGGCAAACTTTTTGATGGGTTCTAACATTTGACAAAGGGTCCGGACCAGGAGCAGATGGATGGAGTGCTTTGGTAACTATCAGGGTATCATTAGTTAATTCCATATCCGTTTTAGAATCCAAAATCGGAAAACAGATAACAACTTGTTATTCAGTTTCTCGTTTTCAAATCAAAAATCAGAAAACAAATAACGGTCTATTTTTCGCTGTTTTGATTTTGTTTTGAAATTAAAATTAGAATATGAGAGAATGGAATTATCATGGGATTTTTAATCCGTGTATGGTTTGTTCTTTCGTTAATCTGTTTCAAAACAAAATTTAAAAAAGAAAAAAGAAAAAATTGCCCTTTTTTTTTTTTTCTGTTTTAAAACCGAAATGGAAAAACGGAACTACAGAAAAACGTGTTTTTTCTGTCTTGGTTTTAAAAATGAAAAAACAAAAAATAATGAAAGATTGTGTCAAAACTGTTTATGTGATATTTTGATATTAAGTGTGAATGTCTCAATATAAAAATTACACAGCAACTCGCATTGAAGGTTTATACAGACATGTTCCTGAGCTTTTTTTTTTTTCATAAGTAACAGATCGCTGACGATCCACTCCATCTTATCCACGCGCATCTGTGCACTTCCATGTGTTTCAATGAGTTTTGTTTTGTTCATTTTCCTTTTCTTAGGTCCGTTTATCTTAACAGAAGGGCTGATGGGTCAGGGGGTAAAGTGCAAACGTGGAGTAATAGGCCTACACTTCACCTCAACAAAGCCAATGTATCTACAGTGCGCCATCTAGTGGGAAAACATCAGAATTGCAGGGAAAATAAAACATTAACAAGGTTAATTTATTTAATCTTTTCAAGTTCGGTGGGCCGGATTAAAACTTGTAACGGGCCGCATGTGGCCCCCGGGCCGTAGTTTGCCCATGCCTGGTATATGCTGTCAGTAATAAAAAATAAAAAATAAAAACCTGTATTGGCCCAAATCAGCATCGGCAGGTCAGGCTTTTCAAAGACCGGTGATCAGTGATCGGTGATCAGCTAGAAAATTGTGATCGGTACATCCCTACCCCAAACAGTTTGGCCCACTAAAGCAACAGACTGCTCCTCGTCTAAAGCATAAAAACGGCAGAGCTGGACCCCTGTTTCAGTTTAAATACAAGCCTGCTGATTGAAGACTTTCAGTGGGATGCATCCTTCACAAACAGCTTTAAATCATCCCTAAATCTGACCTGTAATTACTCTGTACATAACATAGATTCTTGCACTTCTACTTATTGCACTTCTGGTGGGATTCCAAACCTCATTCCTTTACTCTACACTTAAAAACATGTAATGAAAATAAAGTCGAATCTCATCTCATCTCGAATACTCATCTGTTGAGATTATGGCACTTACGGTACGGAACAAAACTCTGTACCTGAACAGCTGCTGTAACCTGGATATCCACTGACACGTTCAGCTGAAGGTCTCCAGTTTACAGGGTCACTAACTGTACGTGGATAAATGTATGAGTAAATGTTAACAGTAGTGCTGTCAAAGACATCGTATCAGGTGGGAATGCGGGTGGATTGAGGGTTTGGATTGTGGCTTTACATTTTTGTAAACTATTCAAGTTGAGAACTCAAAGTTGTGGGTGCTCCACCAATCAGAGATGATCAGCTTGAAGGCCCTGCCCCCGAAAGTCACTAGACCTCGAGAAAGTACTACCCCTATTGGGTTGTTTCCAGGGGTAAATCTATAATTTATCCCCCTGAACTAAACTTGTTTCCTAGTTTTTATGGTTGAAACACAGCTCCAGCCTGGATTTCAAACATGGCGCTGTCCATCTTTGGGCTTCAAAACACAGCCTCTGAAATCAGTGAGTGATGTCACAGAGACGAAGCCCACATTTTATACAGTCTACGCTTCTTAAAGCTCTTTCCATTCGTGATTTTAACCTTTTAAACGTCTCGTCTTGTCAAAAGGCAGGTGGATAACAACAGTTTGCAACTCATAAGAAGCATTTTACTGCAATGAAGAAAACCTGAAGACATGACAGATCATTTCAGCCGTATGTTTCTGCTCTGCTGTCCTCTCTTTTTTTTCCTCCGTGCATTGAAATCAAAGATGTTTTTAAGGGGATAAATCCTGCTGTCATGTTGATGTGAGTCATTGTGCAAATGAAGGATCAACATCAGAGGATCCTTTGTCTTTGACATTTTTGTGTCTCGTTAAGCTGCACATGAAGTTTCCTATCTAAGTAAGTAAACTTAAAGATACAGACTGCATGATAAAGTCAGGACGTCTCTTTGTTATTTGCCTATTATGGTCTGGGGGCGGAGCTTTGACGTGACCGAAGCTCGCCATCAGTAAAGCCAACCTCGCCGTGACCCGTCAACCAGAGAATCACAACACGACGAAGCATCATTCATGAAGTCACACACACAGATCCACGACCTCAGGACTCTGTCCTCCTGGACTCAAAGATCTGCCTCTGCGTCTGGATCCACCATGAAAACATAATGAGCAAACACAGCTGTAATGAAACCCTGATAGACGGAGGATTGAGGGGATTTCACGCGGCCCCAGCACGGACTTCAAAGTGAAGCGCCCCCTCCCTGGAGGAGTCTCCTGCTCCTTTCACCCTTAAATACAGCATCCTCCTCCTCCTCCTCCTCCTCCCAGTCTCTGCCCCTTCAATTAAAGGTCTGTGGCCTGTTCCCTGAGTCCCCGCTCACGTCCTGCAGCCTTTCTCTGCACTTGTAGCCTAAATAAAGACTCATCTCTTCAATATGAATTCTTAATTACCTCATTTCACATCCGATTGACCTCCTCAGTCCAACAAGGACATTGTTTGGCTCAGCCAGACAGCCTGGATTATTTTTATGCATAAAAGAGCAGTACCCGAGGTTAACGACAAGCATAACTTTTTATTTCATTAAATGAAATCGAGGGAGGAGGAACAATAGCTCTAACTGCCGATGTAACCCTGGGGGGATGTTGCAGCTCCAGTGAACTGGACTAAGGGCCCCATCGTTGCCAGAAACCATTACCCGGCCAAGCCTCTGCCGTGGAAATGGAATCAGTAAAATGGACGGTAATTCGATTGCCTCCTTTGTCCTCTCCAACCTCCCGGGCTGGCTTTCTTTTTTTTTTTTGACAGTGATTATTAATTAGCAGTAGGATTGCAGTCATTACAGAGAGCACGATGTGGAGGAAACGTGCTGGAAAGGGTCAGAGCGGAGTCAACACGAGCTGCCCGCTGACACAGCAAGAAGGAACCAGACTCTGACTGGATCCCTACTCACTCCACGATTCAGATCATAAACCAGGAAGATTCAGACAGGGTTCACTCAGGAACTGCAGACCCTAAAAGCTGGAAGAGGGCCCTGCCAGACCAGACTCAGGCCACGTTTACGCGGAGACTCCCACAAAGATTCTTCCTTTGCGTTTCCAAAAGCCAACCGTGTTTACATGAGGACGGCGTGAAAACTTCCAAGAGGACAAGTCACAACGATGTAGTGGCCATGCCAGGCCAGTAGGTGGCGATGTGGATATATGTGTGTGTGTATGCTACTCGGATATCAGTCATCATTGCTGTGGTTGTTCTTTCTTTTTCTGCCGTTTTATTATGTGAGACAGTTGGCAATCCAACCTTGAGGCGCATTACCGCCACCAACTGGACCGGAATGGCTTAACTGGAAGTTGTGGCCTTCGCCTAAAACTGCGAGTGCGCATGTGGTGACGTCAGCGTTTCACCCTGAAACCCTCTGCTCTGTGTTTATACGAGGCCGGATGGAGGAGCGTTTCCAAAAGCTTCCATTTTCGGACAAAACACAGCGCGGTCTCATCCAAACGCAAGGCCAAAACGCAACAAAATAGAATATATTTAAGAATATTTAAGTTATCAATTAATTCAATGATTAACTTTAACTTTCAATCAAAAATGAAAAAATTGGGATGCTAGGTCGTTATCCTGTTAGGTCTAACCCTCTAACAGGATAACGACCCCAAAAAACACCTGGGAACAGTTAAAGCTGCTGTGAGGAGGATCTGTTTTACTGTGACTGCAGCGCCACCTTCTGGCCGGAGTTTCACACACACTGTCGTAAAGACCTGACTTTTAATCAGGCGTGTGTTTGTTTTGGAACAAATTTTCTTTGTTCAAATCAACTTTTTACTGGATACTATCCCACAAGGTAAGGTATTTATTAGCATCAGTATATTGGTATCAATATCGGTATCAGACGATATTTACTCATTAGCTGCCAGCCATTTTCAGAGCATCTTGAACGATCTTTCCAGAACCAAATAATCTTGTTTTCTCGATAATGTAAACACCAAAACTACCTAGGAAGAATGGACTCTCTTCTTTTATGACTCTCTTCCTGTTTTTAATCCAAAAAACAGACAAAACAAACTTTTTTAAGATCCCCATTTTTTATTAAGAAATAATTAACTAGTCAGCTGCTTTTTTTCTCCTTTTTTTGTCAGTAAGAAAACCTACTAAGGCAGGGGTCTGCAACCTGCGGCTCTGGAGCCTCATGTGGCTCTTTGACTCCTTTGCAGTTGCTCCTTGCAACTTTATAATATAGTATTTAAAAAGTTTTTTTTTTTTAATTTTTCTAACAGAGGATATTAATGATAACAGCACAAACACTAACATTTTGTAGTAAAAATGCATCACCTCTTGAAATAAAGCTTTTAATTTTGGGGATTTTTTGCCATTTTTTGCCATTTGGGGACTTTTTTTAATTTTCACTTTTTTGAAGTTTTTGCAAATTCAGAAAAATAATTCCACATTTTTTGAGGATTAAGCAAATTTTTGAATTTTTTATATAAATTCCATTTTTTAACCACTTTTTGGAAATTAAGCAAAATTTTAAAATTGCATTATTTAGGGTTTTTTGCAAATTAATGACATTTCAGTAATTTTTTTTGAAATTTTGCACCTTTTTTAATTTCATTTTTTTATTTTGCAAATTTTTGATTTTTTTTAAATTTCCAACTTAATTGCAATTTCACGCTCTCCTGATCATCTTTCTTCTGCTCTTCTGTCCTTTTTCTGTCTGACAGTTAGGCTCCAGTGTCCACCACCACTACAAAATTAATCACAGAAACGTTTTCAGCAGAGAAAAACACAGATCTCTCTTCTCTCTACTAAACTTCGTCAGGCGGCGTGGTGTTGTCATAGAGACTTAGACGTGCTGTAAATCAATCCAGTATGTTTTCACTCTTTAACTGAAGGATACCCACAACATTGCCCACCAGAGCGATACATTT
The DNA here is from genome assembly GCF_033239565.1 of Halichoeres trimaculatus. Classification (NCBI taxonomy): domain Eukaryota; kingdom Metazoa; phylum Chordata; class Actinopteri; order Labriformes; family Labridae; genus Halichoeres; species Halichoeres trimaculatus. The sequence goes on from NW_027437194.1 coordinate 1,377,087, forward strand.
CTACAACCACAGACACTATTTCTCAGTATTTTCACCAGCAGCTTGTTCAGGATCTCCTAAACGTGGCACCTCGTCTGCAGCAGACTGATGTTAATGTATCACAGGATGCTGATATTAGCTCCTACACCACAGGTGAGTCACACAGCCTGATGGAAAACACCATTACCTCACTGTGTGAACTCATAGCCGCTGAATTAGAAGAATCCAGGCCTTTGCAAAGTGAACGCAAAGTGGAAGAAAGGGGAATTTCCCCTCAGTCCCCCACCGCCTTCAAAAGGACTTTCATATGCAGTGTCTGTGCAGATCATGAATTATCCATGATTGCAAAACAGATCCCTCGCAGTAGCTGCTCTACATGGAATATTGGTATGTAAAATAATGCGAATGATCCTCAGAAATATGCAGGCGTGCATGCAGAGCCGGTCTGGATTCAGTCTGTGTTTGCTGCCAGATTAACCCAGGAACATGTTTCCTCTGATAGTTTAATGAAAGGACGTTTGCATCCTTTTATAGAAGCACACAAAGTGTTATTATGTTACGTCCTCGTTGTATTATCTGTCCCCCGCCTACACCAGCACAGTATGGTCATTAATCCTCTGAAGCAAAGAGAAAAAAAGCTCTCTGTAGTCTGACAGGAGAGGCTGTGGTTGCTGGGGAAACGCCTCTGAGAGACAGTGATGGCCGACACCTCGGGGACTGGATGGACTGATGGGTAACAAGGGGAAGTGTCAGTGTTTGTGTTTGTTGGAGGCTGTGTGTGTGTGTGGAAAGAGAAGAGTGTGTGTTAACACTGAAGTTAAAGAGGGGGAAGTGAATGAAGTGAGGATGGCGCTGGTCCCCACAGAGGAGAGGGACGGGTACAGCCAGGGGCCACTTATGAAGGGTCTTTGGAGGGTGGTGTCAGACTGATAATTGGAGGGGCCGTCTCAGGATTCCCCCGTAGTTTTTCTACATATTCATCATCTGGTTATTTTACATTTTGCAAACCAGTCTCCAAAAAAGCCTCAAAACGTGTCATTTTGAATAAAGAGTCAGTTTCTTGGAAGTGATGTTGTCTAAACCAGTGACTGAACGGAGGGCAGGGGTTGCAGGGTAGCTTACATCATGCAGAGAAATGAGGCTTTGCATTTACAAATAGGAGTTAGAGTTTCAGCTTACCTTGGATGGCTCCACCCTGAGTTGACAAGAGAAATTAAAAGAGGTAAGAACATGGAGAAAATATAAATAGTAAGAAAACACAAAAATATAGTTGATGATAATAATAAATATCCAATTAATACATCAAAGGAGATAAAAGATATAAAAGCAGTGAAAGCCAACCTATATTGGAATCACAATTCTATTAAGATCCTCTTAAGAGGCTCTGCTGACATCTAGTGTTCAAAGAGAGGAGTCACAGCCAATATCCCACATTTCTTTCCATCAAAAAATAGACTGTTATTGACATAAAATTTAGACTTTCAAGGGTTTAACCCCCAGTGAATTGCAATGAAGAGCAACTGGCGACAAAATATAATTTGGGGAAGAAGTAAATTCCAAGCTCCCTTGGTGTCAGCGTTGAAAAATACAAAGTATTCCACTGATATCACCCAGGTTTGTACAAAAATGTGTTGCTGTCCGGAAATCTTCTGCCCTGAATCGTATACAGAGAAGACTGGGTGGACATATTCTTTTACTCTTACACTTGACATTAAAATAAAATAAAATGAAATAAAATAAATAAAATAAAATAATAAGGATTTCGTCTTTTTGATGAAGACTTAGACAAGATAAAATTTTCAGAAATTTGCAGTGTTGTGATTTTTTATTAAGAAATAATTAACTAGTCAGCTGCTTTTTTCTCTCCTTTTTTTTTGCCAGTCAGAAAACCTACTAAGGCAGGGGTCTGCAACCTGCGGCTCTGGAGCCTCATTTGGCTCTTTGACTCCTTTGCAGTTGCTCCTTGCAACTTTATAATATGGTATTTAAAAAGTTTTTTTTTTAATTTTTCTAACAGAGAATATTAATGACAACGGCACAGACACTAATATTTTGTAGTAAAAATGCATCACCTCTTGAAATAAAATTTTTAATTTTTGTGATTTTTTTGCCATTTTTTGAGATTTGGGGACTTTTTTCATTTTCACTTTTTTTTGGACATTTTTGCAAATTAAGAAAAAGAATTCAACATTTTTTAAAGATTTTGCAATTTTTTTTTATTTTTTTTTTGTATAAATCCCATTTTTATTTTACAATTTTTTGGAAATTAAGCAAAATTTTGAAATTGCATTATTTAGGTTTTTTTTTTTGCAAATGTATGACATTTCAGCATTTTTTTTTAATTTGCCCCCTTTTTAATTTTATTTCTTTATTATGCATTTTTTTTTAAATTTCCAACTTATTGAAATTTCATAAACTTTGCATATTTTTAAAATTAAAAATTTTTTTTTTTTTTTCTTATTTTCAAATGTATTAAAAAAAAACAAACAAACAAAAAAAAAAACAAGAAATAGTTTAGATAATTGTTTACTAGATTTTACACTTTTTTTGTATTAATGTAAGGATAAAGTAGATTTTGTGGCTCCCTAATGACTTTCATCCAGGTGAGCTGAGGCAGAATGGCTCTTTGGAGGAGATAACGAAGGTGCAGATAAACTAAGACTTTTTAAACAAAATTTTTAAAGACATAAAATCTTTCAGGAACTCAAACGCTAAAAAACACTCAAAAATAAAATTAAAATAAATTAATTAATTAAAAAAATAAAATAAAATAAAAATAATCAACGGGAAAAATCATGAGCGTTTGCACTGACGTCACTTTTTCGGTAGTTACCCGGATGTGAGGCCAACTTGGCGGTACTCGAACGTAAACATTGGATAGACAGAGATAGGGCACGGTAAAATGTGATTTTATGTCTTATCCACCAACAAATGTAGAAAAATACATGGAGCACATTAAAACCTATAGTGATGGACTCGGTCAGCAAGAAACAGAGTGAGATTGTGACAAATTACGCTTATGCTCTGCTGATGCTCTTATGAGAGTGGCTCACTTTCTGGCACCTGAAAGACGCCGAGTTTAACTTGTGACTATCACGTAAGCTAGCTAAACTACGGTGTTAGCTAAGCTAGTGTTCTCCATTCTCCGGGCAATAGTTCGCACTCATCGCCCCGATTTACGGTATTTTTGGTGGTCAAAGGCATATGAATTTTTTTTTAGTCAATATGTGTGACGAAACAACAGGTGAAAGTAATGAGGGCCAATCGAGACAGGAAGGGGGGCAGATGCTAAAACCAGGCTAGAAACTACAAAATAGAACCGGAAACAAAAAGTGACGTCACATGGAAACACAAGGTAGATAAAGGTTGATTAATCACTCTTTTTAAAAGATTAAACTCAGATAGATATTAAATTATTAGACATTTTTTCTCTAGCTTCAGGGCTCAAACTAAACCGTACTAAATGTGAATCATTTCCTATCAAGTCTTGCAATAACAAACAGCAGGAATCCCTGTAAAGCAAAAAGTTAAATATTTAGGGGTCATCATCACAAAAGATGAAAACAAAAGACAAATTTAAAATTTTAATCCTCTGGTATTGTTTTATATTGGTTTTTTTTTTAATTAAAAAAATAATAATAATAATATGTGGTCTCAGAGAGACTTGTCAATCACTGGAAGAGTTTTGCTCTCCAAAGCTGAAGGACTATTAAGCAAGGTGTATGCCAGCTCAGCTCTTGATGAGCCAAATGATATAAATGCACAAGTAGATAAACGTTTATTTAATTTTTTATGAAAAAATAAGTCACACCTTATTTAAAAAAAATGTTATGATTAATAAATTATCCTCAGGTGGATTTAATGTTTTAGATTTTAATACTTTACAGTCGTCTTTTAAAATTAAATGGATAAAAAGATATTTACGAAATCCAAACTCTTAATGGAATTTTATCTCTACGCATGTATTTAAGGCATTAGGAGGTTTAGATTTTTTGTTAAGATGCAGTTATAATATTGAAAAACTTCCTGTTAAACTTTCTAACTTTCATAAGCAATTATTGTTGTCCTGGTCCTTGGTTTGTAAACATAATTTTTCCCCTCACAAATATTGCATATGGAATAACAAAGATATCTGCTTTAAGCACAAATCACGCTTCATTAAAAAATGGGTTGACAAAGGTATTATATATGTACATCAGCTATTTAATAAGTATGGATATATGTATTCTTATGATGAATTTTTACATGTGTATTATTTCCCAGTGTTGCCAAAAGATTTTGCAATTATTTTTGATGCAATACCTTCAGGTGTCAAAATGCTGATGTCAAACTATGTACATGATCCTGAAGTTAACGTTACAACAGACTTATATATTTGTAATTCTGATCCCTTTTTGAGTGTCAAAACAAATAACAAGTGTATTACAGATCTCATCATAAGAGACTTTATCAGTAAACCAGCGGCTGTATTTATTTTGGGATAATTTATTTACTGATATTGATTGGAATTCTGTTTGAATTCTCCCTAAGAATTTTTTTGTGACTAATAAGGTTCGTGAGTTATGTCTCAAGATCCTGCATCGATGTTATCCTGTTAACAGGGTAATTTCAAAATATCCTGTAAATGTTGACCCACTTTGCACCTTTTGTCATTGTGCTGAAGAATCAATTGTTCATATTTTTTGGTAATGTGCCCACACATAGATTTTTTGGACAGATATAACATTGTTTGTGAATTGAAAGCTTTCTATAGAAGTACAAATTGATTGTAAAGATATTATTTTTGCTATTGCTACGAAGAGTCTCCCCTCAAAAAAAGTTTTGGTGTTAAATTTAATATTGTTGTTAGCCAAATATCACATTCATAGCTGTAAGCATTCAAATCAAAAGCCAAAATGTATTGTATTTAAGTCACTGTTGTCCTCGTATTTAATGTCCTTGAATTATTGCACAAATGCCAAAGCCCAGAAGACCAAAAATGTATGCACAGAATATGAACTGTAAAAATATATATATTTTATTTTTGTACTTTTTTGTTCTGAACATGAAGTTTGAGCCTCGAGCTTTGTTTTTTGTATGTATACATTGATATATTTATTTTCAATAATAAAAAAAGGTTAATTAATCTGTTTCACCTACAGTCTTCCTTGTACTTTCGTCTTACATTTCAGTGTAGCATTGATTTTTCTGTGTAGATAAAAACAGAGTCCGAGTTTGGGGGGATTAAGACTGAAATAAAAGAATTATTTTTACTTGTATTTATATTGTCTTTCTTTTCAAGATAAATAGAAATAAATAAATAAATAAATAAGGGATATTTCCTCCCTTTAAAGACGCTTCTCGCTTCCAACTGTTCTGAGTGACACCGTCCGCGCATGCGCAGCTGCACCCTCTCTCCTCCTGCCTCTCCTATGACTGACCGATAGTGACCTCAGCTTCTGCAGCAGCTACAACTTGAGGCGGTCTCGGGCATCCAGGCGAGGAGCACCTTACCGGAGGGGAGATGGCCGGGATTTTCGGGAAGATCTTCGTGGGAATTTACGTGGAGATAAAACGGAGCGACGGTAAGTAGCTAGCTCCCCTCTCTGTCTCACACACACACACACTCACACACACACACAGATGGAGACGCTGCCCGGGTCTGGATGAGAGGAGCTAACGTCAAACCGGCTACATCGCCGTGTAAACCGGGATGTCGTGTGATTAAACCTTAAAGTGACGTGTTGGCGCGTTAAACCGACACTCAGTGTGTTATCAGAGATGGTGACAGTCACCCAGACACACACGGAACCAGGCAGTGAAGGAGGGAGGGAGGGGGAGCAGGCAGGCGGGCGGATCCGTCCACCTGTGCATCTGTCCGGCTTAAAAAAAAATGACAGCTACCCTCCCTCCCTCCCGCTCTCTGCCTGCTTTCTCCTCTGCACCACCTCTGAAAACCCTCCGGCTCCTGAATGCACCATGCACCACCCTGCACCGCAGCATCCGGCAGTGGCCTGTGAATCCCGGGGCTGGAGGATGCTCTGCATGCATGGGGCCTCTCCCCTCTTACTGCATCAGTCTGCCTCACACGAACATCAGTGCATTCTGTCAGAAACACATCTCTGCTTCGTGAAACCATCTGATCCTGCTGTAATCAGCGTGCAGATGCTGCTAATGAAAGTTTGAGTGATAAGTCTCATCAGCATCCATCCTGAGCCACACCCATTAGCATCCTCTGTCCTGTAACTGTGTAAATCTAACATGTTTAATTGATCTGAAGCCGCTTGCTGTGTCAAATCACCCAGAAATGATCTCATTTGGTGAAGCATCATTATTATGATCTACAGCAGCATGCACACTCTCTAACTCTTGAGCACTTGAGCAGGCCGAGCATCTCTCTGGCATCCTCTCTCTGCAGGACGGATACACCAGGCCATGGTCACATCGCTTCATGAGGACAACGACAGCGTGACAGTGGAGTGGATCGAGAATGGGGACACCAAAGGAAAGGAGGTGAGAGCTAACATGCACAGTCCCAACATTGATTTAATATGTTACTCAACTTTTCACTCCTTAACTTCACTGACGTTTGAAAAATTATGTTAAGTAAAAGCAAAGTGTCCAAAGATGTTGATGACTTTTCTCTAAATTCTGCCTCAGATCGATCTGGAAAGCGTCTTCGCTCTGAATCCAGATGTCGCTCCTGATGAAGAGATCCCACAAAGTCCTGAAGCTCCTCTTCCTCCATCCAGCGTCGCCAAATCCAGCAAACTGCCCAAGGTGAGCCTTTACCCATCAGCCTGTTAACTCACAGATGACATGTTTGATTCTGATGTTGCTGACTTTAACTCAGGCTTTTCTTTTAGAGAAAAAGTCTGTCTTCAGTTTTGTGCATGCATCTGAAATCACACTTTAAGTCCAACACAGAAAAAAGGCTAACGTGCAGTAGTCCCTTTTAGACGTTAGCATTAGCTGTGCTACACAAACGTACGCGTTGGCTGCCAAAACAGTTGCAGTCTGCCATACAAACATCTGCTCTTGTTTTATCAGTCAGGTAATATTTTTATTTTCGTTTATTATTATTATTATTATTATTATTATTATATTTTTTTATTTTTTTGTATGATTTATTTTTATTATTATTATTTTGTTAGTAGTATCATGCATATTATTATTATTATTTTATTATTACTATTATTATTATTATTATTTTTTTAATTATTCTATTATTATTTTATTATTATTATTTTTATTATTATTTGTATTGCTATTATCATTTTTATAACACTTTTTTATAGCACTTTTAAAAACATAATTATACAAATTGCTTTGTCTAACTGTCAGGCAATAAAAACAAAAGACACAGTTTTAGAAATACTGTAGTTTCATATGATGTATGGACCCAGACAGTACAAGAACCATGCATTATATAAAGTGAGGACATGAGGACCAAGATAAAAGCTAAAAACATCCATCAGCAAGAAAAAGAAAAGGCAATAAAAAAGGGGTTGAGGGTGGAAAACAGGACAACAAATATGAAAAGACAATATTAAGAGTGTTGATAGAAAAATAAAATTATAAAAGCGAGTATTAAATAGAATACTGGACATGAGCAAGCGATAAAACAATAAAAAAGAGAGTCAAACTGAGGTAAGATGGAAATAAAGGGGATAAAATATAAAAGACAACACTTCTTCCAGAAGAAAAATTCACAAAGAATTGTAAAAAAACAAAATGAACCCTGAATGAGTTTCATATTTGTGGCCATGACTGTAAATATACAAACACCCATACCGACCTCAGAAAGCTCGGACACAAAACTAAAAGCCCATAAAAACATGTTTATGACCATCAAAAAACAGGTAAAACAAAAATTACTGAGGCTGAAATAGAATCAGCCCCAAAAAAGGACCTCGACCAGCGAAGCAGGCGTGGAAACACTGAAACGAAGTGAAAGTAGCTGCTCCACAGAGTCCAACAGAAACGTTTTTATCCCTCTCCAACCAGGACTCACTGATCCAGCAGCCAAGTAGGACAAACAAACCACTAACTGTGGAGCAACACCACCTGAAACGCCGTTTTACCCTTTATGAAATATTCTTTATTAACAATAACATTGTGTTAACTCTCAAAATCATGACTGGCACCAAACTTTACAACTACATCGACTATAAAATGAAAAATAACTAAAGACGTGTTAAAGAAAGGAAATGTACTTGTCACCTGAAAGTTTCCTCTTTAGGTTTCAAAATAAAACATTTCTCCACAAAAAAACAACTTGTGGACATAAATCCCATTAGTGTATTTTTCAGAGTTTTCAGCAGCTACTATAAATGAGTATGTAGTTTTTTTTTATCTTTTTATTTTTTATAATTTAAAGGAAGCTGAGGAAAAGATGAGTTTGAAAATTGAAGGTGAAATAAGGAAAAAGCTTCAGCCTGCACCTTTTTTGTCCTGTTTTGCTTTTTGTTTTGTTGATTTCTTTTTTGTTGTTGTTGTTTTTGTTTGGTGTGAATGCAGAAATAGCATTAACTCAATATGTTTTTGTCAATTTCACTTCATAGTGCTTATGAGTTTTTATATTAAAGAGACCAAAATTAACTAAACTGAACTAAATGATGCTGTTATTTGTGTTTTTATCTTGGTAGAAGGGAGACTCTTATTTTGAAGGGGGTTATATAGAAGTTTATAATGCTTAGTTTATGAATTAAAACCTATAAATTGATTAAAAAACTGATTGAATTTATTGAATTTTGCTTGGTTGCTATTTCTTTTCACATACATTTTTTGAATCTTTTGTAGCCCCATCTGAGCACCATCGATCTAAAAGACTCAGACTGGAAGTAAAAACACATTTTTCTTTGAAATATGTTGCATTTATATCACAGGATGTGTTTTTTTTTTGTCTTTTCCTCTAGTTTTAATTTTTACGGTCACTCTTCTCATAACTTAAAAAGCTCCACAAACAAAACAATCTTTTTTAAAACTCCTGTCATAAATTTATAAACTGAGACTTTGATAAATAAGATGCTTAAGATGCTGCTAAACTTTATGATTTCAACATTTAAAGTGTGTCAGAAACTTCCTGGAAAAATGCTTTTGTTTTAACTGTCATTATTCATGTTTTACTCTCTTTGTTTCAGACCAGAAGGATCACATCCATACCTAAGGCGGAGAACGCTCCCAGGGAAAACAGAGGTACGTTCAGTGAAGCTGTGAACTCTCAGCTCTGACAGCTGATGATGAGGACAGATGCTGGAAAGATGTTTGTGTGGGATGACGAATTTCACTGATTAGTTCGGCCATGTCGAAGAGATCCTGTGTTGTTGATATCATGGAGGAAAACAGAGATTAACAAGTGATAGTTTGAAGATTTCTTTGAGACACAACAAGAAATAAAAGCTGAACTCTCAGATATTCATACGTTTCTGTGAAGGCAGGAAGTGAATGCGTCTGTTTTTATAAATTAGCTGAAATGTCCCTTTAACCCCCCTCCTGACTGCTGACTGAATGTGTTGGCCTGTGTTTCCCTCAGCTGCAGCAGTGGGAACCACCCGAGCTCGTCCCAGCCAGCACAGCCAAGCTGCAGACCCGCCGCCGCCCGCCATCCCCCCTCAGTCCGCCGCCGTCAACCAGTCCCTGCTCCAGCAGCAGAACGGTACCCCCACCCTGTCCCCACATCCTGCACCACACCAGTCCAACAAGTCTGCTGGTTTCACTGACCTTAGACCAGTGTGTGTGTGTTAGTGTGTGTGTGTGTGTGTGTGTGTGAGAGTGTGTGTGTTATTATCTGAGAGTGTCCAGCAGCAGTGATGTCATGTTCCCACACAGCTGTGAGGGCGAAGCCTCAAAGGCTCTTTCACATCAGTCTCTGGACTCAGACTGAGCTTGTTTTAGGTTTCAGCTGTGGATGTTGGACTTATCATTAATCCAAACTTCTGGGGACAAAAAAAAAAAATCACATTTTTAGATTTTATCTCAAGATTTGATCCTTTGCTACAGCTGCGTAAACACTGACCAAACATTTTCCTAAACTTTAAAACAGATTCAGACTCAGATTAAACTCATGCTCCTAACAGCTTAGAGCAAGGGTCTTCAACCTGCGGCTCTGGAGCCTCATGCGGCCATTTGACTCCTTTACAGTGGCTCCTTTTAGTTTTAAAAAATATTATTAAAATAAACATTTTTATTTTTCTTACAGAGGGTATTGATGATTTTAAAGACACTGACACTAAATAAAATCACATGTTACAGCCCTGGGAAGATAACTACATCTACAAAAAGACTCATCTGGAAGAAAATACTGATTTTAATTCTGTGTGGATGGATTCATTTCACTGACAACGTGACGGATTGATATACATGGTTAATATGTGGCAAATCATTAGCAAACAACAAAAATTATGAGCTGAGGGATATTATTGATATATGTTATCAAATTACAGTGTTTTTCAAAAATTTTAGAATTTTGGCAATTTTTTAAATTTTTAGCATTTCTAAAAAATTGATAGTTTTTTTAAAAAGGTCTTCAATTAAAAAAAAAGATGAATATATAAAAGTTTTGCAAATTTTTGAGAATTCTGCATTTTTTGATATTTCTGTAATTTCAAAAATTCTTTCAGCTTATTCCTTTTAGAATCTTGCAAATTAATTAATTTTCAGAAATTTTGCAAACTTTTAGTTTTTATTTGTTTTTGCAATTTTTACAATTTTTTTGAAATGTCAACGTTTTTTTTAATTTAATTTCTCTAATTAAAATAAATAAATAAATAAAAAAATTGCAAATTTTTGAAATTCTGCATTTCTTTAATATTTCTGTAATTTCAAAAATTCTTTCAGCTTATTTTTTGGAATCTTGCAAATTGATTATTTTTCAGATAATTCAAATCTTTAATTTGTAATGTTTTGCAATATTTATATTTTTTTTTTTAAATGTCCAAGTTTTTTGATTTTTTTTTTAAATTTCTTCAATTGAAATAAACGTTTTGAAAATATAAATTAATAAAAATTTTACAATTTTTTGAAATTCTGCATTTTTGAAATTTCTGAAATTTCAAAAATTCTTTTAGCTTATTTTTGGGGAATCTTGCAAATCAATCAATTTTCAAAAATTTTGCAAATTTTAATTTTCAAATTTATTTTGCAATTTTTACAATTTTTTTGAAATGTCAAATGTTAAAATAAAAGACTAAGACATCACATGCACAATTTTGTTTATTAAAAAAAAGTTTAGATATTTATTCACTAGATTTTAACTATGTGCAGAATTTTAAACATTTTATTGTCTTTTTTGTGCAGTTAAAGTAGGTTTTGTGGCTCCTGAATGACTTTAATCCATGTGAGCTCAGGAAAAACGGCTCCTTTGAATGTAGAAGTTTTAGACCCCTGGCTTAGAAAAATCTTAAAAATGAGATAATCAGAAATATTAGTGCTAATTTCTTATTTAAAGATATCATTTGTTTGTTTTTGCTTCTTTTTTTCCAGCACGGAGGAAATCAAACTGTGTGAAGGAGGTGGAGAAACTGCAGGAGAAACGAGAGAAGAGGCGACTTCAGCAACAAGAGCTCAGAGAGAAGAGGGCACAAGTGAGGACACACACACACACACACACACACACACACACACACACACACACACACACACAGAGTTTGACGCCTGTTCAGAGGTCTCCTCAGACAGACTGAGAGCTGCTGGATTAAGCTGCTTCACTGACGCTGAATAATGTACGAAACAAGAAGAAACATCGGTCTTTGGGTTCATTTCCTCTGATGCTTTTCTCTTTTTGTTCCTCCTCAGGAGGTGGACGTGAATTTACCAAACTATGAAATCATGTGTATGATCAGAGACTTCAGAGCCAGTCTGGACTACAGGCCCCTGACCAGCAACGACCTGGTAAGTCCCAGACCTGGTCTTTTTTTTTTTAGGACACTGGTTTTTACACACCCAGGGTCTGATGCTATAAATTATACAAAAGGCGAAATGCAGAAAGGTTCACGTGACCGTGTTGGGGAAGTCTGCTGGATATTTATAGCAGGAATTACACAGCTCAGTTAATCTGTTGTGGAGCAGGATATCATCCACAAAAAGACGCCTCGCAGCGTTTCTGAGCCGAGGGTAAGCCGCTTTGATTCGACTCGTTAAAACAAGCTGCCATGGAGGACGCGCTGGGAAAAACCTTTATAAGGGGTTAAAGCTTCAAACAGAAGTGGTCTCTCTATCCTAAAACAATACAAACAGCTGGTCCAGATCATCAAAGTTTGTCTCCTGATGTTTCAGATCGAGGAGCACAGGATATGTGTGTGTGTGCGTGCTCGGCCCCTCAATAAAAAAGGTAAGAGGAGCTTTCTCTCCAGATCAGAAGGTGATATCAGTAATTACAATAACAGGATGTGGTCTTGACTGAGGAATAAAAACACATTAATCTGTCGTTTGTCTGGTCTCTTTAGAGCTGACAGCCAAGGATCTGGACGTGATCACTATCCCCAGCAAGGACGTGGTGATGGTCCACGAGCCGAAGCAGAAAGTGGACCTGACGCGCTACCTGGAGAACCAGACGTTCCGCTTTGACTACGCCTTCGACGAGAACTCCACCAATGAGATGGTTTACAGGTGACGGGAGCGTCAAAGCTCAGAATGTGTAACTTCAATTTAAAAAAAAAAGAGTTTCTTAAAGTATCCTCAGCCTGAACAAGAACGAAAACAGACAACTGATCAAAAAGCTCTGGTTTAAAAACCGTAACGGGATCTCTGTTAGCTTTCCTGAAGGACGTGGTCAACATCATTCAACACCACGCGGCCTCAAACACCAAGGTCTGCCCATAGAGTGAGGAAAATAAGTATTAAACATATCAACTTTTTTCTCATCACATTTATTTCCAAAGCTGCAATTCACGAAATTTCTCCCAGACATTGGTATTAACTCCAATAATTCACACATGAAAAGAAATCACAACGTTCAGGTCCATAAATAATGATTATGGTGAATTAAGTACGATAACACAGGAAAAAAGTATTGAACACACCATGGAAAGGCTGAATACTTTGGACAGGAAATGCACCATACCACCTGAAATCTGTCAGTAATTATTACTTGAACTTCCAATTAGTGCAAACCAACATCAGCTGGGCTAGAGCAAATTGATGGTCCTATAAAAAAGGTGTTTTTTTCACCAAGCAGTTAAATAGCACACACCTCATGATGGGTAAAGGCAAAGAGCTCTCTGAAGACATTCACAACCTGATTGTTGCTCAGCATCAGAATGGAACTGGTTACAGACTTATATCAAAGCTCCTGAATATTCCAGTCAGCACCGTTGGGGCCATTATTCACAAGTGGAAGAAGCACCACCTTACCATCAACAGGCCACGCACAGGAGCTCCTTGAAGATTTCTGACCAGGGAGTCAGAAAGATAGTCAGAAGAGGACTCAACCAGCCAAGGAACACCCTGAAAGTGCTCCAGAAAGACTTGGAGGCAGCAGGTACAATTGTTACAGAGAAAACAATAGGCAATGCACTCCACCGCCATGGCCTCTATGGACGCTCAGCCCGCAAGACTCCATTCCTCAAGAAAAGGCATGTTGAAGCTGGTTTAAAGTTTGCTAAACAGCATCTTGACAAGCCTGTAGAATACTGGGAGAATGTTGTCTGGTCAGATGAGACCAAAACTGAACTTTTGGGCTGTCATACTACAGACCATGTTTGGAGGAGAAATGGCTCTGCACATCAGCCAAAAAACACTACACCAACAGTGAAGTTTGGAGGTGAAGCATCATGGCATGGGGTTGTTTCTCATCTCATGGTGTTGGCAAACTTCATATAACTGACGGAGCAATGAATGGAGCCATGTATGGGGAAATTCTTGATCTGAATCTGCTGCCATCCACCAGGATGATGAAGATGAGACGTGGCTGGACCTTCCAGCAGGACAACCATCCAAAGCACACGGCAAAGTTGACTCTCAAATGGTTTCAGAAAAAGAAAATCAATCTGTTAGAACGGCCTAGTCAATCACCTGACTTCAATCCAACTGAACATTTGTGGAAAGAAGTAAAGAAAAGGGTTCACCAGAGGGCACCAAAGAATATTCCAGGTTTAAAGACAATCTGTGCAGAGGAATGGGCCAAAATCACACCTGAGCAGTGTGGGCCATTAGTTCAAACATACAAGAAGCTTCTGGAAGCTGTCTGGCCAATCAGAGTGAAGGGGGTTTGTGGAGCAGGGAGCCTTAAAGAGACAGCAGCTAAAACAAAATGATTCAGAGAGACGCTGAAATAAAAGTTTAAAGAGAAAGTAAAGATTTATCCAGGCTGTAAATCATGTAAAGCCTCTACAGTGGCCCCAGAGGGACAGAATAAAGCCCCTCTTTAAGGAAACCACACTCGCTAATAGATGTTTCTTCTTACAGGTTCACCGCTCAGCCACTGGTTGAGACCATTTTCGAGCGCGGGATGGCGACCTGCTTCGCATACGGACAAACTGGAAGTGGAAAAACACACGTGAGTGCTTAAACTCGAGAGAACTTAACGTCTTCAGAGTTTGGATCTTTTTTTTTTTAAACCTGGTGTTTCCTTTTCAGACGATGGGAGGAGATTTCTCAGGAAAGAACCAGGACTGCTCCAAAGGGATCTACGCGCTGTCCGGTGAGTTTCTGATCCCTTTAAACCACGACAGGTTTCCTCTGACGAAGCTGACGTTTGGCTTTTTTTCTGCAGCTCGAGACGTTTTTCTCATGATCAAGAAGCCAAACTACAAGAAGCTGGATCTTCAGATCTTTGCCACTTTTTTTGAGATTTACAGCGGGAAGGTGAGCTTCTTTAAGTTGGTGATGTGATGTTTGAAAAAGTTTGAGCTGTGTGGACAAACTTTTAGAGTAAAGATGAAGCCTCTATTGGTTATTCCAGATGTGGTTGCACACCCTCTAGTGGACAGAAAGTGTAACTGCTGCTTATAAAGGTTTAAAAAAAGGGGATTGTGGTGCAGTTTTGCAGCATATTGAGCTGAAACAGAAAGTAGAAACATGTAGATGAGTCGATCAAACTCTGAATGAGTCTGTGTCTGTGTTTGAAGGTGTTTGACCTCCTGAACCGTAAAGCCAAGCTCCGGGTGCTGGAGGACGGGAAGCAGCAGGTGCAGGTGGTCGGGCTGCAGGAGAGGGAGGTGAAATGCACAGAGGACGTCCTCAAGCTCATCGAAGTCGGAAACAGCTGCAGGTCGGGCGCTAAATTTTTAATTTTCAGCTGATACTGGTCAATTTTTATCTTTATTTTTTTATTATTTAGTTGGTTTATTTGACAGGGAGCATGCAAAACAAAGAAAACTGTCAAGCCAGAGTTAGCCATAGAGCTAGTTTTCATCTGTGCACTGCAAAAAAATGAAATCCTGAAATTTGAAATTTGTGACAAACTAAAGGTGTGAGATGATTCGTTGTTGTAGGATCAAAATTAAAACTGATGCTTTAAAAAGTTATGGGAGAAATCAAACTTAGTGTTTTTCCAGGGTCAGGACAAAAACTGTTTCCTGCACTGTAAAAAATGAAATGTTATCAAGTGTTTTTGTCTTATTTTCAGTAGAAAATGTCTTTTAAGACTTAATCTGAGCCACATTCACCTGACACGTCCATAAAAAATGTCTGATTTAAAGTCATTTAATGGCAAAAATGAGGTCTGAACCTCAAAACCCTGTGTACACTGCAAAAAACTGAAATTTTATCAAGTGTTTTTGTCTTATTTTAAGTAGAAAATTGTCCTGTTATACTTGATATGAGCCATGATATGAGTTTTAAAACAGAATCAGAAAAATGAGGTCTGAATTTTTGTAACAAGTAAAAAAACACAAATGAAACAAGAAAAATTGAGTCATAAAAGACTTCTTCTACTGAAAATTAGACAAGAAAACTTGATAACATTTCATTTTTTTACAGTGCAGTTATGGTATTTTTTTTAATCTCAATTAATTTCTTAAAGTTTCTGTTTCTTTAAACTGTCCCAGATTCATTTTTTAGTTTTCAAGTTACTGGCAGGAATGGGCTTCTACAGAATAAAATCCTGTGTACACTACAAAAACTGTAATCTTACCAAGTGTTTTTGTCTTATTTTAGGTAAAAAATGTTTTTTACAGTTGATATGAGCCACATTCACCTGACCAGTCCAGTAAAAATGACTTGTTTTAAGTTATTTAAAGTCAAAAATGAGGTCTGAATTGCTTTTCAACAAATAAAACAAATATCTGCCGATAAAAGAAGAGAAATTAAGTCTAAACAGACATTTTCTACTAAAAATAAGCCAAAAAGACTTTCATTTTTTACAGTGCAGTAATGATAGTTTTTTTTTTTTTTTATAATATTATTTTTTTATTATATTTTATTAAAATAAGTTCTTAAAGTTTCAGTTTCTTTAAACCATCCTGGATTCATTTTTTAGTTTCATATTTATTGGCAGAAATAAGTCCTGTGTACACTGCAAAAAACTAAACTCTTTTCAAGTGTTTTTGTCTTATTTTAAGTAGAAAATTGTCCTGTTATACTTGATATGAGTCACCTTTACCTGATCAGTCCAGAAAAATGTCTTGTTTTAAAATAGAATCAGAAAAATGAGGTCTGAATTTTTGTAACAAGTAAAAAAACACAAATGGAATAACAAAATTAAGTCTAAAAAAGTGAAAATAAGACAAAAACACTTGAAAAGATTTCATTTTTTAACAGTGCAGTTGTAATACTTTTTAGTATCTCAAATTAATTTCTCAAAGTTTCTGTTTCTTTAAACCATCCTGGATCTATTTTCCTTTTTATTGTATTGGCAGGAATGGGCCTCTATAGGATAAAACAGTGTGTACACTGCAAAAACAGCACTGCAGTTATCATTTTTTTTGTCTCATTTTCAATCAAAATTGTCTTATTATTATACTCAATATGAGCCAATAGATATATATATATATATATATATATATATATATATATATATATATATATATATATATATATATATATATATATATATATATATATATATATATGCTAATTAAGTCTAAAAAGACATTGTCTACTAAAAATAAGCCAAAAATGCTTTAATTTTTTACAGTGCAGTAATGATACTTTTTGAAATTTAAACTGATTTCTTAAAGTTTCTGTTCCTTTAAACCATCCAGGATTCATTTTTTAGTTTTAAATTCATTGGCAGGACAAAACCCTGTGTACACTGCAAAAAAAGAAATCTTATTAAGTGTTTTTGTCTTATTTTAAGTAAAAATTCCGCTTATTACACTTAACAGGAGCCGTTTTCACCTGACCAGTCCTGAGAAATGTCTTTTTCAAGTTATTTAAAGACAAAATGAGGTCTGAATTGCTGTAACAAGTAAAAAAACACAAATGAAACCAGAAAAATTAAGTCATAAAAGACATTTTCTACTGAAAATTAGACAAAAACACTTGATAGATTTAATTTTTTACAGTGCAGTTATGGTGCTTTTTTTTTTTTTTTTTCAAATTAATTTCTCAAAGTTTCTGTTTCTTTAAACCATCCTGGATCTATTTTTCCTTTTTAATTTATTGGCAGGAATGGGCCTCTACAGGATAAAACCCTGTGTACACTGCAAATTGTCTTTTAAACTCAATATGAGCCAAAAAAAATAAAAATAAAATTAGATTAAGTCTAAAAAGATATTTTCTACTAAAAATAAGCCAAAAGAGTTTCATTTTTTTTACAGTGCAGTAATGATACTTTTTTAATTTAAGTTTCTGTTTCTTTAAACCATCCAGGATTCATTTTTTAGTTTTAGATTTACTGGCAAAATAAAACCCTGTGTACACTGCAAAAAAACGAAACTCTTTTCAAGTGTTTTTGTCTTATTTTAAGTAAAAATTCTCTTATTACACTTTACATGAGCTGTATTCACCTGACCAGTCCAGAAAAATGTCTTTTTTCAAGTTATTAAAGACAAAATGAGGTCTGAATGATGTAACAAGGAAAAAAAAATCTGCCAATGGAAAAAGAGAAATCTGCTCAAAAATTTGTTGAAATCAGAAAAATGTCTCGATATTAGAAACGTTTCTCTTAGTATTTCAGTTTTGTCCGGTGCCTGATTGAGTGAAAAAGCATTAACTTTAAACCTCAGTGAAGCAGCGTTAGCGTTAGCGTTAGCATTAGCGTTAGCGTCTGTGGTCTGAGGAGAGCTGAGCAGGTATTGATCCCAGCGGTCTGGACTAATGCAGAGCACTTCCTTCTCCAGGACTTCAGGTCAGACCTCAGCCAACGCTCACTCCTCTCGGAGCCACGCCGTCTTCCAGATCATCCTGCGCCGGCGAGGGAAGATGCACGGGAAGTTCTCCCTCATCGACCTGGCGGGGAACGAGCGAGGGGCAGACACATCGAGCGCCGACCGCCAGACTCGCCTGGAGGGCGCCGAAATCAACAAGAGTCTGCTGGCGCTGAAGGTCCGTCTTCTCTATCCCCGGTGTTTTAGTTTGCTTTTTTAAAACCAGACCAAGGGAAAAAGTTGGATGATGATGACAATATGAGAGTTGGAGTTTGACTGTTTAGTTTTCAGCACCAAAAAGTTAAAATGATACTAAGAAAAACTTTGTCCTTGATTGGATTATTATTTCACGCCATAATCCAGTCATCCTGTCTCTGTCTACAGGAGTGTATTCGCGCCCTGGGCAGAAACAAACCACACACCCCGTTCAGAGCCAGCAAGCTGACCCAGGTGCTGAGGGACTCGTTCATCGGGGAAAACTCCAGAACATGCATGGTGAGGAGAAAGCACAGCTGTCTGTGGTTTATCTCCTAAAGAGGAAACTTAATATAAATAAATGTTTCTGTGTCTCTGATTTCACTCGTTCATCTCCTCCTGTGCAGATCGCCACCATCTCTCCTGGGATGGCGTCGTGTGAAAACACCCTGAACACGCTGAGATACGCCAACAGGTAACACAGGAGCTGAGCTGACAACGAGAGTCTGATCTGATCGATGTGTAAACACAGATTAATGAAGGAGCAACGTTAAGTTTATTCAGTGAAATTCTTCCTCCTTTGAAGCTGAAGAAAAAATCGTGTTTGCCTCCTCTTCATCAAACCAGAGAAACTGTGTTTTTAAATGTCCTCTTAAAACTCACTTTAACAGACTTTCTTTTATTTTATCTTACTCCTTAATTGTTTCTTAATTTCAACTTACTTATTTTGACCTTAAATTCCACTTTTTTTCTAATACCTTGTCTTACCTTGAATTTTTTTATTTCATTTTATTTATTTTTTAATTATTTTATTTTCATCTATTAGTTTTATCTTTTTATTCATTTATTAAATGTTTTATTTTATTAATTATTTATATTATTTCACTTTATTTATTTTTAAATTTATTTTTTAAATTTTCTATTTTATTTTTGTATTTATTTTATTTATTTATTTATTTTACTTATTTTGTTTTATTTTGATATATTTTTTAAATTCATTTATGTATAAAGTATTTTTTATCTATAAATTATTACATTATTCTTATCTATTTATTCATGTATTTATTTATGTATTCAATTTTTTATTTATTCTATTTATTTATATTGTTTTATTTTATTCATTTTTTAAATTTATTTATTTTTATTTATTAATTTTATTATATCAATTTTATTTCAATGTATTATATTTGATTTCATTTTAATATTTTTTTAAAATTCATCTATGTATTTATTATCTTTTATCTATAAATTTATTACATTATTAGGGTTTACTGTATGTTTGTGTTCACACATTGTTTTTATTCGTTAACTTTTAATCATTTGCTTGGTTGTTTAATGTATTTTATACTTTTATCTCTTCCTTTTTCCACCCGATGTGACGTCATCATTTCTGCTTCCTCTCTTATTTTTTTATTTTTTATTATTAATTTTGAATTTTGTCGTCTGTTAAGTTTCTGACTCACCTCTAATCTCCCTAAGCCTGATATCTTATTTTCAGATTCTCTGCCATGTTTTTATGTCAAAGCTCTTTGTAAACAATTTGTTTTTAAAGGTGCCATATAAATAAAGTTATTATTGTTATTATTTCTACATCAGATCCAGAAAATGAAGTTTCACATAATCTTTACTTTGCTCTAACAGCCTCCGTATGTTCGAGATGTTGTTAAAAACACAGAAGATCATTCCTGCTTTTTTTTAGGCGTAAATCGTCAGTTTCCTGTTTCTGTTTTGAACCTGAATTGATCTGTTCACCTGTTTTCACCCTGAGCACCTCTGACCGTCCTGTCCTCTTCCTCTCTGTGTGCAGCAACAAAGAGAAATGAAAGTGAAACTTTCTGCAGCTCGTCTGATCCTCTGCTTTCTTCCTTTCTCTCCTCCATGTCTCTTTCTCCCGTTGTGTTTCCAGAGTGAAGGAGTTTGGGATCAGTCCCTCAGATATTCCCTTCTCTCAGAGCGGGGGTGGAGGAGGTCGCTCTGAGCTCTCTCCGACTTATGAGTACGATTGATTTTAACTGTTTTAAAGTTTCCCCTCATCAGATATTATTTCTTCCTACCCTATCCTCCACACTCTGTGTTTCTTACCTGTCTGTCGTTAAAGGAGCTTTCTCTTTCTGCTTCCAGGGTGAAGGAGCTGGCCGTGGACCCTGCAGCAGCGCTGGACATCCGTCAGGGGGGACACCTGAACCAGCTGGAGGTGCTGGAGGCTCAGTGGGGGGTCGGGAGTTCACCTCAGAGGGACGACCTGAAGCTGCTCTGTGAACAGAACGTAAGAGACGTCAGATTAAACCCGACTTCAGATGTTTGTTCTTAAAAACTTTGAAGCTGGAGCAAAAAGTTTGTTGAGTCTAACCTGGAGACGCTCCCCGCAGGAGGAGGAGGTCTCCCCGCAGCTCTTCACTTTCCACGAGGCCGTGTCCCAGCTGGTGGAGATGGAGGAGCAGGTTCTGGAGGACCACAGGGCCGTGTTTCAGGTACGGTGCACGCCGTACACGGTATTTCAGTTGGGATGCATCAGTTAACTCAGAGCAGATCAAACCAGACAGGAAGTCAGGCCCTGAAACCAGAGTGAGGCAGTGGTCTCAGATTGGACTCTTCGCTCACGACCATCTGCTGCGTATCTTTTCCAATTTTCGACTTCCCATGTTACCTGTCTTCAAAAATAATATCGCATTTAAAAAATGCTGTGATGATTAATAAATGTGTGCAACAAGTTTATGGGAAATTCAACATCAGTATCATAATAACTTTCATATTGTCATATTAAATTTTTTATATAGATCTTTTTTGTATTTTTTTTTTAATTAAAATCTTTTTTTTATATTATTTCTTTGAATAAATAGTTTTTATATATTTTATATAAATATATATATTATAATCTTTTTTATATTTTATTTTTTAGATAAATCTTTTTTTATATTTTATATAAATATATATATTTATCTTATTTATATTTTATTTTTAGATAAATCTTTTTTTATATTTTATATTATTATTTTTTTCTTTTTTATATTTTATGTTATTTTTTTTTAGATAAATCTTTTTTTTATATTTTATATAAATATATATATTTATCTTATTTATATTTTATTTTTAGATAAATCTTTTTTTATATTTTATATTATTATTTTTTTCTTTTTTATATTTTATGTTATTTTTTTTTAGATAAATCTTTTTTTTATTTCATATCATTTTTTAAAATAAATCTATTTAATAATTTATATAACTGTTTTATATAATTTTTTAAAAAATTTTTTACTCAGAGTAAGATATATAATCACATACATTCCAAATATAAAATGCCTGATTTTTTTGTTTTTTACTTAAACAAAATAATGAACATCATCTCTATTCTTAATGACAAAAGTATAAATATAATATAATAAATCCAAATCAAAATATTAATACATTATAAATATAATAATAAATATATTAATTAATCAATTTCCCACTATTGATCAATGAAATAAATTGTTCTCAAAAGAAAAGTCATCAGCAAGGCGCACAAAAAATATTTTAATTAAAATAAATAATAATAAAAACAATAATAATAATAATAGCAATATTCATTATAAAGTAATAAATACAATTGAAGAAAAAGTTTTGCTAAAAGTGAAGTTAAAGCTAATATCTGTCATTGATATCGTCATATTACCAACAGCTTTCTACCCTTTTTTAATTTTAACGCCTACGTGTGTTTGACAGGAGTCGATCCGCTGGCTGGAGGATGAGAAAGTCCTCCTGGAGATGACCGAGGAGGTGGACTACGACGTGGAGTCCTTTGCCACTCAACTGGAACAAATCCTGGACCAGAAGATCGACATCCTCACCGAGCTGAGAGGTAACTTTATTCATGCTCAGAAACAAACTGAGACGTTGTTTGAGATGCAGCTGCTGAGAGTTTTATGTTTGGTAGATTTTAAACGGCTGAATAAATCTGATCTTCTTCTCCCTGCTCTCCTCTTTTAGATAAAGTCAAGTCTTTCCGCTCGGCGCTGCAGGAGGAGGAGCAGGCCAGCCAACAGATCACCCCCAAACGGCCTCGTGCGCTATAGACTCGCCCTGACCTGATGTTTCTCTGTGCTGACTCCAGAAAGGTCGCTGATGACGAACGCGCTGATTTAGCTCAGCTGTGATTTCACCACTTACTGTTTTCTCTGTTGGTTTTGGTCTCTCCTCCTCCTCCTCCTCCTCCTCCTCCTCCTCCTCCTCCTCGCTGTACAGGCTGCCAACGCTTCCCTCCATGCATCCGTCCAGCCGTCCTCAAACCAAAGAGCAGGCCGTCTTTGCTCTTCGTCTCCTGTGAAGTCTCTTTCCAAGGTTTTTGTATGTGTGACGAGTCACAAGTGCTTCATTTGAAAAGAAAAAGTGAATATTTATTTGTTTTAAAAACATTTTTATAGAGTCCAATCATAGCTTATCTCCACTTTGGCCAATTTTATAAACAACTTTTGCCATTTTGTGCAATATCTGAAGGATTGTCCGCCTGTTGCTCTCCGTGTTTCAGCTCAGGACAGGACGGGACATATCAAGTCTGTGTGTAAAATCAGCCACTGTGTGTGTTTCTGTTGATACTGTGTGTGTAAAATAATGTGTGTGACTGACTGAGAGCGATGGTTAAAGCAACACTAATCATGCATTACATGAACTGACCTGAAGGGGGCACAATAATCAAAGGTAAAGCATCTCAACAGCTACAGAAACAGTCATTTCTTCATTTGCCAAATAAAGCAAAGATACTTCTTCTTGCTCCACTCGTGTTTACTCGTTTTCTCTGAAATTAGAAACTTAAAGCTGTGAGTTTCTGACTCAGTTTAGGAGAAAAGTTTGATGAAACTAGCTGAAATATTTTTCCTTAAGTCAAAATATTAACTTGGTGCGTTTAATATTTAAACAGACAGGGAATAAATTAAACTGAGGGACTTTCTGCTCCAGGATCACAGCTCAGTCAAACTTCAAGCAGCTAAATTTAAAATCGTGCCTGAATGTCTGAAAAGGTAATTCATCATTAAGATTCGTCCTCTGCAGACTTTGAATTATTTAAACTTGAGTCTGAAACATTCCTGCAGCAGTTTTTAAAACTAAATTTAGGGAAATCATTCTCGTGTGCAAAACATCAGAGGCAAAGCATGAGCTGCAGCAACAACTTTTCAACTTTATGAACATTTTTTTATCCACGTCACCTTCGTGTTCACGCAGAAACTAGAAGAGTTGATTGGCTGAACTATCAGTTTAAAGATATATTTGTACTTATAACCAGGTGGTTGTGCTTTACTGAAGAGAAACTGTGACAACTCTGGAAGTGACCTCAAAATAGTCTCACTTTTATATTTACCTGTTCATAATCAATGATTCAAAATGAGAAAATCAACATCTGTTATTTCTCTGCATGCGTGGAGGATCGTCTGATCTGTTCACGGCACAAAGTCTCCATGACAGAAATAAAACGAGTCCTTGGATTGATTCTGTAGTGATGGTAGACACAGGAACTGGACTATTAAAGAGGAAAAGGAAAAAGAGCAGGAGAAAGAGAAACAGGAGGGAGACAGAGCACGAACTAAAGGCTAAAACACAAGCTAAAAGTTCAAAAACAAGCTTAAGCCTAAAAGACAAGCTAAAGGCTAAAACACAGGCTAAGGTTTAACATACTGAATTGAAACACAGGCCAAAAGCTAAAACACAGGCTAAATGTTAAAAACATACTAATCTTAAATACGCACTATGGCTAAAACACAGGCTAAAGGCTAAAACTTGAGCTAAAGACTGAAAAACAAGCTAAAGACTAAATGACAAGCTAAAAGCTAAAACACAGGCTGAAGGCTAAAGCACATTCTAAACTGAAACACAGTCCAAAAAGCTCGAAGACAAGCTAGGGTCTAAAACAAGGGCACAAGGCTAAAATACAGGATGTAAGTTAAAACACATACTAGACTAAAACACACGCTAAAAGCTAAAAGCTAAAAAAAAAAAAAAAACAGGCTTAAGGCTACAACATGATCTAAAGGCTAAAAGTCAAGCTCAAGATTAAATGACAAGCTAAAGGCTAAAATACAGACAAAAGGTTAAAACACATACTAAACTGAAGCTCATGCTGAAAGCTTGAAAACAAGCTTAATGCTACGTCACAGGCTAAAAGTTTTTAAACAAGTTAAAGGCTTAAACACAGGCTAAAGGGTAAAAATCAAGCTTTAAAAAAATCAAACTATGGGCTAAAACAGAAGCTTAAGGCTAAAACACAGGCTAAAAGTTTAAAAACAAGATAAAAGCTAAAACAAAGGCTAAAGACTAAAACATGAGCTTAAGGGTGAAAATCAAGCTCAAAACTAAATGACCAGCTAAAGGCTCAAAGACAAGTTACAGGCTAAAACGCTGGCTAAAGGCTTAAACACAGGGTAAAGGTTTAAATACATACTAAACTGATACACAGGCTAAAAGCTAAAACACAGGCTAAAGGCTCAAACACAAGTTAAAGGCTTAAACACAAGCTAAAGGCTAAAACATGAGCTAAAGGCTGTAAAACAAGCCTAAGATTAAATGAAAAGCTAAAGGTTAAAATACAGGCTAAAAGTTTACAAACGAGCTAAAGGCTAAAAGGGCTAAACTGTTTGTGCTAATGTTGGCTCCAACCCACAGTCAGCAGTTATTCTGCAGTGGTCTGTTCAAACTTCAAAGTCCATCAATAATAAATAAATTAATAAATAAAGTAGTAGTGTTAAATAAGAAAAAAAATTACCTCCAAAACAAATGCTCACCTTGGCGAGAGTCTCTCTTTACATCAGTTGGTGATGGTGTTCATGGGAAATTGAGTCTTTCTCCAAGATTTTTCCAGGTTGTTTTTAAAGCATCTTTAAATCCTGCTATCAAGTTTTTATTTACTGTATTTATTAGTTACGGGAATTGGAAACACTTCCTGTTTTCAAAATATGTCAGATTAATGCAACCATGTCATTTTGATATCGATAACCTGCAGATCAACCGTGACTGAGATCTTTAAAAAGCAGCTAATAGACTAATTAAACACTACATCATCAGTTTTTAAGTTAAACAAGTTCACTGTTTTTTTTTTTTTCTTTTTAAGTTAGCTTAGCTTAGCTTGAGGAGGTGAAATGATGACAAACAGCATGTCTGGCTTTGTCTTAGGTTAACAAATCAGCTTAGCAGCATTACAGATTACATTTTTTTTGTTTTGTTTTCTTTTTTTTCCTTATGTTTATTAGTATTCAGAAATTAAAGTAGCTAGCCAGAAACAGGAAGGGATTTCTGAACTGGGTCACCATGAGAGATTTTTTGCACCTCTTATCTCCTTGTTAATAATTTAAGGTAAAAAAAAAATTACGTGGTTGAATCTTTTTTGAACCACATAGAACAGGAAGTTCATGGAGCTTTATTACAATTTATTTATTTATTTATTTTTAGCCACATTTTTTTTTTCTTTTGAACCCAAACTAATTAAACTGTAAACATGTAACTGTGTCAGAAGTTATAATCCCAAATAAAAGTTTGATGAAACACTGAGGACGTCGCAGACAACACATCTGGTTTATTATCGTTTAGCATGAAGATTAATTAGTTCAGTCTGACTGGATGACATGCAACAGCTTGTTAAATAGAGCTGCACCGTTATGGGGTTTACATCTTCATGCACCCACCGAAAAACAGTCTCCAGTTATATTTCAAAGTGTTTGTAAAATACTCCAGTTTGAAAAATAGGTACAGTAGGTCCTAGAAAATGCTCAGCAGTGGACGGTTGGAAAGAGACAGCAGAGTTCAACATTCGCTAGATACAAATACTCTCCACACGGTGTGAGACAGACGACTGCAGGTGTGTATGAGTCCAGACAGGTGGAGGTGGAGGTGGGTTGTGCCTCTGCTGTGATCCTGGTTCTGCCTGGTTGTGATCAGATCAATAATATTGCACTGGTAATAACAAAAAGCCTTCCCGTGTTGGTCCGCAGCCCGATGACCGCCAACGTGACAAATAAAATGCTACATATCTCAAATATATTTCACCTGAAATTTCCAGAGTAACATGATCTTTAGGTAAATAAATAACTCTTCAACATATAAGTCCTACATATACATCTTTACAGTATGTACAGAGACACATCCACGGCTCCTGAACAGGCTCAGGATCCAGAGGGGCGGACATTCAACTCAGCAGCTGGAGGGGGACGACGCGTCTGCAGCCGGGAACCAAGAAAAAACTCAACGCACCAGTCCATGAGTTCTTCACAACAGCTCTCAGAGTCAGAGGACATCTTCAGTTTTCTGCTAAAAGCCACTTTTTTTTTTCTCTGACTGAAACAGAGCAGTCACAAACAATCAAAACACATCGGTAAACGCTGTCAGTACGTTTGCTTCGTTTTATGGTAGAAGGTTGGACACTGTCGCAGTCAGGGGGTTTTCAAAAACACGATGCTGCTTCACTACAAGTGTCAGATCGCTAAAATATCACGCCGTTGTTCGCACCGATAAAAACTTGAGCAAGTTTCCATTTTCAAATATTCAAGTTTGATCTTTCTTTGCAAGTTTCCCAATTAAAAAGTGTCAGATTGCTGAAAGTTGCACTGAAAGTTGCACCAAAAATCGCACCGATATCGATTCAGGCGAACAGTTACGATTAACATCAATACGGTTGACTTTTCTCTCCATGGGTGAGATTTTCATAAGCGTCTCATGTCTCTTAAAACTTACATCTGAGTTTTTGTTGAAGAAGTTTCAGGACAGAACTGCGCCAAAAATCGCACCAATATCGATTTAGGCGAACAGTTCCGATAAACATCAATATGTTTGACTTTTCTCCCCAAGGGGGAGATTTTCATCAGAGTCTCTTGTCTCTAAAACCTTACATCTAAGTTTTTAATAGGGTGGTTTTAGTGAAGAATTGCACCAAAAATCGCACCAATATCGATTAACGTTATGATAAACATAAGAATGTTTGACTTTTCTCTCCAAGGTGGGGTTTTCATCAGTGTCTCATGTCTCTGAAACCTTACGCATAAGATTTGATTGAAGTGGTTTTAGGACAAAATTGCACCAAAAATCGCACCGATATCAATTAAGGTGAACAGTTGGGATAAGCATCAAAATGTTTGACTTTTCTCTCCAAGAGTGAGTTTTTTATCAGAGTCTTATGTCTCTAAATCCTTACGCCTGAGTTTTTGTTTAAGTGGTTTGGGGAATAATTGCACCAAAAATTGCACCTATATCAATTTAGGCGAACAGTTACGAAAAACATCAAAATGTTTGATTTTCTCTCCAAGGGTGAGATTTTCATCAGCGTCTCATGCCTCTAAATCCTTACGTCTAAGTTTTTATTGAAGTAGAATAGGAAATAATTGCACCAAAAATCGCACCAATCTCGATTTAGGTGAACAGTTACGATAAACATTAATTTGTTTGACTTTTCTTTCCTATGATGAGATTTTCATCAGAGTCTCATGTCTCCAAAACCTTGCGTCTGAGTTTTTGTCTAAGTAGTTTTATGACAGAATTGCGCCATGAATCGCACCATTTGGATCAATCATTACAATAAAGAAATAATGTGTAGCTTGCGCCATAAAACGCAGCTCATGAGTTCCAGTTTTGTCGTCCTATCAAAATAACATTTCTCTACTAAAGGTAAGTCTCTCATTACTTAATGAAATCAAAACTGATTTTCAACAACAATCAACTTCCTGTGAAACTGCACCACAAATGGTTCGTTTCGCGCTTTAAGACTCTGCCTGAGCAAACACAATTTTAAGGCTCCTTAATTTTTTAAAGCGTTCAATAAAATACGTCTCAAGTAGATTTCTTACTACAACAACTGGTTATAGCCCATTTTTGAATTTACATCCCCCAAAGCATTATGGGAACTGCAGTTCTAGCATTCTGTGTCTAAAGGTGCGTTTTGTTTACTTGCCATGACAGCCATATTTCTGTATATAAACATCAAATAATACTATGTATACGGCTGATTTATTGTGAAAAATGCTAGCCAGAAATGCTAAAATAACTGAATCTAACAGGAGCTTAATTACTGTTTACACTCGGGGCGGCCATCTTTGATTGTAAACTCAGGGTGGTGTGGTTCTGCCGACTTCCCAGTGGGAAATTCCCACCTCTGGGGGCGTTCCAGTTAAAGTTTCCCACTCAGAACTCATAAATCCCGACTTCTGAGTACACATTGAACGCACCATGAAAAAAACCTGTCAGCATCAGGTTTTGAAAACCCCTCGTCTAAATACTTCTCGGTAACCGTCGACTGTTTGGCACATTTACTTACATCTTCCTCCTCGTCTGGACAAAATGTACAGACGTGTGCGTACCTGCAAAAACAATCACCCTGAAATTAAACGTGTCATGCACTACAGTGGTACATGAGATGGTAACTACAGAACATTTCCACCGTGAACTAGTGCAAAAAACAACGATGAGGTTACACAGTTGATTGACTACAGTATTAGAGGATGGTTTTGGCTTTCGGTGTGGGGTTGAGGACGTTACTGATCACACACAGAGTGGAAACACACTCCTGTGTCGAGTGGAAGCTGAGTAAAATAACGGCATAGTAAAACGGCGTGGAGCAGACCGCGCCACACGCCTGGATCCTAAAAGCTTTCATGGGTTTGGAAGAGGTTCACAAGTTTTTAGTCGACAAGAAAAACTGTTGACCTAAAATCTAAAATCTAGTTTTAGCTCGCTTTGGTCATTTTAGGGTCAGATTGTGGAGATTTCTAACTTCAGTGTTGCTCATGTTTTTCTGAATTAGAAATAAAAGTTTTACTGAGATTAATGCAAAGATTAGACTGGCAAGAGCTAAAAAAAAAATTAAAAAGAGAGTTTGTTGAAGCTAATATAATGAAAACTAAATAGGACCCAGAATGGAGCCTTGGGGGACGCCACCGGCTATAAAACTTGAGCAGGATTAAGTAAAAAATAACTGTTTTTTGTTGTTTCCAAAGCTGAGAATCTGTCTAATTTCACAAGAGAAGCATCTTAAAATATTTAAACTAACAACTTAAAAAACTTTGAACCTCAGAGTGAGTTTGGTTGGCATTTGCACTAAAAAAATCCTGACTATTTGTGCACATGGTTCGTGTCTCTGGGTGTGTAAATTTACAGTTCAGTTCATCAAAGCAACAAACCTCCACATTCGTCTAAAGAACAATCCATCCAGTGTCTTCCGTCCACTTTTCTTCCGTTTGGTAAAAATTCAGAAAAAGTCTGAGTCAGTGGAAACACCTCCTCCTCTTCCTCCTGGAGTCCAGCCTGGAAATGAATCAAACTCTGCAGAAAACACATCCTCCGTAACCTGCGATCAAAAAGAGTGAAAAGCCGGGGAACAACTGGAGTTCCTCCCTGCAGCAGCATATTTGGGAAACAGAACACCACCCAGTGGTGGATCAGAGGTATTGCAAGCAGATGAAGGTATAAAGGGATAGTTGCTGAGGACTGTACAGAGTTTCAGTTGTTGCTTTAATGCTGCATGCCCTGTTTTCTGCTCTCGGTCCGTGTGGAGACAAAGTGTGTGGTTGGATTGTTAAGGCCTTGGATCTGAGGGCCCAGAGGCCACGCTGAACGGAAAGACCACAAAGTGTGACACACGGTGGGATGAACGCTAGATGAGCAACCTGTGAGTGTGTTTTCATTTACAGCCATGAACAAATGATACGTAACGAGTTCAGATGCAGCTTTCAGGTTTTTGTAAAAATCAGTTCATCCACGTTACAAAGTTTTTATTTCTGATCCATCTCCACTGAGACCTGACTGTGGGCGGAGTTAAGACGTTAAAAACAGTCAAATTTATTGGTCTAGTAAAAAGGATTAGCTGGACAGGAAAGGGTGGATAATCAGCCTCTTTGAGTAGAGTTTAGGTCGACAATTTTTGGTCATAATCTGGATCAGTGGTTCTCAAACTTTGTTCAGTCATGGTTATTCTGTGAAACGTTTTTTTTCTAACAAGTACAAAGCAGGTTTAGTTGGAAAAAAACCCTAAAACACAGCTCTGTGTCTAATTTATAAAATATTCTGATTTAACAATAAAATTGTTGCTAACCCTGAAAATCATTTTATAACTAAATCTAAAAAAATAAAACAAATAAAAAATAAAATAAAACAAATTTAAAAAAATAAAATAAAAAAATAGATAAAATAAAATAAAAATAATAATAAGATAAAAAATAATGATAAAAATAAAAATAACTAGCAACATGTTTAAAAGCAAAGATTAAAAAGCAAAGACGTAAAACATAGCGCTATATCTGATTTATGAAAAACTCAGAATTAATAATAACATTGTTGTTAAACCTGAAAATCGTATCATAACTTAATAAAAAAAAATGAACAAAAAATAAAATAAAATAAATAAATAAAATAAAATAATAATGATAAAATAAAATATAATAATTATCACATAAAAAATGATAATTAAAATACAAGTAACTAGTAAATTGTTTAAAAGCAAAGATTTGTGCACATAGAAATAAATGTAAAATTAAATTTCTCTCTTTTGGTTTTAAAGGGCTGTTCTCAAACCAAAATGATGACCTTAACAATGGATGAATAAACAATTCTTTACAAAAAAGACTTGAACTTAGTTTAAGATAAAAGATTTTCCGTTTAAAAAACAAAAACAAAATATTGCTGAAGATGTGCGAGCTTCAAGCTGCTTTTAGCTTATTTCCCCCAACAGAAAAATCTCTGCGCCTCGGAAATTGTTGCAAATAGAGCTTGTTGAAGCTAATATGATGAAAACTAAATGGGACCCAGAATGGAGCCTTGGGGGACGCCACCAGTTATAAAAGCTGAACTGGTTTCTGTTGTGGGGAAATTTCCAAAGCCGGGAATCCATCTGAATTAAAGCAGAAGCACCTTAAAATATTAAATATATCAGTTTTTCTTGGACTCTATTTTATGAAAATACATTTTTGAATCTTGTCTACCCCCCCGCAGTGCCCTCATAAACCCCCATTTTAGAACCACTGACCTAGATCACCACAATCATTAAAACATAACCTCAGGGAGTCGTTAATTTCCATGACTTAATTTAACCCAGAGGCACCGATATGAGCTCTAAACCAGGAAACAGAAGCGTGTTTCACTGGTGACATTAATAATTAAACCTGATGACGGTTAAATCTGATAAAAAGGTTTGGTACGTCCTCTGTGTGCAGTGAATATTCATCTGTTAACGTATCCCAAAGGCACCAATCAGGATATCAAGATTAAAAACTGTTCCTCTGGGGACCATGAATTAAGGATCTTAACGAAACCTTTTTGAGTGAAAGTTTTTTGTAACCTGGATGAACGTGTTTCCTGTTTCTCAGAGTTATTGCCGGTTGTTGTTGTTGCTGGATGGAGTTTGTGTTGTGACAGAAAGTGAAGTGAAACTCGTCTCAGATCTTAAACCCACGGCGCTCGACGGTGAATCTGCAGTTTGTCCTGAGCTCATGAGTGTGAGTGCTAGGACCCTGTGTGTGTGTGTGTGTGTGTGTGTGTGTGTTGGGGTTTGTCCCTTTACAGGAGATTAGTTTAAGGCTTACAATATTTCCGTTAATCCGTCCTTGTTGTTGAATAATTAGTGATGCTCCTATAAAAGTGTTTTTGGAAAGAGTCATGCTACAGGACCCTCTTTCTCCGCTGGATCCTCCGGGCCTGGAAGTCCACTCCTCCTCGACTGAGCGCGCTCTGTTTCCCTCATTGTCCTCGTTTCTAATGTACAAACCCTGCTCCTCCTCTCAGAGCTCCTCCGTCATCAGTCCAGAGATCATGGTGGCTCAGGTCGGGTCTTCAGACCCTCCGCTCCTCCTCAGTCTCATTTATGGCTGTGTAAACCTCCGCTCCCCTCCTTCGTGCTCCCGCTGCGGCCCCAGCAGCCCGCGGCGATGCTCATACTCCTCTGAGCGGCGGCGGCGACCCCTCGATCCCTCTCCATCTCGCACTGGCTCAGCGTGCGTTCAGTCCGCCCCAGCTGGTTCGGGGAGGCGGATCCCGCCCCGGGCTGCTGAGAGGAGATGGTGCGAAAGATGTGGTTACGTTTGCGAAGGAAGTCCCCTCCGGCGGCGCCTAACCCGAAGCTGCCCTTGCGGAGAACCATGCGGGTGCTGGGAGACTTGGCGGGACGAGACCTCTGGTTGTACTCCAGCTGGGAGAGGTGGGAGGCGTAGCCGTCAGGGATGAACTGGAAGAGATCAGAGGTCGGTCACTTCAGGCCTGATGGACGCAGAACATGCAGCCATGAGAGCGTGAGGAGTGAAGTAACGTACCTGGCACTGGTGCAGCATCTTCTTCGTCGGCCTCCCCACGATGTAAATGTGTGACGGGGGCAGGCCGATGGACGAGTACACAGAGATGTCCTTGGTGGATCCGTACGCAGCAAAGATCCTCATGTGGGCCTGATGGAGACAGACGGGTCAGTTATCAGAGTCAGACGTTTTAAACTCCTCCAGCTCCAGAGGCTTTCTCACCTCGTTGATGAGCGTTTTCAGGAAGTTGGCCTTGTGTCTGAGGGGATCATGAACCAGCCCGTCACAGAACGACACCACGCCGTGGGGGAAGTTATGCTGAGAGAGCCACGCCACCACGCGCTGCTTCTGCATGTCGGGGCGCCCCGTCACGTACACGATCATGTAGCCCAGGTCCTGCCAGTATCTGTCAGAGATGAGCCTCAGCCGTTTCATTCATTACTCACCACAGTTTACCGACCGCATCGACCCCTGAGGAGCCGTAAAATAAATCTACAGGGAGACATCTTTACCTCACAACGTCCACGGCTCCAGCCCGGACCTTTGGGTCGCTGCCCATTATTGACACGCTCGCTGCAAACGAGCCGTCGATGCTGAAGACAACAAACTCTGTTCCTCGAGGAACGATGGAGAGGTAGCTGTCTGCAAACGTGTGGTCACCCCTGAAAGAAAAACAGCAGAGAGCGAAATAAAAATACAAGTTTTTTAAGAAAGGAGAAAATAAAAAGACTCTTTAAATTGGAGAAAACAGGAGCAGAGCCTAGAGATGCCTCTAAACTGGAGAAAACAGGATGTATAAAATGAGGTTTAAGTGCCCTCTTGAGTGTGCCTTCCCAACATCATTGTTAATACTGCTATTCCAGCTGAGAAAACACCAATTAGTCACCCACTTAGTGGAGAAAACTTAAAGCAGTTCAGTATAGTGGTCATTATAATTTGGAATGGGATGAGTCTCTTTTGTTCCCCAGTTTAGGAAAATACAGTCTGCCCATCTAGTGGAGAAAACATGATGTAACTGTCTATAAGGTGATCTTTCATTGGAGAAAATATGTTACAGGGCCTCCAGAGAAATAACCACAAAATAAAACACGAATATGTCTTTATAATGCTGTTCTACTGGAGAAAACACCAAGTAGTCCCACCCATTGAGTGGAGAAAACATAATGTAACTGTCTTTAAGGTGTCCTTTCAATGGAGAAAATATGTTACAGGGCCTCTAAAGAACCTCCAGTGACCAACAGCAAAGAAATAACCACAAAATAAAATGCAAAAAAATGTCTTTCTGCTGTTCTAGTGGAGAAATCACCAAGTAGTCCCACCCATTTAGTGGAGAAAACTTAAAGCCGTTTAGTGTAGTGGTCATTGAAATAGGATGCAGCCTGCTGTGTTCCTCTCTTTAGGAAAACACAGGAGACAACATGCTCACAGTCAGCCCATTTAGTGGAGAAAATAAGGTGATTATCTTTAAGGTGTTCAACAGAGAAAATATGCTACAGAGCCCCAAGAGAACCTCTAGTGCCCAACAGCAAAGAAATAATTAAAATAAACATGAACATGTCTTTATGTTGCTGTTCTAGTGGAGAAATCACCAAGTAGTCCCACCCATTGAGTGGAGAAAATATTAAGTAGTACACAAAAGGATGCATTCCCCTCTTTTCCCCCATTTTACAAATTAATTGGGTACACTGTTCACAGTGAGCCCATTTAGTGGAGAAAACCTTGATACAACTGTGCAATTTTAATGGAGAAAATATATAAAAGTGCCCAGAAACATTCCAGTGCTTAATGACAAAAATCCCCCATAAAGTAACCTCTATGATGCCCTATCAGAGAGGAAAATATGACAATGTGTCCTTTATGTTGCTGTTCTGGTGGAGAAAACATAAAGATGTCCCACACATTTAGTGGAGAAAACAATGCACTGCAGGAGCTTTGAAGTGGTAAGAGAATGGACTCCCCCCTTTATCTCCTATTTTTATGAACGACACAGGATTAAGAACTTACACGGGGCCTCGTAGTGGAGAAAACTTGATGTGATTGCTTTAAGGTGCCAGTTTAAAGGAGAAAATATGCTGGAGTGCCCTATAGCTGAGAAATTCCCATGAACTAACCTTGAAGGTGCCCCTAAAGACAGGACAACGTAATGAGAAAGCCTGATGTAGTGGTGTTTATGACGTTTCAGTGGAGAAAACTCAACCTTGAATATGTTGCTTCTTGGCAACTTTTTAAATTTTTTAGTGGAGAAAGTTAGACATAGTTCCTGTTATTGTGCTTTTAAACATAGGAAACGAAAAGGGTGCCTAAACTAGCAGTCCAAACTGGATTAATTGCTCTTTGAGTGTCACATCGATCCCAGACAGTTGTTGAAGAAATGAGAGATGTATGGAAGACAAGAGGGTCTCTTATTCTTGGCTGGAAAGTTATTTATGTAATAGACACCAGTGTGTTCAAGTTAAAGATTAAAGATTAAAGATTAAATGTGGTATACCACAATGTGATTGGTACAAAACTGTTTATTCTTTACATCAGATTTTTTCAGATATATAATATTTGCAGATGATACCACTTTGTTTTGCTCTGGTAAGAATCTAAAGGAGCTTTTGTCTTGTGCAGAAATGGAGCTGGAAAATCTCAAAACTTGGTTTGTTGTCAATAAATTCTCTAAAGATTGAGAAAATAAAATTTATGGTTTTTGGGAATCTAAATGACAGCGATTGTAATGCTAAATTAAAAATCTGCAATGTTGACACTGAAAGAGTGTCTGAGACTAAGTTCATAGGTGTTGTCATTGATCGAAAGCTAACATGGAACGAATTTGAAGAGCTATGGACAGCCCTAATGAGCTTTCTTGAACAACAATAATGACAATGAACTGTGGAGTGTGATAGCCACATTTATTTATTTATCTAATTTACTTTCTATCAATTCATTTATTGTTTTTATTTTTTTTCTTAAATATGTATACAATTACTGTTATTATTTTTAAATCTTAATATTTCCTTTGGATACTTTTTGCTATTATTTATTTATGTATTATTGTCTTGTTTTTTTTCCTTTCTTTCTTTTCTATGTTCATGTTGTTTAAAAGAAAATGTTTGCTCTTTTTTCTAGTGTTTTATTATTGTCTGTCTGTTGAAAACGAATAAAAACATTGTTCAAAAAATTTGGTACAATATTTGGTCATGACATGACTGAATAAATGAAAAAAAAAAACAAAAAAAAAAAATTTAGTGGTGAAAACTAGTTCGCTGACTCTTCCCACCTCTGAGTTGTTAAATATTTGACAGATTCCTGTGTCTTTATAACTGAGGGTTTCTCCCAGCTTCCCTGAACGCACCATCATAGCTGCATCATACCTCTGCACCCTGGTGACCCGCTGCATGCAGCTGGTGCCCTTTAACATTTTTACACACTGCCTCAGACAGCCTGAGTCAGAGCGCCTGGTCATACCTGACGACCATTTTGACAGGATACACGCCGATGCCCAGCCTCCTGCTCTCTGGGATTACATAAGAGACGCGTCCGCTGCTGTTGGTGAGCTCCGTGCTGAAGTGCACCCACTCTCCAGAGGGGGGCTGGGTCATGATGTGGATGTCGATCTGCAGGAAATAGCACAATGACCTTAATGACACAGATGGCGCTGGCGTTACATAACCTCTTTTTCCTGTCAGAGCATCACAGCTGGACGCCGTCGCTACCTTCTCTCCAGTGAGGGTCACCATGTCCAGAGGGCCGTACATGAAACGCCCCAGCACCATCTGGGCCCCGTCCTCCGTAAACACCACGTCATTGACGCGGTGGTTCGCCGTCACATTCTGACACAGAAAAAGGACAAACCCAGAATAATCCGTCATGTTTCATTCAGCAGATTTCCTCCAGAGGGGATCGTGGAGGACGTGACCTCTTTACTCCAAAGGTTTGGGCTGAACTCTGAAACCTCTCTGAGACTTTTCACCGTGCAGCCGCCAACATCCAGAGGAGAGGAGCTCTAAGTTGATTAAAATGTTAATTAAGAGAAGCACTTAGGCTTTATGAGCCGTGGAGAGAGTCCGGCCCGGGCTCGTCTTTCAGGCGAGGTAACCTCATCCTGGTGGAGTTTCTTTAATGATGGAAGAAAAATCAACTTTCTTCCCAGCTTTTATCTGAAACTGTCTGTTTGCAAAGGAGATAATCTTGCTTTGAGTTCGTCCCAGGAAAACGACCTTACCCTGATTTTAACGTGCGTCCTCTTGCGGAGCCACTTCTCTCGAGGTTTGGACGGCGTGAACTCAGAAACCTCCTTCCCGTCCAGCTCTAAGATGCTGGAGTTCTCGTGTCTCATCACCTGGAAACGAAGACAGCACGGAGGAAGTTTTACACCCCAGCAGTAAATGATACATTAAATTTGTTTCGCAGCCATCCTCATCCTCATCTTCGCGCTGGCGGGGACTCTTCGCCCGCCTCAGCACTTCAGCCGGGCCAAAGATAATATGATGATACAGCAGCCTGCTGCTGCCGCTAAGTGATGGAGGTTTGGGAGGATGTTTTACTGCTCTGGCTGCTTTCTGGGCATCCAGCCTTAGCGATTATTTGTCTGTGTATCCCTGAATGTCACAGCAAAGGAAACAAGTGTACGTTTTTAAGAGTAGACAGTAAATCTGATGGTATATAAAATGGTAAAGTATTGTGCCAACAACTCACTTTTTCTACGGGGAAAACAGCAGGAGATTTTCACCTTAGTTTACAATGACAATAACACCAATTATAAGGAAAAAAATAGTTTTTGGAATTAATAAGAAAATTTTTCAAATGTTTCACTTGAAAACAAAAATTTGTATTTGATGTCAGGACTAAATAAAAAGTGAACAATTTTAGTTTAAGACATATGGTCACCTTTAATGAGTTTCTCAGACATTACAAAGGCAATAAATCTAAAAATGGTGCGGAGCTTTTAGATGTGTATTTATTAATTTTATTTTATTACTATATTTGTCAATTTATTCATCATATATTTCCATTTTGTTTGGAAAATAATGTTGTCAGTTTTGCTGTTGATTCTATCCTTGTTTTTTGTCTGGTCATGTATAAAAATAAACATTGTTAAAATAATAATATTAATAATAATAATAATAATAATATAATATTATTAATAATAATAATTAGAATAAGAAGAATAAGAATAACAATACTAACAATAATGATAAAACTAACAGAAATTATAATAAAAAAATATATTGTTATAATAACTAGAATTATGATTTTAATAAAAGCAATAATACTTATCAAAATGATAGTAATAATAATAATAATAATAATAATAATAATAATAATAATAATAATAATTATTATTATTATTATTATTTATATTATTATACCAAAAATGATAAAACTTACAGAAATTATATTAAAAAATGTATCTTAAAATAATTGTATATATATATATATAAAAAAATTGATAGAAATTAAGAATAGAAATAGAAATAATAATAAAATAAATATATAGTTATAGTTACTATAATTATAATT
The DNA here is from genome assembly GCF_033239565.1 of Halichoeres trimaculatus. Lineage (NCBI taxonomy): Eukaryota > Metazoa > Chordata > Actinopteri > Labriformes > Labridae > Halichoeres > Halichoeres trimaculatus. Next base: position 1,415,221 of record NW_027437194.1, read on the forward strand.
ATTATAAAAGAAATTATACTAATAAAATGATGATTATAATAACAACAACAATAACTATAATAATGATAATAATTATAATAATAATAATAATAATAATAATAATAATAATCATATAAATTAGTTTCATGCTCTAGAGACCATGAGATAATTGCTTAACTTCTTTGTATCTGTTAAGGGAGAAATTTATAACAACTTAAAAAAATATAATTGCCACAGTTTCTGACGCTGGGTTTTGAAGGTCAACAGGGTTTTGTTGGTTCAGCCTCTCGACACCCTGAATGTCAGCAAATCTGAAAAACTCAAAGATTTGATCCCACAGTGAAGCTAAACCACCAATTAAGGAAAAATTATAATCTGGGAATCATGAATGGCATTAGTGAAATTGTTTGAATATGAATTTTCCTGTTGAACTGAAGTGCTCTTTGAGAATAACCTCCTTATAATATTTTCTTAGTTTCTTAAAGAGAAATCTTTGACCTGCTAGATCACGACCATTAAAAATGATCAAAAAGTCATTTAGATTCTGAAAACCATGAAAATCAGTAAGAAGTTTATTGTGAAGACGTCTTTTAAATGTTTCAATATGTCACTGAAGATATTTCACCAGAAGCAAGAAAATTAAAGAAACCTTTTTTAAAAACAAATGTTTAAATGACACAACTGGTGAAACGAGGAGTCACAAAATGACCTCAGTTATCCTCTGGAGACAACTATTAATAGACATTTTTGGTAATCCAGCCGTGAGTTACTGAGATATTTCACCTGAAAACAAAACCGTCGGTGTTGAAGGACCAACAGGGTCAGGAAAGTTTATCTTTGGAGAACGATGGTAATTAATCGTTTAGCCAAGAAACAAAACGACACATTTGATTCATGTCAGAATCTGATCCAGAAATACTCAACGAACCTGTCTGAGCAAGAAAGAGACGACGTCTGTGGACTCCCAGTACGAGGCGTGGAAGAGATGAGGCAGAGCCACCGTGGGAAACGCTGTCAGGGCATCCGGACAGTAGAGGGCGTAGTCCATCCTCTTACTGCCCCACCACCGGGAGGCGACTGGGAAGGTGGAGGAGAAGGAGAAGGAGGAAGAGGGTGAGGCACCAGGAGGCTGTTATCATGATGGTTTAAAGTCTGAGCCACTGCAAACCAACAACCTGCTCATCAGGAGACGAACAGCTCAGGGTTTTAGACTCTATGAGAGGAACTAGATCTGTCCACAAACCCAGAACCTTTGAGAACCACACCAGAGTCTAGCATGGAAAAACCTCAGAGTGGTTCACCAGGAACTAAGCCTAAAGAAGTCACACCAAAGGTTCCTGGATCCTTGTTCTACCGAGGAGGACTACCAGAGAGAGGAAGGACACAGCACAAGGAAACAAGCACGGATCCTAGCATCCTTCCTTCACATCCTCTTACTACAGCTCCCAGGGTACCTTGCTCTACGTTCTTCAGCACCCTGGGTGACGGGGGCACTGAGTTGAGGTCTGTGATGTCAGAGGTGACATCAGAGAGGTCAGGGGTGACATCGGTGAGGTCAGAGGTCCCGTCAGAGCTAATGACCGAGCTCTGCTCAGACTCCACCCCGTTGGACTTCGGGAACACCTGTCGGATTTTCTGCCGTAAGCGGAACGAGGAGTTCCGATAGGACAGTCTATGGTAGGGCACGGCCAGCTGGGGGAGCAGCCGAGGCCGCTTGGGGGTGCTGACTTCACGACGGGAGTCAGGAGGGAGGAAATGAGAACGTCAACACTTTAAACGTCGGCTTTGAGTTGTAAACATGGATCACACGCTGACTGGAAGCTGTGGGGTAACTTACTGGTGGCGATGTTGGAGGCGGTGTAGGAGTCGGCCAACCCTGACACCTGGCTGGCCAGGCTGGCCTCGCTGGCTCTGCGGTTGGACCGGAGGTGAGGGACTCCAGGTGACGTCGAGGAGGAGCACTGACCGTCCACGAACATGTGTGAGTGAAGAGAGTCTGCTGCAGAGACAGGAGAGGAGAGTGACGTCAAGCACAGGCCTAAAACACCACGGCCTGATCATAGCTTCGCCCCCCACAGGTCTTCACAGGTCTTCCTATACATGTGTGTCAGCGTCTGTGTCAGCCTCAAACCCCCTCCTCAGCCTGGATGTTGATGTTTAGGTTGTTTCTGGATGTTTCTGGGCGGAGATTAAGCATGGTTACCTCAGCCAATCACACAGCGCCCAGTGCGCAAGTGACTTTTGTGTTGATTAGCGAGTGGAAGAAGCTAATCAGAGCAGCTACGCTAACAGATGCAGCACAAAAGAAGAAAAACTCCAAACTGATAAAGCTTTTTCCTAAAGTGGGTGACGCTTGGCTCGACTTCCATTCACTTTTTAGGAACTTAGAGAGCAACACAGGACGAAGAGCGACACAAGTTAGCTTTCTGCTAACCAGGTATGTGTCAAATACCTGTGATTAGCTTGTGCTAGCATGCTAAGTCAGTGTTCTTGAGTCTCTCCAACGTAGAAACGTGATGCTACAGGTGGTTGCTGGGTTAGTGAGTGTGTTTAAGTAGTCACAGTTAGAGGCTGTGTGTGTGCTGCAGCTGGCACTGAGCCAAGGAGGAGGAGCCTAGTTTGACAGCAGCTAAAATGAAGCATTTTGAGATTTCCTTCCTGTAAATCATGAAAAACTACTACAGGGACAAGTCAAATTCAGAACTTTTAAAGTTTTGGTTTCACTTTTGGGAATCTCTTGCGTCGTTCATCTTTTTTTTTTATTAACAGTCTGTGATCCTAAAACAAGGCCCTGGCATCGTCTGCTGGTTGTGACTGAACTGAACAATCTGTTCAACAACTTTATCGTCCAAGAGCTGAGTCTTAAAACAGGAACGGTGAACTCTGCCAACTTTCTGATGCAAGAACACAAAACTTTTTAAAGAGTGTTCAGAAAGTTGAGAGTCAGCAGAACGAGCTCTGAGATCTTTAAACAGAAAGCAAACAGCTTTTACTAACTTTAAGAAAGCGAGAGAAACCTCTGCTGTTTTAATTTATGAGACATTAAAAAAATAAAACAGACAAGACAGAAACTCACACTCTGAGTGGATCTGCGAGCTCTGCCAGTTCAGGACCGGCACGGGGATGGAGGTTTCACAGACCGAGTTCTCCTGGCAGCGCTGAGGCGCCGAGCCGCCCGACTCCAACAGAAGCTGAGGATTACTCTGAACCGTGTCCACTAGGAGAGAAAACCAACACAAAGTAGGTCACACTAACCAAGACTCTGAAGCTCTAAAGTCTCCAACCTTCAGCGAGGACTCACCGAGGAGAGCCGAGTTCCCATCGCCCAGAGGAAAGCGCTGGTACCGTGGGACGCTGAAGGGAGGCAGCAGGTGGAAACGTTTGTCCAGGAGCGGCTCGAGACGAGAGGCCGAAGGATCCGCCGGGTGAAAGAGGTTATAAACCTGCTGACAGGCCGGACGCAGAGCGGACACTGGAGAGACGGAGCAAACAACAGACGTTAGAGGGTGAAAGAAGAGGTTTAGGAATGAAACGAGAAGCTCAGACGCTGCTTCGTCTTTAAGGAAATATTCTGACAAAGCAGGAAGTGCTCTGTTTGTAGCTCTGACTTTTACAGTTAGCTTAGCTCAGCCGCTTCGTGCAGACAGGAAGGTTAAGAGCCTGAAGGACACAGGTCAGAAACACGACCTCTGACCTCTGACCCTGACACCTGCCCCACAGCTGCTGGGGACATGAACCCACACAGGAAGTGAGGGATGTCCACTTCCTGCTGAAGCATGAAGATCAAAGAAGTGTGAAATAACCCTCACCGTCCAACGAGGGCACCACAGTCTTCCTCAGAGCCAGCACCAGCCCCAGCGGAGAGCCGAACAGGAAGAAGTCGTTCACCTCGAAGTCCAGCTTCCCCAAAGACCCTCCCTCCAGCATGGTGCTGTTACTGGAGCGCCGCGAGCCGGGCTCCCCGTGGAGCACGCTGGAGTGGAGGCTGAGCAGAGAGGAAACAGTCAGACCCTCAGGGTTTGAGTCACCACACTTTCAGTCAAGGTCACAAACAAAACCAGAGCAACTATTTTCAGGACTATAAGTCCATCAGTGAAAAAATGCGTCATAAAGAGGAAAAACACATACAGGACGCACTGGATTACAAAATATGTTAATTTAGGATTTGGTTTGATTACAGTTTTTCCAGAGAGATTTATTAACATATAACTTTGAAAATGAGGTATTCGTAAATTAGGAGATTTTAACATTTTTCCTACAGCACCTTCTATCTTTGACAGTAGTTAAGTTTCAGTTTCTTTTCCCCATGAGTGCCCCTCTAAATCACTGCGGTCACTGTTAAAAAGTTGATAGTTTTGACTTTAGTTCTTGACTTAAATCCCCAAAACTGTCTACAACAGAGCAATGAAGACCCAGGTGGACTTTCACTTCTCAAAAACAGTTATCAGGTGTGACATTTTAGCTACAGGCTCCTTGACCCTGCTTTCTCCATGCAATTTTTAACTGTTTTTGTTTTGTTTTTCTAAACTTGTATTGTACTTTTTCACTTTTTTGTATATAAGTATTTGTTCTTAACTTGAAGATTATCTTTTTCTACCTTGTATAGCATCATTGAGTTCTTGAAAAAGGATGTCTAAATATAATGTATTATTATTTTTATGATTATTTTTATTATTATTATTATCATTTTTATTATAATTATTATAGTAATTGTAATTATTATTATTTTAGTTATTATAAATTATTATTGTAATTATTATTACTATTATTATTATTATATTATTAATAATAACATTAGTGTTATTTATTTGATTTTTTTTTTTTTTTACATTTTTCTTAATTAAAACTAGATTGAATTTGTTGAGAGTTCATTTTAAACAGTCATGAAGAGGGAGTTTTAATTAATTTATAAAAACAAATCAAAATAAAATTCCCAAAAAAGAACATTCAACCATGAGAAGACTAGAGAAAATGTACTCGGATTTTTTGTTTGAGCTTGTGTTTGAATTTAATTATATAAATAATAATAATAATTTATTTATTTTTATTACTATTGTTTTCTGGATTTATTATTTTTATTTTATTTTATTCTATTTTTTATAAAAAAAATATATTGTTTTTTTATAGAAATTGTTCTCTGGATTAATTATTATTATTATTATTATTATTATTACTTAACACCTGGAGCTGCCAGGCTGTCCAAACCAGAAATGCGGGGCCTCTGTCAGCGTGAAGTGCTGTCAGGGCTGAAGAGATATTTCCTCATCAATATTCCTCATGTTTGAATTAAGAGATCTTTTTCCATCAAAGTACACAGCACCTCATTTATAGAGCATTCAGAAGTTACATTCAAGATTAATAAATATGTCAGATATCACATGTAAAAAATAAAATCAGTAGAGATTTATTTGGCCATAGGGGGCACCAAAGTCAACACAAACCAAAAGTTCCTTATTGGATATTTAATCAAAAGTGATGAAGACCATACTGTAGAAATACATCAAGAGTATCCGTCTCATCTCAAGTCTAAATATCTGATCGCTCTTCAAACCAACAACAATGACCTGAAGAAACATCTGATTTAAAGACAGTTTGAGTAAAACCAGGACTTTCTTCATCAGGACTGACAGCGGCTCAGACGCCGTACGGAAGCCGTACCTGGACAGAAACGCTTGGTGATGTTTGATGGTGTCCAGCTCGTACGTGGACGAGTCGCTGCGTTTACGTGGGAGTTGCCTCTTGGGGTCGTCGGGCCCCGAGCAGCGAGGGATGTCGATGTTGCTGCGGCTGAGATGGCGGCTTCCTTCGAGGGTCGGCGAGGACGGAGAGACGCTGTTGATGACGATCCCAGGAGACAGAAGGTCTGTGTCCTGGAGAGAGAAACCAGAAGTTAAACCTCTGTGGTCCTGGATCCAGCCAGAGTCCGGTCTGATGTCAGACAGCTGAGGGGTCACCTGGACACTGATGGCGCTGCCCCGCCTGCTGCTGTTCTGGCTCTCTGAGACGATCACAGAGCTGCTGCACAGAGCGTCGAACCCCAGGATTCCTCCGACACAGTCCCCGATCACACACACCTGAAACACACGACAGCGTCACCACCTGACGCGGCGTGCAGCGAGGTCGGCTGAGGAGCTGCAGGCCGCGCACTGACCTGCCCGTTGAAAGTGGCGCCCTCTAAAGACTTGATGAAGTCGCTGTACACCTGGTTGGCTCGTAGGATCACGGTCGCCACTGCGTCCTGGTACTGTGGGGCGGAGGTGGCGAGGAGCGGCAGCACGGCCAGCGGGATGTGGTCCTGGCTGTTGGAGAGGCAGCCCTCGTCGTAGCTGTACGGGCTCAGACTGCCAGAAAGAGGAGACGGGTTAACCCAGCGGGCTCACACACACCTGATCATCTCCACACGCGTGTGCTGCTCACTTCGAGACCAGCGAGAAGGCGTCCACGCACACAGCGGGGCAGGGGACCATCCGGATGGCGATGCGGCCCAGAGCAGCGGGGTAGTGGACCCTCATCACGGTCTCGAAGGCTCCGCTCAGCGTGTTCCCGTCTCCCTGCTTGCTGTTCTGTTCACCTGCAGACAAACGACACGGCTCACGTTCCCACACGCTAAGACTCTGCTGCTGGGTTTACACACGCTCAGCTCCTCGGAGAGAGGAGCATCGATTCAGGCCGGAGGAGGTGGTTCAGGCTTTAGATTAAACACAACAAACACATCCCAGAGTAAGCAAACACAGCAGCTCAGGGACCAGCGGAGGACTCCTGGAGGGACCTGGATTCAGGCCCATTTACTGACAGAAAACTCTGTTATTTTACTTTTAGCTCAGATTTCGACCTTCAGGCTCTTTGGATGCCCTGATGTGTTGGGCTAATGTGATGCTAACTTTAGGGTCACCATATTTTGATGTCCAAAAAAGAGGACAACGGCACTGGCCTCGAGACATAAATTCAGACAGGCTTCTTATATTCTTAATATTTTCACTGCTCAGTGGTTACTCCCGTCTGTGGAAACACCACAGTACTGGATTTTTTTGAGTGATTCATGAGTGACTTCAACAGAATGGGGGGGCTATAACACCACTGACAATGGCTTCAGTCTTGGTGCCAGCACTACTTTTAGCAAGGCACTGGTGCAATCCATGGACCTGCAGCTGTTGTAGTGTTTTACAGTATGAAATGCCATTTCACCCTCCGCTGCATTCACAGCATCCTCTGTTTTCCCAGGTCTAACAAAGAACTCAGTCAACTTTGCGGAAGAGCTCTCACCTCGCACAGCTTTTTTTAAAAATGTTTTTCGGTGTCCATGTGAGCTTTGAGATCTCCAGCACCTCTATTGGACACTGAGACAAATGTGCCAGGTTTGCACACGGTACACTATGCCTCCTACTTGTCCCAACCGGGACCGTGATACCATTTTACCAGTGATTTATACCATCCTCCAACAAACCTGGGACCCTGGAAATGTGAGTATTTTAAATGCTGTGTGCTGTGGAGCAGATGGAAGAGCTTTTCCTCAGTGTCCCCCCTGTCTCTGTGTTAGCTTCAGGATGCTAACTTTAGCTGCGGTTAGCCTGTTGTTTTAGCCTGTAATGTTGCGGTAAACGAGCTTCTCTGTTTTCTAAACATTGTGCAGTGGGAGCTTGTGGCGCCGCTCTCAGTGACGTGGAAGAGCGGGGCGGTATCAGCGTTGGCTCATTTACATATGAAGGCCACGCCCACTAAATCAGAGCGTTCTGAACAGAGGGGCTATGAGAGCCTGGAAACAATGCTGCTGTGCTTGATTTATTGGCTTTTTGGACCAAAACATGTTACTACCATTTCATGAAGACATCAATGATCCAGATTAAACTGCAGGAAAGGAGCAGAGGCAAACCAAAACATGGTTTCAGGTTTCAGACTTTGTTTGGTTCCTCTACCTGAGCCTGTGTCCAGAATGTTCCCTCCATGTAAGACCAGGACCAGGACGTGGATTTTAGAGGGCTGGAGGCACTGCTGAGACAACAAGTCCTTAAGGGAGGACAGACAGGAGACAGACAGGAGGGGGGAAATGTGAAAAAAAAAATGTTCTCCTCACAAACTGAAAATGTTGGTTTTAACTTTAATCTCTGAGCTGAGTCAAAGTCAGAATAAAGGAGAAAGTTCACCTCCATCACCCTCTCCTCGTTGATCCCGGTGTACTCTCCCCCCGACTCGTGGTACAGAGACTCTGTGAAAACATCAGTTTGAGTTTATTCACCTGTGGAGCTGAGATATTTAGGAGAAATCTACTTTAATGACTGACGCTAGCTTAACGAGCGGCTCACCGTGACCTTCATCCACCTCGATGGTCTCGATCTTGTCCATCAGGTCGTTGGAGCTCCACTTGGTGATCTCTTTGGCAAACATGTCCTCGTTGTCTGAAAAGTCCTCTGTCATCATCACACATCACAGAAACAGACCAGCGATGACCTCGAGTCTGACCACGCTTACGCCTCATTTTTAGACTCTACCAGACTTAATCTGAGCAGATTTTTTTCAGGAGAGTTTGGCTCTAAAAGATCATTTTTTACTGGAAATAAAACAAATGATCAAAGCATGATGAATTTACCGTGAGCGTCGAAGAACTCGTCGTCCGTGCTGTCCTCCGAGTCCCGGGCGATGCTCTGCATCCTCCACTCTGAGATGCTCTGATGGGACGGACTTCCTGTGGGCGCAGAAACACACAGCGATGAGGAGAAACGTCCTGCGTGAGGTCAACTCCTCAGGTTTCTCCTCCTCCGTACCTCCTCTCTTTGACGAGCGGTTGGACGACCTGGAGGACGTGGACCACTGCTTGGTCAGCTCCCCTCGAGTCTCCAGAGAGTCCACCAGCTTCCCGCCTCCGCCCTCCACCTCTGCCGGCGTCCCCCCGGCCTCGCCCCCCTGCTCCTGGTCCTGGCTCACGGAGGAGCCGTTGGTCTCGGGCCCCGCCTCCTCGCTCAGGCTGTACTGCGCCATCTTCTTCGCCAACGCCAGCTGCGTCTCCAGCTCCAGCTGCCGGATGTCCTCGATGGTGAGGCCGTACCACTCGTCCTGCCAGCACCAGGCCTGTCTGTGAGCGCGGACCATGACCTTACGCAGACCTGAGGGGGCGGGAACAGCACGGTTAAAGGAGGAAGTGGGTGGAGCAGCCCGTCCTCGCCGCCGTACCTACCCACGTCGTGGATGAAGCGCTCGATCTTGGACTGCATGCCCCAGTATCTGAACTCCACCTTGCAGAGTTTGTAGGCACACATGACGGGGCACCGACCCGGGCTCTGGTTGATCTCCTCGATCCAGTCGTCGGACAGCGGACCCCGTCTGGTTTTCACAGACTGGTACAGCTTGGGGTCTTCCTCCACCAGGTACTCATGGGGGGCGATGTAGTCCTTCACGATGTCTATGGGGTCTGCAGGAGGAAGGAGATGTGTCAGAAACCAGAGGAGCGAGGATCTGATCCTAAAGGTGTGTGTGTAGTGCTGGACTCACCGATGGTCCTCTGTCTCTTCTCAGCAGACGACAGGTTGAAGACGTCGCCCTGGTTTCCAGTGTCTGGTTTATAATACGTCTCGATGTCGATGGAGAACTTCTCCACGAAGGGACACGTGTACCTGAGAGACAGACACAGTCAGGACGAGCTCACAGCAGCTTCCCTGTTCTCAGGCGAGGAACCAAAGTTTAGATATACGGAAAAAAAACTTTAAAGAGGGGGTATCTGCTCTGTCAAACTTAAACACGGATAAAAAGTGACAACGCTGGATGTTCAGACTAAAGGCGGAAATCCCTGAATCTGTCTGTAAACTGATCAAAACACTGATTTAAAACTAGCGAGGTCTTCATCAGAGCATGTGAAGATTCTACGGAAGCACTAAAGGGACAAAAAAGGACTCAAAGACGCAAATACCCCCTCTTTAAATAAATATTCGGAAGTGAAAAGTACCATATTCTTTTTAGTCCTTACTTTTCACTGTTTTTTTTACTTTTTTAATTTCTTTGCAGCGATCATTAAAAAATTTCTACGGAAGCCCATTAACACCAGTTGAAAAAAAATAGAAATAAAAAAAAGTTGAATTTATAAGATAAAAAGTCGAAATTTTGACTCATTATTTCATCACTTTGATGTTTAATCCAATAATTCTGACTTTTAACCTCAAAATCTTGACTTTTTAATTCATAATTTTGACTTTTTTATTCAAATTTTGATTTTTATTACTTAATTTGAACGTTTTATCCCACAAATTTAACTTTTCATCTCATAATTTCAACTTTTTTCTCATAGTTTTGCCTTTTTATTGTATATCTTTAACTGTTAATATCATAATTTCAACTTTTTATCTAATACTTGTAACTTTTTTAAAATAATTTTGCTTTTTTATCTCATAATTTTTAAGTTTCCATCTCATAATTGTAACTCTTTTTCATAATTTTGACTTTTTATCCCATATCTTTTAGGTTTTTATTTCATAATTGTAACTCTTTTCTTATAATTTTGACTTTTTATTGCATATTTTTAACTGTTTATATCATAATTTCAACTTTTTATCCCATACTTGTAATTTTTTTTTATAATTTTGCCTTTTTATCTCATATTTTTTAAGTTTTTATCTCATAATTGTAACTTTTTTTTCACAATTTGGACTTTTTATCATATAGTTTTGACTGTTTATGTCATAATTCCAGCTTTGAATTTAATTAATATGACTTTTTAATTTTCTTTTTTTTTCTGAATGGTCTAAATAGGCTTCCATACATTTTACATTACACATTTATATAGAAATATTTGCACATAAGCGTCCTGAGTTAGGTGTCAAAAACAATAAACACTACAAACACAACCACTCATCCTAAGAAAATGAATGAATAAATAAATAAATAAAAATAAGAATAAAAAATGGTCTGAGGAGGGGAGAGCACACCTCCTATGTTTCATCTGAAAACAGGTAAAACCAGGGAAGGCAGAGCAGCAGCAAAGAGCGTGACTTCCTGTAGACCTCCTGTGTAAGAAATACTTTAACTTTCTCTGACTTCAGACACTTTAGGAGCCGTCAGAGAGCCAGGAGGAAAAACTATCATTAATTTTCTTCATATAAAGATAAAACCGCCTCTGATCAGAGCTAAAGAGCGTCTGTGAACTTTTAGGGTAGTTAAAAAACCGCTCAGAGACTTCCTGTGCTGCTTTCTGCTCCAGCTTCATCATCTTTAATGGAGGCCTTCATATCTGATCTACGAGGAGTCCGGCTCAGATCCGGCTCAGATCCAGGACCATGAGAGGAGGCCTCAGCGGTGGTTTTACGACATCAGGAGGGACGGTTAATGAAAATGTGTTTGTTCAGCTGAATAATCTCCAAATAAAGTGAAAGAGCCTCCTCAGCAGAAACAGACAGGAAGTGGTTTCCTTTGTTCAATTTATGGATCTGAAAGCGAAGCTGAAAAACCGTTACCAGGGTTTTATTACTGAAGGTCAAAGTGTTTTCTCCTGACGACGCTCAGAGCTAATGTTTGAGCTCAGGAGGGTTAGGAACTGTTAATCTTCAGCTTTATGAGGCCTTTTATTCTGAAAAACAGCCTGTCCCTACTTCCTGTGGAGGAGTTTCCCTCCGACCGGCCTCACCGTGTCCGGGTGTAGGGGTAGGCATTCCAGGACTCCTCCTCCACCCGCAGCGCGGCCTGGGGCAGGATGGAGCAGAACCAGGACGGGATGTGTTTGCCGATGTGGTACACTTTGTGCGTGTACTGACCCGAGCCTCCGGGGCCGTCCTCGTACGGCTTGTTCTCCAGGATCTCCACGCCGCTGCCCTCGCCGCAGCTCTCCTCTCGACTCTTTTTCTGCAGAAAGACGAGAGAAAGACGACAAACGCAGAGAGAGGAGGAGACCAGATCACTGACACGGCTCACTGAAAACATCCTCAACAACATTTTACTTCCCACATCGTCCACCGCGCGCTGAGGCAGCGTCAGACTTTATCTGCTGCCAAAACCAAAGAAACTCTTAAGGCAGACACTTAGAAAATGACCAAAGTAAAATCACAAACTTAATTTTCAGACCGACACAGACGCTAATCCAAAGGAAAGAAATCAGATTTATGGCTGATATTGGATCAAAGTTTGCTTTCCAGAGTGGACTCTAAGTGAAAAAGTGATTACGAAGTTTCCAAAAACTGCAGCTTTTACCTCATAGTTTTGAATTTTTATTTAATAAATGTAACAAATTTAATTTTCCAGTTCAGAGTTTTAATTTTTCTCTATCTCTGACAGTGTCAAGTTTTTTTTCTAATGTTGACCTTTTTTTTTTTTTAGTTTTTATTCTATACTTTCTTTCTCCTCCTTCTTTTGACTTTTTATTTAATAATTTTGACTTTAATGTTTGATATTGATTCATTTTCATTATTTTGAGTCTAGAGTTTTTCTTCTTAAAATTTCAACATTTTAATAAATTTCTTTTAAACTTTTTATTGGATTATTATCATGTTTTTCTAACTTCTTATCTCATCATTGAAATTTTTATTTCATAATTTAAACTTTTTAAACAACACGATTAACTTAGGCATAGGGATGGGTACTGATTTAGAAACTTTTTTCAGGATCAACCAATTTCCATCTGTAGCACTGAGTGCCAATCCACTCAAAATCAAGCGGTACCATGTTTTGGTACCTGAACGCATCCTTGTGACTGTGAGGAAGTGGAAGAGTAGGAGATTTTCCGTGCTGGACATGAACACAACATTACAAGGTTATATACTGAGAAATAAATGTGTTAAATTGAAAACTTTAAGATTTTATTATCAAACAAATTAATATTTATTAGCACATAAACACACAAAAGTACCAAAAATTGGTACCATTAAGTACCAATACTGACTGTCAGGTACCAAGGATTGGTACCATATTGTTTTAAATGTGAGAGGTACCCATCTCATCTTAGGTAATCTGTGACTTTAATGTTTAATTCTGAATTCTCTAATAGTTTTGACTTTGTCTCTTATGGTTTTGTTCCTGTAATACTGTTTTTTTTCTTAGTTTTGTCTTTTTATTTGATAATCCAGAAAAACAAACTAGAAACTTCGACTTCTTCCACTAAAAATATCAACTTTTTATCTCATTAAATATGAATTTTCATGTCATCATTCCAACATTTATCTCTAAATTTGACTTATTTATCTCAGAGTTGTGGCTTTTTTATTGGAGAGAAAAGTTTTCTCTGACATCTAACCGAACCTTTGGACTGGATCAAACATGGGGGCATCATGCTTCCTCAACAGACGGATGAATTGTTTAAATTTTTATCCTTACAGAGATTTAAAGTTGCCTCTCCACCTGCCTGAGAAAACATTAGATCTGCTCTGACTCTTAACCCAAGCAGGATCTTTTTGCACTGCAGACTAAAGTCCCTGGAACTTTGTTTAGAACCTGGTCCCTGGAAAGTTCCCGCAGTGAAACGTGGCTTTAGAGACGAAACACAGCAGAAGTGTGGAGGTGAAGAAGACAAATGTTTGGTTTCTAAAGATGAGAAAGAGTCCAGGATCCTCCTCCCTGCTCCTCCTCCCTGCTCCTGCCCTCTGACTGAAACAGGTTAAACCCTCTGAGTCTGACACAGCGCTCCTGTCCCTCTCCCAGGTTTCGTCTAACCTTGTGAAATCCTCTCAGATCTGGAGGATGACGCAGCAGAAGCGACGTGATGAGCCTGAGAGGAAACGCTGAGAAAGAAAGAAAGAAGCAGCTCGTCTTTTCTCTCCTTCACCTCCTCTCCTCTCCCTTCAGCGCCGAACAATCCAGACTCTGTGAAGTGTTTAATTTCTCCTGATGAGTTCAGGGACTCCAACTTCAGAGAGGCAGTTTAAAACAGATCGATGGTTTCCTTCTTTCTGCAGAGTTTAACATCTCCTCTAACACCTTTAATAAAAGCACAGCCGAGCGTCGGACCCTCCTGGATCCTGAGGACAGGTGTTAATCCTGTTTCCTCGCAGAGGGAAACCTGGATTACACCACCAGTTTATAAACCCACAGACTCCTGTGGACTGTTTCCACCCAGGTCCAACACCTCTCTGTGACACATGGAAACACAGCGGGCTGGTTTTAGGATGATAGATCAGGATATAAGACGAGAAAAACCTGAGCTTTTATGATGGAGGATCACTAAAACTTTAAATTCAGTCTTTTTTTCAAATTATTCAAAATCTTAAAAGTCTGAGACAAGAAAGTCAGAATCCAGAGAAAGTCAAATATCTGGACCATTTTAGGAAAAAGTAAAAGTTTGAGAAAGACACACTTCTTCTGGGAAATAAACAAACAGCCAAGGAAAAAATGATTAGACCACCTTTGTTTTCTTTAACTGCTTGTTCAGTTTAATGCCGGTAGAAGTTAAGGTTCATTTGTTTGGACAAATGCGACGATAAGAACAAAAACAGCTGATGTTTAAGAGTTTAATGTAAGAGCTGGCTCGCCACTTTTCCAGGTTCATGGTTTCATGGAAAATCCAGTCGTTTGAGTCAGGAAAGAGTTTTCCAGCTGGTGGAAGAAGACTGGTTTCAGGAGTAGACCTGTACGTGACCTGGTTCATCCGCCCTGGGTGATGTGATGAATACCTTTAACTCATTGGCTGCCATTGGCGTCTAAAGCCGTATATTTGATTCCAGTTATGTTTTCCAGCAGTTGGAGGCGGGATCTGGTGGAGCTTGTCAATCAATATCCTGCTCGTTAACTACTGTGGGTGAGAGCGGTTTGCTCTTTGGACGAGAGCTCAGCATGGATATGAGGAGAAGATGTGAGATAACAGAGGCAGAGCGAGACGTTCCAACTGAGGATGTGTCACCGTAGTTCAGAGAGAAAGAGCGGTGCCAGCGTTAGAGGATCAAAGGATGGAGAACCCAAGATGAACGGGATCAAAAAAAGTGTTTTCTCTGTTTTTTGGTTCAAAACAGGAAGCTAGAGTCCACTCTTACTAGGTAGTTTTTGTTTTCATGGTCAAAGAAACAAAAAAAGAATTTCAATGGGTCTTGAAAGATCGTTCAAGAAGCTTTGAAAATACGTTCAATTTAGTAAAGGTACTAAACTTTTGGTACCTTTGTGTTTTTATGTGGTAATAAAGATCATTTTGAGCAATAATTAAATCTCAAAGTTTTTTCAATTTAACATTTATTTCTCAGTATATAAACTTTTCATTAGAGCCCGACCGATTAATCGACTCGATTAATCGGTCGGGCTGATTAATCGGCCGATTATAGCCTGATACTGATTAATCAAAATGAAAAAAATAAAAATTTTTGCTCCATGGAAATTCTGTCTCTCCTGTTTCTGTGTGTCCGTGAGTTGAGCTGCACGCTGCCCGAGTGCCCGCTAGACTATAATACGGCGTTTTAACGTTGTGTAAGTTGCTCATCCTGTGTTAACAGTTTGACTTTTTTTCTACTTATTTAGTTTGAATTCTTTATTTATTATTGTGTTTACAGCTTGTTCCTTTTTATCATTGGTTTAAACTACAGTTCTTATGTTGACAGTTTTATAATTAAAGCCCCTTGTTTTAATTTAATAGTGTTCTGTCTCAGTCTTTAATCATATGGGTATTATAATGATTTGTGTTTATATACAGTTTCTATCCTGTGTTTATCAATC
This sequence comes from Halichoeres trimaculatus, assembly GCF_033239565.1. NCBI lineage: Eukaryota > Metazoa > Chordata > Actinopteri > Labriformes > Labridae > Halichoeres > Halichoeres trimaculatus. The sequence continues at coordinate 1,430,803 of NW_027437194.1, forward strand.
AATTTATCATATATATCATCGGATATATCGGATATTGGTCGATAAATCTGTCGATATTGGCTTGTTTTTTGCCCCCGTATCGGCATCGGCCCCAATCCCATATCGGTCGGGCTCTACTTGTTATGTTGTGTTCATGCTCAGTAGGAAAATCTCCTACTCTTCCTCTCAGTCACAGTCACATGGATGTGCTTAGGTACCTGAAAATTAAGGATAGACCGATTATCGACCGGGCCAATTATCAGGCCAATATTTGGCATTTTGGGGCATATCAGCGTCTTTTTTTTAACCCGACAGCTGATATGAAACAAATTCAAAACTGTGTTGTTTTGGCTCTAATGCTTCTCTGCACAGAGTTTCTCCTTCTCATTACTACGGAAGCCCTAGATGGTCATTTAAAACCAATCATGTAAAACCAAACAGAAAATTAATTTAACTGTAAAAATCAGCACTACCTCAATTCTGTCCAGTTGTATTGCAGTTATACTGAAATTTTGGAAAAACTATATTTACTGTGGAAAACTTTACCTTTTTATTTTTTTAAGTTTTCATTTAACTTTATAAAAGTTTACGCCAATATTTTCACTTTGACTGCAAATTAATATCGGCTTCAAATATTGGCTATCGACCTCCTTGCCTACTAGTAATCAGTATCAGCCCCAAAAATCCATATCGGTCTATCTCTACAGAACATGGGACCATTTGATTTTATGTGAATCCGTACAAGGTTCAGTTGGATCCTATAAAAGTACCTGACTCAGTACCCATCCCTATTTGGCCCGTTCCACCTAGACCATCACAATCCACCCCCAGGTTTTCCTGTAGGGTCAGACAGTCTGGTCTGTGGCCTCCTCCCAACAGGAAGTGGTCTGGAGTGGACATCAGCTCCAAACTGGATCCATCCCTGAAGAAAACCTTCACCCAGTCCCCAACAGTCCAATCTTTGATCCCTGGCAGAGAGGACCCGGGTCTTCCTCTGCGTCTGGTTGATGAAGAGCTTCTTCTGCGTCCTGTCCATCGGTCATCTCGTGGGGTAGGAAGACGTTTCCTGCTTCAACCAGCTGCAGTTTGGTGGGACCATGTTGGACTTGCTCTGTCTTGGAGATCTTCAGTTTCCAGCAGGGCCAAGATGGCTGCCTTTGTGGCTTCCCATAATCCTCTAGTTTTAGGCGTAATGTGAGAGTCTTTGCATGAAACGGTCTCTGATGGACTTTAGGAAAACAGTGAAGCTTCACGTGTCAAACAGGTGAAGAAAACAAAGTGGTCTGATCATTTCTCCCTGGCTGTAGGTTTTATACGACCCTCTATGTTTCCACGCTGGCGTTAATTGAATCATAAATCTTTGTTGTCTTTTAATGACGCTCCTTAAAGTGTGTGATAGCTGTCAGACTGCAGTCACGGCGTCGTCTCTGGGCCCGTGATTGAAACGCGCTCTCATTCCCTCCATTGTAATGTGCTGCGGGTCGGGGAGCAGCAGCGTGAATACAAATCAGGGCGATCATTATTAACAGGCAGAGTGCGGGGCTCAGGGTCAAGAATGAGAGCTCAGAGTGAACGTGCCGCTCTCTGCTGAAGACTTCAGGGAGGCGCTATCAGTGATGAAGGTCAGAGGAGGCAAACAGCTGGAAAATTGCTGTAATCTAGCAGGTAATGTAATTTAGGAGAGGAGCTGAGGGCCTTAAATTACCCTCTGCCGCCGCAGCGAGGAGCTGTAATAACCACACACGCCTTAGAGCGCCACACGGTGTTTGAGTATACACGGCTTTCCCACAGGGACCAGGGGATCTGATGAGTGTTTTCCCTACGATGAGGAGAGATTAAGCTCTTCTAAACCTGACCAAGCTGGTTAATAACTCCCCCAAACTCAAGCCCATACTTTCCAAAAACAAAAACAACATGTTTTGGGGAAGTTTGTTGAAGAAACGCCTCTGCAGAAGGATTCCTCACTGTCCATCAGAGCAACAGGTGCCTCTGTGATCCTGGTCTCTGTACACACAACCAGTCACTGGTTGACCAATAAATCACTACTTTCACTATTGCTAACAAAACCAGCCATACAGACGATGAAACCAGCGCCCCCCTCTGAAAAGTCTGGACCCTTAAACTCTGGAAAGACCTGGTCCAAACCTCCTCCAGCTCAACGTGTATCTCAGACTGTGATTTAACTGTTGTTCAGAGCTGAAACAAACACTGAAACCAATAACCACAGAATCTGAGAACCACACTGTAAAAACTGAAATCTTATCCAGTGTTTTTGTCTTATTTTCAGCAGAAAATGTCTTTTTAGACTCAATATGAGCCACATTCACCTGATCAGTCCAGAAAATGTCTTGTTTCAGATTATTTAAAAACTAAATGTGGTCTTACTTGCTTGAAACAAGTTTGAAATATCTGCTAATGGATCAAGAGAAAAGTTTCTTGCATTGAGACATTATTCTAGTTTCAAGCCAATTTTAGAGCAAATTTTCCTGGTTCCTAGGGCTGGGTTTTGCTAAGTGTTGAGGAAATTTCAGGAATCTTGACACTTGATGAAGAGTCAGGAGACTCAGATGGCTTAAGTTCAAATAGTTTATATAGCTCAATCGAGGAGAAAATGACAGACAGTGCACATGGTGCCCAGTGTAATGCAAAGCCACTTCTAACAGACCAGTCCGTGAGCTCAGTGTTTAGTATTCTTGAGATTGGGATTGTTATGTCTATCTAACGGTTGCTAGGCGCTACCCGGGTAGCTGCCTGTTGCAGCAGCTCTCTCGTCTTTGTCCGTTTCTTGTGGTTTTTTCGTCTCTTTTTCGTCATCTTTGTATTTGGAGTGGATCATCACTTTGTATGGTTCATTGTCGGTCACGGACACCAAACTTTTTGTGGCTTCGGCGGTATTTTTTACTACTTTTCTCCTGTGTTTGTCTGGAGATCCTACATGTAACCATGGCTGCATTGTTTACATGTGAAATTAGCTGTTAGCAGCCTGTAGCATGTCAATGCTAACTAGTGTAGGGCTTGATGATTTCCCTCGAGCTGAGGAGGAGGAGGTGAGGACGACGTGCTGGTTCTCGGATGTGAGCTGGGAGGTGACGTCGTGGACCTGTCCTTCCATCCATCGTTGTTGGGAACGTGGGATCTAGCTCCGGGGGATGGATGAGCTAGCTGTGCTAACCCAGCGGCATCATGCTGTTCACGGACGTGGCTGACGGAGCTGACATCGGACGCCGCGACACATCGGAGGAGCTTCACCTGCTGTGAGCAGACAGGATCCAGGAGACAGAGACTGAACAGACTGCTGGGGAGGCTCAGTCCTGGACCCTGTGGAGGTGGAGGCTGGCTGGGCTGGAGAGTGGTGGACGGGTGGTGGACGGGAAGTCGTCATCTAATTTCTTATGGACATTTTTGCACTTTCTATACTCTTTCTTACTTTTGTTTTCTTAAATGCTGCGGTGACTCCTGAATTTCCCCTCGGGGATAAATAAAGTATTTTCTATTCTATTCTGTTCTATTCTATGAGCCAATGGGTTCAGCTTAGCCTGGGAACTCAGTGTGAGAAACAGCATTCAAGGAGATAAGAACATGATATCAGATCCAACCCAAACGATTTGATTTTGATACTTTAAGTCACGATTCAATTCGATATTGATTCAGATTTGATTTGAATGCTTGGATTAGCGATTTTCATGCCCCATGTGAACATATGTGGTGTGTCACCTCACCTTTTGGAGCAATAAAACAACCCAAACGTCAGACTTTAGAGCTGAAGGATCTGGCTGTATGCTTCTGTTGTTGCTTTTTTGCATTTTTTGGTTGTTTTGTCTCTTGTGGCCGTCGTCCACACAACGTGAACAACACGCACACTCCCCCCATGTGCCAGGAGATGAATCGATTCAGAGGATTTGCTGAATTGATATTGAATTGTGCGAGGCGATATTTCAATGCATCCATTCATCCATTCAAATAACTTGAAACAAGCATTTTTTTGGGACTGATTAGGGAAATGTGACCCATATTTAGTATAATGAGACAACCTTTACTTTAAACGAGACAAAAACATTTGATAAGAATTCAGTTGTTTTTTTTCAGAGAAACAATCTGTAACCCAGCACTCTGGAACCCGACATTCTAGAATCTTCCAACTCATTACCTAACAGTAAAGAACCCAGCACTCCTGAGACACTGTAGAAGCAAACACTCCGGAACACTCTACACTCTAGAATCCAGTGTTCTAGAACCCAACATTTAAGAATGCAGCCGTTCACCAGGTGTTCCACCAGATCCTAAGTGTGTAATCTGAAAAAACAGAGAGTTTAAAGTGGCCAAGGCAGGACTGCGCCCTGCGACTTCATACTGCGCCCTTGGGTTAGATCTTTGGACCGGTCCATGACGCAATGAGACAAAAACATTTGCCAAGACTGTTTTTGTAAATAAAGATTTCAGCCTGGTATTGACTGCACATAACACTAATTCCTTTGACCTTATTAACCCTTTTTTTTCTAGCTTTCCACTTTTGCATTTGATGTTAATTTTTACCTTAGAGGTCTGTTTGTTGATTGGGAAGCTTGTTTAGAAAACAAATGTTATGTTTTTACTGTTTGTAAATGTTTTTGGGATATTTTTTTGACCACATTTCAGTTATACTGTAAATTGTAAATCTACCTTAAAAAATGTGTAAAAAAATATTTCTATTAACATATTTTTTCTTAATACTTGAGCTCTTTTCCTATTTCATTATTCTATTATTTTGTCATATTTAGTGTTAAATCACTCAGTCATATAATTGTACAGAGAGAGTGCTGTTCAATCTGGAGTCAGACTCCTTATATTCTTAAAGATACTTAGCAAATAAAAGCTACTCTGATTCTGATTTGAAATCCTCCTCCACTGTTGCCATGTCACAAAGTTGTTCTTGTGAATCAACCACTGATTTACTCTGTAAAACAACTGAATATCAAACTTTAGAATAAAAAAAAATCTGGGTATGGATCCTAAATCTGACCCAGAAAGTTTAGAAAAGGACAAAAAGAAATCCAAGCAACAAAAACAAAACAGGTCGTTTCAGTTTCATTCATCTTCTAACTATCATAGTATGTTAAACAATTTTAAATCTAAATTCCTTTGTTCATGAACTGTTTTTTTTTATTTATTTAAATCCTTCATTTTAGTCTTCGTTTATAAACTGGGTTGGAAAAAAGGTGAGGTATCAGATTCCCTGAATAAATCCTAAAATCTGACTCACATTTTGAGGGAAAATATGGCTGCTGATGTAGTCTGCAGACACCATCATCATCATCATCATCTAACTTTTTAGCATTTAGCTTTTCTGGTGTTAAAAAAAAACAAATTTAAAATCAGAAATATCAAAGAATCACAATTTAAATTGAATCAACAACTAAAAAATCTTAAAAGAGTCAAATCAGGAGAAAAAGCAAACGTAGAGCGCTCTGCATGCTGACGTCCTGATATCTTGATGATATCTTATAGAAATGGATTATGGGAGCAGACCTGCCTGTGTGTGTGTGTGTGTGTGTGTGTGTGTGTGTGTGTGTGTGTGTGTGTGTGTGTGTGTGTGTGTGTGTGTGTGTCTGAATGAAGTGAAGTGTGTTTTCAGGGAGCGCAGACTGACAGAAGCTGGATCCTGTGTGTGTGTGTGCTGCAGAGAAACTGTATTTAGACGCAGATGTTACGTTGTCATGGTAACACACACACTACCCCCCCCCCCCCCCCACCCCCCCCACCCCCCCTTCTCCTCCTCATATCACAAACAAATGATGGCAGCCACTGCCATGCTGCAGCTGATGTCACCAGTTACCATGGAAACCCGGAGTTCAGCTGTGATGCTGAAGCAGGAGGCGGGGCCTGGCTGTGGGTGTGTGTGCCGTAACACCTGTAGTAGATGCTCACACATATTTCAGGAATATGAAACATCACCAAGACGTGATGCTGATTTTTCTTTTTTATGAATCTGTTCAGGTTAGTTTTGCTCCTGACTTCACTTCCCACAGTGCAACAAAAAAATGACAAAAATCTGCTTTTTTTTCTGATTGCACCACATAAAAAGATTTACGGCAACAGCTGAGGAGGATTCCTGCCCACATGATCTGTCAGGACTTGTGTGTTTGGTACAGGCATGCTTTCCTTACACTCCAGCGATCTGTTACACACTCTTCATTTGCACTTTCTGCAAACGAAACCACCTCCTACTTCTCCCACTTCTCCTGTGAAGCTTGTTGTTGTTGTTGTTGTTTGTGTGTTTGCAGAAAGAAAAACGATGAAATGAAACATAATCCTGGGACATATGGAGCACCATCTGCTCCATCGGCCCTTAAACCAGCGCTCTGGTTCTGGTGCAGCTCGACACGATGACACCCTGAACTCCTGACCTGCTCCTCTTCGCCTCCTCTTCAGCTTCACACACACAGACCTGAACCTGCTCCTGCTGCATCACCTGAACACACTCCTGGATGTTTCACAATGAGTCCTTTCACCTGAGACAACAGGAACAGCTCTTGTTGTGTAACTGTGCGTGTTTCTGCAGGGGAAAGCACTCACCTGGATCATGTAGAGCTGAGCGATGCGGTACTCCTCCACGCTCATCGGCATGGGGATACGATACTCCTTGATCAGCATGGTTGTGCTTGGATTGAGCCGTGCGTGCGTGTGTGTGTGTTGTATCCAGACGCTCCTCTCTCGGTCGGCTTCACTACCCGAGCAGCATGTTCAGACGGCGAGGACAGGAGGCATCGTTAGTCACACCTGAGAGGAGGAGAGAGGAGACACAGACAGACTCAAAAAGGAGCAAAACCTCAGGAAACAGCAGATCGCGCAGATTCCTGCAGCACTTACAAACCCAGCAGAGGAGTTAGCATGTTTGTCTGAAGGATTAAAGCCCCGTACACAAGCCAACACATCCGGTGTGTGTCCTAAAGCCCGCCCACAGATCTGTTACAAGGTAATCCACTGACCCAGCACCATCCCTGAAATCCCCCAGCAACCTAAATCCAGAGCGTGCTACACGCTGAAGATTCAGCCAAGTTGTTGTGGTCCATGTAGTCTTTAAATCCAACTGTTTGTAGTTTACAAGAGCATTTAGTTTTACTGAGACAAACACTGAGACACCCCTCTTTAATCCTCTACGGTGATATTTTAAAGAGGAGTGCACAAATGTAGCAGAAAATGGGAAACACTGTCCTGGGCACAAAATCGGTGTTGAATTATTCTCATCCAATAACATCTGTCTGCAAAAAAATTTAAATATGTGATAGACTAGAATAGAATTTACTTTATTAACCCCGGAGGGAAAATCAGAGTCACAGCAGCAAAACAAGTATACGGCCCTAACCCTAACTTGAAGAAAAATGTCCATCAGAGACGACAGCTCCTGTCCGCTCTAAACCCTAAGAACGTGGGGTTCATATCTGGTGTTAGCGCTCAAATCTCTGCAAATAGCATGATGCTACTCTGCTCTCTAGTATTCCCTCTGGTGCTAAGTTAGCACAGCTAGCCATCTTATTGGAGATAGATCTAACATTCCCTGTAGTGATGGATAAAAGGACAGGTCCATGTCGTCACTTCATCCTCACCTCTTTCTCCTCAGCTTGTGGGGAAACATCAGGCATAGCACCTGTTAGCATCGACATGCTACAAGCTGCTAACAGCTGATCTCATATGTAAACAATGTGACCATGGTTCCATGATCTCTGGACAAACACCAGAGTGTCATAGATTCGTGTCTGGATTGCAGGACAGGATGTTGCTCTACTTCTCTCTATCAGAGGTGGTTGGGGTCCGTTAGCTCCTCAGGCTAACTGTCGTTATTTCCCCGCTCAGAGACGAGCCTGAGATGGACTCTAGCCCTTTTACCACAGTGTCTGCTTTTAAAAATCTTGTATGAAGCTGTTTTTCTGATTCAAAACCAAATTCTAGTTTCAGTAATCAAAGATTTCTCACAGTTTGGGTCATTAATCCTGACGTTAGCGTTTAAAAACTCCTCACAGGAGCTTTCTGAAGTAAGGCTGCGCCTGAGACAGCGGTATTTTGGCTTCAAAACGTTCATTAACTACGTTAATAAAGTATATCTTTATCTTAATCTTAAATTGACACTGCTCAGTTAGACTGTTTGACGTACAACAACAAGCCTCCTACAGAAGTCCGACCCTGCAGACAAAGGGCTCCAGGATCTGTCTGCTCTGAAAACGGATCGTCGTATCCCGCAGAGTGTCACAGTCAACGACCATCAAGGCTGTTTTTAACAGACAAATGTGACGCTCACTGGAAAAATCAGCTGGTAGGAGTCAAAAGCAAGGCTGTTTCTTTCCCTCTCAGTGTTATTAGCTTTAAAAATTATACAAAAAGACATTTTGAGGCCTGTCTAGATTAAAAAAAAACATCAATATTAACCTCACAAGCAGTTAAAAACTGTTCACTGGTTCAACTTCCTTTAAATCAGCTCATCATCATTAGCTTCTCTGATTATCTGACTGCAAGCTTTAAGAAACACCTCCAGCCTGGGTTTTGGAGAAAAGGCAGATTTATCAAAGGGGGACAGGTCTAGATCCAGCTCTCTACATCCCTCTCTCATCACTCGTCCAGCCCAGGCCTCAGGGATGAGACAGCACGAGGACGTTTCCTGGACGGTGAGAGGTTTACTTTAATACTCTGTGCACGCTCTGGCCGTAACACCTCCCAGTAAGATTTGAAATGCATTAATGAGATTACAAGCGTCTTGTTGTGGTAGTACTAAGTCTCTGAAACCCTCCTCCACCTCATAGTCAACGCGCTGTGCCCTCAGAGAAAACAGGAGCAAAGTGAAGAATTCACACACTCCCTTTAAAAAGCATCTCTCCTCCTCCTCCTCTTTCTCTAACATTTACGCCCGTTTATAAAAGCAGCAGACGACGCGGTCACATGACTCCAGCTACTTAATCTGAGACGGATTAAGACGACTGTAAGTCTGACGCTGCAATCACATGAAGCAGGAGCAGGAGGCGCGCGTGTGTGTGTGTGTGTGTGTGTTGCATCGCAGCCGTCCATCTGTGTGTGATTAGTCTGCTTGTTTGCTGCAGCAGATGAACTGCAGAGGTCAGGAGGAACGCAGCGAAGCAGCACCAGGCTGACACTCAGCAGATATTACTTCAGAAAGCTCCAGTGAGGAGATTTTAAACCCTAACGTCAGGATTAATGAGTCAAATGTGAGAAATCTTTGATTACTGAAACTAGAATTTGGTTTTGATCAGAAAAACAGCTTCGTACCAGATTTTGAAAAGCAGACACTGTGGTAAAAGGGTTAGAGTCCATCTCAGGCTCATCTCTGAGTGGGGAAATAACGACGGTTAGCTTGAGGAGCTAACGGACCCCAACCACCTCTGACAGAGAAAAGTAGAGCAACATCCTGTCCTGCACTCCAGTTTGTCCAGAAATCATGGAACCATGGTCGCATTGTTTACATATGAGATCAGCTGTTAGCAGCTTGCAGCATGTCGATGCTAACAGGTGCTATGCCTGATGTTTCCCCGGAAGCCGAGGAGAAAGAGGTGAGAATGAAGTGACGACATGGACCTGTCCTTTCATCCTTCGCTGCAGGGAATGTCAGATCTATGTCCAATAAGATGGACAAGCTAGCCATGCTAACCCAGCACCAGAGGGAATACTAGAGGGCAGAGTAGCATCATGCTATTTGCAGAGATTTGAGCGCTAACACCTGATATGAACGCCACATTCCTAGTGTTTAGAGCGGACAGGACCTGTCGTCTCTGATGGACATTTTTCTTCAAGTTAACTTTTTATTTCATTCTATTTATTTATTCTTAAATTTTTGGGGCCATATACTTGTTTTGCTGCCGCAACTCTGATTTTCCCTCCAGGATAAATAAAGTAAATTCTATTCTAGTCTATTATCACCCACTGAATCATTCAGAGCACCTGGAGTTTTTCTGTTATATCACCAGAAAGTTCAGCTTCTCATCTTTCAGGAGCCGCTACTTTTTTTTCCCTCTTGCCCAAATAGTTGAAGAGTTACGGTACATACATGTGGATTCCTATGCAGTGTGATAATACAACCGATATCGCCAGAAAGTTTCCTCTTTTTGTCTTCAAGGAGCTCTTTGAATTTTCTGTTTATCCCAACTGGTTGAAGACTTAAGGTGATTTTAAGAGCTCCAGCCCTGTGATGGGTTTCACAAAGCTTAACCAAGAGGAATAGAATAGCTCACACCTGAGAACCAGCACATCATCCTCACCTCCTTCTCCTCACCTTGTGGGAAGACATCTGGCCTAGCACCAGTTAGCATTGACATGCTACAGGCTGCTTCCAGCTGAGTTCACATGTAAACAATGCAGCCATGGTTACATGTAGGATTTCCAGATAAACACAGGAGAAAAGTAGTAAAAATATCACTGAGGACACAAAAAGTTTGGTGTCCACGACCAACAAATGTACCGTACAAAGTAATGATCCACTCCAAATACAAAGATGGCGCCTAGCATCCAACTAGAAGTGAGAATAAAGTTGAGATCTGTCTTTTTCTTGTGGAAATTAAATCTTTATATCGTGCTAAAATACAAACATGCAACTAATAAGTTGAAAGCAGAGGGCGATGGTGGTTTCTTTTTCATTTGTGGCTCAGAAACTAAAGAGAGACGAAGACGCAGCAGAGACGAAAGATAAAGACTCATTTCTGAGGAAGCTAAACTCAGAGACAGCGACAGGCTCCGACTGCAGCATGAATCATACTGGGGGAGACGACAGATGAAGGTGAGAAAGCCTGAAAAGTTTCTTTAAACTTTCTGAAGATTTTTGTATTTCATAAAAAAGAAAAACTGACGTCTCCACAGCTCTGTGTGATTTTGTTTCAGTCGGCATGTTGTTGCCAGCTTTAAGGCCTTGTTGACGTGTTATCAGCAGTTTGTCTGGTTGCCTTTTGCACTCTTTTGTCTTTTTTTTGCCAAATTCATGATTACAGACTCTCTTTCTGATACAAACACAGCTCTGAGCTGGAGGAGAGCTGAAATGTCTTTACGTGGGTTAAAAATAAAGGAAATATTTGTTTTTGTGCATCAGTTGTGATTTTAGAGGCTTCCTGTGTGAGATCCTCTGTTTCATTCCCATGATGCTCCTAATAAACAGCCACAGGTAAGAAAACCCACTGAAGAGTCCAGTCCAGGCTCTGCTGTTGGACCTGGATCACAGATCTGAGGCGGTCTGAGGTCTGACACAGTCCCTGAAGAAAGACGGAGTCTCTGCTGATGAAGAAATCCTGGAGCTAAAAACAGAAACTCTCCAACATCACGGCTCGATGAGACACAAACAGACAGATGCATGAGCAACCAGCCCTGTGTGTGTGTGTGTGTGTGTGTGTGTGTGTGTGTGTGTGTGTGTGTGTGTGTGTGTGTGTGTCAGCTGAGTGAGTCAGCACATTCAGACGCAGCCTGCAGTGAGGAATATCAAACACACGCTGAATCAACCAGAGAGGAGGACTCTCGCTCAGAGAGGACTTTCCTCGAGCTCATCACTAGAAAACTGCAACAAATCTGAGATTTTAAAGCAACATCGTTGAGTTTACGTCCAATTAATTCACAAAATAAGAATCACGGAGACTCTGACGAGCTTTAGCTGATGAATGAGGACTCAGTGTCATAATCCGGGTTCACTTCAGTCCTCTCTAATCAGCCGAGCTCTCATCCCCAGAGAGACGTTAAAATTCTGCACTCGGAGCAATCTTCAATTAGACTTTCCAGAGTAACACGGAGTACTTTATCACCACGTGACGTTTCCTCCCAGCATCCTTCACTTCCTCTCTCCCAGTCCGCCTCCTCTCGTTGCTTCAGTCCTAAATAAAGTCGTCCTGGGCCGACGGCCAGCTTCACACAGAGCCACAGAGAAAAGCAGAGGAAGTTTGCTCTAACTGATCGCTCCGATTCATTTGCATTCAGAGTAATCCATGAAATGAGAAAATCTGCGCACTGTGTCAAAGTATGAGATAAAACACAGAGACAACCATCAAAGGAGAGGAAATCAGTCAGTAACCCTTTCTGATTCTGAGTCTTAGCAATAATAATGTCAACACCAATAACCCTCTTATTAAAAAAGACAGAACGTGCTCGTTTTCTGACAATGAGTAAATGTTATTGAAGTTTTATTTAATTTAACTGTTGCTTACTTTGATTATTCATTAACTTGTTAATTTATTTTGCTGATGAGTATTTAAGTTTCTGATGCAATCCTTATATTTATGCTAAGTGTTAATTTATGCTAGGCACCACCCTGTTGGCTATGCCTCTTCTTTGTCCGTTTCTTGTAATATGTTGGTCATGGACACCAAACTTTTTGTGTCTTCAGCAATATTTTGACTATTTTTTCTCTTGTGTTTGTCTGGAGATCCTACATGTAACCATGGCTGCATTGTTTACATGTGAACTCAGCTGTTAGCAGCCCGTAGCATGTCAATGCTAACTGGTGCTAGGCCGGATGTTTCCCACAAGGTGAGGAGAAGGAGGTGAGGATGACGTGCTGGTTCGACCTGTCCTTCCATCCATCGTTATTGGGAACGTAAGATCTATCTCCAATAAGATGGACGAGCTAGCTGTGCTAACCCAGCAACAGAGGGAATACCAGAGGGCAGAGTAGCATCATGCTATTCACAGACATGGCTAACAGAGCTAACAGCAGACAGGATCCAGGAGACAGAGACTGAACAGACTGCTGAAGAAGCTCAGTCCTGGACCCTGTGGAGGTGGAGGCTGGCTGACTGGACAATGATGGACAAGCTGTCAGCATCTATTTTCTTATGGAGCTTTTTGCACTTTCTATACACTTCTTACTTTGGATTTCTTGATTGCTGCTGTGACTTCAATTTCGTTGTACTTGTTACAATGACAATAAATTTCTATTCTTCTTCTATTCTGTTCTAAAGCTGAATATGCTACAAAGTCAAGGTGAGTTCAGGGAGTCCAGGTTCCTTCAGCATCCAAAGACACTCAGGAACTGGGACTGGAGACTCTGACAGGAAGAGGTCTGGTAGAGCCAAAACAGAACCAGGAGACCAGTTTCTGAGAGTCGACAGCCTCAAGCTTCACAGAGGTGGTAGAGTCCAGTCTCAGTTTCAGTTACTGTGAAGAGGAGACTTGGACTGTTTTCAAAACCGCCTACAACAGACTTCAAGTGAATGTAGTATGACTTTTCTGTTGGGTCTGTTTTGTAGTATACTACTACTTAAGTTTTGAAAGGTGGAGCTACAGATGATAACTTTTTTTCCATGTTTAACCTTTATTAAAAATGTATAAAACAAACTTTGGGTAGATCGTGACATTTTAGTGATTTCATTAATCATATCACAGCAGAAACATCAGATGTGATTTTTAATCTTACACCTAAAGTTATATGGTTTGTTTCAAAAATTCTGAAAGGGACTGACTTTTTATTTTTCCAGCTGATGGAAAAAACACTTCCATATAATCCACGAATGGTTAAAATAAGGTAATTAGTCTTTTATATGGGCTTTGATGAACTTGTAGAAGTAAACGCGTCTTTACAACAAGAAGGGACAAGATTGAGTGGTGTTTCTTCCTTATCACTTCACTTCTCACGTTAGTGTTGTTGTATTGTAGTTGTAATGCTGACTCATTCCAGTAGATGGCGGTAATGGACAGTCGCACATCCGGAGATTTTTAGTATACTGCAGATTTTGCAATTTTTCACATACTGACTACTACACGCTGGTTTTTAGTCAAAATAGTCAGACTGCTGGTGTAGTCGGCGGTTTCAAAAACAGCCTCAGAGCTGCAGCTTTGACAGGTCAGAGTGCAGAAAGAAAAACCTCCATCACTAAAAACCTGTTTCCACCAAGTGGTCCGGTTTGGATCAGTATGGTTTGGTACGTCTGATCCTTTTTGTGTTTCCACAGCCAACTGTGCCCCCTTGTGGAAGGTGGTGTGTAAACCAGACGCTGATAGCCGCATCAGTTACACAATAGCGTGACACCAATCAATCAATCAATCTTAATTTGTATAGCGCCAAATCATAACGAACGTTATCTCAAGACATTTTCCAACCAGAAACCCAACATCGAGACAAGATAAGAGTCTGATCTCATCTTAATCCACCATGAGTACAGAGCTCTGCAGCATTTAGCAAGTTACAATGGAGAGGAACAACTTCCCTTTAACAGGCAGAAACCTCGGACAGAACCAGACTCATGTTAGACAGACATCTGAGGAGACACCATCGCAACGCAACACAGTGAATCCTGCAAATAAATCTAACGAAGAAGAAAAGCGTGACACAGTAAACAAAGAGTCCAAGCTCCTCCTGAACCACTTTAAGAAGGAAGAAGAAGATTGTTGATCAGCCTGGTTTTGACTGAAGGAGTAGAAACGTCTGCGTCTGCAGCAGCAGCTGAATGTAAAGCAGTGGTCGCTGAAGAAAGAAGCTTAAAGGGCAGAGCGGAGTGTGAACAGCCAGCTGTGGAGATAAGTGCTCTCCACTCTTGACATTCAGTCTGAAACACTCTCCGTCTGTCTCTTCGCCGCTCGCAGCCTCCGAGCTTAATGTGAGCGCCCGGGTCGTAGGCCGGGGTTCGTTTTTCAGGAGGTCAGCTGAGCAGAACGCCGGCCTGTGGGAGCGAGCTGCTGGCAGGCGGCGCCGTGCTAAATGGAGCGGAGCTGTTTTCTCTGAGTCGGTTGCTCCGCTGGTGAATTTGGTGCGATTAAACCCAGAGGCCTCTCCTCTTGTCTGCGTCGTGGAGGAGCGTGATGGAGGGCAGCTGGCAGCCGCTCGGACTCAGAGAGGAGACAATGAGACGTTAACTTTCTCTGCAGAGCTTGTTTTTTCATCTCCACATGGAGGCTGTTAAGCCCGTCCTGATGTCTTATTGTTCAGCTCGAGGTGGTTGGTTTTACAACGTATGCAGATTATTACAGCGTTACTGTGCGGCAGGGTGACGTGGTCAAACAGGAAGTGTGCAAATCCTCCGTCATTTTAGCTTTAAAATGAGGAGAAAAGAAGTTTCAGCATCCAGTTGTTTGTTCTACCTTAAAGCATTGCCTTATCTAGACTTCTATTTTACATTAAAGAGGGGTATCGTGATTTTTCAACAGGCTCTAAATTGTTAGGCGTGTGCGAATTGTCAAACTTCTTTGTTGTAGAAATTCGATGATGTCATCACATAAGGATCTCCTGATTGGCTAATGACACGTAAGAGGAGTAGTGCCTCAAACACCAAGGTCTACCCATAGCTCCGCCCCCAGCAGGCCTCCAGAGGGCTGGCCAATCAGAGAAAAGGGGGATTTGTGAAGCAGGGTGTCTTAAAGAGACAGAAGCTAAAACAAAGAATGTGAGAAAAATATGAATTTAGTTTTTTTTTAGGTCATGCACAGCTACTATGGAGACACCAGAGGGTCAAAATGTTGTTTATATTAATTTAATCATGAATATTTTGGGTCTCCATAAGAAACTGACATTTTCATTGTTTTGTAGATTTAATATTATCTAGAACGGAACTTACACCTTTTTTATTCTAATGACAGACCAAGACATTGTGCTAAAAAGCAACATTATGAAATAAAAATTGACTTTTAAAAAAACGTTTATATATATATATATATATATATATATATATATATATATATATATATATATATATATATATATATATATATATATATATATATTTCTTTAAATAAAAATTTGGAAAATAAATAAAAAGTTATTATTTTAAAAATAATAAAAAGTTTAAAATAAATTTTATTTTTTTAAAATAATAAATATTAAAGAAAACATATTTCATAATAATATTGCCATATTTTACAATTTAATGGCCATTATTATATATTTATCTTTTATTTATCAAAATGTTATTTATTAAAAAATGCTGTTTTTATTAATCTAATTATAAATATTTTGGGGCTCCATAAAATGTCCTGATTGGCTAATGACATGTACGAGGAGTGGGGCCTCAAACACTAAGGTCTAACCATAGCTCCGCCCCCAGCAGGCTTTCAGAGGGCTGGCCAATCAGAGAAAAGGGGGTTTGTGGAGCAGGGCGCCTTAAAGAGACAGGAGCTAAAACATCAGAATATGAGAAAAATATGAATTCAAATCATGCACGGATACTACGGAAAGACCAGAGGGTCAAAATAATGACTGAAAAAAAAGCACAATACCCCTCTTTAAAAATGACATTTAATGCTTTTCTTCTAAAGATTTTAAAGGGTAAGTTAACACACATTAAAGTAGGATTATAATGACATCAAATAATGTTGCCTCACAAAGAAAATTAAAATATAGAGAAACAGGAGCAGATTTATCAAAATAGACATAGAAGATGTAGATGGGACATTCATGTGAATTTAAAAATCAAAGCCTAAGTGGCTCTAACTCTTTAATTTCTCTAACTTTTGCAGTTTAATTCACAAAAAAGACGTGTCTCTTTTCTTTCTTCTTTGTTCGTCCAGGAGCTCCTCATAAAAACGCCACAGCGAGGCTTTACGCGTGTTTAACGTGTGCTCGTCATGTTTTATTCATTCAGACTGAAGCTTCTTGGAATTCTCCTGAACATTTTCCTGAATGTATAAACAACATATACCAGGAAAGCTCTGTCTCCCTCTGGATATATAAATATATAAATATATAAATATATAAATATCCTCTGAACCTACTCTAGCGAGAAGAAGCAAATTGGCGAGCCAGGAGCCGACGCAGCGTGTCTGTTTCACGTCTCAGTCGGCTGCAGCGGCAGCGGGATGCATTCGATTCAGCGGCTGGAGGAGCTGCAGAGACCAGATCCCCCGACAGGATTAGAGTCTGGTTTTAATAACAGTGATAGAAACACGGGGATTAAAACATCTGGAGGAACACGGCGAGAAAAGACGACAACGGGAGAAGGGAAGACAAACGACCACATTCAGCAGAGTCTGACACCAAAAAAAAGAAACTACAGCTGCATATTTCAGGAAATGTTTGATCTGTTTTCCACATTTCTTTGTTGAAGACCTCCGGGTCAGACATGAAAACGTTTCCTCTGAAAACGCTAAAACGTGAACTTCTGAGGAACTGCAAACACTGTAGTGAGCATGCCAGGCCTGTAGGTGGTGCTATAACTGTCTTGTCTAGAAGCAGCTTTTGGGAGATCTCCACCAAGCGACAACCTCCGATCTTAGGGTATGAGACAATGCTGAAGTGCTAAAATCTGCTGTTTCTCCAGTGTTCGCTTGAGGCTGGCTCTGGAAGTACAGGAAGTCACAAACACACTAAGCCAAAAAAAGCTGTTTTCAAAGCAGAAATTAACCTTTTTACAGCCTGTTTCAAAAAACGTCTCCTGTCTGAGTCGATAATTTTACTACCAGCTCCCACAGTACGGGGGTGAATTTTTTTCTAACTCGGCCGTTCAGATGATATTAAGATCGCCCAATCAGAGGCACAGTACCAATATGGCAGCGATAGCCGATCTGCTTCAAAAATCCATTTCAGAAACAGAAGGTGACGTCAGGGAGACTGCATCCATGTTTTATACAATCTATGGCCTCCTAGAGACCATAAACTGTAGAAAGTTGGAGTTGGGCCGATCATCTGGTGTGTTGGTGAATGCTAAGCTAAAAAGTGGAGCAACAGATGCTCATTTAGTTAAAGACAGTCACAGATTCAGCAGATTGAGCAGCACAAGCTCAACACGGTAGATCACCACCATCCTAACAACGGGACTGAAAACGCCGGCTTACTGTTTACTCGGCAACAATGGCTGCAGAGTTTCAGAAAAATCCCACTCTGGAAAATGTTTTCAAAAGTTTGTGTTTCAGGTCGGCTGAAACACTGTTTTCTGCATAAACATGAGGCTGTGATGCAACAAAACTTTGGCGTTTCTTCTTCAAGTATTGCTGCGTTTCTTCCTCTTGTTTAAACAGAAACGGCGTTTCAGCCGACCCAAAACGCCATTTTTTTGAGAATGGCCTCCAGTGGATTTTTTCTAAAAACTCTGCAGCCGCCATTGGTGTGTAAACGCTGACATCACGCTCCACTTCCTGGTCTACCGTGTTACGTTTTTTTGTCTTTAACAAAATGAGCATCTGTTGCTCCACTTCTGCTCTTAGCATTCACCAACACACCAGATGATCGGCCCAACTCTACTTCAGAGGAGATCAACCAAAAACTGCTTCTGGACGAGACAGTTACAGCACCACCTACAGGCCTGGCATGCTCACTACAGCGTTTCTAGATAGACGCTAATTTTTTACACAGCGTTTTTGGTAAACCTTGCTGTGGAAGTTTAGATGCTGTTGCGTTGGACGTCAAACTTTGCGATCACAACTTGACTTGTGAGAAAAATCAAACATAGAGGGCGCTGTCGGCTAGTGCATGTCATCTTTCGCAAGAAACAAGAAAACAAGAAGAATCTGAGAGAAACATGAGCTTGCGACACATTCATGTTTCCGTTTTTAGGCACGTTTATGAGCGCCAACAAACTTCATGTGGTATGAGATTTGAAAGACACGTTGCTGAAAGTGTAGTACTGAATAAAACCAGTAGGTGGCCGCAGATTAAACTCCTGGTTTCGACTCAGCTTTCCTGTCCAATAAAGTCAAAAAACATCCTGAAATAAATGTTTTGAGAGATGAAAAGCAAAGAGAAACTCCTCTTTAACCGAAAAACAAAGATATGTGGAGTTTTTCAGATTCAGAGATCACATCAGCCACAATATCTCATCAGGCTTTTGGTGAATTATTTTGTCATATTTAAAACCAACGCTGTGGGAGTTTAACAAAGCTCTGTGTCCAACATTATGTCCACTTCATATCAAGCTCGTAAAGGCAGGTTTCTGTCAGAGGCTAACGCTCAATCCTGGAAATCACAATCGACTCTGAGAGGTAGAACAACGTCTCCAGAGTCTGTTTTGGGTTTCTGCTCTGAGAGGCTTTAACATCTTCAACCATCAGCAGGAAAAACCATCAGAGCTCCAGCCTAACTCATCCTCCTCTGATTCATCTGCTCCCAAACCAACCAACCTGATCAGGAGACGTCACAGATGATCCCAGCCTGATCTCCTGCTGCCGGTGTGCTCCCCTCACAGAGGAAACCTGCAGCTCCTCAGACCTGACGCGTCAAACACGCAGCCTCCATGTTTTCAGCGTTTGAAAGTGGAGGAAACACGCCTCACCTCTGCTGAAGAGCTGTCGCAGATCCACGGAGCCCCACGGAGACCAGCGGCTCCTCCTCCCCATCCCTGCACCCGCCTGGCCTGCCCTGCCCCCCCCCCGTCATCGGGGGAAGGAGCTCCTGTTAATCCTGGCTGAGCGACCAGAGGCTGACGATCCCGCTTCTCTCCACCTCTCTTCTGCCCCGGCCCCCTCCTCCTCTCCTGCTTTTACTCCCCCTGCTCTGTCTCCACCTCCTCCAGACTGTGGCCGCTCTGTTACCATGGAGAGGCATGAGGCTGCGCTCTGATTGGTGGGGTTTGTTGTGATGCAGGAAGCTGCTGGTGCAGCCCAACAGATTGATGGCCTTTTTTCAGCTCCGAGCCAGAATCAGCTCTGCTGGTTTCAGATCGACGCGCGGCGAGGGGCTCAGTCACAGACGCGCAGGACGTCAAGTCACAGGGAAAAATAAAATTCATCCTCACTTTCACACAGTTTAAAGACTGAAAGAGGCAGATTTTTAAAAAGGTCTCAGGATTTAGAAACAGTGAGTTCCAGGAAAACTAAAACCCTGAAAAGTTATGGGAGAAAACTGGATCTAAATTTTGTTTTGAAATGTCGTCAATTGAAAAAAAGGGTTTCCACAATTAACAGCTTATTAAGAGATTCTTCAGCCCTTTACAGGTCTTTTTAAAGAGGGGGTATTTAGCTTTCCTGTTTTTTAAAATGGATATATATGACAACACTATAGTGGAAGAAAAAAATCAATGTATTGAAGTATCAGGATACTTTTTAAACAATTTTTAATCATTTTTTTTTTTTCACTTTTGATAAATCATTTTTTTCTTCAAATTTAAATCCTTCATTTAATTCTTTATTCTTTAGCTGGGCTGGAACAGGTTGAGGTGTGAGATTCCCTGAATAAATCCTAAAAACTGACTCACATCTGATGTATTATATCTCTGCATGGGAGTCTACGGTGGCTGGAAGGGGTCAGACAATTTGCAAAAGCAACATCACAACAAAGTTAATGAAGTTATTCATCCCAACAGACACAGAAAAGATGTTAAGGTAAGTAAATGATTTTATTTTTTTCAAACTTCAGCTATGATAAATAAATGAATCAATAATGTTAGCATAAAAAGCTATATTTATATCATAGCTGAAGGTAAATAAAAAACAAAATCATTTACTTAAACTCACAACTTTTCTGTGTCCGTTAGGAAAACTGTTCTCTTAAGCTCTGTTGTGTTGTTGCTTTGTTGTTGCAAATCAGCTGACACCTACCAGCCACCGTAGGAGAAGGGATGGCAACCGAATTTGGTTCTTTTATAGGTACTGACTGAATACTGTCTGTAGTACCCAGTACCAATTCATGTAAAATCAAAAGGTACCATGTTTCGGGACCTGAATGAGCATCAATTTTATAAGACTTGCGCATTTTTAAAAAATGTTGCAAATTGATTGTAAAGTAGCTCTAAAATTGCATGATTCACAAAAAAATGATATTAAATTAAATTTTAATTAAAATTAAATTTTAATTTTAATTTTTTTTTTTTGCAAATTTATTAAATATCAAAAATGTTTGCAAGTTTTTTCATTTTTTTTAAACTTGATATTCTTTGAAAGTTTTTGATTTTTTAATTTAAATTTTTTTAAGTGTATTGGTTTATTTTTTTTTTTCCAAAAATGTTTTGAAATATTTTTGACAATTTTTGAAATGAAGTTTTTCAAAACTTTTTAAAATCTTTTGTTTTCTTAAAAAAAAAAAAAAACTCTAGTAATATTCAGAAATGTTTGCAAATTGATTGTAAAGTAGCTTTAAAAAGGAACAGTTCACAAAATATTTCAATTTCAATTTTTTTTAATTTATTTATCTATTTAATCATTTATTTATTTATTTATTTATTTATTTATTTATTTATTTCACAAATTTCTTAAATATCAAAAATGATATTAAAAAATATATATATATTTTTTAAGTGTATTGATTTTTTTTTATTTAAAACATTTTTTGAAATAATATTGACATTTTTTAAATACTTGAAGTTTTTCATATCTTTTTAAAATCTTTGTGAATTTTTGTTTTTTTAAAAACTTTTTTATGTTTGCAAATTGATTGTGAAGTCTCTTTGTGAGCGACCAAAGCAGAAAACACAACCAGCAACATGACTTATTGTTTCTATATTATAATCATTGACGCTGGCGTCACGCATCGTTTCAAGTGTGAAAGGTACCCGTCCTCTCATTACCGTAACTCTTCAACTATTTGGGCAAGAGAAAAAAAATTGAGCGGTTCCTGATTGAAGAGACGATGAGGTTTCTGGGCATGATGTCTGACTCTTTAAAGGTCAAAATAACATTGATGGGAGGAAAATAAGAATTTTATTAAGCTGCAAATCATGTGAAGCTACTATCGAAGGATAAAGACTTTAAAAAGTTTAATGTCTCCTCTTTAAAGACTCCTCTGAAGGACGGATTAATCTGAACCCTGCTGATAAAAACCGGACTGTAGGACTCTGACCTCACTGAACCACCTCCATCTTTGTCCAGCATGTGACCACTTCCCTGAACTTCCTGTGATGTAATCCTGGAAATGAGGCTGAGCTGCAGTGAAGGATCTGAAGCGGCGCGTGCTGCAGCAGCCAGCGCGACGTCCCCACAAATACCGCCACTGAGATCAGAGCAGGCGGCGTGCAGGAACCTGCAGCCACGCGCCGCTCCTGCTCAGCGTTTGAAGGATGA
Organism: Halichoeres trimaculatus; assembly: GCF_033239565.1. Taxonomy (NCBI): domain Eukaryota; kingdom Metazoa; phylum Chordata; class Actinopteri; order Labriformes; family Labridae; genus Halichoeres; species Halichoeres trimaculatus. Next base: position 1,452,649 of record NW_027437194.1, read on the forward strand.
GTAACAGGAGCGTGTGTGAGGAGCGCCGTCTGACAACATCACAAATTAACAGCAGTGATTGTGCCAGATGTTCATGCTGCAGAGTGTGTGTGTGTGTGTGTGTGTGGGCTGATTGTGTTAGTGTGCTCTGCTGATGCTCAGATAAAGTGTGTGTGTGTGTGTGTGTGTGTGATGGGAGGGAAGCCATCAACAGGTCATTTCATTCTGAGGATCTCTGCAGCTCGCAGATAAAACGCAGAGCGCTGTGACCAATCACAGAGCTCCGTTTCCTGCTGTGATGAAAAGTCCTCAGCCTCTCTTTTCTGGCGCTGGATGTTTGAAACCAGCCGTCATGTGATCGCCTCCAGCAGCGTGGGATGCAGGTGATATTTTTAACCTGGAGCCCACAGAGACGCGTCGGCTGGATGTAATTAAAGCGGCGTTTATAAAGCGCCGACGTGAGTCACAGAGTTCATCCCCCGCTCTGCTGGCGGCGCTCACATGGTGCACCTCAGGCCTCGTTCAGAGCAGGTAGCATCCATCACAGGCCAACAGTCTCCTCTGAGGTCTACAGGAAGTGAAGTCTTTATGGTTTTATGCGTCTCAGAATCCTGACAGGGTGAGCAGGACTCTGACAGGAACAGGATCCATCATCCTGAGCTTCCTGTGACCCACCGCGGCGGTCTTTGTGTAAAAACAGGTTTTAGTCATCAGCTCCTCTTTGCAGAGCAGCGTGTTCGCTCTTCTGTTTCTCTGTGAGCTCAACGCAGAGCTCAGAGCTCTCAGAGCTCCGAGCGCTCAGCTGGCTCATTGACAGTCAGCGACGGTCCACACACACACAGGACGGTCACGACTCCTGCAAACAGACACACGGCGCTCGGAGCAGGTGATCCGACGCTGGCAGCAGAGATTAAAGTGATTCACGCTCGTGTTCGGCTCCATGCGTTCAGAAATAATCAGTTTCTAACGTCACAAAATGAGTTTTTGGAGGGTTTCACTTCCACCCCGGATCACAGATTCCTCTACGACACAAAAACAGCTCAGCTTGTTAAACCTCAGAGCTCCTCAGATGTGTCATCACTGGGCTCTTCTCGAACTTTTCAACTGTTCAGTTTTTTTCTTATGTCAACAATACACTGAGGGCAAATTTGAGACAGACTGAGGAAATCTGAGGACAAAAATGTCCCCTGCCAAAAACAGTGAAAATAAAAAAAACTAAACTTTTTTTTTCCCTGAAATTAGAAAATGCATGACTTATTGCGAGCAAGTGATACAAAATTGATAAAATGACAAAAAAATTTGCAATATTTTTTAAATTTGCAAGTTTTGGAGGCTTAATGTTCTTTTTTTAATATATTTCCAAGTTGAACGGACATTTTTTGAATTTCATTCTTTTAATATTTTGTAATACTTGAAATTTCTAAACTTTTTTTGTGAATTTTTGCAGTTTAATTTAAAAATAATAATTTATTAATTGTTTGAAAATTGTTTATTGAGTTGCTTAAAAAAATGATTCAGAACCTTTTGAAATTTCAATTTTTAATTTTTTTTTTTTACAATTGAAACAAAAGTTTTTGCAAGTTTTTTTTAATTTGGATTTTTTTATGACTTGATGTTCTTCAAATTTTTCTTTTTTTGAAAATGTTTTAGGTGTACTGATTTTTTTTTTATTTCAAAATTTTTTAAATTATTTTTGGAATTTTTTTAAATGCTTAAAGTTTTTCATAACTTTTTAAGATCTTTGTGAATTTTCGATATCTTTTTTTTAAAACTTTTTTAAAAATGTTTTCAAATTGCTTTAAAAAATGCATGATTCACATAATTTAGAAATTTCAATTTTCTTTGTTTTTTTATTTATTTATTTACAATTTTTTTTTTAACCAAAACTTTTTGCAAGTTTTTTTTTTATTTGGATTTTTTTTACTTGATGTTCTCCGAATTTTTTTTTTTTATGTTTTAAGTGTTCTGATTTTTTTTTTCAATGTTTTTTTAATTATTTTTGGAATTTTTTGAAATAATTAAAGTTCTTCATAACTTTTTAAAATCTTGTGAATTTTGCTATATTTTTAAAAAGTTTTTCATGTTTTAATTTTTTTTTTTTTTACATTTAAAAAAAAAAAAATGTTTTGCAAGTTTTTATTTAATTTGGAATTTTTTTTGACTTGATGTTCTTTGAATTTTTTTTAAATGTTATAAGTGTATTTATTATTTTTCTAATTTCAAACATTTTTTAATTATTTTTTGTATATTTTGAAATACATAGAGTTTTTCATAACTTTTTTAAATTGTTGTGAATATTGCTATCATTTTTGTAACTTTTTTAATTTTTTTAAATGTTTGCAAATTGATGTGAAGTCTTCTTATGAGCAACCAAAGCAGAAGACACAACCGGCAACATGACTTATTGTTTCTATATTATGATCATTAAAGCTGGGCTCCCAGCATGCCGAGGAAAAAGCCGTTCGACGTCTCTCACGGCGACTGATACCAATAAGTCTGGAAACAAAGCTGCTGCTCTTCATGTCAGAAAACATGAACGAGATCTGGATGCAGACTCTGGTTGGCTCTTTACCTAAAAACATCTAAAAACATCCCAGCATGCATTGCAATTTTTTCCAAAAAGCTGAAATCAGCCGTTTTAGCAACAATCCTAAAAAAGTCTGTAACATCCTGACGGGACTGGAAGTGTGCTGTCCTTTTTTACAGTCACTCATCGAGACACAAGTTTCCCTTTTCCTCATTCTGACTTCAGAGTGTGCATCGAACAAGGAAGCACTAAAAACACCAAAGAAGAAGAAGAAGAAGAAGCACATCACTCTTCTTCCTGTAACCTTTGCAGATTTGTGTCTTGATTTGAAGTTAACAGAGTTTTCGTTCTCTGTCCATGGTGCTGAAATACGCCCAGGATAAAGACGACCTGAGACTTTTCTACTGCTCCATCTGAGCCACATGAACCCTGGATGTTTTATATGATATAAAGGAAGCTGAGCATCTTTTCAGACGAGTATAAATCATGAAAACAGCCGAGAGAAAGAAGGAATCTCTTCTCAAACCTCTCAGCTGACACATCTTTGTGTTTGGGGTGTTTCTGACCTGCAGTCCATCTCCAGCGCCGTTTCTCCTCCTGTGAATGAAACAGAGACTGAATGAGCACACACACACACACACACACACACACACACACACACACACACAGATTCAGAGTTGGACTGACTGACACACACGGCCCTGTGAAGCAGCGTGTCGTCAAAGCTGTCACGCTCAGATTGCAGAGAAACCCAAAGCGGAGCAGAAGTCACGTTTCGAAACCGTTTCCTTCCTCAATCCAGGGTGAGAAACTCAAACTGTTAAAGGTCTCTGAGACGACTTCCAGCTCCGCTCATGTGTTCATGTGTTCATGTGTTCATGTGTTCATGAGTTCATGTGTTCATGTGTTCATGTGTTCATGTGTTCATGTGCTCATGTGTTCATGTGTTGCAGCATCAACACGGCCACATTAAAGAGGCGTGAGCAGCAAATGAGAGTGAACGCAGCCCTGACGTGACGCCTGGCTGATGAGAGAGGACGGCTATTTTTAGCTCAGGGTGGCGGTGGCGGTGGAGGGGAGGGGGTGAGGGGGGGTGAGGGGGGAACGGGGGGGGAATGACAGCAGCGAGCCGAGTGACGGCTGTGCTGGGTTAGCAGTGATGATGCTCAAATTGCTCTGCTCTCCCGCTGTAGCCGGTAAATGGCGGCGATGATGCTTTTCTGTTGGAGAGGGGAGGGGGACCAACACGCCACCTCATTCATCAGGACGCCGTTACCTCACAGAGGAATAACACAGCTCGCTGCGCTGAACACCAACTCTGGAGAGGTGGAGAAAGCAGGAAAACAGACTCTGATTTAGCTCATTTAAAGTCTGCTGTTGATTAATAAACAAACACGATGAGTTTTATCGTGAAGTTGGACTAAATTCAGATTTTTATTTTTATTTACATCTGTCAATAAATCCTGCCACCGCTCTACTTCACCTCCTACAACATCAACAGCCCACCAACTTTACAGCCTTTACGTTTTACAGCCTCTGTTTTTGCTAATTCTTGAAAAACAAATTTTAAGTTAAAAATGCATATAAAAAAAAAATTGAATTTATTTTTTTTTTAGTTTTGGAAAATTCTTAAAAAAAGAAAAAAAAGAAAAAAAAGATTGAAATCTTGCCTATTTATTTAACTACCTTTTTTTTTTTTTTTTTTGCCATTTTTGCCATTTTTGCAAATATATTGAACTTAAACAAATAACCATTTTGTTTTTTATTTTAATTTTTAATCTGATTTTTTTGCAAATTATTATTTTTTTTTAATTCTGCAAAATTTTTAAATGTAAATTTATTTAATTAAAATTAAATATCTAATAAATCTCAAGTTTTACAGCCCTGGGAAGACAACTAAATCTACAAAAAGACTAATCTGGAAGGAAATACAGATTTGAATGCTGTGTGGTTGGATTCATTTAAAACGACCAAGCTTGTTATACATGCCTAATTTTACATCTTTGCAAAATTTTTAAAATTTCATTTTTTTTGTCAAATTTTTGCAAACTTTTAAAGTTTCAATTATTATTATTATTTTTTTTTACAATTTCTTAGGATAACAAAAAAATTTTCAAGTTTTTTTTAATTTAAAATTTTTTTTTGGAATTTTTAAAAATGTTTTGAAATATGTTTTTTTAATTTCAAATGTTTTGAAAATTTGACATTTAAAAAAAGTGAATTTTCACAATTTTTTTTCAAACTTAAGCATTTTTTTTTTAAATGTTCGCAAATTTATCAAAAATCACATGTTCAGTTGCTTAAATTCAAATAGCTGTTATTTTAGATAATCGTTCACTTAATTTTACAATGTTAAAATTTAATACACTTAACTGTCTTTATTGTGAAAAAAGTAGTTTTTTTGGCTCCAGGATGACTTTCATCCTGGTTAGCTGAGGCAAAATGCCTTTCCACATCCCTAAAATCTAAAACTCTGCTGTTTCTCCAGTGTCCACTAGAGGCTGGCTCCTGAAGTACAGGAAGTCACAAACACACCAAGCCAAAAAAAGCTGTGTTCAGAGTAGAAATTAACCTATTTACAGCCTGGTTCAAAAAACATCTCCTGTCTGAGTCGCTAATTTTACTACCAGCTCCCACTGTACTGGGTGAATTTTTTTCTAATGCAGCCGTTCAAAGGGTATTAAGATCGCGAGCTCCCCCAATAAGAGGCACAGCTCAGGGTCACGTGACCGACAGGTGCCCTATAGCGGTACGCGAAGCCCTTGCCACTACCAATATAGCTGGGATAGCCGATCTGCTTCAAAAAACCATTTCAGAAACAGATGGGTGACGTCGGTAAGACTACGTCCATGTTTTATACAGTTTATAGGAGCTTCCTTCAGTTTCATGGGACACTTTTTGGACTTTCCCCGCGGTCGGTCTCTGAGGTCAAACCGTCTGACAGCTGAAGTTTCTCTGACTCGGCACAAATCAAAAACTCTTCCTCACAGATGAAATAACTTCCTCTAAGAAGCTTTCTCTCTCAGAGGTTTACAGTAAATGAGAGTTTCTGAGCCAGCAGGGAGGAAAACAAATGTTTGAATAACCACAGAGTCTTTTTTTAAGTCTCAGAGAGGAAAGCAGCCTCAGCACCTGCTGACTCCTCATCCTCTACAAACACAGCTGCTTCTTTCAACAGCTCCTCATCAAATCAGAGTTTCTCCTCCTCTAAAGACTCGACTCTACCACAGACAGAGATCTGTGAGCGCGGCTGGATTAAATGATTGATCGTGTTTCTAAACTTCACACCTGAACATTGAGTTTGTTGATAAGTGTTGGAAGAAGAAAGAAGCAGAAAGAATCACTGTGGTTAATGAAGCTGAGATGAAGAGATGAAGATCCACGCTCAGCTGAAACTATCACCTCCTGGCCGGACTCCAGAGCCTCCAGAGTCTGCAAGGTGGATTTACATCCAGGAGTCAAAGTGCGCTGACACTCAGACCTTTCATCTGCTGTGATTTGTCCTGGAGATTAAGCATCTGTTCAACCTACAGGTCCATCTCCTGATTACTCACATTTACAACGCCTGACAGAGAGATCGCTGCGCAGAGAGCAAACGGCTACAGGTGTTAGCGACGCCGGGAGCCGTTATACCAGCCCAGAAACACCTCAACAGACCAATTCTCAGTCTACGTCATTAAAAATTTGGGCATGCATTTTGGAAACAGACGCAGCGTTTAGCTCCATTTATTCAGACGAGTTATTGTTCTCAAAACGCTAAATCAAAGCTGTGAGCAGCATCAAACTTCTGGTTGTTCTGTGTTCAGCTGTCAGAAACAATACTAGTGCTAACTGGGGACTCTCAGACGAACGTGTCAGTGATTAAAGGCTGAGAGTCACCAGTTAACAGGGTCACACTTAACACCGAAACACCAGCAACGGCAGCAGCTGTATAATAAAATGTATTCACATTAAATCAATCAATCAGGCTTTGTTAAAAAAGCACTTTTCAGACACAGGAGTGGGAACACAAAGTGCTGGACAAAGAAAAAAAAAAAGGATAATTAAAAAAAATAAATAAATAAATATATACATATATATATATATATATATATATATATATATATATATATATATATATATATATATATATATATATATATATATATATATATATATATTAATAAATAAAAAAATAACAACAATAATACATTTAGAAAATATTTAAAAAATAATCACAAAAATAGATTTGAAAAATATTTTGAAATAATAAAAATGATAATAAAAAATAATAATAAATTTAAGAATATTTTAAAATAATAGTGATAATGATAAAATAAATTTGAAAATGTTTTTCAAAATAATTATAATAGAAATAATAATAAATTTGAAAATATTTTATAAAAATAATAATAATAATAATAATAATAATAATAATAACTAATATTATTATTATTACTATTATCATAACTGACCTGACACGCTGACATAAACACACACATCAACATTCAACCCTTCATCCTTAACACATCAAAATCTGTACAGATGAACTGAAAAACTGTGGAAACTCTTTTGTGAGACCTTAATGAGGAAACACTGACAGTAAAGTAAGATGTTAAAACTCAAGATGATAAAATAAAACTACCAGATTAACAGAAACAAATAAGATAAAAAAAGACTAAAAGACTAAAGCAGTAAAATGAAAAAAATGTACAACTAAAACTTAAAAATTCAGTTTTAAATGCACTTTTTTTCCAACCTCAGCGCCCATGTTTGACTGCAAATAAGCAAAATGAACAGCTGATACTTTTTGAATTTAGTTTTTACTCTGTGTATTTAATGAAACGGTTGGTTTTGGGCTGAGGTTATGACTGGGGATGCACCGATCCAAAAATTTTGGCTGATACTGATATCCGATATTAATTTTGGTAAAAAAAGAAAAAACTTGAGATGATGTGTTGAGGTAGTTCAGAGAGAAAGAGCAGCGCGATCGTGAGAAAAGACGACCATGGAGAGGATCAAAGGATGGAGTGTCCATGGTCAAAAAAGGACGTTTTGTCTGATTTTGGATCAAACACAGGAAGAGAGACATGAAAGAAGAGAGTCCACTCTTCTTAGGTAGTTTTGGTGTTTACATATTGCTGTTCATCAAGGATCCTCTTGAGTTTGGCTGCAGAAAGACCAGAAACCACGTTCACACCCAGCTGTTCCTCTTTACTAACAGTAAACTAGTCTATAAAAAACAGTCAGCTTCATAAATCTACCTCTCCCACCGTCTAGACCCTAGCTCCGTCTCTGTGAGTCCATTAGCATGCAGGCTTTAGCATTTAGTCAGAGCCTGAATGTTGCAAACTGCAGCCACACGGAGCTGTGACGATGACTATCAATCAGCCTGATCGCTGAGGAAACAGATGCTCAGAGATTACTTTTAACTAACGCAGTGACGCTCCGAGGATCCAGTGAGCAGGGAGCTGCTGCACACCGCTGAATATGTGTGAGTGTGTGAATATTTGATGAGGACACAACGCCTCGCTGCTTCCCTACAAAGCCTGTGGACTGTTAATTAGACTAAGTGCTCAGAGCCAGCGCTGCTAACGTGGTCAAACGTGACGGATCCTGATCAGCCCGTCCAACACGGCTCACAGAGACGCCCCAGGAGCAGCTGAGGTCGTCCTGAAGGTGTGGATCTGTGTTTGATGTGTTTCTGTCAGGGCACCATCTGACGACCAGCTGGACGCCGCGACACGGAGGGTCTCATCTGTTAGAGTCGATAGTGATGGTGGACCCAGCACCTCTGCTGCTGCCACCACTTTACTTCACCACCTCCTCCTCCTCCTGTTCATTAAACTGCCAACATGTCAGCTCAATATACATTCTTTATGGGTGGAAAGACAAAAGGAAACAAAATAAAAAAGATGAGATGAGCAAAGTTGTCGAAAAATGTCATCAAATTGAAGAGTTCATTAAAAAGAGTAAAAGTTTTGCAATTTTTTTAATATCAAAGATTTTTTTTAATAATTATGAATTTTAAAAGTTCCAAATTTTTTAAAATTTAAGTAATTTTTTTTCAATATTTGCAAATTTTTATATTCTAATTCTTTGAAATTTAAGTAAATTTTTGCAAATTTTTCAGATTTTAATATTTTTGCAATTTTTTAATGTTTATTTTTTTTTTAATAATTATGAATTGCTAAAGTTCTAAAATGTTTAAAATTTTAGTAAAATATTTGTAATATTTGCAAATGTTTTACATTCTATGATTTTTGGAATTTAAGTAAATTTTTGAAATATTTGCTAATTTTTTAAATTCTTATATTTTAAAAATTTTATCAAAATATTTGTAATATTTGCAATTTTTTTTACATTCTAATATTTTTGAATTTAAGTATATTTTTTAGAATATCTGCTCATTTTTTAAATTATAACTTTTTTTAAATTTAAGTAAATTTTAGCAATATACTCAAAAATTTGAAAATTACTAAAAATTAAAATATTTGCATATTATATACATTTTTAAAAAATAAATCGATTTCAGTTATATTTTTTTCTTTTCTTTTTTTTCTTTTTCAGGGTGTTTTATCCTTATTGAATAGTTTCCAAAGTTTTGCAATTTCTGAAAAAAAAATAGAGCAAATTTATGAAATTCTTTTATTTTTTCTAATTTTGCATATTAATTGGAGAAAAAAAATACAATTTAAAAAATTAACAAAAAAAACTTTCCATCAAGATTGTTGTTCACTAGATTTTTTTTTTAAAAAAATAATAATTGTAAATTCATTTTTTGGGTTTTTTTTCTCTGATAAATTTGCTAAATTAAGAAATTTTAGAAAGTTTTTTGAAATATTGTCTCTACTATGAAGATAAGACTGTGCAGATTCTGTGGCTCCTGAATGACTTAAATCCAGGTGATCTAAGGAAAAATGGCTCCTATTGAAGTTAATTAGAGCATAAAAGCTGACATTTCAACCAAACAGTTAACTTAAGTTTTTGCTTATTGTACGGTGTAATTTTGTTGCTGTGTTTTATTTTGAAGTGATCTTGGTAAAGATGCTCCAGAAAAGCCTCACTCTAATAATAACAAAGCTCCTGGTTGTGTACTGTCCTGCTCCTGCTTTCCACACGGTGACTGTACCAGAACATATGTTCATGCATGTGGAGCAGAAAGCCTCAGACCGGCAGCTCGTCGCTCTATTTGTGGCTCAGCGCTCCTCCTCGACAGGCCGGAGCGGTGGGAGGGGGGGCAGACAGTCAGGACTTAATGGAAAGTGTCGCTCATTCACATCCAGAGCGTCTCCAGCCTCCCACCACTCAGTCCTCGCCGTGAAGCCATGATCAGTGGGCTGGAATCCCTCTGTTTACGCTGCTAAAAATAGAATCCACACACTGCGGTGACGTGGCATCTCGTGACAGACCCCCTCCTCCCCTCCCTCCCTCCTTTCCTCCCTCTGTCTCTCCCATCCACAGCAGAGCAGAGCCACCGTTATTGGTATGCAGCCCTCGGCCTGGCTGCATGCCACCTCGCTGAAAATCTTCCCTGACGTATTTTAGGGGAAGGAAGAGGGGGGGAACCTCACACGTCACGCAGAGATGGAAAGGAAAAATGAACTCCAGAATATGAATCTGAAGCAGGAGGAGGATGATGGACTCCACAGGGGGGAGGGGTGGAGGTTTCTGGAGAGAAGGAGCAACCGAAGGAGGAGGAGGAGGAGGAGGAGGAGGGTGGCAATCAATATCATGAGTCATTCTTTCTGCGGTGGCCACTTCCTAACAGCATTCATTAAAGCAAACCTAATCATTTTGTTCCCATAATCAGATCCTGGGAGGCTCCATCTTCTGCCACTCACTAAAATTATGCACACCGGACCTGAAAGAGGAGGAAACAGGACCAGAACATTAGGCAGCGGATCCGATGCTGGGCCTGATTATGAAGCCGCATGATGCAAATTTAATGAACTGATGCAATCATGGAGTGATACCAAAGACGATTACAGGCTCAGATTCAGAAATAGAAAAGGGAAATGTTGGTTCAGGTCCTCACTGTCAGTCAGACTCTGTTATCTTCACAAATATCACCAAGACCACCAAGACCATCAAGACCATCAAGACCACCAAGACCACCAAGACCGCCAAGAGAGAGGTCTGTCGCACACGCTCAGAGCCTCCTGTGGGTCTGCCCTCAGACTCTGGAGAAATCCTTCATTTCCACAGGGCACAACAACTGAGTTTAAAAGTCTGGTAATGATAATATTCTTAACAACTTTTTTAAGAAGTTAAATAAAAAACTAGCTTCAATATTCATGGTCCCAAAAACAGGAAGTGTTTTCTGAGTTTTTCCATAACCTGAACAATTTTGTTGCAAAACTAAATATTTCAACCTTAAAAATAACTGCTGTGTAAGAGATATTCATGGGATCCAGAGGATAGATCAGGGATCTGCAACCTTTACTTTCATAGGAGCCATTTTTCCTCAGATCACATAGGTTAAGGTCATTCAGGTGAATCAAAATCTACTATTAATTAACAAAAAAGACAGAAAAAAGACATTGTTTAAAACAAGTTAGCAATTATCTAAAAAGAAGTTATGAAATTGAATGTGATGTCTTAGTTTTTTTATTTCTAATAAATTTGTAAAAAAAAAAAAAATTAGATACATTTGCAAAAAATTTAAAGAAATTGAAAATAGCATATTTTCCAATTTAAAAAAAAAAACACAAAAATGAAATTTCAAAAATTTGAAAAAAAAGATACATTTTCAAATCAAAAAGTTTCCAAATTTTCAGAAATTGTAAAATTGCAAGAAAATTCAAGTAAAAAATGAAAATAAAAGTAGCAATTTGATTAAGTTCAATACATAAAAAAAATCACAAAAATGAAATTTCCAAAATTTGAAAAAAAAATGATACATTGGCAAGTAAAAAAGTTTCTGAATTTTCAAAAATAGTGAAATCGCAAGAAAATTCAAGTAAAAATCAAGTAAAAAATAGTAATTTGATTAAGGTAAATATATTTTCAAAAAAATAAAAAAGGAAAATAAATAAATTGGCATTTTTTATTTAAAGAATTTTCAAAAATTCTGAAATTGCAAAAAATCAAGTAAAAATTCAATTATTAATTAAAAAATAGTAATCTGATTACGTTAAATAAATTTTCAAAAATTAAATTAAAAAATAAAAAAAAAATGCATTTTTTTAAACTTAAATAAATTAACAAAAAATATGAATAAATAAATAAATATTGAAAATTAAAAAATGAGCAAAAAAGAGATTTAGTTATTCTACCAGGGCTGTAAAACTTGAGGTTAGCCACAGGTGCATGGAAAGTTGGTGGGCTGTTGATGTTGTAGGAGGTGAAGTAGAGCGGTGGCAGGCTTTATTGACAGATGGGATGAAGATTTAGTTCAACTAAATGTTAACACAGGATTTCATTTAGTGTCAGTGTCTTTAATCATCAATACCCTCTGGAAGAAAAATAACAATTCTTCATTTCTATAATATCTATGTCTTACTTTCTTGTTCAAGGTCTGCCAAAATCTCAACATCTACTTGACGACTTTTCCCAAAGATAATCTTTATGTTCATGGTCTCCAGAGGTCAGGAGCAGGTAACTCTTTACCTTCTTCTTCTTAACAACTGTTTAGAGTTATCTAAAGGTCTCTGGTAACAGTCAGCCTGTCAACTCTCTCCAGGTTTCAGGCCTCATTTCTTTGAGCATGTTAGCTCCCACTGCAGCAGCTGTCCCTGTAAGTTAAAGGAGAGGTGAGGATCTCACAACAACAGCAGCTCTTTAGTGTTTTCACCTTCAGTGTCTAAGAATAGCTCAGCTCTGTGGATTCCTGCGTTGTTAGCAGGATGTACAGAACATCTACAGCAAGGACAGGCGCTGTTTTCAGTGAGTAAGCAAGGAGCGACCTACAAACTGAATATATTTAGGTTTCTGACTGAAGGTCGGACGAAACAAGCCGTCTTGACGTGTTTTATTGGGTGGGAGGAAATTGTGCAGTGTCTTTTATTGCTGTCTAAGGTTTATTCAGAATAACAATGAAATGGGAGCAGCAAATCAGTGGTCAGTGACTTGAAATTTCTGTGATTAATTTTGTTGTGATGGTGGACACTGGAGCCTAACTGTCAGACAGAAAAAGGACAGAAGAGCAGAAGAAAGAGAAACAGGAGAGAGATAGAGCACGAGCTAAAGGCTAAAAGGGCTAACCTGTTTGTGCTAATGTTGACTCCAACCCACAGTCAGCAGCTATTCTGCAGTGGTCTGTTCAAACTTGAGAGTGTATCAATAAAATGAAGAGTGAGGTTACGTTAGCTCTGATTGGTACTTGGAACAGACTGTTAGCTTGTTTTCACGTTAGCCTACAGATACCGGGCTGCTAGTAGTGCTACATATAGCCGGCTACTGACATATGGTACAAACTTACGTTAGCTTGTTGCCAAGTTTCAAACCATAGCTCTACGTAAAAAAATTGACTGGAACAAAGAAAATTTGTTCCAAAACAAACACACTCAGGACAGTGTGCGTGAGACTCTGGGCCAGGAGGTGGCGCTGCAGTCACATAAAAACGTAACCTTCTCACAGCAGCTTTAACGGTTTTAGATTTTTTTTCATTTAAAAACCTTTTTTTTCAAATTATAGTGCATTTTTGGGAAATAAAAATTGCAAAAATCGGATTGCAAATTAAAGGCCTTTCCACATCAACAGCGACACAAATAAATGGCACGAAATTGTGAAAATTCTGAGGCATCATATTCAATCTCCGCAGCTATTCTTCTCCCAGCGATGTCTTTGTTATTGTTGTTTTTGCAGATTTTATGTCTATTGTCATAAAGAACCGGGTGCGGGGACACCAACATAATTAATATTGAATGTTTTGGTATGTGACTTGTCAACAATGAGCGTTTTGATTGGTCGGATGTGTACTTGTCGCAAGCAAACCTTCGGAAAAATCAAACTCAGTCAGAAAAAGTAAAAGTGGCAAATTCGCTCAGCGTAAGATAATTAATGGTAGAGATGGGTACTGAATTAGGTACCTGATTCATGTAAAATCAAAAGGAACCATGATTAGGTCCCTGAATGCATCCTTGTGACTGTGGGAGAATGGAAGAGTGGGAGGTTTTCCGTGCTGAACATAAACACAGCACTGCAAGTTTACATGCTGAACAATAAATATGTTAAACTGAAAAAAATGTATATTTTATAATCAAATAAATTGATTTTTTTTTTACCACGTAAACACAAAAAGTACCAAAAATTGGTACTGCTAAGTACCGATATCAATTGCAAGGTACTAGGCATCTGTACCGTATCGTTCGAAATGTAAAAGGTACCCATCCCTAGTTGCCAGTGTGAAAGCTTGCATTGAAAAACAAATAAATTACATGGGAAACATCCCCAAAAATATGTATGGTGTGCAAAGGGCTCTGATCTGCACCCCAAAAATTAGAAAAGAAATCAAATTGGGAGAAAAGGAAAACGTCCCAGCCCCATAACACATTGCAGCACCTCATAACACATCGTATCCTGATGTAGCATTGTCCAACATTTACAATAGTCTAAGATAGCATCATCTGTACCGTGCCTTCTGTACTGTGTCATCTGTACCGTGTCATCTGTATGGTACAGTGTTGTGTCATCTGTACCGTATCATCTGTACCGTGTCAGCTGTACCGTGTCATCTGTACCGTGTCAGCTGTACCGTGTCATCTGTACGGTACAGTGTTGTGTCATGTGTACCGCGCATCTGTAGGGTACAGTGTCGTGTCATCTTTACGGTACAGTGTCGTGTCATCTGTAGGGTACAGTGTCGTGTCATCTGTACGGTACAGTGTCGTGTCATCTGTACGGTACAGTGTCGTGTCATCTGTAGGGTACAGTGTCGTGTCATCTGTACGGTACAGTGTTGTGTCATCTGAACGGTACAGTGTTGTGTCATGTGTACCACGCATCTGTAGGGTCCAGTGTTGTGTCATCTGTACGGTACATTATCGTGTCATCTGTAGGGTACAGTGTCGTGTCATCTGTACGGTACAGTGTCGTGTCATCTGTACGGTACAGTGTCGTGTCATCTGTAGGGTACAGTGTCGTGTCATCTGTACGGTACATTGTCGTGTCATCTGTACGGTACAGTGTCGTGTCATCTGTACGGTACAGTGTCGTGTCATCTGTACGGTACAGTGTCGTCTGTGTCATCTGTACTGTGTCATCTGTACAGTACATGCCATGGTATATTTACCAGGTCACCTGTACAGTACAGTGTCATAGCATGTGTACCGTGTCATCTGTAGGGTACAGTATTGTGTCATGTGTACCGCCCGTCTGTACGGTACAGTATCGCACTGCATCTAAAATGTGATTTTTGGAGCCAAGCTGAAACAGGAAGTAAACTCTGCATCTTTTGTATCTTTCCTGATGATCTGAGATCCAAACTGACGGAGCGTTGAGGTGCATCAGAGTGACGAAGCAGAACTAATGTTTTCCCCGAGCAGCGACTTTTTGTTTCTGATGGACGAGGTCTGCGCTGGCGCGTGACAGCACGGCTGTTTGAGGAGCTGAAACATGTCGTAAGGATTTACTTTCTTCACCTATGTGTGGTTAAAAGTTGCACCATCAGCTCCTGAAGGGAATCCTGGAGATTCGACAAATCCAGAGACATGTTGATGGTTTAGGGTTGGTAAAAATGGTGCTCAGAAAGCTCTCAGTGGGGGGCCTTAGGGGGAGTCTGAGCCCTGGGTTTGGTAACCGGTTGATGCAGCTCTGACACACTGAATGAAGGGTGTGTTAACTGCAGGAATTAAACGTGCAGCAGATCTAACACCTGCTGTGTTGTGTGAAGACACAGTGGTCTTATGCAACCTGTCATTACGCCGCTCGGTGGTGATTTCAGACGCTCAATATCAACACACACCCTCGATATGATTCTCCTCTTCCGACAGAATCAATACAGCGAGCAGCTGGCTTCGTCTCATATGATTAAAACTACAGTGATGGATGTCACCTGACCACTGCAGCCCGCTCACACACACACACACACACACACACTCACACACACAGGGAGTGTTAAACAGTTGTTTGCATCGTGTCATTCTACCTGATTAATGAGAAATCTGAGAGCAGTGACGCCATTTTACCAGGTAAAAAACAAGCCTGACTCACCTGCAGCTGCAGTCCCGCTTTATTCCGCCGGATCTCCACGTTGCAGGAGCAGTGAACGCATCATCTCTGACGGTTCCAGCTGTAACGTTATGTTCAGACGAGCCTCCGTGATGCTGTTTGTGTTCCACACTGCGGGGAGTCCGAGCGGCACACGGAACGTTCACTCCCCGAGGAGGACGCCTCTCAGTCCGGCTGCTGCGCGTGGAAGTCACCGCTGATCCTCCATCACCGGACACGTCCGCGCGGTCCGCTGAGAGAGCGTCAGTGAGCAGCCGGTGCCCGGTGAGAGACACAGGTTACCGGTTACATCAGAAGACAGGACGTCCTTCTGTCACACAGGGAGGGGGAAAGCGCCCCCCAGCGGCACAGAGGAGGAACGACCGTAGGAAATTATTTTAATGAGTGACGAGCGGAACAAAAAATATCATGACGATTATTTTATTGCTGTGGATTTTTTTTAAATAAAAATCAAAAATATATTTGTTCAAATTTTCATGGCTATTGTTGAGTTTGATCCATTTGTTAAATTACAATTACAATTATAATTTATTTGTACCTTTCTGGAGGAAGTGCACAGATATTATATTAATAATTATGAATAATATCAAATAATATAATACAATATAATATAAATGATATAAAAACAAGGAAAGTTTAAGAATTTTTTTTTTATCATGACTATTTCTTTTTTATTATTGTGGAGATATTAAGTAATTTTGAGATATTAAGCACATAATATTTCTACCAGTATTTTGTGGAATTTTAACAGCTGCATTTCCTGTTATTTTCCAATTTTAGGGTATCAAAAAAGTTTAATTTACTTAAAATTCATGAATTAAAAAAGGTTTTGGTTATACGGTCAGTTTGATATTATTTTTTATTTTAAATTTATTGGTTGTTTATGTCAATATCTATCTTCATATAAAAAAATCGAATTATTTTAGATTTTTTTTTTAATTATTTTGATTTTGGAGGAAATTAATTTATCAGCATTTTTTATTTTTTATAATCTAAATCATCAATTTTTTATTCTTTATTTTGTGATTAAAATATTCATCTGAAAAAAAAAACATGGGTACCATCAGTCTTGTATTTTTACTTGGGTTTTTTTTTTTATTATTATTATTTATTATTATTATTTTTTTGCATGTTTATATGTGGCACAAAAAGTCTTAAATGTAAAAAATACAATATATATAAAAAGTCTTAAAAGTTTTTAAATTCTTTAATTCACAAAAATGAATTTTTAAATCCCAGAATGTTTTGATATTTTTAAAATTGCAACACATTTTAATATATGATCTAATTTATATTATAACTATTTTTCATTGTAGAAAGTTTAGATATTTCAAATTTTATAGAAATAATAGTGAAAATAAATGAAATATTTTCAAGGTTGCAGCTCACGTGAACCTAACTTGATATTAAACACTTTAAATCTTCCACATTTGTCGTTTAAATCTTCATTTTTACCAAAACTACGCACTACTTGACATTCCTTTATTGGAGTAATAATGTGTGATGATGAAGAAACGACACAGGAACCACACTGCTATCAAAAAAGCTTCATTTATTGTGCAACAACATTATCATAGTTCCAGTGACGCTCATGTCAGGTAGGAAAATCTGCATGGAAAAAAAGAAGCAGTGCAAGAAATCCCATGCACAGGCATCGAACAACCGATCAGAGAGTTGAGTGGAAATGTTTGTGTGTGGGTTTGACACTCAGGGAGTGTGCTGGTTTTGATTTTACAAGTGGCTCTCTTCAGGAAACAGCAGTTTTTTTTGGAATAGGAAGCAAAGAAAGTGACGAGGAGTCAACACAAAAAGGCGATTTCATTCAAGTAAACGTGTTTTTCTTCGTAAATTTGGCCCAAAAACAAATAAAAACATATGTAAGGAATAAATAAATGAAGTGGTCTCAGACGTCCTGTTGATGTGGCTAGAAATGGCAGTGAGGTGTGAATGTGTCTGCTGGAGGTTCACCTTTAAAAATCCACACCTGAACATGACGGTTAAAACATGTCTTAGTAATATCTCTGTGACTAAAAAAGTAAACGACTTTACAAATCTGTCTTTCTAAAAATATACTCCAAAAACTTTTATTTCTTCCAGACATATAAAAAAGATCCCCGAGTAATACGTGGTGCGTATAAAAAGATGCAGCTGTACAGATGAGTTTATGGCACAGAAAGGAAAGAGACAATCAGTGCACTGTAAAAAATGGAGACACTAAGTTTTAGCATCTACACTGTAAAAAGACAGACATTGCTATATGTTGGCCGAGGAACGCAGGACGTGGAACCTCTTCAGGGTCATGCGGATGGATCCCAGCTCACGGTTCACTCTCTCCAGACGGTTCTCTAAGGCCACCTGAGGAGGAGACGAGAGGAGGAGGCAAGTGAAGGAGACAAGGAGTTAAAATACAAACTGCTTCACTCTGATTTAAAACATAAACATCAAACAAATCAGCTCCATCTGAGTCTTACCTCATCTAACCTGGTCTGTAGAGTCACTCGACCTCCTGCTCCGGGCATCCGACTCAGAGCTGCTTCAATCTGCACCACACACACACACACACACACCAGAATAAAGGTTAATCATTCATTGTTATTAATAATCACATTAATGGAACCAGCGGCAAACGATGGAGAGAAACACTCATTAGATTAGTCAGCAGGAAATGATGAGTGAGGGTAAACATGGAGACGTCCCTGTGTGACCAGGACAGAGGGAGCTGTGTGTGTGTGTGTGTGTGTGTGTGTTCCTAAAAATAGAAGTCATTTAGCGGTTGGTATAAAAACAATAAAGTTCATGTTACATCAGAGGTCAGAGGGGATTAGAGGTGAGCTGTTTGTTCAGGCCGGCGTCTCTGACGTTCAGCTCGTAGAGTCCGTACAGAGAGGAGCAGGAAGTTTATAAAAACACACTTAAAGGTAAATAAAGTCAAAAACACAACAGGTAGAGTATTCTTAGTATCAAAAGTAAACAGAAAACACTTAAATCCAACAAGTGTTTCTGTCTCATTTGAAGTAAAACTGTCTGATCAGACTTAATGTGACCCGATGAGTCCAGAAAAAATTCTTACTTCAGAAACTAAAAGACAAAAACAGGGAAAAAAGTATGCTCTGACTTCGTGTGACGTTACAAAAAGGGAACTAAAAAACCCAAAATCAGACATAACCAAGAATTTAAATCAAATCAGCACCCTAAAAAATCCTAAAAGAATCGAATCAGGGTAAAAACCCTTCTTCCCAGATGAAATCCTCTGACCTGCAGTTTCTCCTGCGTCAGCTCGTCGAACAGTTTCTCTGCCTCAGCCAGCGAGTGGAGCCGGTCCAGGAGCAGAGGGGCCGGGTCCTCACAGGGGTCCTGGGCCTCGGGTCCACCACAGGCTGCCTGCTCCTCCCAGCCCAGCTGGGAGCGTCCCTCTGGGGGATTGATGCTGCCTGAGGAGTCTGAGGGATGCTGGACTTCTGCAGAGAGGATTAAAACAGGATCAGGAGCTGGATTCAGTCAGTCCATCAAACAGAAAAGCTTCAATATAAACAAACAGATGATTTCTGTGTTTGAGTACATGAGACCCTGTCCCTGAAACTGATCAACAAAACAGCTTCAAAGGTGGACGAGAGAAACTCTTTAAAACTTCCAGATTCAACAAATTTACTCCAGGTTTGGGTTCAAGAGGTGGGAAAAAACATTGTAGGTTGTTTTTTAACACGAAGTAAAATCTGAATCATGGTTTTGTCTGACTGATGGATCAAACTAAGTTTCCTCTGCCGGGGTCAGACCAGAAACATGAGTCCAGATTAAATCTGCTCCAGGATGAGGAGAACATCAGACCTGAGGAGCTCCTCGCTGTGACATGATTTAACCCTGGTTTGGTTTTTAACTGCGCTGCTCTCACTCAGCGTTTTAAAAATGAATAAGAAACTGAATATTTTACCGTCCTCCCTCTCTGCTGACAGGAAGTGAAGCCTCTTCCTGGGACTGCTGCTGTGGAAGGAGTGACGCCGCTGGTCCACCTGTCCATCACACCTGCAGAGAGGGGAGGAGACACATGAAGATTTCTATCATTCAGTCTGACCCCCTGAGCTCTTTGAGCAGCTCGGTCCTGAATCCGATGATGAACAGTCTCTTTTTGTGAACTGTGATTAAAAATGAAGCTGTGGTTTTTTCTCCCGGAGCTTTTACGGCTCAGCTTCTGCTGAGACTGAAACTCTAACTTGTGAACGATGACACCTTGTGGTACAACTTAGGAGGCTACGCTTTAAAATCCAGCCTCCTCCTGTGGAGTCGTTAGCGTCACCGTCTCACCCACAAAGAGCTTTAATGAACAGTTTGTGCTGACGTCAGTACAGAGACTTCTGACAGATACTGAGAGATTTAGCTGAAAATAATCAGTGAGTGTTTTCCTCTGGTTTCTATTAAAACTTAAAAACTTAGTGTGAGCTACAATCACCTCAACAATCCAGTAAATGTCTCATTTTAAGATAGCAGAGGACAGAGGAAATGAGGAAAACATCTGATACTTTTTCTAAATAAAGATTTTATTGTTTCACAGGTATTTTTCAATTATTTGAAGGTGTATGCTGTCAGTTATAAAAAAACAAAAATAAAAATTGGTATCAGCAGGTCTGGCTTTTTAAAGATCAATGATCAGCCAGAAAATTACGATTGTACACCTTTACTTAAGAACTTTAAAAACAGGCCCTGATGACCAAAGAACTGTACAGAAAAAAAATAAAATAAAAATAAAATAAAATATAACACAGCTAACATGAGACAAAAGAACACAGCATGTAAAAAACAAAAACAATTTAAAAAACAATTTAAAACATCAAAAAAATTTAAAATATAATTAAAAGCATGAAAAAAAAAATGTTTTAAATTGTTTTTAAATTGTTTTTGTATATTACATTTTGTTGTTGACATGTAAAAAATATTTAAAATATAATTAAAAGCATGAAATATAAAAATAAATAAAAAATAATAATAATAAATAAAAAAAATGTTTTAAATTGTTTTTAAATGGTTTTTGTATATCACATTTTGTTGTTGACATGTAAAAAATATTTAAAATATAATTAAAAGCATGAAATATAAAAATAAATAAATAAAAACATTCATAATATATTTTTTTACTAATTAAAAGCAATCCAGGTCTCATTTTTTGTCTTAACTACCTTAAAAAAAGACATTTTTCTGGATTTATCAGGTGAATCCTGCTCACAGTAAGAATAATCAGATATTTTCAGTAAAAAAATTAAAAAGAAGCTTTGATTTTATTTGTTAGGGGTGTTTCCAAGATCCCAGGTGATTTTTACAAAATCTGGGGAGAGTTTTGCAAGGTCCTGCGAAAATTTTGGCTAATTTCAAGAATTATTTTCAAAATTAAAAAATAATGATGCTAAATTTTGATGTGAGACTTTTACAAGATCTTGAGAAACAGCCAGAAGAAAAGTTTCTGAGATCGACTCTGCAACATATAAAAAAAAATCTCCTGTGAACTCTAAGTAGACTTTGTGAAGGTCTGGAGATCCAGAGCACGAAACTTTTGCTCTATCTTGAAAATCATTTATGAGTACCAGACAAAATTTTTGCAAGATCCATCAAACAAAAATAAATAAATAAATAAAACAAGATCCATCAAACAAACAAAAAAATAAAATAAAATAAATAAAAAATAATAAAAAAGAGATCCATCAAACAAAAATAAAGATAAAAAAATAACAATAACAAAAAAGATCAAACAAAAAAAACAAAACAAAAATTAAATAATGATAAAAAAAGATCCATCAAACAAAAAATTTAAATAATAATACTAATAATACTAATAATAAAAGATCCATCAAACAAAAATCAAAAGATAAATAAATAAATAAAATATAAAAAAAGATCCATCAAACAAACAAAAAAATTAAATAAATAAAAAAATAAGTTATTAAAAAAAAATAAAAGATCCATCAAACAAAACATTTTTAAAAATTGAATAAATTACAAAAAAAAACAACGATCCACCAAACAAATAGTTAGGGCCTAAGATGCTAAAGATCTCTGAAATTCTCTCAAATTTCTAGTTTTTAAATCTGGTCTCTGCAGGATCTCCTGCATTAAGTCTTTGGACTGACGACTTTGAAACGTCATATTTGCATTTTTAGAGTTAACGTGTGCGTCTCACCTCCTGATCAGGTGTTCCTCTCTGGGCAGCGGCCGACCGAAGGCGGTGGAGTAGTTTTCTGAGGGGCAGCGTTTGGGACTGGACTTCGCCGACAGAGGCCTGAGAAGAGTTTCTCTCTTAGCTAAGAGGAAGAGGAAGAAAAATCAGTTTATTTTTGTTTCTTTCTGATTTTTTCATTTCATCCCTCATATTCTATCAGGAGACGTAAAAAAGAGGGTTGGAAACACAGGCCGGTCACACTCACTGGGCGTCGCTGGGGGGACGTTCCTCTGAGCTGGAGGGGGCAGTGAGGACGACCTGTGGCCCTCAGGGGACAGGCCTCGCTGAGCTTTCAGCAAAGCTGCAGCTCCATTCATCTTCCTCCCTCCTCCTCCTCCTCCTCCTCCTCCTCCTCCTGCAGGTTTGACCACGTCCCTGTCAGCCTGCAGCCTGACCTGATCCTGAATCACGTCTTTGTGTCTGCGCTCCACGAAGCCCACGGTGTTCCTCTGGTTCCCCCCTGCAGAGAGACGCAAACACGTTAGAGTCCAACTCAATTCCTCTGTCCCTGAGTGTGTGTGTGTGTGTGTGTGTGTGTGTGTGTGTGTGTGTGTGTGTGTGTGTGTGTGTTCTTACACGGGGCCCGGCCCTCCGTGGCTCTGGTCTCCTCCAGCTCGATCAGAGCCCTCATCATGGGCGTCAGCGCACAGGACGCCTCCCTGCGCCCCGCCTCCTGGAGTCGGTGCTGATGCTGAGGCTGCTCACACTCAGGAGGAGACACACACCTGTGGAGGAGAGTCTCAGTGAGTCACCTGCAGTCCTCCTCTGGCCCTGAAATCTGGTTTACTCACACACCTCCACCCCACAGCGCCGCCGCCTTCAGAGGCTTCTCCAGAGCTCCCTGACGACTGCTCGCTGATTGGATAATGAGGCTTCGTGTGGACGCTGGATTGGTTGGTTTGAGGGAAAGACTTCCTGCTGCTCGGCTGCTCAGACAGAGGACAGGGGGACTTCCTGCAGGTGACGTCGGGCTCTGCTCGGCCTTTACTGGGCGAGAGGAGCAGGTCGGGGTGGTGGAACAGGCTGTGGACATCGGAGCAGGACAGGATCAGACTGACCGTCAGCGTGAGGACTGTAAAACTGTTAAAATGTTAAAGAAATCTGACTGTTACCCAGCTCCTGACGGCTGTGTGTTACTGTGGTTGGTGTGCCGGGTCCTGGCCTGGTTCTCGTGCTCCAGCTGCTTCACCTGAGCCTCCAGTTTGGAGATCACTCTGAGGGAAAGAGAGGAACATGGTTTAAAGAAGGGGGTACTGGGCTGTTTAAAGTCTTCATTCTGTCTGTCTGATGCTCCTGTAGTCGCTTAACATGATTTACAACACCAAAAAAATCATTTTTTCTCTTCCTGGTGTTTCTCTTAATTTTAGCTACTGTCTCTTTAAGGCTTCTCACTCAACAACCCTCCTCCCTTCTGATTGGTCAGTTCTCTGGAGGCTTTTAAAATGTCTCTGTCCTTTTTAAACGATGTTACAGTCACTGCTTACATACTTCTGTTAGCATTGCTGTTAACCAATACGTCCACCAGGGGGAGCAGCAGACCTTGGTGTTTGAGGCCCGTGAAATTTGTCTTTCCTCCCAGCCCACAAAATGTGATATTTAATGACCAAACCTGTTCTTAGTAGAGCTTGTTAATGTAAAATCCTGACCTAACCAGCAGTGGGGAGGAGAATGCCAAAGTTGAAGAGCCATCACTGCTCTGTTTTTGGCTGTAAACAGCCACATAGTTCCATGCTCAAGCTTCCCATCTCAGAAGAAGACAGACTAAGTGTCTAGAGTTCATTTATCAGGAAATGTTCCAGCTACACTCAGTAAAACTGAGCATGTGTGTGCTAGTCACTTCATGGCCGACTGCTTTTCCAACTTTGGACAGTCCAACAGAGGGCTAGCCAATAGACTGGTCCTGAATCCAGGCGCATTACCAACCATCCTCCAACAAACCTGGGACCCTGGAAATGTGAGTATTTTAAATGCTGTGTGCTGTGGAGCAGATGGAGGAGCTTTTCCTCAGTGTCCCCCCTGTCTCTGTGTTAGCTTCAGGATGCTAACTTTAGCTGCAGTTAGCCTGTTGTTTTAGCCTGTAATGTTACGGTCAACGAGCTTCTCTGTTTTCTAAACATTGTGCACTCGGAGCTCGTGGCGCCGCTCTCAGTGACGTGGAAGAGCGGGGCGGTATCAGCGGTGGCTCATTTACATATGAAGGCCACGCCCACTAAATCAGAGCGTTCTGAACAGAGGGGCTATGAGAGCCTGGAAACAATGCTGCTGTGCTTGATTTATTGGCTTTTTGGACCAAAACATGTTACTACCATTTCATGAAGACATCAATGATCCAGATTAAACTGCAGACAAGGAGCAGGATATGGGAGCTTTAACTGCAGTGAGGTTAAGATTTCAGAGACCAGGCTTTAGCGTGTTCTCCTGAGTGAGGAAAGCTCAATCAGAGGAAGTACAATGACCCGGTGTCCCCTGTGGAGGATAATTTCTCTCTGCTGTCATGATCTGGTTTTAATTTGCTTCTTCTGTGCTCGTTTGATCGACTTTAATAATCCTGAGACGCCTCTCCTCTATGACTCCATCAAACCGTGAAGCTGCTGATTCTTCTGCACATTTTACTTCTTTCTTCTTTAATTCTCTCCGTTCCTCTACAGGCTCAGACTTTCTCTGGGGAAATGAGTGCGTTTATCTGTTATTAGGATGCTCTGACATGTACCTGGCCTACACACTCATTTCTTTCCCTCATCCTTTTCTTTAGGCCTGTAATCACTCCTCAGAAGTTTCCCCTGGAAGGACTCAGGGACTTCACAGACTCAGAGTCCATATGCTGCCTCCACTGGAGCCAATTTGTGGACTGAGCCGAAGCTGCTGTGAAGTCTCGGCCAATCTATTTTTCGACCGGCGTTGAGCTGCATCGATTCACTCGAGCTCATTGGCTAAACTGTAGGAGGCGGCGACGGTCGTGTTACTCTCTTGTCAAAACTGTAACACCATCTGAGAGCTTCATGTGCAAAAAACAGAGTCACAAACGGTGGAAATATGAGCCTGACACTTCAGGAAGTCGCTCTCACCTCTTCAGGTCAGATATCTGATCGTTGGCATCGACGAGCTTGCTCTCTGTCAACACCAAGTTGTTCTGGAAAGAGATAAAGATTATAAAATAAAACTAATAAGAATCTCCTGATATAATTGATAAATTATCGAATGTGAGATTTTTTACCTTCACTCCTTCGTGGTCTTTGAGCAGAGAGTCGTATTCTCCGAGCAGCTAAAGGAAATCAGGAGAAGGATGCTATTTTAATCATTTCATCACAGAAAATCAAGAAATGTGTGAATAACACAGACATAGTGAAGGGTTAATGTTCGCGAGGAGTAAAACAGGAGTCAGACTCACATCCTGCAGCATCTTGTACTCCCTCTCCCTCCTCGCCTCCTTCTCATCAGCCTCCCTGCCCGCTTTCTGCGCCGCCTCCTCCAGCTGTCGTATCTGACTCTTCAGACGGGCCGTTAGAGCGTCTTTCTCCTTGCTGGACCGCTTGCTCTCCTCCAGTCGCTGCTGCAGGGATTTCACAGTCGCACCGGCCACCGCAAAGCGCTCCGGCCACTCGGCCTGAAAAAAACAGGAAGTGATGCTCGTGACCAAGAGGGAAGGCATCGAAAAGCAAAGAGACTCCTCGAGGAGTCAGACGGGTGTTCAGGACACAAAATGTTTCAGTCCTCGTACCAGTTTTTTCTCCAGCGAGCTGTTTGTGGCCTCCAGCTCCTGGATCCGACCCGTGGCCTCAGCCAGAGCTCTCTCCAGCTGCTTACACCTGAGGATCAACAAAAACAGGCAAAGAGGCTCAGAAAACCACAAACTGAGCTGCAAAGAAAAACTTGAGGATAAGAATGCTGGAGCCATTTGGGTCCAAACATTTGATCATCTACAGACCTCTCTGTGAGGACCTGGTTGCTCTTCTCTAAATCTTTGGGCAGGTCTGAGAGCTTCAGTTTGTCTCGCAGGCTCTGGATCTCAGACTCGTAATAAGCTTTCAGGTCGGCCACATGTCGGGAGTGTTTCTCCCTCAGGTTCTGCCTCAGCCTGAGCAGAGAGGAAGGAAACATCAGATGAAAACATCACCCGCAGCGTCATTATTTCTGTGTTATAAGAGCAGGATTCTTCGCCCCACAGTATCTGCATTAAACCTCTCGACTCACTGACGTGTTAAACTCACAGAGAAAGGACGACAGGATCCTCCAAGGACGAAGCTCTCTCCACGTGTGGACTGACTGCAGGCCTCAGAGACGACCCAGAGGCCGACCCGGGCTTCAAGGTGCTGGTGTGGGTGTGGCTGCCCTCCTCCTCGCTGGCTAAGGGGGCGCTGGCTCTGCGCCGCTGGCTGGATGTGCGGGTCTGATCCTGGACCGGTTTCCCCCACACGCTCTGCAGTTTGGACGGGGACGGTCCAGCAGCCGAGGCGCTGGACGTGTCAGAGATGCAGTCTGTGTCTCCGGGGTTCGGGCTGCACTCCACCATGCTGTCAGGGGTCACAGGGGTCTCTACTCGGGGGTAGAGGTGGGGCTGAGTGGCGAAGGACGGGCTGCTGAAGTGAGAGGGTGACGTGAAGCCGGACGTTCGGTCAGAGTGTCTCTGATTGGCTGCTGGGTCCAACACCAAGACCTGAAACACAGAAAGGGATTCAGAGGCTGTTAGGTTCTAAGAAAAGGAAAGGAAAGGAAAGGAAAGGAAAGTATACAAAGGATAGGAAAGAAGAAAGGGAAAGGAAAGGATACAAAGGAAAAGAAAGGAAGGGTACAAGGGAAAGGAAAGGAAAGGATACAAGGGAAAGGAAAGGAAAGGAAAGGAAAGGAAAGGAAAGGATACAAGGGAAAGGAAAGGAAAGGAAAGGAAAGGAAAGGAAAGGATACAAGGGAAAGGAAAGGAAAGGAAAGGAAAGGAAAGGAAAGGAAAGGAAGGGAAAGGAAAGGAAAGGAAACAAGGGAAAGTAAAGGATACAAAGGAAAGAAAAGAAAGGACAGGAAAGACTTAATGAAGGAAAGCCATTAAGGACAAAAGAAAGAAGTAAAGAAAGATAAGAAGGGAAGAAAGGAAGTAAGGTAGGAAATTCTTAATAAAGGTAATTTGTCAAGAAAGAAAAAACAAAAATAAGAAGCAAAGAAAAAAGAAAGAAAAAGGTAGGAAGGAAGGATAAGGAAAGGAAAGAAGGGAGGAAGAATAGAAGGATGGACAAACTAAAGAAGGAAAGAAAGCTTAAGTGAAGGTATGTAGGAGAGAAAGAAAAACAGATAAAAGAGAAATAAAAGAGAAAGAAAAATAAAAGAAAGAAAGAAAGAAAGAAGACAATAGAAAGAAAAAACAAGAAAGAAAGAAAGAAAAAACAAAAAAGGAAAATAGAAAGAAAGAAAGAAAGAAAGTAAGAAAGAAAGAAAGAAATGAAGAAGAAAAAGAAAAAAGAAAGAAACAAAGAAAGAAAGAAATTAAGGGAGAAAGAAAGAAAGAAATGAAGAAAGAAATGAAAGAAAATGAAAGAAAAAGAAAGAAACAAAGAAAGAAACGAAGAAAGTAAGAAAATCAAGCGACTGGGGAACTTTGGTAAAACACAGAGTAAAAAAAAAGAAAAGAAAACAGAAAGGCAGAAACAAACTGAGCTGGAGGTTTAAACTCATTGGTTTGTTGCAGATTTCAAGAAATTATAAAAATACATAAAAATGACTGACACAGAATTATTAAGGAAGTTAGTATGCAGGTGGGAACGTCTTTAAGTCAGAGCAAAAAAAAAAGTTTTTTTTAAACTCTCAATCTCTGAACAGGGACTGAGAGACTCAGAACGAGGGAAACGTTTTCTGGTCTCAGTTACTAAACAACAAATCAAACTCAAACTCTGGACGCTCATTTCATTAGGAAAACAGAAAACCAGTTTCACTCCGGGACACGAGGATAAAGATCTGCCAGTAAAAAACAAAGTTACAGACTCTGCCAAAGACCCGTTGGACGGCTGAGGGACCATGTGTGGTACCTGTGGCGAGGTTGGACTGGACGTGGCGGAGCCTTCCCAGTCTGAGCGCTTACAGTCGGCTCTCTGCTTGTTCTGGTAGATCTCTCTGAGGGACAGCCGCGGCTCCTGAGAGGGGGCCTGGAGGACAGGGGCAAAAACCAAAACCTGCACGTCAGTAAAAACCGAGTCCTGACTGCAAACCTGGAGGGTTACACACGTCTATACAGTTTTTATTAATCAACGACCTTTGAGGGTTTTCGTGGCAGAGAGAGGGATCTGAGGGAAAGAGGGTGAAGGACGGGATGGTCCACAAAGCATCAGGAGTCGTGACTACGGTTTTAGCTCCCGTACACGGGACACCTGCTCCACCACCTGAGCCTAACTGGCAGCAGCCCCTGGTTTTTAATCTGGTGTCCCAGAAAACTTTTGGAAACAGGTAAAAGACGTATGTTTGGTTTGCCAGAGCCGAGTGGTGACAAAGCACTCAGATAGAGCAGAGTATAACGATGATAACGATTTACAGCTCGTGAAAATCCCCTTTTTTCTCAGTTTGGTGTTTTAGAAAACACTTGTTTCAGCCTCTGTCTGAAACTAAGGCTCCCTGCTCCATAAACCCTCTACACTCAGGGATTTCTACAACAAATAAACATGTAGAGGTTTGAAAATCTGAATGTTTAGTTTGAGGATAAAGATCATGGATAAAATATGGGGAAGCAGAGTACCCGCCTCTTTAAAGACACAAGAAACAGAAATTAAAGAAACAGGAAGTTCGACAGTGTAGGTTTCCTTGTCTCAGAGTCAAACGTGCACGATACATCGGGGATACACTCACCAGACTCATGGAGGCCTCCTGCAGGAGGAGGTAGGCGCCGCTGTCGAAGCTGTCCGGTAGAGGGTGGTACAGCTCGCTCTCATTCAGACGCCAGTATGTGAGACCTGAAAAAGACACTTTACTTCAGTTTGAGTCTGCTGACACTTTTTCTCCAAACTTTCAGTAAACTTCAAAAAAACCTCAACATGAGAATAAATCTGTCAGCTAACAAGCAGCGTGTTTCCCTGTGTATCGTTACCAGTAGTTACAACAAACACTGAAATTACAGCTGTTTTTTTTAATGACAGACCAAGACATTATGCTGGAAAATCAAATTTTTAAAGAAAAATTGACTCTTTTTTTTGTTTTTGTTTATTTTTTTATTTTGTATTAAAGCTTGGAAAGTGAATAAAAAAGTCATTACTTTTAAAAGTATGAATTTTTTAAAATAAATATTATGAAATATTTTTCATAATTAAAATAACTCAGTATAAAAAAATATACATATTTCATAATAATATTGCCACATTTTACAATTTAATGGCCATTATTATATATTTGTCTGTTATTTGTCAAAATGTTATTTATCAAAAAATGTTGTTTTTATTCAATGAATTCTGAATATTTCGGGTCTCCATAAGAAACTGACATTTTCATTGTTTTGTTGATTTAATGTTATCTAGAACAAAACTTACACCTTTTTTTTTCCAATGACGGACCAAGACAATATGCTGAAAAACAACATTGAGAAATAAAAAATGACTTATTAAAAAATGTTTCTTTCTTTCTTTCTGTAAAATTTGGAAAATAAATGCAAAGTCATTATTTTAAAATTTATAAATTTGTAAAATTGTTAAAATTGTTATTGATTTGATTTGATTTGACTTGATTTATTTATTTATTTCGGTCAATTTGACAAATAAATAAATCAAATCAAATCAAATCAAAAACAATAATTATTTCAACAACTTAATAATTTTTAAATAATGACTTTTCATTTACTTTCCAAAATTTTATATAAATAAATAAGTTTTATTATTAATTATAGTGATTTTTTTAATAATAATTTAATATTAAAGAAAACATATTTCATAATAATATTGCCATATTTTTCAATTTAATGGCCATTTTTATATATTAATCTGTTATTTATCAAAATTGTATTTATTTCAAAATTTTCTTTTTATTTATTTAAATATGAATGTTTTGGGTCTCCATAAGAAACTGACATTGTCATTGTTTTTTTAGATTAAATATTATCTTAAAGTATTTGCTGGGCTAGCTCCTCATATCAGACCTTTAAAGGTTTTTGTCACACCTGCTCTCGCAAATTTAATTTTCATAATGACCTGAATAGTTGTGTTTTGGTGTTTATAAATAAAGCAATAAAATTATAATTAATGAAATAAATAAATAAATATTTGTGTTCTGTTTTCACATTTATAACAGGTTAAGATTAAAAAAAGTTGCTTTAACTGTAAAAATAAATGTTTCAGGAAATCAGAAAATAATTTTTGATCAATTGTTTGACCTTGAAAAAAAGGACCCTGAGTGGTCCCACAGTGCCCCCTTACTGTCGCTTGCTGTAACTGCAGCTGGTTCCTCTTTCTCCTTGATCAGAGGCTGCAGGAAGTCGATCTGTTTATTTAACAACAGTAATACTCTGGGTGGTACTCTGCACTGCCTGAACCTGCTGCGTGTGTGTGAGAGAGAGTCAGTGAATCGTTACCTGACGCCTCAGACATCAGGCTGTCACTCCTCCTCAGGGGGAACGAGCTGGACGACGGCCCGCCCGCTCTCTGCTGAAATGCAATAGAGATGAGTGGATTAGACTCAGCACACAGGCGTAATGAGGACAACCACAACAGACGCAGAGGACGCAGAGCAGACGCTGTCAGAGAGGCCCACCTGGTCCGGGGAGTCTGAGCTCTCTGTGGGGGTCTGTTTGGGTGGCTCTCTGAGGCCATGAGGCTGCTCCTGGTGCTCCAGGGTTTGGGATGGAGGGTGTCCTGCTTTGCTCTTCCTGGGCCTGAGCTTCTGCCTCTGGGCCCAGGAGGTGAGCG
The DNA here is from genome assembly GCF_033239565.1 of Halichoeres trimaculatus. Taxonomy (NCBI): domain Eukaryota; kingdom Metazoa; phylum Chordata; class Actinopteri; order Labriformes; family Labridae; genus Halichoeres; species Halichoeres trimaculatus. The sequence continues at coordinate 1,483,373 of NW_027437194.1, forward strand.
GCTGGCTGGAGCTGCTGAGAGAGCAGGAGGTCAGGAGGAGCAGGAAACAGAGGATGGAAAAACTCAGCAATAACACGATCACAGAGTTTATCGTCTGACTCTATTGTTTATAATCTGCTCTGTAACGTCTGCAGCTGAGCAGACAATAACAAGAAGTTTAATTTATTTAACCCAAAAGATTAATACTCTGGGAATTCCTCCTCTCAAATCAGCTGGTAGTCTCATGAATCTGGGTTTCAAAAGACTGCACTCCTTCTTCCTGTTTCATGTTTTATCCCTGTCCTATTTCCTCTTCAATAAAGGCAGAAAATCCCAAAGTTTAACTCTGAATAAATATCTTTCACAGGACGATTTCTTGCCTGAGAGTTTAAAGAATTGGTGCTGCACACAGCAGGCGATAAAAAGTGTTTTAAGACCTCTGTTAATGAGTTTAAGCCTTTTTAATGCCTTTGAAGACTTTCTAAAACCTGTTATTAGCATTCTGCTGATAAGTTTCCTTCCAAAGGGTTTAGACGTACCCGGAGGCTTTCTGCTGATACACTGACGTGTTCGCCTCCTCCGCTCGCAGACTCAAGTCCTTTCCAGTCTCTGCGTCCTCCTGGAGGTTTGGGGACCACGGAGGCTTCTCCTTCACTTGTGTACCATCCTCAGGCTCCAGACCTGTGTCCCAGGCGCACAGAGTCCCGTAGCCGCTGCTGAGCACCGTGGTGGCCCGCTCCTCGCCCTGGTTCTCTGATCTCTGGAGCGGAGGGGACGGGGAGCTAAAGGGTGTGTGTGCGGGGGCGACCAGGCTGTCGTTGTCGCTGGCCACGTGCTTGGAGTTTGTGCAGAGCAGAGGGAAAAGGTAGTCCTTTGTGTTTGCTGTGGTTTTGGTCACTGAAGTTGGAGAGAGCTCTGTGTGTGGCTGGATGCAGGCCTGCCGGTTCTGGAGCTGGACCAGGGCCTTGATTTCATCCTGAATCAACTGGGAGACAGAATTCATGCCTGTTAACACAGAAACACTTTGATCCAGAGGGTTTGGTCGGACTGCACTGCTCACAGACCCACCTGGATTTGGCACTGGTATTGTTCTTGCTGGGCGAGGATTTGCTCCTGGTATTGCTTCTCCACCAGCTGAAACAGGTGCAGCCATCGGCCCTGCAGAGGAACGCAAACAGGGCAGAGTCAGAGCTGCTGCTGGTATAGCCGGGTCATTTTCATCAGCGTCTGCCGCCTCGTTTGCCTTTTATCTGATCTCAAACTTCAGGGAGAACTGCCCTGTCATCATAATGAGTCACTGCTCTTATAACCACCAGAGACACAGGAACATGAAGCAGAAGAAGGAAACGTCCTGCAAGGTCAAATGTTCCTGAATTTTAAAAGATTACTTTGCAAACCTTATCAAAATGTCAAGTATCTGCGCCAAAAATATGCTTAGACGATGCCAATATGCCTCAAAACTCCAAATACTCCTCAATTCCTGTTTGTGAATTTTCTTGGTACAAAAAGTGTCTTTACAGGTTTTCTGTGTCAACAACATTTAATTGAGTTTATACTGTAAGTGAATAAAATGTAACTGGTCCCTGAGTCTGGATATTTCTGGGCCTAATTAAACAGAAACAGGTCAAAATTTCACACAATGTGACGTTGATGTTCTGTGTTGAAATATATTAATAATTCAAGTAGGCCATCTAGTGTCTCAAAGTGGTTATAGCAATGGTTTAAGTTGTTAGGAACCTTTCCATAGCTTTCATTAGCCTGTTAGCTTTAACATTTGAAATTCTCAGTATTTTTTACTAAGAGTTGATGTGATATGTTTCTGTGATAAAAGTTGAAATTCTGAAGCTGAAGTTATACAAATATATGCTAACTGCTAGCATATCAATGCAGTTTCCCATAAACGTTAGCATCAAGCTTGCGCTATTTTGTTATTTTGGTAAATAAGGTGATTTATACTATGTTGAATGTACTGAATATGAATCTCCTGACAGAGAGTGATGAACATTTCTTTATGAAGTCAGTTCTTCAGGAAAACTTCAAGCTGAAAATCCTGAATCAGAGTTTTCTTGGGAAACGTTAGCTAACTGCTAAGCTAAGGCTGTATTCAGACCAGAAAAGTCCTTTGGTCCACTTGTTTGGTCCGGACCAAAAGCGGACTTTATTTTATTCGTTTGGTGCGATTCGTATTCAGATTGTACTTTTTGTAAGTGGACTATATTCTGTAAACACATCCAGGTGTGTGAGGATCAGTGCTCTCATTGGACAGCACTGACAAAGGGCGGCATACAGAGTACAGACCTGGAAATGGAGGTAAACATGTGTTTGTGCTCTTATTAGAGCTGCTAAATCATTTTCAGTTTCAAGAGCAGCTCCTTCAAAGCAGCTTGACAACACCGTTTACAATTTAGGAACAGGAAGACCAATGATCGCAGCAAGGAGGCGCTATGCTCTGCGTGTCCTGACCCACAACATGCCAGCAACAGCGTGGCTAAACAGAAGACGGAGGATCAGGTATGAACCAAAGACGGTTAGGTTACGGTGGCTCTATAGGCCCAAAAGGAGCATGTATCCTGTAGTTAGTTCAGATGGACTTTGGTTTGTATTCAGACCTGCACCGGAGAACCACGAACCGCACCAGAGTTCGGTTGGAAGCGGACTGAGACCACCTCAAAAAGTGGGTCTGGGTCTGGTGGTTTGGTCCGCACCAGGGTTCGTTTGTGTCTATTCACACCTGCATGAAAAGTCTGCACCAGCGTGGGAAACAAACCCTGGTCTGTTTAAAGTGGACCAAACAGTCCAGGTCTGAATACGCCCTAAGCTAGCTGCAGCAGACTAGTCAACATAAGGCCCGGTGGCTCCGGCACAATGTAAAGAATTGATAAGGGAATCGTTAAGCACAAAGGCTAACAATATCGATGGATTGAAACATTTCTTATCGATTCTCAACAGGAACTGGTTTACGATTCCCATCCCTGCACCAAGTATGCCTCAGAAGAACAAATATGCCTCAAAATGCCAAATATGGCGGCACGGCCCATATTTGGCATTTTGAGACATTTGGGCATCAGCTTTTTTTTAATCTGACGGCTTTTAAGAAACCATTTTAAACTGTGTTATTTAGGCGCTAATGCAGCTGCACAGCTGTCTGCAGTCACTCCTCTGGTTACACGCAGAGCCATGGCTCAAGTAACAGCCAATCAGCAGTGAAAGCTGTGCATGCACAGTGCTCCACACACTTAGAAGAGGTGAAAAGCTGTTTACTACAAACAGATATTGGTCCCGAAAATCAGTTATCGGCCTCCTTGACTAATGATAATCAGTATCTGGCCCTGAAAAAACTATATTTCTCTGTCTTTACTTATTGAAAATGTTAAAAAGCTGTTCTGTGATACCGAACAACACTTTCTCCATCAGAAATCCAGCTGAAGTCTATCTATACTTCCTTCCTCCCCAGGGCCTCAACATCCCACACGGTGTGAACTCCATCATTTGCTCTCAGCCCCATGTGGCCGTCTCAGTTCAGCCCAGCGAGTGTGAACATGTCTGCGTCTGAAGATGTGCAAAAACAGAACGGTTTGTCCTCCAAACTTTGCAGAAACAGAGCAAAAAACCTTCTTGTCATGGTAAAATACAGTTTTTAACTCCTGTTTTTTCAGAGTTTGTAACCGGCCGAGAGGTGCAGCTCTGAAGGACTTTGATCCCGGTGCAAACTCTCATCTCAGAGATCTAATATTTCTCCATCAGTCTGACGTTTTAAGGATCAGGTGTGCAGACTCAGCAGCCTGATGATCTATACAGTGGGGTGTCTCCGTGTAGCAGTACATCACGCTCGTCTGCTCCCTCCAACTAACCTCCTGTGTCTGAAAAATCCGCTGCATTGTGCTGTTTGTGTGTCTCACTGTCAGATAAAAGTGACAGCACAAAGAGAGGCCGCTGCAGCCAACACCAACAACAGCTAACCCCAACTTTATTTCCACTACATCAGCTCCTGCTAACACATACTACAAGCACTTTTCTATTTCAGGCTCTGTAGTACGTTTTCCCTACCTCACAATCCTTCCAGATCTCGGGGTCTGTCTCTCCGCTGCTCTGGATCTCCTGCACCAAAGCCCTCAGGGTCTCCAGGGAGCTGGGGTTGATGAATGGGAGGCTCTTCCCCTGCTGGAACGCTTCATCTGTGCTCAGACACAGACTCCTACAATAAAACCATACCAGCATAAATCACACATGGAGGCAGAGTAATACATGCATGAGATGGGAGTACATACATGTTTTTACAGCCGGGCAAGGACATAGCTGCACAGACAGACAAATTAAATCCGAAATTACTAGAAAAACTGCATTTTTTTTACTCTAAACAGTATCTCTAAACCTAGTTTTAAATCTATATGGTTGTGAAGTTGAACTTTATCATCTTGTTTCATTCCAAAAGTTTCTTTTATCAGAATTTCAGATGTCTAAGCATGTAAAAAACAACAATATTTATCACATATCTTTGATTTAAGAGTAAAAACATAATTCTTAAGACATCCTGGACCCCTTAAATGACCCGTAGGTGTCCTGGTACCCCACTGTGAGCACTACTGCTCTACAGCAAACTACAAATCCCATGCTCCTCTAGATTTAACTCCTGAAAGAGAGCACACAGAGGCACCCAGCACTTATGATGTGTCTAGAAAATAGACAAGAGAAAAAGGTGATTCTCGCCTGTTTTAACATCTGTAAAATGACTTTAATCTGTAATTATGAGTAAAAACATTAAGACAGTATATTTTAATCATCTCTACCTAAGGAACAATGTGTGTTTTATTTCCTTTTGGAGCTAAAACAACCTTTAAACCACTTTAACTTCCACAGAAACATACCTTAATTCTATTATTTGAATTATTTATCATTTTATTCTCTCTGCTGAAATATCTTAGGTTTTATTATTATTATTATTATTATTATTATTATTATTATTATTATTATTATTATTATTATTAATTGCAGTTTCTTTGCTGCAACACACTCTGAAAGACCTCAGTGTTGGAAATAGGACATAAAAGTGTGTTTTGTACCAAGTTTAGTTTAGTTTAGTTGGTCTTTATTTCATTCATACTGTCATAAAAACATATATTCAATATATTTTTTCTAAAATCTCAAACTAATGAAAAGAAGCAGAAAGAAGAAAACATCTTATTGTATCTGCTCCTTCTAGGGATGGGTGCTGAATCAGGTACTTTTACAGGTACCGACCAAATTCTGTCAAAAGTACCAGGTACTAGAGCCCGACCGATGTGGGATTTTTGGGGCTGATGCCGATACCCGATATATCGACTGATATTCTATATATTGGCTGATATATATAATAAATTCATTGATATACACAGGATAAATACTGTATATGAACACAAGTTATTCTTCCATTTAATTCATGGGACTAAACTAGATTTTAAGTAACATTGTAGCTGCTTTCAAAACATGCAATAAATACAATTATAACAAAATACATTGAAATATTTTCAAAAAAATATTTCAACAAAGACAATAACTTGTGAATTTATAATTCCAGGTTAATCCTGCATGGCATTATGAAGTAAGAGGCTGTGTAGCAGCCTTATAGTAATTAACACACGGGAGCAGGAGCAACAGAATCTCCGTAGGGCAAATTTTTTTGGCCCGATTAATCGGCCCAATTAATCGGCCCACCCAATTAATCGATTAATCGGCCCGCCCGATTAATTGGTTGGGCTCTATCAGGTACCAATTCACGTAAAATCAAAAGGTACCATGTTTAAGTACCTAAATGCATCTTTGTGACTGTGAGGGATAGAAAGAGTAGTTGATTTTCCATGCTGGACATGAACACAACATTGTTATATACTGAAGAATAGACATGTCAAATTGATTTTTTTAATGATTAATTATTAAACAAATTGGTATTTTTTTTTACCATTTTTAAATACCAAAAAAGTACCGGGCATTGGTACCGTTGAGTACCAGTACCGATTGCCAGGTACCGGGCATTGGTACCATATCGTTTCAAATGTGAAAGGTACTCTTTCCTAGCCCCTTCTCTCACAAAACATTAACACTTAACACAAAATCGGGAAAAAACTGTCAGCCAGCATGCCATTTAACATTATAATCAAATGTTAATTTCCATTTGCCACATAAAAAGAGCAAAAAAAAAATTTTGGTTTAGATTTAGTTTATCTTGTTTACCTGTATTTGTTTAAAACTGTTTTCAATGATATTTTTGAAGACACAAATTGTGTCTCTGTCCAGGTTGTAAATTGACACCTCTGCAATGTAGTGTTCCTTCAGTGTAGTTCTGAATCTTGGCTTTTTAAACATTTCAAATCCAATCAGCACTGGGTGTTGGTTGGCAGAAGCTTCCTATGAGCCTGCAGCATAATTTGCAATGCACTGAAATCTGTTGCGTACCTGATCTTGTTGCATGCTGGTGTGATGTCCACGGGCCTGGTCTCCACAGTGCCCCCTGTTGTTTGGGAGGTTGTGTGTCTGCCTTCTGAGACAGCCAGCCCAGATGCTGACGTCCCCTCAGAGGACACCAGAGAGGTCTCGCTCTCCTTCCCTCCATCCCCGTCTGCACTGGCGTGGCAGTGGCTCAAGGCCCCCGAGCTGGACACATCCTCAGAGATACTGTCATCTGTGGACATGTTTAGGGGCCCGTGCAGGGGGGGTCAGTCTGACAGCTGGACGCCGAGGGGGAGGGAGAGAAAGGCGGTCAGGAAATACAACATTTGTTTGATAGATGTACAAAATCAGACAATATTTTCCAATACTGATTCCTGAATACCTTACCAGTTAACAAATCGTTGTTTGAGTGGGTAAACTGTAATTACCATGCATGTTGACATATCTGATACTAGCATAACGCCAATGATGTGCTGCCACCATAACGACAAAAAAGTTCAACTTTGTGGAGACTTTTGGATGACATGTTTTGCCTACTAACAAGCAAATATTTACTGCCTCTTTGGGTAAAAATTTGACATTTTTTGGTATGAAATTGTCCAAAAAATGTCAAAATTTACCCAGAAGACATAAAGGATAATTTAATTGTGCTTATTTCATACATTAATCAATGAATGATCCTTTGATTTTCACATCTCATTTTGGAAATACTGAATTTTGCATCATAGTTTGGTCCAGTTTAGTCTTATTTAGTTTAATTGGACTCGGTAAAGTAGTCTTCCTCTCTTGTTTTGATCTAATAAACCAGGTCATAAATGCTTTTTAAAAGTCCAATATAATGTATCCTTGATGTTTCCCTTTTTATTGTGTCTTTTACCAAATTATGAGTTCCTTCTGTTTCTTAATTTTAAGATAACTTGTTTTAAAGCACATTGGATTGGACACTAGTGTTTGCCATGCAAAGATGTGTTCTTGTTAGTCTGTAAAAATGTAAAAAACTGGGTAACATGCATTTTGTGGTTGATTTATACAACAGGAAACAGGATACAACAGCAATAAATATATTAAAAAAGAAGAATAATGCATCCTTGTATCAGTATAATGCAACAAATCTACTTCTGTTTGACACCTCAGGAGGAAGTTGTGGCTCATATTGAAATATGGAGTTTACTTTGTACCTTTGTTGTTAACAGGAAACAAAACAAATTGTGTTTTTTTTCACTGAGATGTTAAATGATAAGCAGATGTATATCTGTAGCTGTTGTAACATAAATGATACTGACAGAAGGGCATCTTGGGAAAATATGAATGACATAAACTCCATCTCTGTGATAATACTGACCTACATCTGACAACAAAGCGTTAGGTAAACATCCACACATTTTAATCTGAGGTGTAAATATAACGCAGTGTCACCTACTCCTTTGTCTGTCATCATTATCTGTCATCTGGTTCCTGTGTTTCCTGTGTTCCCTGTGGTTAGAGATTGTCTGAATCTGCTGGTTTTGGTGTAACTGCTTAATCTTTTGCAGTTAACATCATTTTTAAAGAGCAAAAATGCAGCCGCCAATCAATGAAATCAGCCACGTTAGCTGATTTAGCTCCATTTACCGACAGCTGCACTGATTCTGTACATTAAAGTTAAACTATACAGAAGCCTAACTCAGTCATGATAAGTTATCTATCAACCCCGCTGAGTGGTAATGCTAACTACCTTCCAGTGATAGGTGAATGGGATGGTTAGCTGTGATGCTAAGTTGTGCTAAGTTAGTGTATAACAGGTTTGTAAGCAGAGCGTAGGCACAGGACAACGCGGGCGAACTGGTGACATAACGGCTGAAATAAACACGACATCTGGTGGATTCAAACTTATTCAAGCTGAGGAGACATAAATAAAAAATAAACCAACCTACCCGTTGACTTGTAACATCATTTCATCCATATTTCTCTGTCAGTAGTCAAGTTGGCTAGCTAGTTGCTGGTTGGCTGCTGCACTGCAGTGAGAGCTGGCTGCTGTAACGTCTACAGTCCGCCACGCGATTGGTTGAGCCCGGTTGAAAATGAAGCGCCGTGATTGGTCATCACTTTCACTCTGTAATCCTATTGGCTGTGAGGAGGACGGAGTGTACACATCTGTTGGGACAAAAAACTGACAGTCTGAGACCACAGAGGCAGACTGACTGAGGTGTTTAATCTTTTCTCCACCTTTAGGCAAGAATTTAAGCTCTTCTGTGACTACTTGAATATTTTATGACTACATTATTTATCACAAATGTTGTGTAACCGAGTTAGCAGCTGTTTATTTCTCTAATTATGTCCTCCAGATACATTTCAATGCACTGAGCAAATAGTATGACTCTTACTGGTCTTGCTATACTCCCTTATTCCATCCTTTTTCACCTTTTTAGTGTCTTTAAAATACCAGATGATGTTTCCTATTTTTAAATTTTAATTTTCAATGCTGCAAAGTAAATGAAGCTCTTTTTCTGATCCACACTGCTAAATCAAATCCCTTTCTTTGACAATCTTCCAGTAAATTTCCACGGCTCATATTAGTTTCTTAAGCACAGGACTTAATTAAAATTTAATCCCAAGAGTAACTTCAGATTAAGGGCACACTTTCTGGAGCAGAATGTCTGACACACAGTGGATGGCACAGTGACAGCTGTATAACCCATGGGCCCCCTCTCATGCACAATTCAATGATTTAAATATGAAGTCAGAATTTGCACTCTTTCTTCCTTTAAACTTCCTCTTTTTACACTGAAAAGCCGTGCAACTTTCGTTTTTCATGAGACACTCAGTGTTAGTTCCTCTTGCAGGGGGCGGGGTTTTTCTTTCCATCTCAGCCAGACTCTCACACACCAGCCCTCTGGCGTGGATTATTCCTTTGAAGAAACACAAATTTAGCTTAACAAACACAACCATGCTGAATCATTTTAGATTGTATGGTAATTCCTCTTTATGTACCCTCCCTGCGTTGCACTCTTGCTTCTGGCGTATGTGCCGCGCTCCTCCATGATAGCCAGCAGCTCTGCGTGTTTGTTCTGAGGCACTCGGGTGCCAGAGGAGCCCTGAAGTCAGCACACGCAGCAGGATGAGCAAAATCTCAGTTCACTTTTAGGGAGGGGGTGTCTGAAAGGCACGCTTAACCCAGTTTACGTATCCCAGTAGATACCAGTAGATACCAGTATCATCCTGTGCCTGTTAAAACTTTTATAACATGCATGGTTCATGTGTTTCAACTAAGCTTAAATGAGTTTATGCCAAAAATAAAAGCTCTTAGGTTTCAGAGAGAATTAATATGTTCATTAATGTTTATCAGAGGTTAAAGGGGAGAGTGTGACCCTCAATTCGACGTGTCACTTCTTATAATTTGACCCTGTAACACAAAACATACCTCATAAAAATGTTCAATGTGTAAATAAAGATCAAATGAAAGGTAACAGGAACTGGTCTTTTAATGTAACTGGCCCCCAGAGCACTGACCAATCAGATGAAGGGGGTTTGTGGAGCGGGGAGCCTTAAAAATAATGTGTTTCAGAGAGGCTGAAAAGGTTTTTCTAAAACACCGAAATGGAAAACTGTATTTTTTTCACATCTAAATCATGTAAAGCTACTATGGAGGCAAAATAAGGACGAAAAACAGAACGATACCCTCTCTTTAAGATTGGATACCCCCTCTTTAAGATTTGATTCCCCCTAAAAACCCAAACTAAAGCTGACCTCTGATTCAAAGAACTCATCCTCTCATCCAAATGTGATGCTCTGGTAAGTAAATACTGACACCCCATCCCCTTAAAAGAAGACGAGAGAAACTTCATCCATGTGTTTTACTGCAAATAAATCACATGTATTTTGTGTTTCACACTCAACAAAGAGATTAATTCCATGGCACACTTTAATATTGTACAGAGACAGAACAGAGGTTTGTATTTACAGTTGATGCACAAGTCTTTTAAAGCTACATGTCATTCCATGGCGTCCCCATATTTCGTTTTTCCAGATGCTTTTGGTTCCACCGGCTGAGGCACTGAAAGACAAACATGCACAGTTTAACACAGAGAACATGGATTCATCTGGTCTCTTTTGATTAATTATAATGTTGATGACGGTCTGCAGCTCACCTGGAGGTGGCGACCTGTCCGGGACCTTCCCTGTTTCTAGCAGAATCCAAAGGTCTGAACATTTCTGCGTTTCCCATCGAGTCACTGCATAACTTCCCACTGAAGCCGCCACTGAGGGAGAGAGTACGAGAGGTTAAATGATCAGTGGCGTTTTATTCGCTCTCCCAGGCCTCGTGTCATTTCTCACCTATAGAGATGAGGAGGTTCCACTGAAGAGGGTACGGGAGCTTCTTCTGCAGAGCCCTCTGGAGGAAAAATAAAGAGCCAGCACCTGAAGAGAAACACAGGACACATCTGATCACGACAGCAATGACAGACGCTGAAAAAATCTTTTACTAACTCACCAAGCTACAGAGCACCAAAATTTTACTCTTAGGTTTTATTCTTACTCTGATGTGGATTCAGTCCGCTGACACTACACTTGCAATACTTCCTGTGTTTTCCAGAAAGATGGTTTTTTTTGCTGAATATTTTCATTCATAAAAATAGAGAGAAAGTCCGTAGTGAACAAAAAGGACATGTCATTCAGAGTGTTTAACCACATTTATATTTATGTTTTAACATTTTTATTACTGTTTTGTATTCACTCTACACAGTTTTTTTTTGTCTGGGAATATCTATGACTGTAAAGATTACATCTAACTAGTTAAAACATCGGTCAGTTGAGCTTAATAAATGCAGATTTATCCACTCAGTACTGACTTCCTTTTGTATTCCTTTCTAGACTGTAACTTAATCCTTAGAATTAACAGATTTTCATTTGTTTGAACTGCTAAATTAAAGTTCCTGCATCTTTTTTAATCCAAATTACACCCTGTCCATCTTTAAAATGGGGGCTTTTGAATCCTAAAAAAATCTAAAATATTAGTGTGAAAGTGTCCCTCTTTTATTACTGTCTAAGTCAGCTAATTAAAACTTGGACATAAAGGATATCTTATTGAACTTCCTGTAGTTAACTTTTGAAGCCATAGAGATGTTTTGTATATTTTGTATATTTTGTACATTTTTTCTTTATTTTCTTTCTTTCTTTATTAATTTTTTTTTTTACCACGAGTGAAGTTATATTTTATTATTACTATTTATTATTATTATTATTATTATTATTATTATTATTATTATTATAATTATTATTATTTTATTTTATCTATTTATTTTTTTTCAATCAAAAAGCACTATTATGTACCAAATATTGCTTTGTTGGAAGTCTGGTTTGCTTTTATTATTATTATTATTATTTTTATTATTATAATTATCATTATTATTATTATTACTTAGTTATCATTGTTATTCTCCCATATTGAAGAAAAGGAATTCCAAGCAAAATAAAACAGAAAAAAATAACAACAACAAAAACCAATAAAAAATAATAACAATAATAATTAAAAAATAAAAAATAAAAAAAAAACAGAAGAGGGATACAGCATTCTTTGTTAAAAATCAAAATAAATTGTCCTCATGTGATGATGTATACACAAACACCTTTACAACATAAAACTAGCGTAAGTTGTTATTTAAAGTTGTCTTATTTGGAAATACTTGAAACAAGATCCAGTGTAATAAATGAAATGTCAGATACTGACTTAAAGACTCGTCTCTTACCGAGTATAAAAGTCCCTGTTCCCTTCATGAAGGCGTGAGACTGACAGGCAGCATAACTCCCCAAACCCTGAACAAGTTGGAGAAAACAAAGATCAACAATCACCTCACACTGAACCGCATAAAATCATTTATCATCATGTTATAATACACGGTGTCCCAGGTGTTAATATTTACAGCATCTTATTCATTTGACTCACTGTCCTCTAAAGATCTAACACTGAGGAAAGAAGGTGGAAAAGATAAGGTCAAAACTCACCGGATGTTTGGCTGCTATCGCGTCATCTACTTTAGTGATCCCGAGGTTCACCATCTTTATTCACTCTGAGTAAAACTGGAGGTTAAATTAACATTACAGCATGCCGGGGCTGTGTACATAACCTGTCTGTTACAAAACTTCCGCGGTGAGAGGGTGAGAGCAAGAAATATAAACAGAGGACAGCTGTTAGATCGGTTTGTACAAAGCACTAGCGATATTAGCGGCGAGGAGGTGGAACTGCAGCTACTCGGGGCAAACTGTGAGACGAATCCGCACATTCTTCCATTTATCCCTCGAAATACGAAAGAAAAAAAACGACTTTAACACAAAACATACTCGGGTTTGAAAAAATTCACTCCTGTTTAGTTGTTCAGCCGGTTTAGAGTTTTTGGAATCCACCTGTGAACGCAGCATTGTCTGTTTTCCCGCTACTGCAACACGTCAGCGCGTCCGCCATATTGGTAGTGGTAGATCCGCTGTGTAAACTCAAACAAGCAGACGCCAGACGTGAAAACTGTGATTTTCGAATTAAAAGCTCGATTTAATTAACCTGTTTTATATTTTATGATTAAAATCTATTAAAGTAAAAAAAACTAAAATCATACTGACCCTGCTTTTATTGTATTAGCTTGTATTTCATTAAAAAAAAATAAACAAAGTTAGCATACAGGCACATAGAGCCTATACATTCATTATTTAAGTCTATTCTTACGTGCTTTTTTTGGATCACACTTTGCACCAAAAGTAAGTTTACTTGATACGTTTGCTTCCTCTTAATAGTATGGACATTATCCACCTGTAACCATATTATACTCTACTATTTCATTAATTAAATGTGATATTTTAGTTGCATTCAAAAGGCCCCTGGGTGCAAATAAAGACTTTTTTCTTTATTTTTAACTTTTTTATTTTTAATTTTTTGGATTTAAGTTTATTCAGAAAAACTTGTTAACTGAGCGAGAAATAGCAAGGATATATATATATATATATATATATATATATATATATATATATATATATATATATATATATATATGTTGAAATTTTAAAAAAGTGACACACACACATTCACTGTTGCGTAATTTTTCAATCTCTTGAGAAGTTGCTCAAGCACTTGGATGTTATGAATGATTTCCTGTACTTGTGTTGATGCTTTCTGCAGAGAATAATGTAAACACCGTTTAAACTTAATCTGGGATTTGATGATGGTAATAAATAAAGCTTTAAAAAAAAATGGAAAGGGTTGCAATAGCATGCTCTCAGATTTGTTTACCCACTAGTGAAATCACGACCGGGAGGAGACCAAACGGCCGTCTTTAAACTCTGAGATCTTCCTTCCTCACAGACACACTTTTTTTAAACACTGAATTGAGGTCACAGCCCAAAATCCTTTCCCTGTCATTATCTTTTCCTGAGTCTAACACCTTGTTGTTGCAGTCACAGTCTTTCCTGGCTGGATATCATCAAAGACGCAGGTAAAATGTGCAACAACTGATACAAAAACCAAACTCAAACTTGTGAAACACTGGCTGGAGAGAAACTGTGTTTGTTCCACAATAATTACCTGCTTATCTCGGCCTGCTCTGAAACAGGATGCAGGTCTTAGATGAGTTTATATCCCCATGCTGCAGCTGATTGGTGGGCGGAGTAATTACAGGGACCAAATTAAAATATTAGTAGATGGAGATCTGAAGAAGAACCGATATAGGAAAGGCTCAGTGAGCACAGAGGATCACACAGTAGAACTCTGTGGTGGTTTTATTTTTACTTTCTTGATTTGTTTCATCAGAAACATGTTTTTAGTGTGTTTGAGCACTTTGCTGTGGTTGGCTCGATGCGCCAGTGCAGACGAGGAGGAAACTGAATGGGAAATTCAGTGGGAACCTGAGGAGAAACCAGGTGAGTTTTGCCTTTTGTCTGTAATTTGCTGTATTAAACAGTTAGTCATGTGTTTGTATTAATGAAAAAAACAAAGGGTTCAACCTGTTTGACACATTTTACTTTCTCTTTCCAGCCTGTTCACTGGGAGTAGGCTTTGGATTTGATTTTGATCCAATGTATGACCCCGAAGAAGATCCCTGTGCTGATCCTCATCATCACAACGGTAATGCACAAGATGACCTGAGATATGGAAGCCCACGTTAAAATCATTGTTTTGTAAAAGGTACAATTCAATAGGGATGAGAATTGATAAGATTTTGTCAATACCAATGTCCTTATCAATTCTGCTTATCTATCTGATTCTTTATCGATTCCTGTTGTGAATTTTCTTGGTTCAAAAAGTAGCTTTACAGGTTTTCTGTGTCAACAACATTAAATTGAGTTTATACTGTAAGTGAATAAAATGTAATTGGTCCCTGAGTCTGGATATTTCTGGGCATAATTAAACAGAAACAGGTCAAAATTTCACTCAATGTGACGTTGCTGTTCTGTGTTGTGATATATTAATAATTCAAGGAGGCCACCTAGTGTCACAAAGTGGTTATAGCAATGGTTTAAGTTGTTTGGAACCTTTCCGTCAGCCATGAGCCTTTCATTAGCCTGTTAGCTTCTGACATTTGAAATTCTCAGTATTTTTTACAAAGAGTTGATGTGATATGTTTCTGTGCTAAAAGTTGAAATTCTATTCTGAAGCTGAAGTTATACTGATTAATGCTAACTGCTAGCATATCAATGCAGTTTCCCATATACGTTAGCATCAAGCTTGTGCTTTTTCTTTATTTTGTTAAATAAGGTGATTTATACCATTTCAAATGTGCTGAATATGAATCTCCTGAGAGAGAGTGATGAACATTTCTTTATGAAGTCAGTTCTTCAGGAAAACTTCAAGCTGAAAATCTTGAATCAGAGTTTTCTCGGTAAACGTTATCTAACTGCTAAGCTAAGATAGCTGCAGCAAACAAGTCAACGTAAGGCCCGGCGGCTCCGGCATAATGTGAAGAATTGATAGGGGAATCGTTAAGCACAAAGGCTAACGATATCGATGGATTGAAACATTTCTTATTGATTCTCAACAGGAACTGGTTTTCGATTCCCATCACTACAGTTCAACCTGGTTGCTCAATGGTTAATGACACTTTTTTCTATTTCAGGAAGTGAAAAAGACTTGGTATCTACTGAAAACGGACTGGGTGTGGAAAAGAAAAACAAATCTTTTCCTCTGACTAACACAAGTAAAAGCAGCTCCAGCAGGAGGCAGATCTCAGAGGAGGCTGAGCTGTTTCTAACAGGCCGTCTGTCCACCGTCTTCATCCCTTCCTTCTACACACTGGTCTTCATCATCAGCGTGCCCTTCAACATCTGTGCAGTGCTGGTCTTTGTTCGGAGGATCAAACCCAAGAACCCTGCGGTGGTCTTCATGCTGAACCTGGCCTGTGCTGACCTGCTCTTTGCCGCGGTGCTGCCCTTTAAGATCTCCTACCACTTTAAGGGAAACGACTGGATCTTTGGCCCCGCCATGTGCCGTCTGGTCACTGCAGCCTTTTTCTGGAACATGTACTGCTCTGTTCTGCTCATTGCGTGTATCAGTGTGGACCGGCTCCTGGCTGTGGTCTACCCTATGGACTCTCTGACCTGGAGGAGTCCTAGAAAGGCAGTCCTAGCCTGTGTCGCCATGTGGGTTGTGTCCTTTGTTGGATCCATGCATATTCTCTTCACTGAACAGACTGCCAGCCTTAAACAGCTGAATATCACCACATGCAGCGACGTCCAGGCCTCAGAGCTGTTTGAGTGCTACAAGATGTACTTCATCATCCTCTGCCTCCTCCTCTTCTTCCTGCCTCTCATCATCACGGCCGTCTCCTACATACAGGTGATCAAGACCCTGAACAAGACCCAACCAGGGCTCCCAGATCAGGATCGCAAGAGAAGAAGAGCAGCAGTGTTGGCCTCGACTGTGCTGGTGATGTTTGTGATCTGTTTCACTCCCACAAACTGTCTTTTCATTGTGCACCAGCTGAAGTTCAATGAGAGAGACTTGGTGAACCATGGAGACAGCCTCTACATAGCTTATCAGGTGTTTCTGTGTTTGGGAAGTCTGAACTGCCTCCTGGATCCTCTGGTCTACTACTTTGGATCGACCCAGTTTCAGAAAGAGCTGTCTGGTCTGCTGGGGCGTCAGAGGACCACACAGGGATCCAGCAGCGGACAGTCAGCGTCTGATCCAAGCACGACCACCAGCCAAACAGCCCTGAAACCCAACTGCAAATCTAACCCTCCACTCGTCAACAGCGACTCTTCTCAGACAAACCTTTGCAGCCGCTGCAAGAAAAACCTGATCTGAGACGCTCTGAGCCTGAAACTCAAACTGAAATGTTGTCAAATCTATCTGCATTGAATTAAAGCTACACTGCTTGTATTTCTTCTTCTGTGGTGTCATTTTCCTTAAAAGCCTTTGTTGTCGTCTTACTGCTTTTTACTGGTGTGGTGGTGTTTTGCACGATGCAGACCTATTTTCCAAGAACTCTGTCCATGCACTTAAAATAAAGACACTAAAGCTGTGAAGCTCCTCCAGCGTCCTGTGCAGAGGAAATCTCTATCCACTCTGATCTGACGCTCTAAACACGAGCAGCTTTTCAGAGTGTGTGTTTCTTCAAGTCAGTAAACAACATCTGTGTTTGACAGTCTGTACTCAGTCCAAAATCACATAGAGATGAAACTGTGCAAGAGTCAATCTCCAAATAAGTCCAGCATGAAGAAGAGCTCCTTGCTTGTTTTGTCCCGCATCCGAGAGCGATTACTGTGTTCACATAGAATAGAATAGACAAAATTGAAGTCACAGCAGCAATCAAGAAATCCAAAGTAAGAAAGTGTGTAGAAAGTGTAAAAAGCTCCATAAGAAAATAGATGCTGACAGCTTGTCCATCATTGTCCAGTCAGCCAGTCTCCACCTCCACAGGGTCCAGGACTGAGCTTCTTCAGCAGTCTGTTCAGTCTCTGTCTCCTGGATCCTGTCTGCTCACAGCAGGTGAAGCTCTTCACATGTGGCCTTGGTGTCTGCTGTTAGCTCTGTTAGCCATGTCTGTGAATAGCATGATGCTACTCTGCCCTCTGGTATTCCCTCTGTTGCTGGGTTAGCACAGCTAGCTCGTCCATCTTATTGGAGATAGATCTTACGTTCCCAATAACGATGGATGGAAGGACAGGTCGAACCGGCACGTCGTCCTCACCTCCTCCTCCTCACCTTGTGGGGAAACATCCGGCCTAGCACCAGTTAGCATTGACATGGTACAGGCTGTAAACAGCTGATTTCACATGTAAACAATGCAGCCATGGTTACATGTAGGGTCTCCAGACAAACACAGGAGAAAAGTAGTAAAAATATCACTGAAGCCACAAAAAGTTTGGTGTCCACGACCAACAAATGAGCCACACAAAGTGATGATCCATTCCAAATACAAAGATGACGAAAAAGAGACGAAAAAATTACAAGAAACACCTTAAATTGTATAAATCCAGGGCCCATATGCATGTTTAGTCATTAAACAAATTAGTCCTAACCATTAGTCCTAACGTTGCGTTATGTAACGGCCCTTTTGCCTATCACTCATTAACAGCAATAAACCTGGCGAGCAGGAACCATGAGACTGAGAGAAGATCAAGAAAAGATTTTTTTGTTGGAGAAATGGAGATTTTATTACAAGAATGCACTAACAGCTGTTATCAGTGAACAAAGAGAAAGAGAAAGTTTGGCGATCTTGAACAGAGTAAATGTGTGTGGTGATTCTGAGTGCCAAGTAGAAAGCCTCAATTAAATCAGTAATATGAAAGCAGGTGCCCCAGCAATGCCTGAGTCTCGCTGGTTTGAAACCTCGATTGTCTCCCTTATCTCATCTGTTCCCCGAAAAAATGCATCTTCTAAAGCTAAAGTTGCTAACTTGGCTCATGCAAACCATTAATCAACTTTTTTTTCGCTGTTAGTACAAACAGTCTGTTTTTCCCAGCTAATGGCCTGTCATACATACAGGCCCTGGTCATTTGTTAGCTTGACGTTAAGCGTTTTATTGGCTGGAGCTGCTGCATGGCGAGGAGGTGACATCACACAACGGGAACGAGTCCCTGACAGCCCAGGGGCTGCAGCTGATTGGCCAGGGGGGGCTGTTTGAAGTGGACCAGCCTGTGGGTGGGAACATGAATGATTAAAACTGACTGTGTGTTGATCTGCAGCAGCTCACACCAGAGACAGGCTCAGGAGACTCTGAGGATCTGACTCTGTCACTTTTTCTTTGGTTTGGTTTTTTCACGGTTTGTAATTTCAGCAGCAGGATGTGGATGTGTCCAAAAAGTAGGATCCTGGTGGTGCTGATGTTTGCCCACGCTGCGTCAGTTTCAGAAGAGGACTACAACGTCTCAGACTGGGATTCATGGAGTTATGACTCTGACAGTATGAGGAATTTCACTCACTTTATTAGATGTTCTCCACCATCACAGGGTGTTTATATGCTACTTTGTCATCTTTAAATTTGTTATGATGGAAAAATTAAGACGTGATTTAGTATACTGTATCACTTGATTAAGAAAAGATCAAAAATTTTGAGTGACAACTTCTGGAATTACAAAATTTGTTGTTTTTTGGGAGGGTAAAATCACAAGAAAATTATAAATTTGGACTTTCCTTTAAATCTTTCCTGTGAAGAGTCATGTTTAATACTTCGTAGATTTAGCTAGTTGCTATTATTTATCATCAGGATGCTGATGTATCCAAAAAGTTTGACCTTTGTGGCTCTAAAGTTTGTGCTCTCTTTGTCAGTTTTAGAAAATATCTCAGACTGGGATCCATGGACCCCTGACGTTAATGGTAAGAGGAATTTCAAACCCTTTCTGAGCAGGATTTGACAGCTTGTTGTCTTTGTGTTTATACTGTTTTGATAATGTTTTCCACCATCACAGGGTGTTTATAAGTTACTTTGTCATCTATTAATTTGTTATGATGGAAAAAGTAAGACCTGATTTAATTTTCTGTATCACTTGATTAAAAATTGATCAAAGATCTTGGGTGTTAAGTCTGATTCATGAAACCTTTCCTTTAAATCTTTCCTGTGAAGAGTCATGTTTAATACTTCATAGATTCAGTTTCTAATATTTACAATCAGGATGCTGACGTGTCTGAAGACTTTGACCTTTGTGGCTCTAAAGTTTGTGCTCTCTTTGTCAGTTACAGAAAATATCTCAGACTGGGATCTATCGACTGACATCGATAATGGTAGGAGGAATTTCAAACCCTTTCTGATTCAGGAGTTGACAACCTGCATGAGTCAGCTTGTTGTCTTGGTGTGTATACATAACTACACTCATCCGCCACTTTATCAGGTAGACCTGGTTGAAACCTTCCTCAGAGAGTTTGGTCCATATTGACATGATAGCATCACACAGTTGCTGCAGATTTGTGGTCTGAACATCCATGATGAGAATCTCCCGTTCCACCACATCCCAAAGGTGCTCTATTGGATTGAGATCTGGGGACTGTGGAGGACATTTGAGTACAGGGAACTCATTGTCATGTTGAAGAAAGCAGTCTGAGATGATTCCAGCTTTATGACATGGAGCGTTATCCTGCTGGAAGTAGCCATCAGAAGATGGGTACACTGTGCTCATAAAGGGATGGACATGGTCAGCAACAATACTCAGGTAGGCTGTGGATTTTTCTTTTTTTTTACTTTTTACTTTTTTCTCTCTTTTCATTTTTCTTTTTTTTTTTTCATTTTTCTTTTTTCGTTTTTCCTTTTTCTTTCTTTTTCCTTTTTTCTCTTTTTCTCTCTTTTTCCTTTTTTGTCTTTTTCTTTCTTTCTTTTCTTTTCTCTCTCTTTTTCTCTTTTTTCCCCTTTTTTCTCTTTTTCTTTATTTTTTTCTTTATTGTTTTTTTCCTTTTTCTCTTTTTTTCCTTTTTTTTCTCTTTTCTTTCCTTTTTTCTCTTTTTCTTTCTTTTTTCTTTTCTCTCTTTTTCTCTTTTTTTTCCTTTTTTCTCTTTTTTTCCTTTTTTCTCTTTTTCTTTCTTTTTTTTCTTCCCCCCTTTTTTCTTTTTTCTTTTTTTTTCTTTTTTCTCTTTCTTCTCCCCCCCCCCTCCCCTTTTCCCTTGTTGTCTTTTGTTCTCGTTTTTTTTTTTTTTTTTTTTTTTTTTTTTTGTGGTGTTTCCACTGACTCATCCTGGGACGGATCCCTAAAAACCGAGACGAGCCGTCCCACTTTTTTGGGACCCTTTCGTATGGGTGCCAGACTGAACCGATCTGCTCTCAGGAGGTGGAGCAACACACTGCAGACGGTTGATTGGTCAAAAGAATCCTTACTTACCCCGACAGTGGCTGCATTTCTCCTGGCAGCTCACAGGCTTCTCTGAAACGAAGCTTGATTGCACTTTGTAACAGAGAGTTACATGAAAATCACAAAGAGGACGAAATGCTGCATGTCCTCCGTCGTTGCTCTTTGTTTACTGTGTCGCGTTTTCTTCTTTGTTGGATTTAATAGCGGGGTAAGCTGCTACGGCGTCGCTCTATTGTTTAACAGCTGTGGCTTCCGGCATCCGGCTTACACCCCGCCCACCATGAGAGGGCACAGTTTGCTGTGGAAACGCAAACGGGATCAGACTTAACTGTCCCAAACCGTACTGAACTGACCCGTACTGCTTGGTGGAAACGCAGCTCATGGGGCCCAAAGTGAGCCAAGAAAATATCCCCCACACCATCACACCAGCAGCAGCAGCAGCCTGAACCGTTGATACAAGGCAGGATGGATCCATGCTTTCATGTTGTTGAGGCCAAATTCTGACCCTACCATCTGAATGTGGAGCAGAAATCCAGAAATCTCTGAGTTACTGTTGCCTTTCTATCAGCTCCAACCAGTCTGTCCATTCTCCTCTGACCTCTGGCATCAACAAGGCATTTTGTCCCACAGAACTGCTGCTCACTGGATATTTTCTCTTTTTGGGACCATTCTCTGTAAACCCTAGAGATGGTTGTGGGTTAAAATCCCAGTAGATCAGCAGTTTCTGAAATACTCAGACCAACAACCATGCCACGTTCAGAGTCCCTTAAATCACCTTTCTTCCCCATCCTGATGTTCGCTTTGAACTGCAGCAGATCGTCTTCACCATGTCTGCATGCTGCGATGTGATTGGCTGATTAGAAATTTGTGGTAACGAGTTGGACAGGTGTGCCTAATAAAGTGGCCGGTGAGTGTATGTCATTAATCACATCCAATGACCAATGACGATTTGGATTTCTGATAAATAATAATGATCTAAACCAAATCAATAAAAAGATAAATCCTGATGCTCTTGATGGTCAGAGTCATAAAACCTTTCCTCTGTGTCTGTACTGTTTAATGTGACTTTCTGATATTGTTTTGATTCTCAGATTGGATTACATATCCTCCTCCTCGGATTGGTGAGAGGAACTCTTTTTCTCTTGAAGGGAAATCTGATGTTTGCATGTGGACCTGTAGACGCACAAGATTCCTCTGTTATTTTTATCAGGGTCAGATAAATCTGGGTCTTATCAAGGACCTTGTTTTTGTTAACAAAAACCCTGTTCTTTCTGTCACCAGGACAGCGACCAGTTGGTGGACTGGCACCTGGTTTTTCACAAAATATAAAACCCTCCACACCCGATGAAAAGTTACATATTAATCTTGACCTTGTTCTCCCATTTGGATCTGATGACTATGGCCCTCATGAGGAAAAGGATCTAAGTAATCTTTTAAAAAGTGAAGACACATCTGGATGTCAAAAACCTTATGATGACAGTGTAAGCAGCTCCAGCAGGAGGCAGATCTCAGAGGAGGCTGAGCTGTTTCTAACAGGCCGTCTGTCCACCGTCTTCATCCCTTCCTTCTACACACTGGTCTTCATCATCAGCGTGCCCTTCAACATCTGTGCAGTGCTGGTCTTTGTTCGGAGGATCAAACCCAAGAACCCTGCAGTGGTCTTCATGCTGAACCTGGCCTGTGCTGACCTGCTCTTTGCCGCGGTGCTGCCCTTTAAGATCTCCTACCACTTTAAGGGAAACGACTGGATCTTTGGCCCCGCCATGTGCCGTCTGGTCACTGCAGCCTTTTTCTGGAACATGTACTGCTCTGTTCTGCTCATTGCGTGTATCAGTGTGGACCGGCTCCTGGCTGTGGTCTACCCTATGGACTCTCTGACCTGGAGGACCCCTAGAAAGGCAGTCCTAGCCTGTGTCGCCATGTGGGTTGTGTCCTTTGTTGGATCTATGCATATTCTCTTCACTGAACAGACTGTTTGGCTGCACCAGCTGAATATCACCACATGCAGCGACGTCCAGGCCTCAGAGCTGTTTGAGTGCTACAAGATGTACTTCATCATCCTCTGCCTCCTCCTCTTCTTCCTGCCTCTCATCATCACGGCCGTCTCCTACATACAGGTGATCAAGACCCTGAACAAGACCCAACCAGGGCTCCCAGATCAGGATCGCAAGAGAAGAAGAGCAGCAGTGTTGGCCTCGACTGTGCTGGTGATGTTTGTGATCTGTTTCACTCCCACAAACTGTCTTTTCATCGTACGCGTGGTAAAGTTTGTTGAAGGAGACGTGACTAACGAGAACCATGCAGACAGCCTCTACATAGCTTATCAGGTGTTTCTGTGTTTGGGAAGTCTGAACTGCCTCCTGGATCCTCTGGTCTACTACTTTGGATCGACCCAGTTTCAGAAAGAGCTGTCTGGTCTGCTGGGGCGTCAGAGGACCACACAGGGATCCAGCAGCGGACAGTCAGCGTCTGATCCAAGCACGACCACCAGCCAAACAGCCCTGAAACCCAACTGCAGAGAAGTCTCCAAAACTAACCCTCCACTCGTCAACAGCGACTCTTCTCAGGCAAACCTTTGCAGCCACTGCAAGAAAAACCTGATCTGAGACGCTCTGAGCCTGAAAGGAAACTCAAACTGAAATCTTTCTGCAGTGAATCAAAGCGCAGGCTGACTATCCTCCATGCTAACAGGCTAACAGGCTAACTGCTTGTCTTTCTGCTGTGTCATTTTCCTTGAGAGCTTTTGCTATTGCTGCCCTCTTCTGGTCTGGTGGTGTTTTGCAATGACGTGTTTTTCAGACAAGCAGTGGGCCGCAGACTAACAGAATTTGGGCCTCACAGTTAATGAGATGTAAGTGCTTTCTTTCTATCTTTCTGCCTGCATGTTTTCTGTTTAATCAATGGCTTTCTTAACAAAAATCTGTGTTTTTCTGTTGCTGTTTTTGGTTCAGGGAGCCTCTCATTGTGTACAATCCACAGACCCTGGATGGAGTGAAACAGCCCAGACCACCACGCTTCCTCCACCATGTTTACATTTGATGTCAAACACTGAGGAATCACCCTTTCACCGACTCAACACATGCTGTACAAAAATTCTGCACGATGAAGTAAAGAGTTCAAACTCCATCTGTGGGCTCTGATGGTCCAGCCTCTGGTTCTTCCTGGCTTATGGCTCTACCAGACCTCTCCCTGTCAGTCTCCAGCCCCAGTTCCTGAGTATCTTAAGATCAGGAGGAACCTGGACTCTCTGAGCTCACCCTGACTTTTTCTGACTTCATTTATCTGAAGCAAAAACCTCTTCCTGTAAACGTCCTGATGCTCTGTGTCTCTGTCAGTAATCGTCTTTTCCTGCTCATTTTCAGAGCGTTACAGAAAAGTTGTGAAAGTAAGTAAATTATTATTCTTATTATTCAATCAAACTTTATTTGTATAGCACTTTTCTTACAGGACTTTGTAATATAAAGTGTTTTACAACAACAATGACAATAAAATAAAATAAAATAAAGATAAAATAAAATAAAAATAAAATGAAATAAAATAAAATGAAATGAAATAAAATGAAATGAAATAAAATAAAATAAAATAAAATAAAATAAAATAAAACATTAATAATAATAATAAAATCAAATAACAAGAACTGGAATAAAAAGCAATCAATTGCATAATTGAAAAAAAAAATCTTCAATTAAAATGAGGAAACACAGGAGCTAAAACTAAAATAGCAATTTATAAATTTAAAATAAATAAACAAGTAAATAAATAAATAATAAAATAGATAAAATAAATAAATAGATACAATAAATTAATAAATACTACTGGTAAATACTAAAATAAAATAAAAAAAAATAAGCTGAAATAAAATAGAATAATAAAAAAGTAATAAAATGAAATAACAAAAACTGGGATATAAAGGGGAAAATTGCATGATTGCAAAAAAAAAACTTCAATTAAAATGAGGAAACACAGGAGCTTAGACTAAAATAGTAATTTATTAATTAAAAAAAGATAGATAGATAGATAAAATAAATAAATGAATGAATAAATAAATAATACTAGTAAATACTAAAATAAAATAAAATAAAATAAAATGAAATTAAATGAAATAATAAAACAAAAAAAATTAAATGAAATAACAAAACTGGGATAAAAAGTAGAAAATTGCATAATTGAAAAAAAAATCTTCAATTAAAATGAGGAAACAGGATCCAAAACTTAAATTGTAATTTATTAATAAAAAATAAATAAATAGATAAAATAAATAAATAAATAAATAAATAAATAATTTAATTAATTATTTAATTAATTATTTAATAAGTAAATAAATAACACTGGTGAATACTAGAGGGTGAGATAAGTAAATGTGTGAATACACAAATAAATAAAACAATAAAACAATATAAAATAAAAGTTGGAAAAATAATTTGGTAAAATGTTAAATTGTTACATCAGGTGTTTAGTAAAATAGGTTAAATAAGATAAAGGAAAAGCATTAAACAAAGAATTAAATCCCAAATAAAAAAATCTGATCTGTAATGAAAAAAATAAAACAAAATAAAACAGTTAAAATAAGTTAAAATAAAACATAAAATAATATTAAATACAACCAACAAAAAGCCAGATTAAAAAGGTAGGTCTTGCGTTTTCTTTAAAAAAAAATGTTGTTTTTAATCCATTTTTTTTAAATATATTTTTTGATTTATTTTTTTTATATTGTTTATTATTTTCATTGTTTTTCATCTATGATAAATAAAGCTTCATAAGGGTGTCGCCCTGTTATATCCTTATATTTCTTTACTTACTGGTCATTCGTCATCTTATATTTTGCTTTATGAATCAATAATGTTAGCATTAGCGCTTCATTTATCATGGCTGAAGTTATAAAAGAAACAATTTAGTTACTCCCACAACTTTTTCTGTCACCGTCAGGATAACTGTCCTCCTAACTTCTGTTGAGGCTGAATTTCTTGCAGAGCAGCTTTGAGTTGTTAAAGGGCTTTTTTGGATCTGTTGAAATGTTCATCATTCTTCAGTTTTGGGTAACTGTAGCTTTTCTATCACCACTGACTGCTCATCACTTATGTTTGTATCATTTCATGCTGTTCACTGGACCTGGACTGCTTGAATTTCAATAAAAACTGAGTGTAGAATAAAAACTGAGTGTAGACTTTATCTGACCTTCAGTGACTCACTCATAGCAGGATTATTCAACGTAAAGGAGCGTAGCAGCTTTGGCTGTTAACCAGAATGAGTTTCTGACAAATGAGGAAACAGACAAACAGCTGGAACATGATGCAGACATATTTCCAAGTAACTCTGTCTAAGCACTTCAATTAAAGAAAACAAAGCTGTGAAGCTCCTCCAGCGTCCTGTGCAGAGGAAATCTATCCGCTCTGATCTGACGCTCTAAACACGGGCAGCTTTCCAGAGTGTGTGTGTCTTCAAGTCAGTAAATAACATCTGTGTTTGACAGTCTGTACTCAGTCCAACATCACTTAAAGATAAAACTGCGCAAGAGCGAATCTCCAAATAAGTCCAGCATGAAGAAGAGCGTGCCCCTGAGCTCTTATGTTCTGACTCTCTATTTTCACTGTACTTTTTCATTTCTACATCACTGTAACCTCCATGAACCGTGACCTTCTGGATTCGTACACACTATCTTTAGATAGATAATAGACAATAGATACAATCAACAGATAGATTTTGGAATATGAATGCTTCGTATGATGCTCCCATGTTTACTGATCAGCTTACAAAATGGGAGTAACATGCGAGTGACAGGCGTACTGAGCAATCGCCTTTGGCCATTGGATAGATGGATTATAAACTTGAAAATAACTATAATCATCACCTGTGGAAACTTATTTTACTGATAGATGTTATCCAGTTCGGTCTCTCCACTCTGCTGCCTGTGTCGTCTCATTCAAACCCACACATATGTATGAAGGGGCTTAGTTGAATATCTACGGAGCCAAATATCATCTTTATAGTTTAAAAAAAAAACGTATTTAAATGCTTTGGGGGGCTTTGAAACATACTACAGATTATTTCAGTTTATTTTAAACAGCATTTAAATAAGGGGGGCAGGGCTCTTCAGTAAGCCCCCCCTCCCTGTAGATCCGCCCCTGTGCTACTGCTCCGGGATGTAGAGAGCTAAACTTTTAGAATAAAACATTTCATATCGTGACAACAATAATAGTTTTGTAGTGTAGTGAAAAATAGAAAAGGAAGATAATGATCATAACGTGAAGAATATCTTGATGAAAAGTTTATTTTTGCTTCATGTCCATAACGCTGATCGGTTTTTACTCGGAGGATGCAGGAAGGCATCTGTCTTCTGTCATTAACTCCAAGGTGGAGCTCAGATTGCTGCTGTGAGGTAGAGACAGGCTGCTGCTGATTGGTGGACGGGTTGTTTCGGACCGGAAACTGACTCAGTTTCTCTCAGATTTGATGGAAAGCAGAAGCAGACATTTCAAAACGGACTACTGACAGTTCAACGAGGAAAAACGACATTTAAAGCAGTTTTATGATCATTTTTCCGACCTGTTCACGATGAGTCCATCCGGGTTACTGCTGCTGGTTCTGGTCTGCGCGCGCGCTGGTTCGACTGGCGGTTTTAACGGTAAGACGTCACTCTGAAAACAACAGTACTACAATATTAGCGCTAATATTTCCACTTTACACCCAGAAATCAGGGTGAAAATAAGCATAGAGAATATTTACTTAATCTATTGGGGATTAACCTGCTGTTATTTTATTTAAATGATGTTTCAGACGTTTTTAAATTGACTTCCGGAGTTGCAGAAGGATTTCACAATCGGTTTAAATCACGCAATCCAACTCTTGTTTCCGGATCAAACCTTCAGTTTGTGTTGTTCAGAGCTGTTCAGTAGGATTTAAACCCCTTTGATCCAAGAAACGGGATTATCCTGATCCCAACAGGGGGTATGGTTTCAAAGAAAATTTAGTAAAACTTTAAAATTGGTCAAATAATACAACATTTCTACAATTTAGTGTCGAAACTGTTATTTGTATATTGCATTTGACTTGTTTAACCATGACAGTGATAAAGTAGATAAGTTTGTTAGGTTACCAAAGAAGCCTTTTAGTACAGTAAAGTAAAAACAAAGAGAAAGTGAAAGTGCAGAAGCACATACTCCTGGTAGAGGAACAAATCAAGCTGAGCAAACTTCAGCAAACTTCAGGATACTTCAGGAAACTTCAGCAAACCAGAGAAAAACCTCAGATCCACCTTCTGAAAGCAGAACTTAAAATGCTGGACTCTCCCTTCCGTTTATTATTATTTTGGTAACTATTGGACATTTAACCTCTTAAAAAAAAATCAGACACTTTTAAAATATCCAATTTGTGTTTTTTTTTTTTTTTTTTTTTCATATTTCTCATTCATTTGTTATGGCTCATATGAGGGGTCATAACAGTTATAAGAAATTACTGGAAGTGGGTGTTTGTACGAAAGCGTATTACATTCACTTGAAGAAAAAAAAAAAACTCAGGTTTTTCAGAGTAATTTATTCTTCGGTTTGTTTTTTGTGGTAATTAATTTTGTTTTTCTGATTAATATTTTTTTATTGGTTTGTTTTTTGTTATAATTATTTCTGTTTTTATCAGTATTTTTTCTTCTGTTTTCAGATTATTTTTTTCCTGTTTTTCTGAGTATTTTTTTCCTGAAGTATCAAGATACTTAGAAATCCTGCAAGAACCTCAACCTGCTGTTTTTCGTGGTAATTTTTTCCTCCTGTTTTTAGGAGTAATTTTTTTCCTGAAGTATCGAGATATTTCGAAATTCCGTGGATGTGTGGTGGCTCCTGTGTCCCGCACATATCAGAGATCCTGTTTGGCACATATATGCTTTATCCTTAACTTTTAACCGGTCCGTACTGGGTCAATAAAGGTAAAGTATTAGCCACACACAGGGTATGATACCCTTGTTGTGTTTTCGACTTTATCCTTATATTTTATTTAAGCCTATTGTTCGATGTAATACTTAAGGAATAGACGAAGATGTGGCATTAAAAAAATGAATTGCTTCTACATTGGAAAGCCAGTAGAAGGTTAAAGATGAGGCATATATGTGCTGAACAGGATCTCTGATCCGTGAGGGACACAGGAGCCACCACACATCCACGGGAGTCGTCTGCAGGTTGGAGCTTCTCACAGGATTTCTAAGTATCTCGATACTTCAGGAAAAAAAATTACTCCTAAAAACAGGAGGAAAAAATTACCACGAAAAACAACAGGTT
The DNA here is from genome assembly GCF_033239565.1 of Halichoeres trimaculatus. Taxonomy (NCBI): domain Eukaryota; kingdom Metazoa; phylum Chordata; class Actinopteri; order Labriformes; family Labridae; genus Halichoeres; species Halichoeres trimaculatus. The sequence goes on from NW_027437194.1 coordinate 1,512,274, forward strand.
GAGGTTCTCGCGTGATTTTTAAGTATCTCGATACTTCAGGAAAAAATGACTCCGTAAAACAGGAAAAAAGTCATCTGAAAAAAGAAAAAAAACTACTCATAAAAACAGAAATAATTATAACAAAAAAAACAAACTAAATAAATATATATATTAATCAGAAAAACAAAATTAATTACCACAAAAAAATTACTCATAAAAACAGAAATAACTATAACAAAAAACAAACC